>NC_141686.1:219737736-220337736 GCF_964263255.1 Lissotriton vulgaris | reverse complement strand
AAATGATCATAGAGAGCCTGATACAGTCCTCCGGAGCATAGGTCTGACTGACACCATGCTATCGTCTTTCTTCTCATGCAGCGCGCTACGCACCATATGTCAGGTGACTCTACTTACTGATGCTCAGGACTTATGTAAAGGTGTGTGCAATGCACATCTTACTTTCTCCTAGGCCGCCTCCTCTCTCCCGCGCACCTGCCTATGAGTCTTCGAAAATCAGACAATATATACCCCATCAGAGTAATATCTAATGAATGTCTAGCGCTGGGGGTTAATAAGTCTCGTAGGAGCTACACAAATGACTCGAAAGCATTTTGTCCTTCGAGTATTGCAAATGATGACAGTTGGCAAAACACACATGCTAACTGCTAACAACCTGTCAGACAGCAATCCAGGGAGCAAGGGCTTCATCTCTCAGAGGCAAATCCTGAGAAATGTTGAATTCTTTTATAGGATTCTCTCATGATAATGCACATCTCTGATTTCTCGAAAGCGCAGAGGGAGAGGGAATGTTTGCCTGTGAGACTGAGTCTCGCCTTTCTTGGGTATTTGTATGTATATATTTTTTTAGGGATTGAAGTATATTAAATATATACCTGCTTAATGTAGAATGGTTGGAATCTCAGCATGTGCTGAAAATAGTAGAAACGCTCAAAAGCGGTCTGTACTCATTCCTTGGTAATACAGACTAGTTTACAATCACTGCAACCCATTGTTGTTCAGAAATTATGAAGTCAAATCAACATATGGTGCATTTAGGTAAGATAAGGTACACGGAATGAGTACAGACCGCTTTTGAGCGTTTCTACATAACTGTTCGTGTCACTTGTTTTGTCCTTGTTTCTTGTGGGTCACAGGTTGTGCCCACTTTTGTATAACTGTCATTTATACGGAGTAACTTAAAAATTGCATAATTAAAAAACCTGTCCGGCTGGGCAGAGGTCATATATACTATTTAGTATATGTCTATTATTTATTTTGATCTTCAATGTATCTAAGTTACACTTTTTGAAGGGAATGTGCAAAGTCATTCTTCATTCTCATTACAAAATTCAGGTTACAATCGGCAGGTGTAAGAAATTGGGGCCAAATGTACTATCGTTTTTTAAGGTCGTAGACAGAGATTCCTGCTGTTTGCGGCAGCTAAGAGGGAGTGAAGCTTGTATCAACACTATTTTGTGAGTTGGTAACTTGCATGTAAGGTCCTGGGAGGGTAATCCTTGCTCGCCTGGAATCATGGGCCAATGATACTGGTCTAATCTCCCCTACCCAATACCGTTTTAGGAAGGGAAAGGGTACAAGTGAACAGTGTCTTCCCTCTCTTTAGTCATGGGTAAGTACATGAAGGCCAGGGGCGGTTCGATCCACCTGGCCTTCATGGACTTATCCAGTGCATTTTACACAGTGAGATGAGGTTAAGTTATGGACACTTATTTAAAAAATGGGCTTTGAGGAAGCTCTTATTACCCTGTTAAGCAGGCTGCTTGCGTCAACAACTGTCTCTATTCGTTACGGCCCAGGAGGAGAGACGACTAAGCCTATTGCCTCAACAGAGGGCAGTTGAGCGGGCTGTACCCTGGCTCCTTTTTTATTTCTTTTTTATACAAATGGGGTGGAGACATTTTTACTATAGTTATATATAGCGCTGAATCACACATGAGGGTATCTCGGCTCTTAGGCAGTGGGACCCTTCCTGGCTCTCCCTGTGAGGGGCAGAGCCAGGCATCCCAGCTCCGGTGGGGCCGTTGTGGAGATTAAGCAAGCTATTGCCCAGAGTTACAGAGTGGGACCCATGATTAGAGAAGGCGCCAAAGCGAGAATTATCAAGTCCACGGACATTGATCTTAGACCCTGCCGCGTCGGGAATTGAACCCTGGTACTGGGCCTGATCTCTGCCTCAGGGTCTGCCGCCTCTAACCAGTGAGCCACACCTCTCCAGACCAGCACCTAGATTATCCCAGTACAGGAGGCAGTTGGATTTGGACCTGAAAGTAAACTTTAGTAAATCGTTTGTCATGGTATGTGGCCCCAAGCAGACTAAAACGCGAACATTTGTGGTAAATGAAAAGATCATTGAAAAGGTACCCAATTTTACATCCCTGGGTAATGTTTTAACAACAAATTAAATTGGGACCATTTCATTGTAGCTGGGGCCCAACATACTAGTAGAATTATAGAGGGGCTGTTCCATTTTGCGTCCAAATTGGGACATAAGCCAGTGGCAAAAATGCTGATTTTATATAAATCAAAATGTCTCTCGGTTGCAACATATGGGGCAGGAGTATGGGGTCACCAATAAAGCAGCCAGATATACATTTTAGAAATTAAATTCTTGATAATATTACTTATGATCCCAATTAGCTCTCCTACAAAATGTTGTCACTCTGAAGTGGGTCTAGACTATGTCAGAGATAGAATAAATATTGCCCCATTGATCTTATGGTGAAAGGTATGGACCTCGGTGGAGTTACTATTTTCAAGAGTGATCATTAGAGGACTGTATGAATCTGGAAAAGGCCCTGTCCATCCCATGGCTTTGTTATGTCAAGAATACTTTTCATAGGATCGGCTTGGGACACTACTACGATAATCCTGATGGCATTCAACCTAATATGAAACCAATCACAATGAAATGCATATTATAATGAAATAAGTACCTCAGACCGAGAAAATGATGCTTTCACTGATGGGTAGTTACTTCCGCAGCAATTTTATTTTTCTCTTTTACTATTTAAACAAAATCTTGTTTCCTTTTCACAAGGTTTTGTCTTTGCAGTTTGCACTTTCTTGTGCCTTTTCCCAAACAGGCTAGTTGGTGTGAGTAACTAACTCCCTGTTCTTGTAATAACCTATCCTAACAAAGTACTATTGTATCGTATCGTAGGGGGAACTTATAAAGCGCGCTGACACCATGGGTTTCCTGGCGCTGGTAAAGAGTACAGGAAGCGGAGAGACTAGACAGATTGGGGAAAGAGCCAGGTTTTTAAAGACTTGCGAAAGAGGGTTAGGGAGTTGGAAATTTTGAGGGGGAGAGGGAAAGAGTTCCAAAGCTTGGGGGCCAGGTGAGCAAATCTCCGGCCTCCAGATCTACAGAGCTTGAAGGAAGGAACAGTCAGAAGGTGAAGGTGAGAAGATCTCAAGGTACGGGATGGGCAGTAGGGACTGATGAGGGATTTGACAAAAGCAGGGCAGGGGCCGAGTAGTGACTTAAAGACGAGGCAGCCGGTCTTGAAGGCTGCCCTGGAGACGACAGGGAGCCAGTGGAGTTTGACAAGGAGGGGCCTGGCAGATTGCCACTTCGGAATCCCTAGAGCTAGTCTCGCCGCCTGATTTTCGACCACTTGTAGTCTAGCCATCGTTGTTTTGGGCAGGCCGTGGTAGATCGAATTAGAAAAATCTAGGCGGGAGAGGACGAGGGCCATGATGACGTGCAGGAGGGCATCAGGTGTGAAAAGGTATGCCACTTTCCTGATCCTGCGCAGTTGGTAAATGCAGGACGAGACCACGGTCCCTACCTACGGCCCTAGGGATAAGGCGGAGTCAATGGTGACCCCCAAACTCTTCACCGAAGCTGCAGGGGTGGGAGGGGGGCCCATGTCCACCGGCCAGAATTGAGGCCCCCAGAAGGAGGCACTCTTGCCGGGGAGGAGAAGCTCCGTCTTTCCGGGATTCAGTTTTAACTGATTGTGGCCCATCCACTGGAGAATGTGGGACATGACTGCTTGAAAGTTGGGGATAGCAGAGGGGGAGTTAAGAGGAAAGATGAGTTGCAGGTCGTCCGCGTAATTAAACACGGTAACGTCCCACTGCCTCAGAGAAAAAAGAAGGGGACGGAGATAAAGGTTGAAAAGAAGAGGGGACAGAGAAGAGCCCTGGGGAACCCCGCAGAGCGAATGCTCTCTGGGAGCTCTGAAGGAGCCCAGGCTGAGGGTCTGGGACCTGCCTGTCAGAAAGGATCTGACCCAGGCCAGCGCCAGGCCCTGGATGCCAGCCTGTTCGACACGGTGGAGGAGGATGTTATGGTCCACCGTGTCGAAGGCGGCTGACAGATCTAATAGTACCAGGGCCTGGGGAGCAGCATTGTCCTCACCGTCTCTCAGGGCATCCAGCACGGCCAGGATCACTGTCTCCGTAGAGTGGCCGGGTCTGAAGCCTGCCTGGTTGGTCTTGAGGAAGTTGGATTTCTCGATGAACAGGGAGAGACAGGAGGTGACGTGGGCTTCCAGGAGCTTTGAAAAGAAAGGTAGGAGGGAGATAGGGCGGTAGTTGGCCGGGACAGCGGGGTCAGCCCCCGGTTTCTTCAGGAGGGGCACCAGCACGGCCTCCTTGAATGAACCCGGCACCATACCAGAAGAAAGAGAGGAGTTTAGCAAAGGGAGGACGCAGTCGGGTAGAGAATGGCAGATGTCCCGGAGTATTGAGGGAGGGCAACAGTCGTCTGGAGATCCCGATTTAACGCGGGTGGCGAGAGTCGCCAGAGATGTAGACTCTAAGAGGGGAAATTGAGTAAAAGAGGAGGAATTGTGAGGAGGGGAAACAGATCCAGCGCCAGGAATCATGATGGGTATGGTGTTCTTGATTGATACGATTTTATCGATAAAGAAGGTGCTAAGAGTGTTGCATGCTTCCTGTGTGGGGGCCTGAGTGGGGAGCGTTCTGGGGTCGGAAGTGAATTCGGTAAGCACCTTAAAGATTTCCTTGGACTGACAGGGGGCAGACAGGATTTTTCCAGAAGCATAGGTCTTTTTAGCATCCAGGATGGCAAATTTATACCTATTGCGTGCAGATACATAGGCGTCTCTGCTTATGGCGCAGTAGTCCCTCCTCCACTTGCGTTCAGCCTGGCGGAGTTCTAAGTGAAGGGTTTTTAGGAGAGGAGTGAACCATTTGTGAGAATGGCAGTGGCGGGATTGGGGGAACTTAGTGAGGGGGGCAAAAATGTCACTGGCTGTGGTAAGCCAGTCAGTCACGAGCCTGCACAGCTCGTCGGTGCCCGTGTCATCGGGTAGCGGGGGGGACGTTTGGGAAAGATGATCCAACAGTTTAAGGGAGTCGACAGCCTTCCACTTGCGAGCCCTGCCACCCTCCCGTAGGGGTGCTCTGATCTGGCCAACCGCCGAGAAGGTGGTGTCGATCAAAAGATGGTCTGACCACACACAAGGAGATATAAGTGGGCGGGAGGATGTGACTCCATGGGTCCAGATATGGTCGAGGATGTGGCCACCCTTGTGGGTGGCTGACCTGATTAGTTGGGTAAAATTCAGGCTCGAAAGACCCTCGAATAGTTCGGTAGCATGTGCGCCAGCGTCCTCATGCTGGAACCAATAATTAAAGTCACCTATGATGACAATACGGGGGGAGCAGGTGGTGAGATTGGTCAGCTGGTCGATGAAAGTAGAGGGGAAGGAGGGCATGGAGTGGGGGGGACGATATAGTAGCACCAGAGTGACTGCGCCTACCTCAGTCCCCAGACTCAGGACTAAGGTGTCCACTTCCGGCAGGGTCATGGCCGCAGAGGCAATGATCTTAAGATCCTTGCGAATGATTGCCGCCACCCCTCCCCCGATGCGACCCCCAGCTCGATTGGTGTTCAGCAGAAAGTAGTCGGGGGGTAGCGTGGCCAAGATGTCTGGGAGGGAGTCGTCAGTGAGCCAAGTCTCTGATAACAGCAAGACATCGGGGTTTTCAGACATCAGTAGCTGTAGGATATCGACTTGGTGTTTGACCATTGATCGGGTATTTAGATATAATACCCGAATGGATGACTCCGTAATAGCCGGGGTGGCAGGAGGGGGGGTCGGTGCTAAGGTAGGAGTTAAAGTGCCTGCAATGCCAAGAGATGTAATACGAGCCCAGGTGTCAGGAGGAAGAGGGCCGGCGGAGGCATGTAAGTGCCTGAGGGAGGGAGGCGAATAGAATAGGGGGGTGATAGCATCCCGGGCCCCAGGCCTCGTCCGGCCGCGGACGGGCACAGACGGGCTTAACTCAGGCGCAACTCCGGCGCGCCTACGTCGCGCCCGCTGCGCTCGTCCGCTGCGCTGACACATAACGGCCGTTTATATAGGGGCGGGACGATGGTGGAGTGTCTGGGCTGCACTCCGAAGGAACTAGCCCAATCTAAGATGGCGCCCGCGAGCGCTGAGAACCGGCGGTTCCAGGCAGCCCCCAGCCAGCAGCTTACCTTAGGAGGGCAAGATTTTCAGGTTAGTTTACCTGCATAACAAAAGGGTATGTTAAAATGCAATTTAAAAGCAAGAAAGCGAGAAAACGCGACCCGCTCGCAATCAGCGGGGCACAAGGAGATAAAACAGCAGGTTGCTCTCTGAGCGCTGGCGAGTCAGCCCACTGCCACTGGGCCACTCGCTAACACGAGGCAGGAGGCAACATGCGCTCCTATATAGGGGCGGGACGATGGTGGAGTGTCTGGGCTGCACTCTGAAGGAACTAGCCCAATCTAAGATGGCGCCCGCGAGCGCTGAGAACCGGCGGTTCCAGGCAGCCCCCAGCCAGCAGCTTACCTTAGGAGGGCAAGATTTTCAGGTTAGTTTACCTGCATAACAAAAGGGTATGTTAAAATGCAATTTAAAAGCAAGAAAGCGAGAAAACGCGACCCGCTCGCAATCAGCGGGGCACAAGGAGATAAAACAGCAGGTTGCTCTCTGAGCGCTGGCGAGTCAGCCCACTGCCACTGGGCCACTCGCTAACACGAGGCAGGAGGCAACATGCGCTCCTATATAGGGGCGGGACGATGGTGGAGTGTCTGGGCTGCACTCCGAAGGAACTAGCCCAATCTAAGATGGCGCCCGCGAGCGCTGAGAACCGGCGGTTCCAGGCAGCCCCCAGCCAGCAGCTTACCTTAGGAGGGCAAGATTTTCAGGTTAGTTTACCTGCATAACAAAAGGGTATGTTAAAATGCAATTTAAAAGCAAGAAAGCGAGAAAACGCGACCCGCTCGCAATCAGCGGGGCACAAGGAGATAAAACAGCAGGTTGCTCTCTGAGCGCTGGCGAGTCAGCCCACTGCCACTGGGCCACTCGCTAACACGAGGCAGGAGGCAACATGCGCTCCTATATAGGGGCGGGACGATGGTGGAGTGTCTGGGCTGCACTCCGAAGGAACTAGCCCAATCTAAGATGGCGCCCGCGAGCGCTGAGAACCGGCGGTTCCAGGCAGCCCCCAGCCAGCAGCTTACTATGCACTTTATACTGTTTTGAACACTTTATAAAGATATTAGGACACACTTTCTTCAGCCTCTTTTAAAGGAAATTCATCCCTGTTCGTATCAAGAAGGTTTTAATTATCTACGATCTTTGTCCACTATTGGAATTTGTAGTGCTCTGCTCAACTTCATTGGAACTGCGCTGTCAATTAGGAAAAAGTACGAATTGTTAGTGGAAAATTAACTTGATGGAATGTTGTATTTTGTTTTAAAAATTGAGAACTTCGACATGAACTCACCCCAATTTTTGTATAGAAGATTATTATTTTTTTTTTTATTAAATTGTTTTATGTATATATGGAACACTTTTATGATTCATGTGAATCGAATAAAGTTATTTGAACTCAACTGAAATGAGTTGGTAACCTGTTAGCAACTCACAAAATAGGGTTTACGAGTCACTATTAGGAAGGGGCATGCCAAGGGTGTCTCTTCCAAATAGCGAGTCGCAGGTGGATGTACGATTGTTTTATGACCGGAATGCGGTCGCAAAACAATTGCAGTTTACTGCCTACTTCAATTAAGTGGTAAGCCCGTCGTAAACATAAAACAATAGGTTGCTTTATTTAAAGAGCAAACACAGACATGGGGGTCTGTTGTCTCCAGCAGGCCACCATTCTTGTGTTATTGCCCATTCCCAAGTGGCCGCAAATTGCAACCTGCCTCATGAATATTGATGAGGTAGGTCATTTGAAACCCCATTGGGAATTGCAAAATGAGTCTGAAACACATTAGTAAATGTAAATGTGTGTGTCTTGTAAAGCACACTGCTACCCGGAGGCGTCCTGGCGCTATAGACCGCTGGGGAACCCGTCCTGGCTTTCCCTGTGAGATGTTCCCTCCTGGTAATCTCCAAGGTGAAACCAGGCAAACCCCGGCGTTTGTGGGGGGCCGTTGTGGAGATGAGGCAAGCTAATGCCCAGAGTGGAAAGGGGCGACCACTCGGTCCCCCCGAACGTATGGTGGAGTACCCCGATCCCCCCGGGAGGCCATCTTGGGCGGGGGGCGAGTCCCGGCTGGTATGCCCGAAGCGGCGTAGCCGGGGCGCGCCTTTTCCCGCCCTGTAGGGGGTTGTCCTAGACGCTGACGCCGCCGGCCACGCCCCCGGGGGGCAGGCGGAGGCGGGTTTACGCCCGCCCGAAGACGGATAAAAGGAGCAACAAGCCAAGAAAGCATCCTCTTGTTCCTGTGCTCTGAAGCTGCACCTCCCCGCTGCACGTGAGCTCGAGACGGAACGAAGAGCCAATTTTGAGCGTTGTAATCTTTCTCTTTGTCTTACAGATATCTTCGCTTGAGAATGCCGGGCAAGAAGGTCGGAAAGCGGGTCGGTACCGATCAGATGCTACGCATGCTCATAAAGGAGGTAGCCGATTTGAAGAAGCAGATGGCGGCTAAAGACGGGGAGGGAGGACCGAAGCGAGTCATCGGACCAGCTTTGCCGGGAGTAGTCCCTAGCGGGAGAGGCAAGAGGTCAAAAAGGGGGGCACTTGGGGGGGAAACCCCGGTTCCCGATACTCCACGTGAGGAGCCAACCTCGGTTCCGAAGGAGGGGCATCCGATCCCCGTGGTGGTCACCCCCGTGAACGGGGAAGATATGCCTCCCGAGTTGGCGGCGCAATTGGCAGCGTGGTTGGGGAAAGATAGTAAGGGCGCCACGGCTGACGACGCCCGGGCAGTAATGAGACAGCTGCGGGAATCCAGAGAGGCTGCGAAGGCACCATCTTCTGTTCCCCCACAGGTTCCGGCGGCTGAAAGTGCAGCAGGCCCAAGTTCGGCGGCAAGTGCGGGATCTACTTCAGGTAAGCGGCCATTGCCGATTGCGGGGGAGGGGTCTGTACCTTCTCGAAGGGAGGAGATTGCCCAGCATGTTCCACTGGAAATTAAGGAAATGATTTGGGCGGATAAGTATGTAAACATGTTTTCATTGCTTACCGACCATTACGAGATAGAGCATGTGAAGAGCCAAAAGGAGCTCATGCATCCGAGTGTTTGGCGCGCGAAAATGGCCGCCTTTAAGGTTGACGAAAACATAGGTACTTGGGGCAGAGCGTGGGGCATTTTTACCTCCATCATGGGTGAGCGCAGGCCCGAGTTGTTGACCGAGTCGCCTATTTATCAGTCACGTATCATGGAGTATTCCCTGACGTACGGGGGCAATCAGTGGTTCTGTTATGACAATCTTTTTAGAAAGGCTAAAGAGCACAACCCAGTTCTAACATGGGATTGTTTCGACTCTGTCTCATGGCAGAAAATGGAGAGTTCAGGAATGCTAAAAGTGCCATTGTCAGGGAGTAATGGGGGTGAATCTTCCCGCCAATCCTCTGGGACACCCTTTCGGACAGGTGCAGGTAACGAACACCACTCGAAGTCGAGTGGCAACACAGGTAAAAAGGGGATTTGTTGGAATTTCAACAGGGGAAAATGTACGAGGCCCCAGGGGTCATGCAAGTTCAGACATGAATGCGGGGGGTGTGGGCAGTCATCCCATCCTGAGTCCATGTGCAGAGCCAAGACGGGTGATAACGGTGGTAAGGGAAGCGCCAAACAGGTCTGAAATAGTCCAAGGGGCGCCTTTACCTACTCCGATTGATACCATGGCAATGATTCCTTGGCTCAACGAATACCCGGATCATGCTTCCGCTGGGGTGTTGCGGGACGGGTTTTCATATGGTTTCCGCATCCCAGTGGGGGATTTTCAGGGTGTAGCAAACTGTAAGAACCAACTGTCGGCCTTGCAGTATTTGGCGGTGGTTCAGGTAAAGATTGGGAAGGAGGTAACTCGAGGTCGTGTTGCCGGTCCATTTGATTTGCCACCGGTTGCTAACTTTGTTTGTTCCCCTCTAGGGGTGGTCCCCAAGAAGGACCCGGGTGAGTTTCGGCTAATACATAACTTGTCAGCCCCACGTGGTCTTTCCGTGAACGATGCGATAGACCCGGAAGTGTGTTCGGTGCGGTACGCATCTTTTGATGAGGCCGTCGCCATGTTGAATCGCCTGGGGCCCGGGGCGCTGATGGCAAAATCGGACATCGAGTCAGCGTTCCGGTTGCTCCCGGTACACCCAGACAATCAGCGTCTCCTTGGTTTTATGTTTCAGGGTCGCTATTACATGGATAGATGTATGCCAATGGGGTGCTCTATATCTTGTGCCTATTTTGAAAAATTCAATTGTTTTCTGCAATGGGTATTTACAAGGAAAACGGGTTTTCGGCATGTTATGCATTATCTCGATGACTTTCTCTTTTTGGGGGCAGCCGGGGATCCTGAATGTGGTAAGGCCTTACATGAATTTCGTGTCTTAATGAATCAATTTGGTGTGCCATTGGCGCCAGGTAAGACTGTGGGTCCCTCAACTTTGCTCGAGTTCCTGGGGATCGAGCTCGACTCAGTAGAAGGTTGTTTTAGATTACCCAGGGAAAAAGTGTTAAAATTTGGGACATCCCTTGAAACATGTATTCGTGCGACGAAAGTAAACAAGCATCAATTGCAAGAAGTGGTGGGTCAGTTGAATTTTGCCCTGAGAGTGATGCCAATGGCCCGCCCCTTTTCCCGCTCGATTGCACAAGCCATGGTCGGCCTGAAGGAAGGACATCACCGCACGAGGCTCTCGGCAGAGGTTCGCCAGGACATGCGCATTTGGTTGGCATTTCTGGCGGATTTCAATGGTCGAATTGTCTGGAACAAACCAGTGGTGTCCTCCGAGGAGCTGGGGCTGTGGACAGATTCGGCGGGGAGTATAGGTTTTGGGGCCATATTTGGGACACAATGGTCGGCTCAAAAATGGCCGTCATGGTGGCACGAGTGCGGGCTGACGAGTAACATTGCTTTTCTCGAACTCTTCCCTATTCTGGTGGCCTTGAAAACGTGGCCGGAGGGGTTCCGGGATCACTCTGTGGTGTTCTGGTCTGATAACATGACTGCGGTTGAGTGTATCAATAGTCAGGCAGCACGTTGCAAATGGATTCTGAGACTGCTCAAAGAAATTGTGTTATTATGTATGCAGTTGAATGTGCTCTTTAGGGCAAGACATGTCCCGGGGGTACTGAACCAAGCGGCTGATGCACTTTCTCGTTTCCGTATGCAGGCCTTCTGGGGTTTTCTGCCCACAGCGGACCCGGTGGCCGCACCCTTTCCCGAAGCTCTCTGGTCTCTCGGTGCCCCGAACTACAAAACCTCGTGGGAGAGAGTTTAGCACCCAGGACAAGGAAGGCATATGAAGGGGCGTTCCGTTCCTATTGGTCCTTTTTGGGTTCTGCTAGGGGGGAGCTTTGGGGACAGGAAGAGCTTGTCGTAAAATTCTTGCTGTCTTTACATCAGGCAGGCAAATCAGTAGCTACGTCCCAGAGGCATCGGGCCGCCATTTCCTTTATGGCAAAGGCTCATGGGATTCAGGACCTGACAGCGTCTTTCGTGGTGCAGAAAGCGCTACGTGGGTGGCAACGCCTTGAGGGTCGCAGAGTGGATGAGAGGCACCCGATAGGTCTGGATAGGTTGGCCCTGTTATTCTCCGTACTCCCTGCAACATGTTCATCCCAGTATGAAACTGTGTTATTCCGAGCCGCATTTGCGCTAGCATTCCATGGGGCTATGCGGGTAAGCGAACTAGTGGCAAAGAACAAGCGGGATACGATGGGGGGACTGTGCCGGGAGCACATCCGGGTCAAGGTCGAGACGATGACTGTCTCGTTTTTCTGGTCAAAAACCGATCAGGGTGCGATTGGGGACTGCATAATCATTCAGAGGATTCCCGGGTCTTCCATGTGCCCTGTTGTTTGCGTAGAGGAATATTTAGCGCAAAGGGTGGCATCATGGGGGGGGACCTTGTTGAGACACGCTGACGCCACCCCACTGACGAGGTTTCAGTTCCGGCGGGTGCTGGCGATGTCAATTTCGGCCGCGGGCTTGAACCCCGGCGAGTTCGGGACCCACTCCTTTCGGATAGGGGCTGCTACTGAGGCTACAGCCAGGGGTCTGAGTGTTGAAAAAGTAAAGCGTTTGGGACGTTGGTCCTCGAACTGTTACAAAAGGTATGTGCGGTTGCACATGTTGTGAAGCTGTAATGATGTACTCATGCTTCTTGTTTTTGTTTGGTTTTCAGTTGCGCAACCTTACGAGGCGGGGCGGACTGTGCAGTCGACCCGACACCCGGGAACCAGCGGTCAGACATCACCGGCTGCGGAAAGAGAGGTGTGGGTCGTGGGCCACTCATACGTGAGGCGTGCCGCAGACGTATTCAAGGCAGGTGACATGATTCACATGGCTGGGGAATACGGGTACAGGGTAACCTTCTACGGAAGGGGCGGGCTCTGTATTGACCAGTTTCAATCCTTTTTTGAGGGTTTGTTAGGGCGGACAAGGTCACCGCCGTCTATACTCATAGTCCATCTTGGGGGTAATGATTTGGTGACCACTGGTAGACGACTGCTTCTCGAGGCAATGCTTTCCACTTTAAGTTGGTTGGCGAGAAGAGTTCCAGGGTGCACCATTGCATGGTCCCATATGATTCCACGTAAAATGTGGCGGGGGGCGATTTCGGTTTCTGCTCTGAACCACTCAGTGAAGAAGGTAAATAACAAGTTGGGTAGATTGTTTCGTTCAAGTGCACTGCATTCTATCCCGCATGGTTGTATCAAGGGGGACAGTATGTATTTGGGAGATGGGGTCCATTTGTCCCGGGTGGGGAATGAGTTACTCATAGGAGACCTCATTGCTTGGCTGAAGAGTTTAAAACATGACCTTTAGGTAGGAGTTTTGTGGGGGGTCCGGATAGCCGGTCAACTATCCGGCCTGTGGCGGTAAGGTCATGATCGGTGAGCAGTAATTGGAAGATCCCTATGGGGGGGCGTCACCCATTACGGATGGGAGCGCTCGGGGGAGGTGGCCATTGGCCCCTCAACGGGGAGGCGGTCCCTTCTAAGGATGGGCCGCCGGAAGGAAAGGAAAGGCGGTCAAGGCCCCTTCCTGGATAGGAGGGGCTACAGGCCCTCCTGGGGAATTTCCCGGGGCCAGGACATCTGCGACGGCAGATGGGTAAGTTGAGTGGGGTTCGGGAGGGGGTTTACGCTAAGCATGGGCGGAAAATCCGTTACGCTCGCGGATTTTGCGGATTTTCGGGAAATCCGCAATCCGCGAGATTTGCGGATTTACTCAGGCTTAACTCAGGCGCAACTCCGGCGCGCCTACGTCGCGCCCGCTGCGCTCGTCCGCTGCGCTGACACATAACGGCCGTTTATATAGGGGCGGGACGATGGTGGAGTGTCTGGGCTGCACTCCGAAGGAACTAGCCCAATCTAAGATGGCGCCCGCGAGCGCTGAGAACCGGCGGTTCCAGGCAGCCCCCAGCCAGCAGCTTACCTTAGGAGGGCAAGATTTTCAGGTTAGTTTACCTGCATAACAAAAGGGTATGTTAAAATGCAATTTAAAAGCAAGAAAGCGAGAAAACGCGACCCGCTCGCAATCAGCGGGGCACAAGGAGATAAAACAGCAGGTTGCTCTCTGAGCGCTGGCGAGTCAGCCCACTGCCACTGGGCCACTCGCTAACACGAGGCAGGAGGCAACATGCGCTCCTATATAGGGGCGGGACGATGGTGGAGTGTCTGGGCTGCACTCCGAAGGAACTAGCCCAATCTAAGATGGCGCCCGCGAGCGCTGAGAACCGGCGGTTCCAGGCAGCCCCCAGCCAGCAGCTTACCTTAGGAGGGCAAGATTTTCAGGTTAGTTTACCTGCATAACAAAAGGGTATGTTAAAATGCAATTTAAAAGCAAGAAAGCGAGAAAACGCGACCCGCTCGCAATCAGCGGGGCACAAGGAGATAAAACAGCAGGTTGCTCTCTGAGCGCTGGCGAGTCAGCCCACTGCCACTGGGCCACTCGCTAACACGAGGCAGGAGGCAACATGCGCTCCTATATAGGGGCGGGACGATGGTGGAGTGTCTGGGCTGCACTCCGAAGGAACTAGCCCAATCTAAGATGGCGCCCGCGAGCGCTGAGAACCGGCGGTTCCAGGCAGCCCCCAGCCAGCAGCTTACTATGCACTTTATACTGTTTTGAACACTTTATAAAGATATTAGGACACACTTTCTTCAGCCTCTTTTAAAGGAAATTCATCCCTGTTCGTATCAAGAAGGTTTTAATTATCTACGATCTTTGTCCACTATTGGAATTTGTAGTGCTCTGCTCAACTTCATTGGAACTGCGCTGTCAATTAGGAAAAAGTACGAATTGTTAGTGGAAAATTAACTTGATGGAATGTTGTATTTTGTTTTAAAAATTGAGAACTTCGACATGAACTCACCCCAATTTTTGTATAGAAGATGATTATTTTTTTTTAAATTAAATTGTTTTATGTATATATGGAACACTTTTATGATTCATGTGAATCGAATAAAGTTATTTGAACTCAACTGAAATGAGTTGGTAACCTGTTAGCAACTCACAAAATAGGGTTTACGAGTCACTATTAGGAAGGGGCATGCCAAGGGTGTCTCTTCCAAATAGCGAGTCGCAGGTGGATGTACGATTGTTTTATGACCGGAATGCGGTGGCAAAACAATTGCAGTTTACTGCCTACTTCAATTAAGTGGTAAGCCCGTCGTAAACATAAAACAATAGGTTGCTTTATTTAAAGAGCAAACACAGACATGGGGGTCTGTTGTCTCCAGCAGGCCACCATTCTTGTGTTATTGCCCATTCCCAAGTGGCCGCAAATTGCAACCTGCCTCATGAATATTGATGAGGTAGGTCATTTGAAACCCCATTGGGAATTGCAAAATGAGTCTGAAACACATTAGTAAATGTAAATGTGTGTGTCTTGTAAAGCACACTGCTACCCGGAGGCGTCCTGGCGCTATAGACCGCTGGGGAACCCGTCCTGGCTTTCCCTGTGAGATGTTCCCTCCTGGTAATCTCCAAGGTGAAACCAGGCAAACCCCGGCGTTTGTGGGGGGCCGTTGTGGAGATGAGGCAAGCTAATGCCCAGAGTGGAAAGGGGCGACCACTCGGTCCCCCCGAACGTATGGTGGAGTACCCCGATCCCCCCGGGAGGCCATCTTGGGCGGGGGGCGAGTCCCGGCTGGTATGCCCGAAGCGGCGTAGCCGGGGCGCGCCTTTTCCCGCCCTGTAGGGGGTTGTCCTAGACGCTGACACCGCCGGCCACGCCCCCGGGGGGCAGGCGGAGGCGGGTTTACGCCCGCCCGAAGACGGATAAAAGGAGCAACAAGCCAAGAAAGCATCCTCTTGTTCCTGTGCTCTGAAGCTGCACCTCCCCGCTGCACGTGAGCTCGAGACGGAACGAAGAGCCAATTTTGAGCGTTGTAATCTTTCTCTTTGTCTTACAGATATCTTCGCTTGAGAATGCCGGGCAAGAAGGTCGGAAAGCGGGTCGGTACCGATCAGATGCTACGCATGCTCATAAAGGAGGTAGCCGATTTGAAGAAGCAGATGGCGGCTAAAGACGGGGAGGGAGGACCGAAGCGAGTCATCGGACCAGCTTTGCCGGGAGTAGTCCCTAGCGGGAGAGGCAAGAGGTCAAAAAGGGGGGCACTTGGGGGGGAAACCCCGGTTCCCGATACTCCACGTGAGGAGCCAACCTCGGTTCCGAAGGAGGGGCATCCGATCCCCGTGGTGGTCACCCCCGTGAACGGGGAAGATATGCCTCCCGAGTTGGCGGCGCAATTGGCAGCGTGGTTGGGGAAAGATAGTAAGGGCGCCACGGCTGACGACGCCCGGGCAGTAATGAGACAGCTTCGGGAATCCAGAGAGGCTGCGAAGGCACCATCTTCTGTTCCCCCACAGGTTCCGGTGGCTGAAAGTGCAGCAGGCCCAAGTTCGGCGGCAAGTGCGGGATCTACTTCAGGTAAGCGGCCATTGCCGATTGCGGGGGAGGGGTCTGTACCTTCTCGAAGGGAGGAGATTGCCCAGCATGTTCCACTGGAAATTAAGGAAATGATTTGGGCGGATAAGTATGTAAACATGTTTTCATTGCTTACCGACCATTACGAGATAGAGCATGTGAAGAGCCAAAAGGAGCTCATGCATCCGAGTGTTTGGCGCGCGAAAATGGCCGCCTTTAAGGTTGACGAAAACATAG
The DNA here is from genome assembly GCF_964263255.1 of Lissotriton vulgaris. Taxonomy (NCBI): domain Eukaryota; kingdom Metazoa; phylum Chordata; class Amphibia; order Caudata; family Salamandridae; genus Lissotriton; species Lissotriton vulgaris. The sequence continues at coordinate 220,321,431 of NC_141686.1, read as the reverse complement.
GTACTTGGGGCAGAGCGTGGGGCATTTTTACCTCCATCATGGGTGAGCGCAGGCCCGAGTTGTTGACCGAGTTGCCTATTTATCAGTCACGTATCATGGAGTATTCCCTGACTTACGGGGGCAATCAGTGGTTCTGTTATGACAATCTTTTTAGAAAGGCTAAAGAGCACAACCCAGTTCTAACATGGGATTGTTTCGACTCTGTCTCATGGCAGAAAATGGAGAGTTCAGGAATGCTAAAAGTGCCATTGTCAGGGAGTAATGGGGGTGAATCTTCCCGCCAATCCTCTGGGACACCCTTTCGGACAGGTGCAGGTAACGAACACCACTCGAAGTCGAGTGGCAACACAGGTAAAAAGGGGATTTGTTGGAATTTCAACAGGGGAAAATGTACGAGGCCCCAGGGGTCATGCAAGTTCAGACATGAATGCGGGGGGTGTGGGCAGTCATCCCATCCTGAGTCCATGTGCAGAGCCAAGACGGGTGATAACGGTGGTAAGGGAAGCGCCAAACAGGTCTGAAATAGTCCAAGGGGCGCCTTTACCTACTCCGATTGATACCATGGCAATGATTCCTTGGCTCAACGAATACCCGGATCATGCTTCTGCTGGGGTGTTGCGGGACGGGTTTTCATATGGTTTCCGCATCCCAGTGGGGGATTTTCAGGGTGTAGCAAACTGTAAGAACCAACTGTCGGCCTTGCAGTATTTGGCGGTGGTTCAGGTAAAGATTGGGAAGGAGGTAACTCGAGGTCGTGTTGCCGGTCCATTTGATTTGCCACCGGTTGCTAACTTTGTTTGTTCCCCTCTAGGGGTGGTCCCCAAGAAGGACCCGGGTCAGTTTCGGCTAATACATAACTTGTCAGCCCCACGTGGTCTTTCCGTGAACGATGCGATAGACCCGGAAGTGTGTTCGGTGCGGTACGCATCTTTTGATGAGGCCGTCGCCATGTTGAATCGCCTGGGGCCCGGGGCGCTGATGGCAAAATCGGACATCGAGTCAGCGTTCCGGTTGCTCCCGGTACACCCAGACAATCAGCGTCTCCTTGGTTTTATGTTTCAGGGTCGCTATTACATGGATAGATGTATGCCAATGGGGTGCTCTATATCTTGTGCCTATTTTGAAAAATTCAATTGTTTTCTGCAATGGGTATTTACAAGGAAAACGGGTTTTCGGCATGTTATGCATTATCTCGATGACTTTCTCTTTTTGGGGGCAGCCGGGGATCCTGAATGTGGTAAGGCCTTACATGAATTTCGTGTCTTAATGAATCAATTTGGTGTGCCATTGGCGCCAGGTAAGACTGTGGGTCCCTCAACTTTGCTCGAGTTCCTGGGGATCGAGCTCGACTCAGTAGAAGGTTGTTTTAGATTACCCAGGGAAAAAGTGTTAAAATTTGGGACATCCCTTGAAACATGTATTCGTGCGACGAAAGTAAACAAGCATCAATTGCAAGAAGTGGTGGGTCAGTTGAATTTTGCCCTGAGAGTGATGCCAATGGCCCGCCCCTTTTCCCGCTCGATTGCACAAGCCATGGTCGGCCTGAAGGAAGGACATCACCGCACGAGGCTCTCGGCAGAGGTTCGCCAGGACATGCGCATTTGGTTGGCATTTCTGGCGGATTTCAATGGTCGAATTGTCTGGAACAAACCAGCGGTGTCCTCCGAGGAGCTGGGGCTGTGGACAGATTCGGCGGGGAGTATAGGTTTTGGGGCCATATTTGGGACACAATGGTCGGCTCAAAAATGGCCGTCATGGTGGCACGAGTGCGGGCTGACGAGTAACATTGCTTTTCTCGAACTCTTCCCTATTCTGGTGGCCTTGAAAACGTGGCCGGAGGGGTTCCGGGATCACTCTGTGGTGTTCTGGTCTGATAACATGACTGTGGTTGAGTGTATCAATAGTCAGGCAGCACGTTGCAAATGGATTCTGAGACTGCTCAAAGAAATTGTGTTATTATGTATGCAGTTGAATGTGCTCTTTAGGGCAAGACATGTCCCGGGGGTACTGAACCAAGCGGCTGATGCACTTTCTCGTTTCCGTATGCAGGCCTTCTGGGGTTTTCTGCCCACAGCGGACCCGGTGGCGGCACCCTTTCCCGAAGCTCTCTGGTCTCTCGGTGCCCCGAACTACAAAACCTCGTGGGAGAGAGTTTAGCACCCAGGACAAGGAAGGCATATGAAGGGGCGTTCCGTTCCTATTGGTCCTTTTTGGGTTCTGCTAGGGGGGAGCTTTGGGGACAGGAAGAGCTTGTCGTAAAATTCTTGCTGTCTTTACATCAGGCAGGCAAATCAGTAGCTACGTCCCAGAGGCATCGGGCCGCCATTTCCTTTATGGCAAAGGCTCATGGGATTCAGGACCTGACAGCGTCTTTCGTGGTGCAGAAAGCGCTACGTGGGTGGCAACGCCTTGAGGGTCGCAGAGTGGATGAGAGGCACCCGATAGGTCTGGATAGGTTGGCCCTGTTATTCTCCGTACTCCCTGCAACATGTTCATCCCAGTATGAAACTGTGTTATTCCGAGCCGCATTTGCGCTAGCATTCCATGGGGCTATGCGGGTAAGCGAACTAGTGGCAAAGAACAAGCGGGATACGATGGGGGGACTGTGCCGGGAGCACATCCGGGTCAAGGTCGAGACGATGACTGTCTCGTTTTTCTGGTCAAAAACCGATCAGGGTGCGATTGGGGACTGCATAATCATTCAGAGGATTCCCGGGTCTTCCATGTGCCCTGTTGTTTGCGTAGAGGAATATTTAGCGCAAAGGGTGGCATCATGGGGGGGGACCTTGTTGAGACACGCTGACGCCACCCCACTGACGAGGTTTCAGTTCCGGCGGGTGCTGGCTATGTCAATTTCGGCCGCGGGCTTGAACCCCGGCGAGTTCGGGACCCACTCCTTTCGGATAGGGGCTGCTACTGAGGCTACAGCCAGGGGTCTGAGTGTTGAAAAAGTAAAGCGTTTGGGACGTTGGTCCTCGAACTGTTACAAAAGGTATGTGCGGTTGCACATGTTGTGAAGCTGTAATGATGTACTCATGCTTCTTGTTTTTGTTTGGTTTTCAGTTGCGCAACCTTACGAGGCGGGGCGGACTGTGCAGTCGACCCGACACCCGGGAACCAGCGGTCAGACATCACCGGCTGCGGAAAGAGAGGTGTGGGTCGTGGGCCACTCATACGTGAGGCGTGCCGCAGACGTATTCAAGGCAGGTGACATGATTCACATGGCTGGGGAATACGGGTACAGGGTAACCTTCTACGGAAGGGGCGGGCTCTGTATTGACCAGTTTCAATCCTTTTTTGAGGGTTTGTTAGGGCGGACAAGGTCACCGCCGTCTATACTCATAGTCCATCTTGGGGGTAATGATTTGGTGACCACTGGTAGACGACTGCTTCTCGAGGCAATGCTTTCCACTTTAAGTTGGTTGGCGAGAAGAGTTCCAGGGTGCACCATTGCATGGTCCCATATGATTCCACGTAAAATGTGGCGGGGGGCGATTTCGGTTTCTGCTCTGAACCACTCAGTGAAGAAGGTAAATAACAAGTTGGGTAGATTGTTTCGTTCAAGTGCACTGCATTCTATCCCGCATGGTTGTATCAAGGGGGACAGTATGTATTTGGGAGATGGGGTCCATTTGTCCCGGGTGGGGAATGAGTTACTCATAGGAGACCTCATTGCTTGGCTGAAGAGTTTAAAACATGACCTTTAGGTAGGAGTTTTGTGGGGGGTCCGGATAGCCGGTCAACTATCCGGCCTGTGGCGGTAAGGTCATGATCGGTGAGCAGTAATTGGAAGATCCCTATGGGGGGGCGTCACCCATTACGGATGGGAGCGCTCGGGGGAGGTGGCCATTGGCCCCTCAACGGGGAGGCGGTCCCTTCTAAGGATGGGCCGCCGGAAGGAAAGGAAAGGCGGTCAAGGCCCCTTCCTGGATAGGAGGGGCTACGGGCCCTCCTGGGGAATTTCCCGGGGCCAGGACATCTGCGACGGCAGATGGGTAAGTTGAGTGGGGTTCGGGAGGGGGTTTACGCTAAGCATGGGCGGAAAATCCGTTACGCTCGCGGATTTTGCGGATTTTCGGGAAATCCGCAATCCTCGAGATTTGCGGATTTCCCGCAAAATCCGCAAATTCGCACGCAGCGGATTTTTTTGGCGGCGCGCGGCGTTGGTGATACAATTTTTGCGGCGCGCGGCGTTTATCATCGTTTGCCGAGTTGTTTTTTTCGATAGTTTGCGAGTGCTGCGCCATTTTGGATCTTGCTGTGTGATCCCGCGGTAATTGGCGAGCGCGATTACGTCATCGCGGCTTGCCAGCGATAGTTTGTCAACGCGAGTACGGCGAGATCACGTCTCGCGGTACTTCGCAATTGCGAGATTTGAGATGCGGCGAGCGAAAATATAAATTTGCAATTCTGCACAAGAAATCCACCAGCAAGCAGCATAAACCTTCTAGAAATGATGATTTTTATGTGAATAACTCCTTAGTTTGACATTTGCCTGCACTTTTTTAGCGAGGAGTCCATTTTGGGGAGGGGGGCAGGGGGGTGGGAGGAAGGAAGTGCCCCATAGTCTTCAACTTCCTGTTCCTGTTCAGCAGGCTCCTCCCAGTGCTTTGTCCATCTCCTGGTCACTTTTCATTTGGATGTGGACCTGGAAGGATTACTTTTTGTGGATGCTGCTGGATCTTTGGATTTGAGGCCTTTTCGACTTTCTTTGGATCACTGTTGGATTAGAAATTTTACAAGTAAGTTTGTTTGGGGCATTACAGTTGCTGCAACTAAAATTTTGGGATTTTCGATTTTTGGGCTGTTTTGGGGCCTTTTGCCCAGGGGTACTCAGTGGTGGGTGGACTGATTCTTTCTGTGGGTTGTCTTGAACTTAAACATCATGGAGGCCATAGATGAATTGGGATTGTGCTGATTTTTCTGTGTTTTTCGATTTTTTTTTTGTAAAATTTTGTGTTTTTCGATTTTTGACCTGTTGTTGGGGCCTTGACCAGGGGTAGTGAGTGGTGCATGGGCCTAGTCTTTCTGTGGGCTGTCTTGAATTTAAACATCATGGAGGCCATGGATGGAATGGGATTGTGCTGATTTTGCAGTGTTTTTCGATTTTTGGGCCTGTACTTGTGGCCTTTTCACCAGGGGTATTTGAGTCTAGCATGGGCCTAGTCTTTCTGTGGGCTGTCTTGAATTTAAACATCATGGAGGCCATGGATGGAATGGGATTGTGCTGATTTTGCAGTGTTTTTCGATTTTTGGGGGTGTTCATGGGGAGGGACATGCCATGTGGCTGGTGGCCATTTTGAGTGCAGCTACAGGCACTGGCCATGTGCTGGCAGGCAAGTGGCCATTTTGAATGCAGGCTTTGTTGTTAGGCCTCCAACCATTTTGCCTACTTTTCAACCTTTATTTATGCCCAGGGGTAGTGAGTCTTGCATGGGCCTAGTCTTTCTGTGGGTTGTCTTGAATTTAAACATCATGGAGGCCATGGATTGAATGGGATTGTGCTGATTTTGCAGTGTTTTTCGATTTTTGGGTGTGTTCATGGGGAGGGACATGCCATGTGGCTGGTGGCCATTTTGAGTGCAGCTACAGGCACTGGCCATGTGCTGGCAGGCAAGTGGCCATTTTGAATGCAGGCTTTGTTGTTAGGCCTCCAACCATTTTGCCTACTTTTCAACCTTTATTTATGCCCAGGGGTAGTGAGTCTTGCATGGGCCTAGTATTTCTGTGGGTTGTCTTGAATTTAAACATCATGGAGGCCATGGATTGAATGGGATTGTGCTGATTTTGCAGTGTTTTTCGATTTTTGGGCCTGTACTTGTGGCCTTTTCACCAGGGGTATTTGAGTCTAGCATGGGCCTAGTCTTTCTGTGGGCTGTCTTGAATTTAAACATCATGGAGGCCATGGATGGAATGGGATTGTGCTGATTTTGCAGTGTTTTTCGATTTTTGGGCCTGTACTTGTGGCCTTTTCACCAGGGGTATTTGAGTCTAGCATGGGCCTAGTCTTTCTGTGGGCTGTCTTGAATTTAAACATCATGGAGGCCATGGATGGAATGGGATTGTGCTGATTTTGCAGTGTTTTTCGATTTTTGGGGGTGTTCATGGGGAGGGACATGCCATGTGGCTGGTGGCCATTTTGAGTGCAGCTACAGGCACTGGCCATGTGCTGGCAGGCAAGTGGCCATTTTGAATGCAGGCTTTGTTGTTAGGCCTCCAACCATTTTGCCTACTTTTCAACCTTTATTTATGCCCAGGGGTAGTGAGTCTTGCATGGGCCTAGTCTTTCTGTGGGTTGTCTTGAATTTAAACATCATGGAGGCCATGGATTGAATGGGATTGTGCTGATTTTGCAGTGTTTTTCGATTTTTGGGTGTGTTCATGGGGAGGGACATGCCATGTGGCTGGTGGCCATTTTGAGTGCAGCTACAGGCACTGGCCATGTGCTGGCAGGCAAGTGGCCATTTTGAATGCAGGCTTTGTTGTTAGGCCTCCAACCATTTTGCCTACTTTTCAACCTTTATTTATGCCCAGGGGTAGTGAGTCTTGCATGGGCCTAGTATTTCTGTGGGTTGTCTTGAATTTAAACATCATGGAGGCCATGGATTGAATGGGATTGTGCTGATTTTGCAGTGTTTTTCGATTTTTGGGCCTGTACTTGTGGCCTTTTCACCAGGGGTATTTGAGTCTAGCATGGGCCTAGTCTTTCTGTGGGCTGTCTTGAATTTAAACATCATGGAGGCCATGGATGGAATGGGATTGTGCTGATTTTGCAGTGTTTTTCGATTTTTGGGCCTGTACTTGTGGCCTTTTCACCAGGGGTATTTGAGTCTAGCATGGGCCTAGTCTTTCTGTGGGCTGTCTTGAATTTAAACATCATGGAGGCCATGGATGGAATGGGATTGTGCTGATTTTGCAGTGTTTTTCGATTTTTGGGGGTGTTCATGGGGAGGGACATGCCATGTGGCTGGTGGCCATTTTGAGTGCAGCTACAGGCACTGGCCATGTGCTGGCAGGCAAGTGGCCATTTTGAATGCAGGCTTTGTTGTTAGGCCTCCAACCATTTTGCCTACTTTTCAACCTTTATTTATGCCCAGGGGTAGTGAGTCTTGCATGGGCCTAGTATTTCTGTGGGTTGTCTTGAATTTAAACATCATGGAGGCCATGGATTGAATGGGATTGTGCTGATTTTGCAGTGTTTTTCGATTTTTGGGGGTGTTCATGGGGAGGGACATGCCATGTGGCTGGTGGCCATTTTGAGTGCAGCTACAGGCACTGGCCATGTGCTGGCAGGCAAGTGGCCATTTTAAATGCAGGCTTTGTTGTTAGGCCTCCAACCATTTTGCCTACTTTTCAACCTTTATTTATGCCCAGGGGTAGTGAGTCTTGCATGGGCCTAGTCTTTCTGTGGGTTGTCTTGAATTTAAACATTATGGAGGGCATGGATGGATTGGGATTGTGCTGATTTTGCAGTGTTTTTCGATTTTTTTGTGCTCTATAACTGAACTGATGTTCCTCTGTCTTCCATTTTTTTTAGGTGCACAAGACTCAAGAGAACCACCAGTGCCAGGAAGAAGTCCTGCAGCGGTGTGTGTGTGCAGCAAAACGTCACGCGACGTCACGTCTGGCCTCAGACAACTCTACAATTCATGCAACTGCGGCCTGCTGTCTGACCTGCTCTGAAGAAGATGGCCCCGCCCCCAAAGAAAGTTCTCCGTAGCTCCTCTAGCAAGAAAGTTGCTAGTAAGGAGCAGAAGAAGCAAGTTACCAAGGAGGCTGGTGTGCCACCCGCCACTTTTTTTGGGAGCAAAAAAAAAAGTACGCCTGCAGCAGCAGGATCTGCTGGGGACCAAGCTGAGAGCAGCACCCCTGCTCCATTGGGTTCAGTGCCTCCACCACCACGCCAACTTAAGTCAAAGCCCTTGAGTGCTTCAGAGGCAGTCAGTGTACTTCTCCAATCACCATCGACCAGTGATGTTGGCTCATCGCAAGAAAGTAGCAGCAATGTCCCTGAATCAACACAGGTTGTTGTAACTCATCTGACAAGTGTTGAACAACCACAGCCGCAACAACAACACCATGTGCAAGTACACGCCCAAGTACATGTGGAAGGAGAGGCAGCAAAAGGAGATGCGCAAGCAAAGGTGCATGGAGGTTCACAAGTGCCCACAATAGTTGTTCCTCCCGAAGTAGGGGCACATTTGGAAATCGACAATGAAGCCGAGGTATCATTGGAAGCCACTCCTCCTGATGATCATTCATTGTCTTCCACATCCCTAGCAAGGAAAAGATCAAGGGGGGTGTCTACATCTTCTTCAAGCCCACCTCGTTCTGATGCAAGTGATCTGTCTTGGGAACCACAACTGCGGTCTGACAGTGAGGCACACCATGATCTGACACCGGTACCTAAGCGTAAAAGGAAGGTCGTCCAAAAACTCAAACCTATGGAGTGTGATGAGGCTCAACAAGAAGTGACAGATACTGCTGGTGATGAAGCCTCTCACGATGACGACGAGCCAGTCATCACAAAGGTCACTGCAGCCCCACCGGGCATGCAGCAAAGAGACATTTTGACCCTATCCCGAGAAGCTGCTGAGCGTGATGATGATGTCGGCGAGGAGGCAATGGAAATGGAATCATTAGATTTGGAGTTAAGTAGTATACCAAAACCTACCGCTTCCATATTTCTTCGCAAGAAGGTACCCACCTCGTCCTCGACCTCAATTCGTGGTGGTGAAAGTGCAAAACGTACTGAAGTTCGGCAATCCACATCCTCCACTTCATCTGTCATTAGCAGCAGGACCACCACCACCAGTATCGCCGCCTCCTCCGGCCCCCGAAGACATTTCAAGTCTCCAGTTTGGGACTTCTTTAGTGTTTGCCCAAAAAAGGAAAACGTAGCCATTTGTAGCCTTTGTAAGCTTCGATTTAGTCGTGGTAAGCTTGGTTCTAACTATGGTACCGGAGGCCAGAGAGGTCATCTTGAGAGAAGGCACGCTGTCCAATGGTTTCCGCACCTAGAGGCGGTCAAGAAAGCCGGAATTGCACGTAATGAAAACGTTGATTTGTCATCTGCTGATAACGAGGAGGTAGAAGAAGACGATTCAAACACTTCACTTACACCCAGTTCCCATGTCAGCAGCACACCCCATGGGAGCCACACTAAGAGTGTGGGAGAGAGTGAGACATCAATGCGGAAAAGTTCATCAGCGAGCGTAACTGGGTCGAAGAGATCATCATCATCCCGTAAATCATTGGTCCAGGGCAACATTAAAAAGATGTTGTTTACAGAAGCGCAATATGAACGCAACCACCCAATGACCCGTCTGTATAACACTAAGCTGGCTAAAATGCTAGCTCTGGACCTTCTCCCTTTTTCTTTTGTAGAAGGGGTTGGTTTTCTAGAATTAGTGACAGCGCTCTGCCCTAAATGGAAGGTTCCTAGCCGGTTCTATTTTGCCCGAGTTGCGGTTCCAGCACTACATGAAGATGTTCTGAAGGTGATTGGGGCAGCTTTGCAGAAGAGTGCTGTTCACACTATACATCTGACAACAGACATGTGGACCAGTGGCGCAGGCGCTGATTACATGTGCATCACTGCACACTGGGTCTCTTTTTCAGGGGCTAAAGCAAAGCTAAACTCAGGTGTTGACACTAACATTGTTTTTAAAGGTGCTCGGAAACATGCAACACTAGCCATGTTTGGTTTGGAGAAACGTCACACAGCAGAAAACATTTTGGATGTCTTTAACACAAAGGTCCTTAACTGTCTGTGGCGCCAATATAGTTAAGGCCATGAGGGACGGTTACTATTTCAGAGTGCCGTGTTTGGCGCACTGTATAAACCTGGTTGTCCAAAAATTCTTGGGTAATAAACGCAGTGCAGCGTACAGTGTATTGGAGAACTGCCGAAAAATTTGCAAGCATTTCAGGCATTCTTTTAAGGCCCGGAAGCAGCTGAGGAGCATGCTATATCAATGTCAAATGCCAGTGAAAGCACTCATCCAGGAGGTGGTAACACGTTGGAACTCAACCTTCTACATGCTTGAGCGTCTGTATGAGCAGTATACGCAACTCGATCAATATTTCTTGAAAGAGGGTATAGAGGAGCTGAGGATGGGTGGGCCGCAATGGAACATAGTTGAAAGCCTAACACGCATGCTTCGTCCTTTTGAGGTCTTCACGCGTGCAGTCAGCAAGGAGGACTCTAATTTGGGAAAAGCTATCCCATTGTTGTACATGCTGGAGGACCAACTGAAGGAGGTGTGTTCTGTGTTTGGAAAAGATGACAAAAAGAAAGACTCTTTGCTTCTGGCTGAGCAATTATTAGAGCTCCTACAAGGTGATGAACGTCTTAAAAAGATCCACTCAGAACAGCATTACATTTGTGCTACTATTCTGGATCCACGCTACAAAAAGGCGCTGGCAGGCAGAGCATTCTTTCCTTTTGGTGATGAAGATGTTACAAAGTACAAACGTTGGCTAGCCTTGTCAGCCAAGAAGTTTGAAACAGAACGGCTGGAAATTGAAGGAAATGGCAGTACATCAGCAGGCCATCCCCAGTCAAAACAATCCACTTCTGCACCTGTGGCTGTGGCACAAGTGACCTCTCAGCCGTTAAAGACACCGGCAACCGGATCATCTGCACGAAAGACAACAGAAACATTGGAGGCTGAAGAGGATTGGCTAGCTCTGCGTGGGTTTGGTTCTCAAAAGGTCAGAGGCACAGCAAGAGCTACGCAAAGTGGAGGAACCTTGGAGGAGGACCTTGAGTCGATGGTGAAGGACTATCTGAATGACTCCACAGAGGTCTATGTTAATTCTGACCCATTGGCGTATTGGCATGGGAAAAAAGAATTGTGGCCACAGCTCACCAACCTGGCTTTAAACTACTTGTCTTGCCCACTCGCAAGTGTGTCTTCTGAACGGGTTTTCAGTGCGGCTGGTGGGATTGTAACTCCCAAACGGAGCCGCCTCTCGCCCAAAAATGTGGAGAGGTTAACAATGATCAAGATGAATCAGCACCTCATACCACCAGATTTCAGAGTACGAGAGAGCGTGCCGGATGAAGAGGAGGTGGCCAGCAACATAGATGAGGGAATTTCTACTCTGTCAGGTGGCACTGACCTCACCCTGGCTGAATTCGCAGAGTATGATGACGAAGCCTTATTCTTATTCCTGGACCGTGATACCGACTTCGAGCCCTGAAAATGAGACAACGAATCAATAACTTTCTTTTTCATCCTTATTCACTTTTATTCCTGTGTGTCTGTCTTTCTTTGTTGTGCACAGTTAATATAATTCAAACTTTAATCAGATAATCACAAAAACAAGCCCATCAGCAGAACTGTCTTCACTTGTTTGCTAATTTATTTGAAGGTGCCGCAGTCTGCATTCCTCAGGTTCACAAGTTCAGAAGAACATGCTCCTCTATCCTCCTCCTCCAGACTCCTATTTCCATCAAAGCAGAGGGCTGGTTTACGCCCAATGAAGAAAGACTCAGCACTTGTGGGGGTGTTGTTCTACCTCTTTGCAGGTGAGTTGACGGGTCTGGGGCCATTGCTGGGAAGCACTAAAAGTGGTTTGGACCAAATCCGAGGCGGAACATTTTTTGTGTTTTTGATGACTTGCTTGCCTTTGAGGTGCTCTTAGGGGGGGTTCCGTCTGTTTGTGGGTGAGTTTCGTGGTCTGAGAGCATTGCTGGGACACTCTAATCTTGATTGCATTTGCTTTTCAGGAAATCCGTCGTGCCAACCCCGACTTATGGCCTAGCTACGCAGCGCGTTTGGACCGAAGGCCCAGAAATATTGCAAGTATGAGATTTTGCTTTTGGCCTGTTTAGGGGTGTTATGCTTCTTGGCGGGTGGGTTGCCGGGTCTTGGGGCATTCCTGGGAAGGTCTAATACCGGGTAGAAGTGGTTGGGACAAAATCCAGGCCGATTTTTTTTTGGGCTATTTCTGACATTTTGCTCTATGTAGCGTTTTCGGGGGCCTGTTTGGGGGGCTTCCTGGTGTTTGTGGGTGAGTTTCGTGGTCTGGGAGCACTGCTGGGACACTCTAATCTTGATTGCATTTGCTTTTCAGGAAATCCGTCGTGCCAACCCCGACTTATGGCCTAGCTACGCAGCGCGTTTGGACCGAAGGCCCAGAAATATTGCAAGTATGAGATTTTGCTTTTGGCCTGTTTGGGGGTGTTATGCTTCTTGGCGGGTGGGTTGACGGGTCTTGGGGCATTCCTGGGAAGGTCTAATACCGGGTAGAAGTGGTTGGGACAAAATCCAGGCCGATTTTTTTTTTGGCTATTTCTGACATTTTGCTCTATGTAGCGTTTTCGGGGGCCTGTTTGGGGGGCTTCCTGGTGTTTGCGGGTGAGTTTCGTGGTCTGGGAGCACTGCTGGGACACTCTAATCTTGATTGCATTTGCTTTTCAGGAAATCCGTCGTGCCAACCCCGACTTATGGCCTAGCTACGCAGCGCGTTTGGACCGAAGGCCCAGAAATATTGCAAGTATGAGATTTTGCTTTTGGCCTGTTTGGGGGTGTTATGCTTCTTGGCGGGTGGGTTGACGGGTCTTGGGGCATTCCTGGGAAGGTCTAATACCGGGTAGAAGTGGTTGGGACAAAATCCAGGCCGATTTTTTTTGGGGCTATTTCTGACATTTTGCTCTATGTAGCGTTTTCGGGGTCCTGTTTGGGGGGCTTCCTGGTGTTTGTGGGTGAGTTTCGTGGTCTGGGAGCACTGCTGGCTATATATACTTTACTTTGCAAGAGGTTTGAAGCAAATCCATGGTGGCAGAGGGGACTTAGGGCCTAGCTGCAGAGCGCGCGTGGAGTGATTTGGGAAATTTGTGAAAAATTGACTAAGTCCCCATTTTTGTACTTTTGCTCTTTGGCTGTTTGGGGGTCTTCTACTCGTCTTCTCCTGGGTTGACGGCTCTGGGGCCATTGCTGGGAAGCTCTAATACCGGATAAAAGTGTTTTGGACCAAATCCCAGGCGGAATTTTTTTTGTGTTTTTGATGACTTGCTTGCCTTTGAGGTGCTCTTAAGGGGGGTTCCGTCTGTTTGCGGGTGAGTTTCGTGTTCTGGGAGCACTGCTGGGACACTCTACTCTTGATTGCATTTGCTTTTCAGGAAATCCGTCGTGCCAACCCCGACTTATGGCCTAGCTACGCAGCGTGTTTGGACCGAAGGCCCAGAAATATTGCAAGTATGAGATTTTGCTTTTGGCCTGTTTGGGGGTGTTATGCTTCTTGGCGGGTGGGTTGCCGGGTCTTGGGGCATTCCTGGGAAGGTCTAATACCGGGTAGAAGTGGTTGGGACAAAATCCAGGCCGATTTTTTTTTTGGGCTATTTCTGACATTTTGCTCTATGTAGCGTTTTCGGGGGCCTGTTTGGGGGGCTTCCTGGTGTTTGTGGGTGAGTTTCGTGGTCTGGGAGCACTGCTGGGACACTCTAATCTTGATTGCATTTGCTTTTCAGGAAATCCGTCGTGCCAACCCCGACTTATGGCCTAGCTACGCAGCGCGTTTGGACCGAAGGCCCAGAAATATTGCAAGTATGAGATTTTGCTTTTGGCCTGTTTGGGGGTGTTATGCTTCTTGGCGGGTGGGTTGACGGGTCTTGGGGCATTCCTGGGAAGGTCTAATACCGGGTAGAAGTGGTTGGGACAAAATCCAGGCCGATTTTTTTTTTGGCTATTTCTGACATTTTGCTCTATGTAGTGTTTTCGGGGGCCTGTTTGGGGGGCTTCCTGGTGTTTGTGGGTGAGTTTCGTGGTCTGGGAGCACTGCTGGCTATATATACTTTACTTTGCAAGAGGTTTGAAGCAAATCCATGGTGGCAGAGGGGACTTAGGGCCTAGCTGCAGAGCGCGCGCGGAGTGATTTGGGAAATTTGTGAAAAATTGACTAAGTCCCCATTTTTGTACTTTTGCTCTTTGGCTGTTTGGGGGTCTTCTACTCGTTTTCTCCTGGGTTGACGGCTCTGGGGCCATTGCTGGGAAGCTCTAATACCGGATAAAAGTGTTTTGGACCAAATCCCAGGCGGAATTTTTTTTGTGTTTTTGATGACTTGCTTGCCTTTGAGGTGCTCTTAGGGGGGGTTCCGTCTGTTTGCGGGTGAGTTTCGTGGTCTGGGAGCACTGCTGGGACACTCTAATCTTGATTGCATTTGCTTTTCAGGAAATCCGTCGTGCCAACCCCGACTTATGGCCTAGCTACGCAGCGCGTTTGGACCGAAGGCCCAGAAATATTGCAAGTATGAGATTTTGCTTTTGGCCTGTTTGGGGGTGTTACGCTTCTTGGCGGGTGGGTTGCCGGGTCTTGGGGCATTCCTGGGAAGGTCTAATACCGGGTAGAAGTGGTTGGGACAAAATCCGCGCGGAAAAGCCTTTAGTTTTGGCACTTTTTGTAACTTAGGGTTCGTTAGGGTTAGCCCTAGCAGCAGGATTGCATGTGTTTCGGGGTGTTCTAGATTTTTCAAACTGAGTTCTGGGGTCTTAGAGCACTCGTGAGAATGTGTAATTTTGGTTGCAAGTCATTTGAAGAAAATCCATGGTGGGAAAGGGGGGATTTGGCATAGTTAAAGAAAGCCTTTGCCACTATTCTTAACTTAGGGTTCGTTAGGGTTAGCAGTATTTCTATTGCATGTGTTTGAGTGGGGGGGATTTCGAGTCTTGGAGCGATGCTGGCTATGGCTACTTTTGCTTGGTTGCTTGCAAGTGGTTTGAATGCAATCCACGGTGGGTAATGGGTAATTAGGGTACTTCGGCCTACTTTTACTTTCAAAGTAAGTTTTGTCACCAGTTTTCTGCTAGGCCTCGTTTTTTGAGATTTGATTGGGGGTCTTCTACATTTTTGCGACTGGCTTTAGTAAGGGTCTGGGTGGGAGCACTGCTAGGAAGATCTAATTTTGTTCTAAAACACAGTTTACAGTACACCTAGCTTGAGGGGCAAGATCCGCTACATTAATTTGCCCATACTTATTTATCCTTCAAAAGGTGACTCAGAGTACGCACTTTCAAAAACATTGTACTGTCTACTAGGAAAAACAAATTGTGACTTTTTGCACTCCACAGCCTACATACCTTATATTTATTTATCAGTGGTGTTGTAATATTATATCACTTCCTGTTTTTCGTTGAATAATTACAGGCCGGGTTTCAGTCTCTGCAATGGGGAAAAAAGGATGGAGTCAGGCTTCACAGTAGCGAGCCACAATTCAGCATCAGGCAGGCAGTGGACAGGGTGTCTTCTGGTGACCAACATCGGTGGACGAAGCGTCGGCTGCAATGGAGGAGTGCCGCTAATAGGAGGATTTTTTTTCTGCGGGCAACTTACTTACCACTTCCAACAGGACCACTACAACCACATAGATACAGTATCCCTTGCCTTTTTCTCTGACTGTGACTGCATTTCTTGGCTCTCTCTCGGCTTCTACATTGATCCCTTAACACATCACTTAGTCCACTCCACTATCTGCACCACACATAGTCATTTGTAAGTGCTCCTACGTAATTCGCAAGTCGCAGCACGCCCCAGGCCGTAGAGGACTGGGATGGCCCCAATGATGAAGCATGTCACCAAGGGGCAACCCTGGTGAGTGAGGGGACACCTAGAAAAAAAGCAATTTCTCCTTTTCTATCTACTATACCTTCTGTCAGGTTACGCAGCCCCTAAGCGCCTACCGTACTATGAAACTACATTTCCCATGAGTAGGCGGGAGACTTGCAGACTATTTAGTGAGACTATATGAGAGTACCCTTGTATGTTAGGACAGCACTTCACTGATGCCTGTCTTGTCTTCTGTTACAGGTATCCTTTCCCTGCTGACCCTACCTTTACCCATCCCACATTTTTTATTTTAGTTTGTTATTTTTCTCCCCCGCCTAATGCCTCGAACACCCTGTGTTTACACTTCTGGGTGTTGGTGACATTTGGAGGTGGAACCATATTTGCATCGACTGGATCACGGGGAGTAAACCTGACACCTTCCAGACCAACCCCATTGAGTGTTGTTGTGAATGGATTTATAGTGACCAGCAAGGCTCTCGGGTATCTGGCTACAGAGACCTTATGTTGAATATCGTTATCAATAATTCCACACAGGCCCTGTACTGTCGCATTCTTTCTTTCCACAGTTGTCGATGATATATTCTTACTCTGCTTGACAAAGAACCATTGCTAATGTGAAAGAACTTCAACCGAATTAGTAGTTATACTTTACCATTTGTTAGGCTACAATGTGGCACTGCTCTACTGTACTTCTGTCACCTGCTATATTCTCAGTTGTACCGTTGAATTGCTCAGGAGGACAAACCAGATTTCATTTTCTTTTTTTTCATAGGCATGCAACTGCCACTGTGTCACACCACTAGTACCACCGCTATGAGGAAATTTTATCTGACCAAGATTGCCAACGTTATTCGGTGTTTCCCGTGGAGCCAGCCCTGGGTCTAGCCCTACTTTCAAACACAAATTACAGGTAAGATAAGCGTTTGGTGGTTTGGGGGTATAATGGAGTATTAGTACGAGAGACGAGAGACTGAAGGTAGTACTACTAAAGTCCTAGGACTCTTGGATTCACTTCACTTAGTCTGTGAGAGGCACTTAGTGTTGAAAACATTTGGGCATTTACACTTAAAGGAAGAAAATGGAACTAAACTTTCTGGAAAACAGTCAACGTTAAACCCCCACCCACCAGGCAAGCAGTAAAAAACAGGTATGCTCAGATAAAGTTTGAAAAAGTATATTTATATCCCTAACAAAATAATCTCCCGCAAGACCCTCCCTAACCCCAACGATTGTCCTTCAAAAGTCCCCAAAAACCCAACTCCCAATTCCCACCCCCCAAAAGTCTCTAAAAAAGGGGCAAGGGACACTATGGGTGGATGCTGTTAACTTTTTGGGCCAGGGCATCATGCTCCTCGCGGAGCAAGGCGAGCTCCTGCTGAAGGCGGGACACCATCAGGGTAGTGCGTCGCAGGCGTGCCTTCACTGCCTTGCAGGTGCAAGGCCTGTGAGAGGCAGCTGTTGGCCTTGCTGCTCGGCGGTGGCGTTTGCCTTTGGCAGCCCGGCTCAGTCTCGGTGGACCACTGTGCTGGGTGGCAGCCCGTGGGGCCACGGAGGCCGATGCAGACGACGTTGTTGTAGTTGTCGACTGCACACTTTCCACGTCCTCCAGGGCCACCAGCCGCCGATATTCCGCAACAGTGGCCTCGATCCTCCATTGCCGGGCCGCTCTAGCCAGCTCCTTCCTCCTTGTTCGTTTGGAAGGAGAACCTATATGAAGAAAGAAAGACATAGTCTGTAACCAATGCTCTTTAAGATTAACTCAATCATTCAGCAGAAATTTGTGCTGCAGTACAACTAGCAACTTGCAAGCGCATTACATAACTATTGAGGCCAGTATCTATCTAACCTCACACTTCTTCATCCTTGCTCTAACATTAGTGGGAGTTTAAGGAACAAATTCTACGAGCACTGTGGACTTCCATTGGAGTCGACTATGAAAGTACACCAGTCTTATTCTTCTTCTTATCTCTTGTTTTGGAAAATTGGTACGTTATTTTCTGCAAGCCGGCATAATGCCAGCGCGGTAAACTTGCACCCGAGAAAAAGAGACGCACGCCATGAGGAGTGACCTAGACTTGCGTTGCCGTTGCGTTACTGTACCCGTCCAGTACATGCAGGTGGTGAATCTCTTACTTTTCTATTACGGGTGGCACTGAGAATACTCTGTTACAACTCAAGGGCTACTGCTTAATTAATTTAACTTTCACCCTACAGTGGAAATGAGTACTAGAAATGGAAAATTGAAGAAGATAAATAATCTGATTATCTATCACTTCACATGGGATGTTTTTGCTTATATATGGGATGACTTTAGGTGCTTTGCTTTTTATTGAGTGACCAGTGATACATCCACACATGAATGACTGAGTACTACTAAACTTATTAAGAGAGGTAGGGAGTGGCCACCATAATAACCGGATCTATGCAGTGCTTGCAATACAAACTACTGCTACTATTTATGGTAGTATTTGGACAAAATTAAAAGTTCTTTTCCTTGCCTTTCCTACACTGGAACGGACGTGCGGGTGCAGTGTTACATGCTCTTCAAAGTTACACTTAGTTCATCCACTGACCGTCTACTCTCTCTAGATCATGGGTACTCACAAACTTTCTCTCAGGGGCTACATTTACAGTGTAGTTTGGGGCCGAGGGCCGCACTGGTGGGGGCGGAGTCAGAGGGGGCGGGGCTAAAGCAAAACGATAACTTGTGACCATGAGGTTGCACACAGGTCCCTGCAGCAGATGCCCTCATCCACTGAGCCACCAGACCCAGCATTTACATACATCTCTCTCCCTCCTGCTCTCCCTCCTGCCCTCCCTCCCTCCATCTCTCTCTCCCTCCTGCCCTCCCTCTCCCTCCCCCTCTGTCATCTCACTGTGTGTGTGTCTATCTGTGTCAGCCTTCAGCCCGGGTTGAGACCGCTTCCACAACGCGCACACACAGACAACAACACCAAAGTACTTAACAGGTCTTTAAAAGACCATTAACATATTATTGAGGCTTTGTTTGTTTTAGCGCCCCTGCTTCTCCACCCTGACAATCACTGCTTGCCCGGCCCCACAGAGCAGAGGCTTTGTTCTATTTCACCTCTTTGTGGCCTTGCATCTCCACTCTGCTCTGTGGGGGCCGGGGGAGCAGTGATTGTCAGAGTGGAGATGCAGGGGCGCTAACAGGTGAAATACAAAAAAGCCTCTGCTCTGTGGGGGCCGGGGGAGCAGTGATTGTCTGCAAGGTCTGCGCACCGCCAAGGAAGGCTTGCCGGGCCACCACCGGCCCGCGGGCCGTACTAGGAGTACCCCTGCTCTAGATACACATATGCTATCTAAGAGTCAGATAGTAGCATGATCCAGGTATATGGACACATACAGTTTCTGTGTCACCCACCCAGGCTGTTGTCCTTCCACCCATCATTGCTTCATCATTCACCCAGCCATGATGCATCTCATATTCTTGCCTTCCCAGCTAGTCTTCAATCTCAATAAGTAAGGAATATATAAGAGCTTACCTCTGGCCGCCACCACCACCGTCTCAACTCTCACAGCCGCCGCCTCCTCCCCTGAAGAATCGCCCTCCGCCTCCGTGTCGAGCACCACCACCTCCACACTGGCCCCGCCACCAGATGTTCCACCTACAAAGTACATTTAAGAATGTTAGAATAAAGCACTCACTAGTCACTAGTATTTGGTCTAGGAATGAAGACATGTGAAAACAATGTAATTTGTGACTGTCTACGTTAAAGTTAAAAAAAAATTCCCTTTTTCCAGGGAAGGTTGTCTTGCTGCACTTTTTGGCACAACTGATGAAGGCTGTTTTTTTAACACGCACCATTTTTCTCTACACAGACAGAAGATGGACTTCTAACAACAAGATCAAGTTGAAACCAGGTGAGAGCTCGGCTCGACCACAAGAAATGTCTTCAATTAATCGTCAGCACTAACCACTTTTCCATTATCAGTTAAACGTTTAGTTTTATTATGACTTCATTTTAATAAATGTGTTTACTTTTAATAAAGCTTTTAAACTTAAATACAATCTGTGTTTTTTGGTCCAGACTAGAGTGACTGAGCGAAAGGTTTTGCAATTTTTGCAAGCATGAGTCCAGATAGAACACTTCAAAAGACATTATGGACAATCCCAGAGGACTGCACTAAGTTGATAGAGCTATTGCTGACTAGAATCATGGGAGTTTCGCCAACCGTGCAATCTTAGTTAGCTACACAGACAGACTAATAAGAATAATCTAGTAATACCACAGGGAGTCATAGTAGAGGCAGGATAAGAATTTAGATACAGTCTACAAGAAGAGCAAAGACAATTTTGAAAAAAGTCAAATGAGGAACGCTAGGAAAAATAGGTACTAGTCTAAAATGAAAACTTACTGGGGCCAGCAGAGGAGCCCTCGCCTGCCCGATCCTGGCCCTGTTGATGAACAGCATCCGCCGCCTGCTGCTCCTGTGTCCTCCTCTCGCCCCTGGGGGGAGCTGACGTACAACATGAAAGAAAGAACAGAAAACATGGATGATTGTTGCTTGTCAATGTCAACCAAATCAAACATTTCAAAAGAACAATAACAAAATATTTCCGCGAAATTATATTGATTATGGTTACTTTTCATTTATTTGCGGACCTGTGACTTCGAAAGTCACGTAACTCACTAAACAAAGTACTGAAACGTTCACCTAGGACTGGCAGGCAGCAGTCCGCAGGCAAGACGCAAAGTGACAGACAAACTCCATTGTGATTTCAGTCAGATCAGTGACAACACTAACAGTTGCCTGCTACATTACCAGTCATTTAAATAGTCAAACTATCAATCCACCGCCACTATTTTTCTTATTGTCAGGGGTACAAAGGAAGGGGCAGATTTAAGCCCTTGCGGCTCTTTTGCGCCGTTCTTGCGTGACTTTTGTGACGCAGCAGCTAAACAAAAAAGGGCGCCATGGTGCGGCGTATAATATTATAACAACGTGACGCATTTGGGAGATGCATCCCGGTTTAAAGCCCTGCGCCATCAGGGGGCGTTCCGGCGCAAGGGAGGGCATTCCTGCGCTGGAACACATCCTAATAGTGGCTGAGGGAAATCTACAAAATATCAATCAGTCACCTTTAGGACAATGATGCGTCACACAAACCCTGCACCTGCTTGAAGCAGACGTACGGCTTGACCCAGCATTGGGGAGATAGGGTACCCCAGAGCATTGATGGAGCTGCGCCATCGTTGCGACACAACTCCAGCAGTAAAGCTTCGGTGACGTTTTGGGCCCATGGTGCGCCGCATTGCAAATACGGCGCACCATGTTTGGTGGTGGTAGCGGGCCGCACAATTACTGCCGCATCCCTGCTACTTTGCAGGGATGCGACGGTAATTGCAATTCTGCCCCTTAGGGGCATACTTACTTACGTGTTCTGGCGCATCTCCAGAGATGCGCCAGATCAAATGCGTCACGCAAAACTACCCTTGCGACACGGCAGATGCGCCTCATTTACAATGCGGCGCGCCCTGGCGCAAGGGTAGGCACTTGCGTTACGCATCTCGTCACGTAAGAGCGGCGCATCGCTGGAGTCACGTCGCCAACGCAATGCAACTCCAGTAATGCTCAGGGCCACCCAATACTTAACATGCTGTGTCCGTCCTTACGCCTGCTTCAAGCAGGCATAAGGAATTGAATTGACGTAGCAGCGTCGCGGAAGTGCCTGCGTTAAATCTTGTAGATTTCACGCAGGCACTTTTGCGAGGCGCACAGCTGCAGGACCGCCCACCCTGTATACTAGGAACGCACCCATTGTGGCGCAGGCCCATGGCTTTATAACGTGACGCATCTCCCTAGATGCGTCACGCTGTAAATGACTCTCAGGGATGCGCCACGTTTACGCCGCTGTTGCGTCACGCAAGGCAATGTAAACGTGGCGCAAGGGGCTTGTAAATGTAATCTGCCCCCTAGTGTCTAGCATTACGCAGTTCTGTAAAGTACACTCATACATAATTGTTACTCAGGCCAATGAGACCACAAAATAGAAAACAAATAAGCATAGTAGCAACGCCACTGAGAAGGAGAGCAGTGCACCTGAAATGCACAGAAGATTTTGAAATATAATTTAACTACAATGTAATCGTCATCAGCGGCATTATTGGCTTGCTCCATGTAAAAAACAAATATTTGCAATACAACAACACAGAGCAGGAGAAAACATCATAGTAGTGAGTGATTAAATGGCTACTACTACTCACCAAGCCCGGGGAACTCCAAGCCGAGCTGGTCCAGCAGGTCGCGCTCGCGGTCCAGGAGGTCCGTCCAGCGATGGGTGACCTGGCTGTAGGTGCGCTGGACCCCGTAGAGGTGGGATATGGCCCAGCACACCTTCTCCCACCGCTTCCGGCGCTCCCGCATGTTGTAGCCGCCGGCCGCGATCCTGCCGCCTCCCGCGATGGTCCTGGGCAGGCGGCGCTGGACGAAGTAGACCAGCGCGCCCACTTCCTCCGGGCTGAAGATCTCCCGTCGCGTCACCTGCTCCCCCCTCAATCTCCCGCATGCTGTCCTGCCACTGGGTCCAGCACTACTCCCCGCCGCCGCTGCGGCCCTCAAGTGCCTGGGCAGCTTCACGGCGCCTGGCTTGACCATGGTCTGGGCAGGTAAGGTAGGAAGAAGTAGAAAATTAAGAAAGAATAGGATAGGGAAGAAGAAAAGAAAAGAGTTTAAAAAAGTAGTTTAAAAGTAAAGAAAAATAGCAGAAAAGACAAAAATATACAGCTAGGAAAAGAGAGGGATAGATAAGAAGCAAAATCGTAAAAAAAAACTGAAAACAAGCAAAGGATGGCAAAGATACCAAGAGGATTAAACACCATGCCCAGACACAGGAAATGAATGAAAAACAAGATGGCCGGCGCCCGTTCACGAGCGCAAAAGTAAGTTCGCGCGAGATTTTCCTCGCGATCTCGTGCGAACCTCTAGATTTCCCGCGCGATCTCGTGCGAACCTCTACTCGCAATGCGCTTACTGCGCGAGATTATACATAGCGGGCGGAAACGGAAATACGTCACGCAAACAAAATGGCCGCGCCCGTACTCGACCTTGGGGTAAATTCGCGTGTTGCGCTGCAAGCGGCTCGCGAATACTGCAAAAAAACTCGCGAAACAACAAGCCGCAAAAAAATAAAATGCTCATTCGCACGAATTGGCGGCTTCCGCGGTCGGTTTCGCACGACGCCGCGCCCCGCGAATAGCGCGAAAAAAAACGAAAAACGATTTCAGCAAAAGCAAAAGCAATGAGCAGGTGCAAAAGGTCAACCTCATGATTTGTAACGATTCTTTGTAGTGCTTCCTGAGGGGGCCCTCCAGAATTCGGTTGCCTGCTTGCAACTATTGTGTGACCCTGCTCTGACCTTAACTGTATGCCACAAAGGTCCTGATTTACAGCTAAAGGAGCAGACAAGCAGGTGCCAGGCTGGAACTTTAAATTCTTTCAGTGACACATTAATTAGCCCCTAATTCATTATTGTCAGTTGGGGCAGGGCAGGTGTTGTTAATAAACTAACCCCAAATTAATTCATGTCAGTTCAAGCAGGGCAGGTGGGCTTGCTTTTCCCCCCCATCTTCTACAGTGATGATGAACCAGAGGGTGGCATTGATGTAACAGAGGGTGGCATGGGTCAAAGAGAGGGTGCCAGTGGTAAAACAGAGGGTGCTGGGAGGCTGTGATGATGAACCAGACGTAGAAACAACATAGTCGCAACCGTTGCGAGCCGACAAGTAAGTTCGCAATTGCGAACTAGTACCAAATCCTCGCGAACTGGCAGAAACAATTGCGAACACAAAAAAAAAAAAATCCGCAAATTCGTGGGAATTCGCGGATTTTGCGGATTGCGAATCCGCAAATCCGCAAAATTCGCGAACGCGAGATCCTTACCTTTTAGACACCTCACACGAGTCCTCGGACGACCATTAAATGGCGTCGAGTCCATTGGGGCCCCCGTCAAGTCAAAGGGAAATTGGTAGATGCACTTGAGGTACGCCTCTGTGCGGTCGCCCCCCCTCACAAGTGAGGGGGGTATTTTCTGGTTTAGGGATCTTACACCGGTTACGACCTTGCCGTTGGCCCTTAACGTTAGGATGTACAATTTCAAGTCAAATGTTTTGTAGGATGTTAGTTCGGCTAGGAGAACCTTTGTATTAGAGATCTGTTAAGGTTAGCCAAACATCGTAATGTGGAAATGAAATTGTACATAATATGAAACTGTTATTTTAATGTTTTAATTTTGTTTCATATTTTAATAAATACGGCCGGGAGGGTCACTCCCTCCCGCCTTCCAAAAGTTCAGAACAGTTTCCAGTTTCCCATCCTTGGGGATTGCGTCGAGAGGGGGTGGCGGGTATCTCTGCCATATGGAAAGGGGCGACCACTCGGTTCCCCCGAACGTATGGTGGAGTACCCCGATCCCCCCGGGAGGCCATCTTGGGCGGGGGGCGAGTCGCGGCTGGTATGCCCGAAGCGGCGTAGCCGGGGCGCGCCTTTTCCCGCCGTGTAGGGCGTTGTCCTAGACGCTGACGCCGCCGGCCACGCCCCCGGGGGGCAGGCGGAGGCGGGTTTACGCCCACCCGAAGACGGATAAAAGGAGCAACAAGCCAAGAAAGCATCCTCTTGTTCCTGTGCTCTGAAGTTGCACCTCCCCGCTGCACGTGAGCTCGAGACGGAACGAAGAGCCAATTTTGACCCACCCACCAGACCCTGAGGACAGCCAGTTGTTTTGAATAAAGTTTGATGTCGTAACTCTATTTCTTGCAGGTTGTGATGATTGTCGTATTATTTTGAGTATGCAATAAAGAATGGTCATCTACAGTATGTTTTTTCAAATAAAGTAATTCTGCACTAGTATTGATCAGTAATTATACGTGAAATAGTTATGGTTGTTTTGTAATTGAGTGATTTTAGTTAAATTGTCGTATTTATTTTGGTCGGGCGGTAAGGTCATGATCGGTGAGCAGTAATTGGAAGATCCCTATGGGGGGGCGTCACCCATTACGGATGGGAGCGCTCGGGGGAGGTGGCCATTGGCCCCTCAACGGGGAGGCGGTCCCTTCTAAGTATGGGCCGCCGGAAGGAAAGGAAAGGCGGTCAAGGCCCCTTCCTGGATAGGAGGGGCTACGGGCCCTCCTGGGGAATTTCCCGGGGCCAGGACATCTGCGACGGCAGATGGGTAAGTTGTGTGGGGTTCGGGAGGGGGTTTACGCTACCTTTTAGACACCTCACACGAGTCCTCGGACGACCGTTAAATGGCGTTGAGTCCATTGGGGCCCCCGTCAAGTCAAAGGGAAATTGGTAGATGCACTTGAGGTACGCCTCTGTGCGGTCGCCCCCCCTCACAAGTGAGGGGGGTATTTTCTGGTTTAGGGATCTGACACCGGTTACGACCTTGCCGTTGGCCCTTAACATTAGGATGTACAATTTCAAGTCAAATGTTTTGTAGGATGTTAGTTCGGCTAGGAGAACCTTTGTATTAGAGATCTGTTAAGGTTATCCAAACATCGTAATGTGGAAATGAAATTGTACATAATATGAAACTGTTATTTTAATGTTTTAATTTTGTTTCATATTTTAATAAATACGGCCGGGAGGGTCACTCCCTCCCGCCTTCCAAAAGTTCAGAACAGTTTCCAGTTTCCCATCCTTGGGGATTGCGTCGAGAGGGGGTGGCGGGTATCTCTGCCATATTGCCGAGTGTGATCCCTGGTTAGAGTAGGTACCGAGGCGAGAATTATCGAGTCCGCTGACCCTGGTTCACGACCCTGCCGCATTGGGAATTGAACCCTGGTCCCGGGCTGTCCTCTGCTTCCAGGTCTGCCGCCTCTAACCAGGGAGCCACACCACACCACTACATTTCATTTTGTGACTTTCAAATTGCATTGCCCTTGCAACTGAGGTCCCTCTCTACCTTTCTAATGCAACTCCTCTTGTTCACATCAAAGCCACTCAGGACCTCAGGGGCAGCACTAAGAGACCAGAACTCATCCCAGCAGAGGCCACTAGCAAGGTACAGTCCAGGTTCAGTTGCTTCTAGAATGATGTGCACTCCATGGATAAGAACTTTTGCAGCTTGTGGCTTTCCTGTGGCTAAACAACAAGTCATCCAACTAAGACATGGAGTCCCCTCCTTTATCCTGGGTGCAAGGTGGAACTGGGTTGAGTCTTTAAAGGCCCTTCTCATGCCAGAGACAGCATATCCAGTGCGCTTCTGTTCTTCAACAGGTTCAGAAGGTGGTCTACAAAGTGCATTGGGATGCCACATTTATGCCTGGCATCAGGTAAAGCATCGGATGGCTCGTGGCCACTCCCTTGCCAAAGGGGCTAAGGTTCACAAGGGACACCCTACCAACTTTATCAGTAGTTTCCGTTTGCCTTACTGCAAACAATGTCACAGTGCCAGTCACTCTCAAAATGCAAGATGCAGTAACCCTTTTGACTTTGCACAACGCGTGGGTGCCCACCCAGAGGTGCAGCCAGGGTGATGAGCAGTACCCTTCTCTCTGTTCTCTCGGTGATAAGTGTGTCTCTGGTTTGCATATTTGAGTTAATGTGACCTTCAATGAAATAAATGGCAACATTATTTTCATGTCGTGGACCTTGCTCTACCTTATTCTAAGTAAGCTTGTTTGGGATTTAATTCAGATATGCCTATCTCTGCTTAGGAAGAACTCTTAAAAGCTTTATCCTGCTTGATTTTTAAAATCTCATATGATGGCGAAATCAGATTTTGATGATGTAAGCGGAAAGGGAGATTCATAAATATGTATTGCTGAGCCAAAAACAGACTGACATAGAATTATACCACTAAATTTATGACTCTGTCTCAGATGATAATAGCCTAACTCTGAGACAAAAAGGGATAATGGGTATTAATTGTTGATCACTTAGCGGAGATGAACTCTCTGTGAGTTGGAAGAAGAACTGGCAGAACAATGGCTTCTCTGCTGAACGTAGTGCCAGGAGGAACACTTAGGGCCTTATTATGAGTTTGGCGGTCCCAAATCCAGCAATGGTGCAGTGCAGGGGCCACTGTGGGACCACCAAACTCGAGGGTGGGCATCCTGCTAGATCAGGTGTTTTATTCTGGTCTGACGGGTGGTCCATCTGCAGTCTGAAGGCACCGGTCTGTCGGGTTCTTTAAGGAGCCTAACAGGCAGACCACCACTCTCAAAGCGTCGCCTTCTCCTTCCTGCACAGTGTGGCATGCATGCCACACTGTGCTGGATCTCGGCGTGCAGGTTTACAAGGGGCACTACATGCACTCCTAGGCACAGAGGCACATGTCACCTCACCGCCACCCTTTTCACGGCAGGGTGACCACCATGAAAAGTGTGGAAGTGAGGCAACTCAAAATAGGCTTGGCTGAGACCAATGCAGCACCGCCAGCATATTTTGGCCTCGAAATGCTGCTAGACTGCCGCAGGATCCTTGATGTATTGCAGTAGCAGCGGTTCAGTGGCTGTCCGACTGCCACACTTATACTACTGCGGGCGGTCTCGCAATGTGGCGGTTATTGGAATGCCACTGTGACTTCTGTAGTCCCATGGACCACTATCGTTTTAATAAGGCTCTCAGTTGTGAACCACCAAGATCAACAACATCTATCAAACAATATAGAGATTTTAGGCATATAAGGAGCACAGAGAATATGGGCAGATAATGATGCCCAAGTATACCAAATATCAGTATTACAGAGCAGATATTGTAAATACTGGGAAAGTGTCTCAGGAAACTGCCCTTCATTAATCCATAAATGAATTCTAAACAGTTTACAATTTGCTCCAAACCTAAAATTGTCACTCAAATATGGGAAATATTAATTGTCACTATACATCAGCATTGATAAATTTGCAGTCCTCCACATCTGTTCATCAAAGTTTTATAGTGAGAAACAATGTATCATCTCCACACTTCAATGCTTTCTGTCTATACATATATTCCTATGGGAATCGCACCAC
The DNA here is from genome assembly GCF_964263255.1 of Lissotriton vulgaris. Taxonomy (NCBI): domain Eukaryota; kingdom Metazoa; phylum Chordata; class Amphibia; order Caudata; family Salamandridae; genus Lissotriton; species Lissotriton vulgaris. The sequence continues at coordinate 220,293,880 of NC_141686.1, read as the reverse complement.
ACGTGGAGGACTGCGACACTTGGGGTACAGTCTTTGCTTCCATCTACACAAAAACACACGGTGTTCCGTCTATGGCGGTAATACCAGAAGTGCTAAAACAGATTCAATATGAATTCGGTCCAGAGCCCGCTTTAAATCTAGGTATGAAATTACTGAAAGACTTCAAGCAGGTCTCGGCTATATTATTAGCCAATATAAGAGGAGAAGCAGCATCTGTGGCGATTCGCCAGAAGCTGAAGGAAACAGATATAAAAGATCCTGTTGAGCTTGAAAAAATCATAGAAAAATGCTATGAAGAATTAGGTAGAGACAGCTTGAGTGGGAAACCAGTAAAACCCCAACTGCTCGAAAGTCCTGAAAAATTATTTATTAAAAATAATTTAAACACTCCTAAAAAGAGCTGGGATGGAAATAAACAATCCACTCCCAAGGAAAAAGTTTTCCAGTCCAGAGGAAGGTCTCCTCGACGGAGGGAAAGAACTCCGACTCGAGAACGCCAGTCTCCCCAGAGGGAGCCCTCTGAGAAAAGATATAACCTTAGTAATAGGGATAATCTCAAAAAACCTGATAGATATCAAAGTATTGATACACGTCCCTCTCGATCTCTTCCACAGAATTCGGAAAGAAGAGGATGGTCAGAACCAGGAGAGCACACCAAGTCCAAAGACAAGGAACCTGCTCAAAATAAAAAATCTCAATTTCAGAAAAAGAAGGTAGCCAGTATTAGAGTAATCAACCATGCCGAGAATACTGAGGACACAGTTGAAAAACGGGGAGTGGGCATTGACAATGTTGGACAGTGCAGCAGAAATCAGTATAGCGCGCAAGATCTTGATGAGTCATCTGGAGACAGTGGACACGAATGAATAGATTCAGGTTGAAACTGCCGACGCCAGACTTAGCGAGCCCCATAAAATATACGAAATAACATTGCGTATAGAGGGTGATAAGACTAGGAAAATTAAGGGTCTATTTTGCGATAATCTCTCAAAAGGCTATGATATTCTGTTAGCTGAAAAAGATTGGCCCCCAGAGTTTGTCAGGGAGTGCCCTCGTGGCGAAGAAGTGATTATGCCTGCCTTCTCGAATCACATTCCGATTCACAAAAAATATACATATGCAAGGAAATGGGCAGTAGCCCAGGCACCAGCATTGTATAAAAATCATGTAGGATGGGATGAGGATTCACCTCCTCACAAAATCCAACTAAAAAGTGAACCAACTGCCCAACGGCAGTATCCCATAAAGCAAGAAGCTAAAAAACAGGTCAGGGAGATCTTAGATCAACTTGAATACCAGGGGGTGATTGAAACATGCACCTCTCAAATGAACAATCCTTTGTTTCCTGTCTCCAAGCCAGACAATTCATATCGTCTAGTTTTGGACTACAGACATCTTAATACATGTTGCAAAACTTTTGTAGTACAAAACTCGCATAGTGCAGCCCTAATGAATAATATAGTTAGGAAAAAATACAAAACGACATTAGACATATCTAATGGCTTCTTTTGTCAAAACATTGCACCAGAAAGCAGATATTTGACCGCTTTCTCCGCATTTGGGTCACAGAAAAAATTCTGTCGACTCCCACAGGGGTTCAAGAACAGCCCAGGACTATTCTCAGCTAGGGTAACAGAGTTACTACAAATCTATGATGATGAAGCATTATCTTACGTAGATGATATTTATCTCACAGATGACGACTTGGATACTCACTTGAAAAGAGTGAACACCATTATACTTGGGTTCGCAGCAGAGGGTTACAAATTCAACTTTAAAAAGTCCAGAATTGCCCATCTGACAGTACTGTTCTTAGGGTACGAATTATCAAGTGAAGGGAAAAGCCTAGTAGACAACTTCTTAGAGAAGTGCGCTGTACTCCAAGCTCCAAAAACGCTGAAGAATTTACAATCCATTCTAGGTTTTCTGAATTTCGGAAGAACTCACATCCTAAATTACGCAGAGAGGGTTAAACCTCTCTACGAACTAATTAAACCTGATTTTAAACAAATCAATTGGACTCAAAAACACACAGAAATTTTGAGATCACTGCAAACAGACATGTTAGCAAAAACAAAACTAGATACATGTGACAACACACGTGATCTTGTAATCCGAATCATCCCAGGACGATGCGGATTCACATACCTAACCTCTAATGAGGGAGTAAAAGTACCAATTTCAATTAAATCTCACTTGTACACACAAGCAGAAAAAACATTCAGTCACACAGAAAAAACTGTGAACGCAGTGCAAATCGCATTAGCAAATGAACGAGAACTAGCACACGGCAAACGGATTAATATCCTTACAGCAGAATCCGCCTTCGAAGCGCTATTCAGCCCAGTAAACCTGCCAACAGTGTCACTGGATCCGAAATGGATACAGTGTATAGATTCTCTAGCAGCGGAAGATGTGAAATACTATTTCGCCCCGCAATTCGAAGAATTGAATGATTTAGAATATGAAGAAGAATATCCTCTGCCAATCGAAATTCTGCCTCTCCCACAATACGCCTGTATAATCTTTGTACAGCACTTCAACGTTGCTTTGTACAGCACTTCAACGTAGAGAAAAAATCCTACGATGCAGCATGTGCGATCATTAAAGGTCGTTGGCTGTGCGGTAAATTCAGACCGAAAGTAACAAAAACTGAATCTGTAAGAAACTGTTCGGTTCAGAGAACTGAAATCAGATCTTTAAAGATGGCGCTCGAAAATGCAGAACGCAAATTCCCGACACTTATAGTGTGCGATTCTCATTTTTGCGTCAACTCTTACAACAACAAACTGCAGAGTTGGATCGAAAACGATTACAAAGATGACACAGGTGCCACAATAAAGCATAAATTGCTCTGGAACGAGGTAGCTCTTTTACACAAAGAACTACAAAAGACTCACGTGATTCACGCACAGAGTCTTCGACGTGATGGCGTTCACGTTGCAGGGAATTCATTGGCTAATACAGCCACCGCGGAAGCAACTAAACCGGCTTCCGTAGCCACAAAAAAGCGTACAGATAAGTACATAGACGGGGAAACCATGCTAGCAGTAAAAACGACCGTAAAAGGCGACTGTGCAGCACTACCTGTAAACTATCCACTCAATTATGCATACATAATCGATGCAAACTCCGTTCCTTTTGCTCGAATCCCTGGAGTGGGGGACAGAGTAATTCCAAACAGGAGCAGGAGGGGCTTCCTATTACTGGAAGCACACATGGGGTTGGGTCTGAAACACCAAACAATCAAAGCCTCTCTGAAAGAATTACAATCAGAGTATTGGTGGCCAGGAATGAGTATAGATATTCAATGTTTTGCTCAAAATTGTGAAGACTGCAACAGAGATCGCAGTAATGAACAGGCCAGTGTAGTTTCAGGATCCCTTCTAGACAGCATAAGGCGGTCTATCTGCGCAATCAAGGAAGAGAAGCGCGTCCCAGTGTACACCATTAAGACGAAAAGCACTTAAATAATGAGACCTCCAGCGCTCGGCTGACGCTAGAACGGTTATAAAATATTTGCGAGTCTTTATCGGCACATACGCAATTACCACGTTCCATTCTGACCAGGGTCCTGCTTTCAGCTCTCGAGCTTATAGGGAGGCCATGGCCAGCATGGGAATTGGGTTGCGGTATTCTTGTCCGTCGCACCCCGAAGGGAATAGTGTGGTAGAAAGAAAAAACCGTGACATAAAGCAATCTATAACAGCGAAGGTATTAGGTTCAGGCGCTGGGTGGGTCAAACATTTAATAAGTGTCCAGACTAGTCTTAACAACATGCCAAGAAATTCTCTAAAAGGTTTCAGCCCATACGAACTATTGTTTGGAATTAGAATGCGAGTTCAGGACCTCGATAGTCAGATGCCAGTGGTACAAGAAGAAACTACGCACTTTGATGTAAAGGATCGTTTGGCTGTTTTACAGGAACTGAATGAAACAAGAAAATCATTAAGCAACATAAAGTTAAAGCAACAGCCAAGTACCACTGACGAGGCACCACCCGCAACAGCCCCAGCAAGGCCTGTCTGGATTCCAAAGATTGGGTATCTAGTCAGAGAAAAGATCGCGGTGAAGAAGGAATTTGGGCCTTCTTACAGAAAAGCAGTACCTGTCTTAGCAGTCACCGGAACAAGATCAGTTGTGCTACCGCCCCTTGCTGGTAAAAAGGAGAACAGAGTCGTGTCCATCGACCTGGTAAAACCACAAGCATGTGGCCTATAATAAACAGTAGGCCCAGTGGACTCCCAAGAAACAACAGAATACCCAAACTTGCAACAATCCAAGAGGTTCAAACTGAAAGACTCATCACATTCGATCAGCCTGCAGTGCACAATGAAGGACTATGCAATAATGCCATGGAACTCGTGCCTCTTGAAACACAGATTGAAACAGTTCGTCAAGAAACAACACCAGTCTACACTAATGTGGCATCAGAAAGTGCTACCGAGAGACAGATTGAAAGAACAATCCCATCAATTGACAGAACTGCCTCTGGTTATTTCATCAACTTCGACAACTTCTCTGAAGATGAAAACGACTCCGAAGTGATGCAAGAAACAAAAAAGTATTCTAAAGAAAATACAACAGGACTCCTTCAACAAATCAAAGAATTATATCTGGATTCACCGTTGATTGAGCATTGGATAATTTCAGGGGTATTCATACTCCTACTCTGCCTAATTTTAGTTTTAATTTTAGGAAAGTTCATTACAATTGAATGGACACAGCAAGTCAGAACATCAACCTAGTCCTGAAACCACACAGATCATCCCACGTGAAGAAAAGAGAACTGTCAACAGTAAACGTCACAGCAATTCCAATACCTGGTGGGGTAGTATGGGAAAAAACTGACTATGAGATATATGGTCCGGTCGAAATCCTGAAGTATCCTCATCAACTAAAGGTTTCCTTAAGTGACTTTGTAACACCTAGTACATTCTCTGATGATTGGGACTTTAACAGTATTAATGACATGATGTCTAATTTAGTAATCTCAGCTAGATTCATAGATCATGATTATTTACAAGGTTCATCTAGTTATGAGCAGTTATTCTGTTACACCCACTATGGGGATCATTACTTGCATAAATCTGCACAGCCTAGAAATGTTTTTATGTATAACCAATGGGAACATTGTTCTACACCACCTAAAAGCAGTTCTAAAGCATTTTTTGAGAAATTCAAATACTTTTCAGGGTTTAACACCAGTGATGCAGAAACGTTTTATTATAAACTGTTAGACAAAACAGGAATGAAAACAATGCTGACAAATTCTAAATTGATATATTCAGAAGCATTTTATGACAAAATGATGACATTTGGTTTTGATTATTGGAAAAATAATATTGAAACGAAAACAATTTGGGGTACAAAAGATTGGCAGGTGCAAGGCATTGAAGCACTATTTAGAACCTGCATGATACCAGAACAAATGTTGTTTTTAAATGACACAATACACCAAACATCTTGTCTTGGCCTAGCTAAGAACAAAGACCTTAAAACACCGTCTATACCAAAGCCAATACCTGAGAATACAACCACAGATATTGAGTTAGACGTGTCACAAATTTTACATTTCAACAGAACACATCCTGATTGGAAAAAGTGGTTAATCTGGCCTACAGACACAAATAGCTGTCAAGATAGATTCCTGAATAAAACACAGGGGTTAAAAATGACCAGATTAGACTCAAGATATTCCCAGAGACAACATCCAGGGATTATAACAACATACAGTGTAGGGAAACTCTGCCTAGAATGGCTAACCTCATCCACACTGGCTGAAATTAAGCAACACTTGTCTTTACTAAAAGATGGTGCTGATTTGCGCGATTTCATTCTTGGACCACGCAAACAGCGTCAAAAGCGTTTCATAGCGACCAGCATCTATGCTGCTTACAACGAGGCTTGGAAAGTAAAGCAAATTGAAACTGCTGAAAAAATACGAGAAATTGATCGTATTAATTTGGAGAAATCGCTTTCTGTGGTAGACAATGGGTTAATGACTCTGTCTTCCAGAATATATTCGTTGGACAATATTGTATCCTCTGCCTTTGATGTGATAGACAGAGATTTGCTTATGTTACAACATGGCCAGTCTCAATTACGCTCTATTATAGAATTAGGCTGGACGCTGCAAAATCTTCGTTCAGGCTATGTGCCTTGGCGTTTAATCAACACAACGTCATTATTTTCCAGTTTTAACCTTACTGATAAACAGATCAGTTTGGCACAGAAAGGAGCAGACTATACAATCCTGAGCATCGAAAAACTCGAGAGATTACCATTGACAATGTCAGAGAGTCCTGTCATTGAATGGATAATACACGGAATTATCACAATTCCGATAACAACTTTCCGATTTAAAAAGTGCCTTGAGTACATACCTGCTGGCCAGTATGAACAATTGGGTAAAGGATGTGTAAAATCTATATGGAAATTACCATAGACTCATTCTTGCTATAGTGACAGTGACAAAAATGTATTTCTTAGTGGTGAGAATTGTAAACATTTACTAAGCGGTATACTTTTGTGTCAGGGTATTAATTTACACGGAGCATGTGATGGAAATTCAAACAACCTTTCATGCCACCAGCTAGTCACACCTGCAACTCAGATAGAGCCCTTCTTTATGCAACTTTCAAACGGGAGTTACATTCTTAGAACGGATCACAGATGTTGTGGCCTCGTGCCAGGGAAAAGTTATCTAGTAGAAGTAACATCCATGGTCAAATGCTGTATGCAAGCATTGTTCCCGAGTGGGCCTCCAGACATAGTGACTCCCCTCTGGCCTCGTCTGAATCTCTATTCTATACGAATTGATACATTAAGCAAAATGAAATCTGTACTTTTACATACAACAGTGCCTATAACGTCATCTAAAGAGACGTATGATCTTCTAGTTGCAAGGACAGCTACTGAAGTTCATGACCTTTTATCAACAAATTGCCCCGTGCATTTCGTAGAAATGTTCAGCCAACTCCTTAACATGTCTAGTGCAACAAGCATCCCAGGCATATTTAAGACAGTCTTTACGGGACTGCTAACACCCTTCCAGGCAATTTTGGGAATCTTTCCTAATTTTGTGCACTCCATTTTTGGCGGCAAACCATTATTTTTGGGACTCGTCGCAGGGATTCTATTTTTGACCCTCCTGCTACGTTATGGCAAGCCTCGGCTCAGACATAGCTCCCATGGGAATGGAAGAGACAATCCTAGCAATGCGCTACCGGGACAGGATAACTAACGTCCTTGGATTGGCCAGGCTGAGAGATCTAAACATGACCTGGTTCCTTTCATTCAGACCGATATGGCAAAATTGCATTTTACCTGTGCTACGGTGTATGCTTTGCGGAGATGAATGCTTGTTGGACATCTGTCTTTCACTTCCATCAGCAGTACCAACGGACGTCGATACTTTGCTCAGTCCAATAACGGCTCACGCATTGTGTTGTCCCCAGCGGCTACCAATCCTGATGACAGCATTCGTTGAGACTCCTGTACTACGACTAGGTGGTAACAGTGGAGCGAGTGACAAAAGCAACATCATCCAGGTACAACGTTCTGTGAGCATTGCTGGTCCTGCCTTTGATGACAGCAATCACTCTCACACCTGCCAAGTTACAGCGCTATCTAATTTGATTGAACTTTCACCTGAATTTGTAGACCAATTCTTTGAGAGCCTGTCTGATACGATGTTCTCACCCATAGAGAAACAATAACTTTTGAGAAGCTTTCCGACACACAGTGTTCCCATGAACTCTGAATTCGGCCTTCAGTTTTGAACAACAAAAACTGCCAAGAGCTTTGGAAATCTATTTTCTTTGAATTGGACAATTTTTTTCTAAATATTGACCTTTTTTTGGCACGAACAATTCTTTGCTTAACGTAAAAACTATTCTTAGAGAACAGAAGCTTCACACTTCTATTTCTAAACACATCTAGAGACATAACAACATTACACCAGCCTCTAGCACATATGTTATTACAATGCATTTTTATGTGATGATTTATCTCGCTTTTCTTCTGTCAGAGATACTTCATGTGTAATTCCTTTTGCATAATTGTTCATTGATTTCATATGCAATAATTCTTGAATGATTACTATGCTTTAAAAAACGTACAGTACCTATATTCCATGTATTACAAGTACGCCTATTTCGAATGCATTTATGTATTTTGGGGTGGGCAATGTTACACATGCATCTAATTGCTTAGTTTTAGTAATTTTGATGGACATTAACCCGTGGAGTGGGTGTTGCGTGTTTATCTAGGTTCCTGATCGATACTGTGACCTTATGCCCCTATTCGGCTATAAATCCATTTATTCCCTATATTGGCATAACCGTTCAAGTGCGATTTTCTGAAAAGTCATCTCTGGCCTCACACGAACAGAGCCACATTTCAGCATAGTTCCCTCTGCCACTTCCTTTGCGACCAATTAGTGCAATGACAGAGCAGCAGTCACTATCTGATATTCCTAGATAACACTCCGAGTTCTTCAACAAGATAAAAACTTAGCAAACCTGGAAATCCCCGCTTGCTATGTTTTGATTAGTAATGGAACTCTAATGGGCAACTGATAACTATCACTTCCTAGTGACATCTTTAATTGACGTCTTATGTCCAGCAAACTTGCGTCAAACCCGGCACCTGTCAGGTATACATATTACCAACGTTGCCTTAAGCAATGGCCTGTTGCCTGTTGCCTGTGGTACGAGCTACTGAAGCCAGCTGCCTGCACGACCCCGTGTTGGTAAATCTAGCACTCTGTCGCTGCAGCCTGCTATCCTGTGGTGGTGAAGCTGCTGATACCATTATCGCCGCTACAGCGCGAACTATGGTGCAGTACGCTTAAGGAGCTGAACAGTCGTCCCCCTGCGAAGACATCCAGCAGATTCCAGCTGCCCGCGGACGCTGTCCCCCCTCCTTCCTCGACGCGCTGAAGAGCAGCCGCTGCCTTTCTCGTGCAGAGAAATCCAGCTACAGCGTTTCCGGTTTACCCTCGCAGGTGACTGGGATATCGAGAGAGACCCCTGAAGGAGATACCAATCCTCCATCATTCTATTCAGAGGTATGGTGTTGACTAAACCCTTAGACGAGAATTCTTGAAACAAACCTTGGCAAAACCAACTTAACTTAAAGCTACTTACTTACTCCCCTTTCACGTGTTAGGCTTAGGTCAGGCACACTGGGGTAGGCTTAGTTAGAAGCACCAGTTGAGTATGTTAGCCTAATGTATATATGACTGTATATATGTTTTATTACTTTTAAATCATTGTATGGCTAAGAAACCATATCAATGCTTTTACAGTTCTATTTCGCAATACTTATCTTACTGTACGTACTTTTTATAATAACAATTATTGCAATTGTGGCAATACATTTCTCTAGTACGAGAAGAAAGACTGTTCAATAAATGTTAACCCTTTATTGACAAACGCCCGTCTCTCTGTTCTCTACATCTCGTGAAAGTAAACTGCACTAGACTGACTGAGTGAAATACATGTCTATTGTTTCACACGACCCTAGAGATTGACTCTTGATCTGAGGAGCAAAGTTGTCATGTTGCACGGTTGTTGGAAAACTGAATCCCTTCTTGTCTGTGCCAGGGAAGCTGATCACTTCCTATACAGAGAAGAAAGTTTCCAGTGACCTCTGAGCTAGTTGGTAACACAACCCAATTAAGTTTAGCATAGTCAGTGGAGGCCTGGAATATCCGCAGTTCCACGTCGATACTACTGTTTATGTTATTCCAATGCGCAGGGCCTAGTGGGAAACTAGGAACTACACTACAGTATTAGATTGGAGTGGGAATGATAAAGGTAACCACTTTAGAATCAAACTTTTTTTTATGACTTATGTTGGAGTGTGAATAATTTTTTAATAAATATATTCTGAAATATTTTATTTTACTTTTATTTGTAGGTAGTAGAAATGCTATTGTTATTGCATTGGTATCGTTGGTGATTAGAAATACAACAAAAAATGTTTGTAAGCAATAATATATTCATTACATTATATTTTGTATAACAAAGACGTCACTCATTTTTCTCATTTTCTATGTGCTCAAAGTTTGTTTATAGCATATTCTGATAATTCTATCATATACATTGAATCTAAAAAATTAACTTTGATATCATGGTAAGTACAATAAATGTGTACTTTTAGGTTCATCTCAATAAAATAACATGTCAAATATATTTACAAAGTATTGTATTGTATGTTGTACATTTTCAAATTTTATTTTACATTCTTTAACAGTTTTTTAAACATTTCTTAAATATTTTAAAAACATATTTTCAATATCATATTAGAATACTTTTTATTAGCATGCATTAAATATTTGTATGTATACCAGGTTGCGGTAAGGTGCTGCGGAACAGGTACTTCCTTTATAAAGGATATACTAAGGGCTTTGAGGGAGGTGGTGGTTTACGAGGGAGGACAAAATGATAGTCATAGAGTTGTATGTGTTTTGTTTGTATATTTGTATGCATTAGTGTTAGTGTTTTACTAGTTTGTAGTTAGTTTTTTACACTATTTTAGTAATGTACTGCTATGTTAAATTAAATTATGTTATGTTTGTTATATTTTGTTGATTAACTGTTTGTATATACATTTTTCGGAGTGTTATGTGTTATGCTTTGTTTTTTTAAATTTACTTTACTGGTTTTTATCTACAAATGTTTCATATGGGCATTGGTTTTTTTTTTAGGATCCCTAGATTATTTGGCTTGCTTCAAGGGATTTCTATTAGATTCAATGTATTTTAATTTTTTCTGTTTTGTACTTTTTCAACATTATTTCCCCCAGTTTTGGTGGAATACTATGTTTTATTATGTGAATACGGAGAAAGAACTGCAGCTACAGAACAGTACATTTTATTTACTTGCCCTTCCCACAGGCTATGCCATAAGCAGCCTAAACAGAATAGGAAGGAGAGGGGGCGGTATCGCAATCATCTATAAATCAGTCCACTCATGTAGTCTGTCTCCTCAAGACCTTCCGGACTGTGAGAGTTCATTATTCAAAATCACACTGAGTGCGAATTTTACCTTCTCTGGCCTCCTCACTTACTGTACACCTGGCCCATATAGAACTCTTAGAGAAGCTGTGGTAAACACTATCACAGTACTAGCCCTCCAGACTGCCAATTTTAATATTATCGGCAATCTGAACCTTCACCTAGAGATTTTTAGCTTTTTAGGGGACTTGGCAGCCTGCCAACTGACTCAATTGGCCCCCAGTGCTACACATAGAGCTAGACATCTCCTTGACCCTATTTTGTCTTATCTTGAGTCACTGAAAGTCTTAGCACCGCTCCCCATGATCAGGACTGATCTCTTTCTCATCCCTCTACAGATAACGATAGCTGGCCCGAGCTTCAGCTAAACCAGTATCCCTCACTAAAACGGCCCTGACATAAACTTAACCAAGAAGTCCTCTTTACAGCCTTGAGCACAAAGCCACTAGAAACATCCAACAACATAGAAGAGGCTGATGCGCTCTTCCAAAGGTGGATAACCCATGCATTGGACCCCTGCATCCCTCTCAAACTCACTCACTCTAAAAGGACCCGGGCTAACGCCTGGTTGAACGAAGACCTGACCCTAGCCAGGAAGAACTGCAAGATCCTGGAAAGAATATGGAGGAGTTCATATGACTCCCAGGCAAAAGCACAGTATAGAACAGCTATTAAATCCTACCATAAGCTAGTGTGCAAAACCAGGGCAGCCCATTATTTTAGCTTGATCATCACAGGTACTAATTGCAGCACAACTATATTCTCTCATCTGAAGGATCTGGTCTCCTTTCCATCGGAATTAGGTAGTATTATATCCTCCAATCCAACATTGCGAAGAGCTTGCAAATTTCTTTATGGAGAAGGTTTAAGACATCTACCATATTTTGGACCATGACACAACTTCCAGTGGCAATACGCATACCGGCCCTGAGACTGTCCCTCTTACATCACTACCCACTATCCTCCTGAACAACTTGGAGAGATTAGTGGTTAAAAGTAAATCAGGATCTCTACACAACCCCCTAAAACCAGACACTTTCAGGAAAATTCAACAGGGCTTTCTACCTGAGTGTCTGGAGCTGCCTAATCTATCCCTCTCCTCAGCTGTGGTGCCAAACTCATGGAAGCATGTAAAAGTGGTTCCCTTACTCAAAAAAACAACGCTAGACATTTCCAAACCAGAAAACTATCGGCCAAGTTTCTTTCCAAAATTCTGGAAGCACACGTGAATTCAATGATAACTCACTTCCTGGAAGTCAATCATATAATTGATAGCACCCAGAATGCTTTCTGACCGTGATACAATACTGAGTCGGCATTGTTGGTTGTTGTAGAACAACTCAAATTCGCTTTGGATGCCGGCAGACCCTCAGCCTTGATGCTGTTGGATCTGAGCGCAGCATTTGACACGGTCTTCCATGAAATCCTGCTCCACCGTCTGGAGGAGATAGGAATGGTACTAAAGCCTTATCATGGTTTTTCTCCTTCCTGGTCGCCTGGATATTTCAAGTGACAGCCCCACCTTTTGCTTACCATGTTCACACACTCCGCTGCAGGGTTCCTCAGGTCTCAACATTGAGCCCTACGCTCTTTAATATTTATACGGATGGCCAAAGCATGAGGAATCTCCCTGGTGTCATACCCTGACAACACCCATTTGGTGATTACCCTGTCTAATAATCCTAGCCAAGATAGAGCAAAATTTAAAGAAGATGTCTCAGCTATCGCAGAGTGGATGACAGCCAATTTTCTGCAACTGAACTCCGCCAAATCTGAGATTCCTTTGATTGGCAAAGACTCTCATCTTTGGACTAACAAATGGTGGCCCCCAGCCCTTGGTTCCCCTCCTGCCCCTAAACCTGCACTAAAAAACTGGGATTTCTGCTTGACAAAGATCTTAATTTTGAAACTCATGCCAAAGCAGTGGCCGGGAAATGGTTTGGATTATTGCGTGGCCTCAGACAGATTCTTTGTCTATTTGATGCCCAAACGCGCCAGTTTAATATTCAAGTCTCTATACTGTCCCATTTGGACTACTGTTATGTGCTTCTTCTTGGCTCCAATAACAACAACAACTCCAATAAGTCTGTGCTGAACCGACAACAGCGGGTCCAGAACGCTGCATCACGCGCCATCTCTGCCCTCCCCAAGTACAGCCATGGTTCAAATCTCCTCCACCGTCTACATTGGCTGCCCCTCGAACAACCTGTTCGTTCCAAGGCACTATGTATCATGCACACGATACTGACAGGGATCGGCCCAGACATTCTTGGCGATCTGTACGCCCTCTACTCTCCACTGCAAGCACTGTGCTCTGTCAATTTGCTCCTTGCACAAATTCCACGCATATGCTGGACCAGATCTGGCAGCCGCTTCTTTAGGCACCTGCCCCCGCCTTATGGAACTCTCTACCCCTACATATCCGCAGTAACCCTGACCACCAGATCTTCAGACGTCTTGTGAAAACCCGGCTCTTTTCTCAGCTTTAACCCCTGGTTTCGTCCCCTGCTTAGTCCTGCTCCAGCACTGGGACGCCTCTTTGCTGAGGCAGCCATGCACTCTATACATGTTTTAATAGAATCTAATTTATTGTATTTATTTGGGGTGGGAAATATTATTTTATATTGTTAGTATAAACATTGTGGTTAGTGATATTGTTTGGTTTATATGTTGCTTTATGTGCTGTAATTAAGTTCTGTGATAGAGTGAGCTCATTTTTCAATGTTCTTGGTTGGTGATGGCTGCATTTAAAAAAAGAATTGGTATATACATAGTTTTAATATATCAATCTTCATTAACATTGGAATTTTAATGAATGTTTTGACTGAAGCAAGAAAATAATAAGTTTATTATTTGAAATAAAAAAGATTTGGTATTTTTGTTTAGATTTTGTTGTAACCTTTTAGGACTTCAGTAGGTTGCTATTTATTTTAAAATATGTTTTTAGCTTTTATTTCTAAGTAATGTACTCCTTCGTTCTTTATGAGGAGTTTTAATTTATTTTGAAGCACTTCATAAATTCTTTTGGTTTGTTTGGTAAATATAGGGGCGATCTGGCTTACAGATTGTTCCAGTCTTAGTTGTTGGTTGCTTTTTTCTTTTTGTAATGCGTCTATACATTTGTACAGTAGAGGTAGGATTCTGCCTAGTGTGGGTTAGAAAGTATTGTGCCATTGTTACAGTGCATTGTTTGTTTTAGCTTCCTTTGACTAGGTTCTGTCATAAACATTCTAAAATGGCATTTGGAATTTGGGCTGGAGTCTTTGTCCTGAGCGATGCAGTCTGCCAACCCAAGTGTCTTTCAGATAATCCAATATGGGGCTACATTTGTCGTCATTTTGCTGGCAGAAAGTGCTTTCTATTAGTAAATTGTAGTGGTTGGCTACCTCTATGACAGAGACATATACTTATTTGTTTTGTTTTTAAAGGCAAATTGGTTGTTTGTAAATATTCTAAACTTAGTGCAGATTTGATTTGATTGAAAAGATAGTAACAGCCTTGTGCGGTTATGTTAAAGTACAGTTATAGAATGGCTTGAATCATGGCTTTCCCAAAGTCTATAATTAATTTTTAGGATGGTAATTATTTATTAGCGTATATCCCTTTGGCTAAGTCTTAGTAAATGATGTGTAATTGTTAAATGTTCAGGTATGTGTATGTCTTGGAATCTTCTGCAGGCAGGTGGGGTAATGCTGGATACTTTGTTAGTTCATGCAATTAAACATTTTAAAGTTAGTATAGATAGTAGTTGAGCTGTGATGAATTCCTGAAATTTATGTCGTATATCTTCAAAGGCTTTGCTTGTGGGTTCCTAGGAGCTAGTGCTTGCTTCTCTTATATCCTAAAATGCATCCCTTCGTTTTATCTCGGTTACATTTGGGGGTAGTTGTGCTCTCTTACATGAAGTACAATATTATCTTTTGGAGTTGCCCTCCCATAGCATGAATTAGAATATTATTTAGCATATTTCCACTTTATATTTTCTGTTGATGCACTTTCTTGGCTGTAGGTGTAGCCCATGTAATTTAGTACCTGCTTTCCTTTCTGTGAAGTGATTTACTTTTATTCTCTGTCATTGTATCTGAAAGTACATATGGTATTTGCATTTACAAATTTGTAACTCCTTCAATTTTGTATACTTTAAATGTTCTTTTTAGATGTTTCACACTGTTTTGCAGTTTTTCCATTGGGTTTTTCTAGTGTGGAGTAGGTGCTTTCTTTTCTAGTGGATGAAAAAAAAAGTAAGTTTCATTATAAAATGTAATTTGCTTGTGGTTTGTAGAAGTTGAGGTTGTTAGGTTTGGTCACAATTTGGGTACATTTATAGTTTTGTATTAATTTATGTATACTGACTTTTTTATATCTTTTTGCTGGTTTGTGATAGTTGTTATTCTCTGGCAGTGTATCACTTTTTTAAGTCGTAGTTGTTTTCTTTTAGAAAAACTATGTAAAGAGATAGAAGTTGGTCTTTTTTAATGAATTGGTATTTTACATGTTTAAGTTTAATACCAGTTAAGGGCCTCTTTGCGATTGCCATCGGAGTTCCCTTCTGCCGACACCGACTCGGAATTGGGACCCACCGGCTCGCGGTCGGCGGTTCCTCTCAGCCAAATACGATGCAACCAAACACTGTTATTTTGGATTCCCATTGACTCCTATGGAGCCGATGTTCTGCCTGACAACAGAGGCTCCTATGGGGAAATGCAGGCTGTGCAGAAAACTCTGCCCCCTGTCGCAGGCACCCCATGGTGCCAGGCACACAGTGTGGTATTTTACATGGGGGTCCCTTAGGTACACACTTCGGCCCCAAAAGTCACTTTCTGACAGGGCAACTCGGAAAGGCTGTTGGGAACCAACATTTTAATTGCTTGGCTGGAAATACCGTCCAGAGCTGTATGATGTGGGTCTGACTGACACAGATTCTCCGTGAGCTGGTCGGAACCGATTCAGAAAGACCATGCGGTATTCAAACCAACCTTGAACCATTGTAATCGGTCGGTCATATTGTAAACCGATGAGTCGGTCGCAAGTGTTCCGACATTGTCTAGGAGATTCCGACTTTCGGGATGAGGCATTTTGCCCGACATCGTAATAAGCCCCTACGTTTTAGTTCAAATATAAGTTTTACTTACTAGGTCTGGTAATTGTTTAAGTATATATACTGGTGCTGACTGTGAAGCTCCGCTCTGCTACTTCCGTCCTATCTCACAGCCTCTGCCCGGGCGCTCTATATGAGGGCCGGAGTTGAGTGCAGAGATCCCACTTCAATCATTCTACCCTGAGCAACCCACCCTCAATCTCCCTTCAGGAGGATCTTCCCAAAATAACCACAAGGTAACCACAAGACGTATGAGCCCAGGAGTCTACAAGGGGAGCTTAGGCTGTGTTTCTCTGCAAGCAGTCAGTAGCAGCACAACTTTACTTCATGTTAGCAATCGACTGAAGTAAGTAGGACCAATTTTTCTATATTGCTTCTATACTGTATATACCACTGCTGCTGGCACAGAGGGTGTACATTATCGTGCCTGGCAGCGTTCAGCAGGGTTGGTTTGTTTGAGCAGAGTTATAGAGTGCTTGCAAGTACTGTTGCAGTACCTTAGATCATCACATTTTCTGGATATCAATGAGGCAAGGTTTTAAGGCACTAAGATACTAGTGTGGTGAGATAATGCAATTTTAAGGAGCTATTCTTGCTGGGGGCTTTTCTCTCTGCTGGCACACCACCCTGATGGGACTTCCTATTACAGGGTGCATTTAGCCTAGATCTTGCCGTAGCTGCTTGGGGGAGGCTTGACTCTCAGGCTAATAGTGCTGCCTGTACCCCTGTAGAGCATGCCGCTATCCCTGCTGGGGGCCAATTTTTTTTCTGCCTTCAGACCACGCTGGTGGGACTCTATGTCACAGGGTGCACTGAGCCCAGATCTTGCCCCAAGCGCTCAGGGGAGGCATGGCTATGGCTCTTATAAAGCTGCATCTACCCCCGCAGCATGGGACGCTATCCTTGCTGAGGCGGTGCTTTAATCTCTGCCTGCATACCATACTGGTGGGACATCCTGTACCGGGATGCACCAAGTTCTCCAACCCGGTCCGCACCCAGACAAGGCTGGGCTGGGTCATCCTCTTGGCTGAGGTTTAAAAAGAATAAAAGGTTCTGTGGGCAAACCGTAATACCTTAGATATTGGAGGCCTTTACATATATTGTACATATATACATATTGTATAGTTTTGTTTTGTTCTCCGAGAAATGCGTAGAGGTATTGTTGAAACAATGGGGAAACAAAAGTTTCAACACAGTCCCTCAGGCTAATACAGAACCTATTCAAACGGGGTATTTGAAACAGGCCGTGGGAGCCATCTCAAAAGAAATAGAGTTGGCCGATTGTCATCTTCCTCTCCGCCAACCATCCAGCTTAGCAAGCACCCCTATTTTTTGATTGGGTTCACCTAGTGCTATTGTAGATAATGGTGCCCCTGTGGCTCTTGACTTGCCATCCTCAAGAGATGTTATAAATCTCTCTAAAGCCACCTTTGTTTCGTCCTTCCAGGAGCAAGCCAACTTAACTAAGGGTAAATCAGTAAAAAGGAAAGCAATGTATGTAAGCACCTAATCAAAGAAACCTCGGACCAGATATTTTTCACATTTCCCTCCACCAAGATGTTCAGACGTTGGGCTCCAAAACATGGCAGCTAGTGATGTTGATGCCATAATCGCAAATCTTATCTCCAATAAATTGGAGCTAATTTATTCTAGATTGGGGCAATTAAAGCCAAATTGTACACATTGTCTTCCACTAGTTCACCCTCTAATAGTAAATAACCTATGTGCAGTCATGATATTCCAGCTGTCAGTTCCATGACTATACTCAGTGAACCCACAATTCTCCCTATCTCTTTTCCCCGGGGCAAGGAAGCCTGGGATGTGGCCACTTGACATATACCTGCCTAAGGTAATATGTAGTCACAATCAGGTCAAAATCCTAACAGGGTAACCATATCTATACCTGTGAGATACTATTAAGCCAACAAGCAGCAGATTTTAACATTGTTATATGACATTTTACAAATGTACATACTTGCTTGAGCAATGAGCGTAATGACATAGTGAACTGTTGCAGTACATAATGAGTGGGATGGGCATGGAACCGGAACTGTTATTACTGTTATCTCTCAGTAAATGATCCCTCAGTCCCTACTTATTGAGTCCATGCAGGGCATTAGACAGGGTTGCATTTTGGCCCCTTTTCTTTTCCTGATTTATATAAATGACATAAGTTCTTTTTTAGTTGAGACTGGAAAGGACCGTCCGAAAATGGGGGTAAAGTTGGTGTCCATTTTAGGATAACAAACACTTTGCTGATCGCCCGCACAGCAAACAGCCGCCAATCCCTATTAGATCTTTTCTTGAAATACATGAATGGGCTGGACCTTCAAGTATATTTTACTAAATCTTTTGTAATTACATGCGTTGCCCAAATACGAGCTCAAACATTTATAGCATGGGAGACCATGTATTAGTGAAAGAAAAAAATATTTGGGAATCCTTGTTGAGTTGGTCGCCTCTTTTGACGGCAAGACTTCAATCTTTTACTAGAAATTCAGAAGCTGTTTTCAGATTTGCCCGTAAATTAAAACATAAACCAATAAATTAAATGTTGCCTATTTTTTAGAGAAAATATATCTTGGTTGGGAACTACGGAGCTGGTTTTTGGGGCTATAGCAAAGCTGGCCCCTGGACATAGCAGAAAATAGATTTATTAACCTCTTCCATGCAGATGACGTAATAGCTACATCCTCTGCTGTGGTGCTGCTGTGCCAAGGACGTAACCATTACGTCCTCGGCACAACAGTCAGAAATGCCTCTGCTGTAAACAGATCAACTCATTTCACTTTCACTGTCTACGTGCTCCTGGGGCTATCTCAGCCCCAAGCACATAGGCAAATGTGAGATGTATCATTGGAAAGGGGGAAAATTCCCCTTTCCAATGGTACCCTTCCCCAGTAGATCCCTGCTTGTGGATCACCACAGGAGGGTGATCCCCAAGAAGGGTTCTACCCACTAAGCACCAGGGGGGGGAGTACCTCTTTGGGAGAGGGCTTTTGCTTTCTCCCAACTTTTCTGGCATTATTCACTTTTTCTGCCCCGCCTCCTAATCTACTCTCCCCCTAGTTGCAGAAGGCACACTAGACACCATGGATTTTGTTTTGTTGAAAATTTTGGAGTGGAGGCTGCCCTAAAAGGGCATTATAATGCCCTCACCCCTCCCAAATTTAGCACAGTATTTCTGACCCTGTGGGGTACAGATGGGGTTAATTTTCCCTTATCCACCCCCTCCCCCGGGTTGCAGAAAGCTCACTAGTCACCAGGCATTATTATTGTAATAAGTTGTGGATTCACCGGGCCCGCACACATTTCCTACCACCCAGCTCTCCCAATAAAAATGGTACCTCATTTGTGTGGTTGACTGGAAAGGTCCCAAAAAATACTGTGTGTGATTGTAAATATTGTGTTGCAGTTACCACGGTGCCCTGATCCCTTTCTAGGGATTGTTAGTAACCCAAAAGCAATAGTTCCATGTTAATAGCACATTGATGAGTGTTCTGCAGGGCTGGCATAATCTGTCTTTCACATTCATCGCTGGTACATTGGTGCTAGTTCATCTGTGTGATCTGTGGATGGGAAAGCACACCTTGTAGAGCTACACCAAAGTCGAAGCTTATGCATCACTATTTGTTAATTGTTTTTGGCTATTGCCTGAATAGTTCAATTAAAAGTACCATTCTAATACACAAAGTCACATAAGAATATGTTAAAGAGTATTGCTACTTTAAATACTTCAAAATGCCTTTCTTAATAGACCCTATGATTGCTAACCTAAACAAATTCTGTTCCAGGACTGTCTTTTTGGACATTGTAGGAAAGTGCTGCAGAGTACAAAATAAAAAAGTGCATAAACCATATAAATTAGTTTGTTTGTTTTTTTAAAACCTTTTCAAAACAAAGTGGGGTATTGAGGCTCCTCTCGAGAAACCCTGTTACTGGAGGTTGTTTGTCTACATATAAGGATTGAGGTAGACCTGAGGAATAGGAGAGTTCATCCCTTTCCCAAATCAGGACCTGGTGCAGGATGACATTTACACATATCTGAGAACAGTGTTGGGTCCATCAAAGGGGCAATCCTGGAAACTACAGAGGGTTATACCCCCATATGTTGAGGCCGTGAAAAGGCCTATGATTATAGAACATAGAAGGCAACCATAACATATATTACAACAATACTGTACTGCATTCATATGATAAAAAATGAAAGGCCATTCCTAATCTGAGTAAGGTTAAGACCCAAATTTTCTTCCTGAAGAAGGTGAACGAGATTAGGTTTAGTCCACAGAAACACATTGAAGTATTCATGTGCTGAATCTGATTACAAGGGGGGTTCTAGATCAAAAACATTCATTCCATCAGTACCCTTGTTGGTTTAGAAATTACGGATCAACACCTTTAACAGATATAACAACACTATTTTTAGGGATCTCCTATTAGAATATTTTTTTCTACCATATATTTTCTGTTTTATTGTATCCTATTGCTCCATTACAGTTGCAGGCTTTGGAAAGGATTGGTCTTAACTGATAAGGTTTTGTATATGTATTATGAGATTATGATAAAGAAGTTGGGTATCTATATGTGATCTCTATGTTATTAAGGCTTTATATACTTTTCCCCTCAGGTAGTATGTGCTTAAAACTATAGGACTCCAGCTGCTCGCAGGAGGGAGTGAATTTGAACTGTTGTATGTCACGAGCTATTGATTGTATCTACTGTGAGGCATCTTGATTCCAAGGGGAGTCTTTTATTCTGCTGAAATGATGACAAAAACAATGCATATATGAATTAACGTTGTTCACTTTATCATTGTTTCAAGCACTGATCACCGAGAAACAATTGGCATGAACAATATCTTTCTCACAGTTTCTTTCATCTCATTGTTTCTCAGGCTGTATATCACCGGGTTCAGAGCAGGAACCAGCACAGCATGAATGACAGCGACCACTTTGATCTTGTCTTCTGATTCTTTTGAATTGGGCATTAATTCCATGATTAAGCAGCTGCCGTAGAAAAGAAAGACACAAGTGAAGTGGGAGATGCAGGTGGAGGTAGCCCGGTGTCTTCCAGCTGTGGTGCGGATCCTAAGAATTGATTTGATTATGTGGATGTAGGAGACAATGATAACAAGGAGGGAACCTGCCACCATCATGGTACTTACTACAAAACGAATCAAATCATTTAAGAAAAAGTTTGTACATGATAGATTCACAAGCACAGGGTAATCACAAGCAAAGTGATTTATAACATTAGGTCCACAAAAAGATAATTGATATAAACAACCAGCTTGAATCAGAGAGTGCAAAAAGCCTCCTATGTATGACAATACAATCAATCGTACACAAAGATGTTTACTCATATTGACTGTGTATAGCAGTGGGTTGCATATCGCCACATATCGATCGTAGGCCATTACACCCAAGAGAAAGAATTCAGCACCGCCAAAAGAACAAAACACATAGGTTTGGGCTATGCATTCCCAAAAAGAGATTTTCTTTTCTCCGGTAAGAAATCCAACTAGCATCTTGGGAGAGATAACAGTGGTCAAGGAAATGTCCACAAAGGATAGCTGTGCAAGGAAAATGTACATGGGTGTGTGAAGGTGGGAACAGTACCAAACAATGAACATGATACTGACATTCCCAAGCACAGTAAAAGTGTAGACTAACAGGAACATGAAGAAGAGGAAGGGCTGCAGATGTGGGTCACTGGTAAACCCTATCAGGATGAACTCCGTCACAGTGCTTCTGTTTTCAGGTTTCATTGCTATGAACAATGAGATCAAACTATGGAAAAAATTCAAATGAGGGTCCAAAGTTTATACTGTAGACGTTGATGGCTTACTTTAAGCCCATTCAATTCTGTCCCAGTTATAATTTAATAGACGATCCTTAAATTAGTCGGATTTGAGAATGGCTGGAATGTCTGGATGTTCCATGAAGATGTCTTAGTGATGAGATACCTAACGTCACAATCATAATTGAGAGAAGCTGAAGGTAAGCAGTAAATGAGTCCACAAACCCAAAGAGCAAAGGGACAAGTGGACATTCTTATCCAGGCAACCTTAAGATGCATCTGTACCAATGATTTCTACCTGCAAAGCATTACAGTTCAGTTACAGTGCCCATTTAAACTCCTGGCAGTGAAATGTTCAGTAACAACGAAGCACTACAGACACATTATGACAAATAAAAGAAAATCAAATCATTGACTTCTATACATTGAAACAACATCATACAAAATCAGTAAGGTGGTGTGACCAAGTTTCTGCAGCACAATGGGGTATGGCAAAATGCTCACAGAGGAAATAGACTGTTTATTGCCACTAGTAATCGGAGAAACCTAGAAATATCACGTTGACTAATACCCAATGGATGTGGTGCCTAAATGTGCACATCATGGTCACCCACTTCCTATACCTATTCCCCAAGGCCTGGCAAATGGACTCTGAGAACTCAAGGGCAATACCATTCAGATCACATACTGTCAAATCATCAATAACTATTCATTATTGTAATCATATTTTACAGTGATTTGCACCATGTGGGAAGAAGGGCTGATTGGTACCAGGTGATGCAGGCCTCAATAAGTAGCTGAGGCTTATCACCATGCTGTTGACTCTGGGCTCCATGGCCTAGGCTATACATTTTATTGACTAACTCCAATCAACCTATAAAATGTAAGCGGGTCACAACACGACCACAGGAAATACACTAGTGACATAAAAAGTTAATGTCACATATGGGCTGCTGTGTACATGTGGACCATACCCATGAGTTTCTGGAAAAGAAACACTTATGTCCTATCACTCTTTCCTGACTGGCTACAGCCTAAAGCATTGCAGAAGCACATGTCAAAAGAAAACATTTGACAAATAAGGGCCTGATTACGATGGCGGTGAGACCTCCACTGACAGCCAGTTGGTGGCGGTCTCACAGCCTTTTTT
Organism: Lissotriton vulgaris; assembly: GCF_964263255.1. Classification (NCBI taxonomy): domain Eukaryota; kingdom Metazoa; phylum Chordata; class Amphibia; order Caudata; family Salamandridae; genus Lissotriton; species Lissotriton vulgaris. The sequence goes on along the minus strand of NC_141686.1, from coordinate 220,270,807 downwards.
CTGCCCGCCCATTAAGATGGCTGTCGGAGTGGTGGCACTCCGATCCCTACAATGATGGCAGAGCCTGCCAGGCACCACCAGAGGAATTACGATGTCACTCGCTGCCAGCCGTAACATTGTAATACGGGGTGTGGGAACACTGCCAGCTTGTCTGGCAGTCCTATCCCCGATACCGTTGTAATCAGCCCCTAAGTGATCACAATTGTGCTTATAAATATTCCCCACCACTGGGTGCTTGTAGTATAAATGTGAGAGATTCTAAATATTTCGAATTGTATGACCCTTAAGCAATTAGCTAAAAATTGCTTTTTTCATTGTGTTGGCAAGTGTGGCTCTTCACTTCTATTTAAAAGTGGGTTTTTCACAGTTTGGCTACAAACACACTAGACATTTAATTCAAACTTTATTTTTAATATGTATAAAAATACAATATAGTTTTTTGCTAAAGTTATTGTAAAGGAAATTATTTAATTCAGTTCTGATGGGCTCTTCATTCCGGAATTTGAATAGCTCTTTGATGAGGATCAAGTGTGAGGACAGGGAACCTACTGAAAAAGTATGCTATCATGTAGCACCAGATAAGGAATTTTCATTTTCTGATGTTAAATCTAAATAGGTCCTTTGTGAGGAGTTTTTTAAATCAGGAGCACTCTGAGCCAGTTTGCCTCTGCTCTTTTAGCAAAATCTTTTTTCAGGTGGGGTATGGTAGTGGGGAATACTTATTTCACTAAGGCAACCACTGAGTTGAGCTAATTACCTCTAGGCAGAGTGATCCTGCCAGGAAGCAAAACAGGAACTGCTGACAAAATTGGCAGGTAGGACTGTTGCAATTATTTTGGAATCTGGTTAGACGATTTGAAGAAACTGGGTTAATGGTGAAGTGAAGGTCCCCCAATTTTACTGAACACTTGGTAGGCACGGGTGTTTTCAGACTCTAGTCTTTTATTATGTCCACTACAGCTGTCATGTTTTTTTTCTGTAAAAGTTTAAGAATGCAGTAGAGTGTAATTTATTTCACATCACTATCAATATGTGAATCAAGATCCTCACATTACTTGCCTTTGGCATCATCACTCAACAAAAATTCTGCAACCCGTTGCCACATGGATAATACAGCATTACGGCCTCTAGGATTGAGAACCAACAGCTAAGTGGCACAGTTGGGATGACTCTTTTGTCGATGCAATACAAAGCACAAAATGAGAAATATTTGTTTTTTAGTTCCCACACATAACAAAACAGTGCAACAGAATGGACTAAAAAGTAAAACAAATTCTTCATTAACTCCGAAGATTGTAAAGATGATTTCAGCATACCATTTAACAAGTGGCACGGATGTCTTACAGGGAGGTGCTTCAGCTCAGATATAGATTTGACAAGTCATCACACAACTGTTTCATAAATGCAGCTAAATAACTACAAATTCAGACAATATCACTCCAATCTTTGCTGAACTTGGTATAAACTTTTTGCAGCAGCATTCCATGTGACACTGTGTTTCATGTTTTCAAAAAGTCTGGTGCCATGTTTTTACCACTATCCCAGATGCTTGGTGACAGCACTCGTTTTCACATATACCTGTCACTACACCCTGCATTGAATTTTTAAAGCCTTGGGTGTTTGGCAATTTACATACTATCAATACGGACTCACTATATAAGGAGGCTGATGTATCAATGCGTTTTACCTATTCTCAGGGTAAATGTGATGGTACATATTGGGAAGATTTGTATGAAACCCGCCATTTTGTTTATCAGTGAAAGAATGAAACAGAGCCAAAAAATCAGAGTATGATTTCGATACTTCCTGATTCTCTACAGTTTATAAAATAATTAAACAAGAGCTAAAACATGCTTCTAAACCCTGCATATTTAGACCCAAGACAACAAAACTGGAAAAGCAAAAGGAAGAAGAAACAATATTTAGGAACATCCCTAAACAACAGAACTCATTTTTTTTGCTGCTACCTTGTATAACAAAGTTACCTTGTATTGGACCCTTCAGGAAGAAATACAAATGACTTGTTCACTCTTCTTTTCCATTCTCTGAATGGTATTTAGTTTGTGCTTGTGCAGGGTTGTTTTCAGTTTTTATATGTTTACACTGGTGAGGGCTTTTTTACATTTCCGAGGGAATTGATCAGTTAGTATAGGTTTAAACCTAAAATAGGACAGTCTACCTGTAAAGCAGTTTGATATTAAAACATCAACAGAAGACATGAAGTAGGCAGTGGAGAGCTGATAATCTCTCTTGTATATCACAGGAAGTGACTGCAACTCTTTTGAGAATTTTACATAGTTTGATATCTGTGTCCAGCTCCAGAGACCTCTCTTGGCATTGGAAGTAACTCCAGGAAGAGACCTCCGCTCCACCCGCAGAAGGTGCGGAGATTTGTCTACTGCGCGTTCTGAGGAGTTGGCAATCTCTGCACACTCCACGGCGGAGCGGAGGTGGTCAGCCCCACTTCCCACCCGCCCTATTAACAACTGCGTACAAGTTAAATAAAACAACTTTAAAATAAATAAAAACATGCACAGTGTTTCCAGAGAAGGTGCTGAAGAGGTGTAGGGCAGCCTGGGGATGCCACGGCTAAGGTAAGGTGTTATTATTTACTTTAAAGGGTTTTTTTTAACTTGTAAGCAACTGTTAATAGGGTGGGTGGGAGGCGGGTGGCGTAGTGGAGCTCCACAGAGTTCCACAGAGTTTGTTCTCAACTCTGTGGCACTCCGCGTAGCCCCGTCACATCCACTATGCATGGGATTACTTGGAAGGGAGATTTATCATCTCTCACTACTCAAAGTAACTTACCGCTGTTCCACATTGCTTCCTGTGACTTACAGACATAAGACATACAAAAAAGAACAAGAAAAATGCTACAAAGATAATAGAAGGTATGGCTCAGGTGCCTAGCAAAATCAGCTGCACAGAGAAAGCTAAAATAACCTGGTCCTCAAGTAGATTAACGTGCTTCTAAGCTGACAACAAAATAAGACATTTTGAATTTTAGACTCTTACATGTTGACACTTATATTCACTTAATCAATTAAAAGTGTGTAGACAAATAATCGAATATTGTGCATGACAAAATAATACTTAATATATGGCATTCTGGGGTTCAGAGCTATGAGGCAAATGCAACTGCATCTCTCAAATAAGGCTCCACTTAAGTGTTTACCCACCTCTAATCTTCTGCATCATTCTGGGGCGCTTTCTCATTAGTGGCCATTTCAACCCATGATGCCCTTATACACCTTGACACCACTGATGGTATTCCAGATTACCCCATATTTACCATGCACCCGTAAGTCAGTACTGCACTGGGGAAATTAATGGCAGAGCTGTTTGATGTAGGATATTTCCATATTTGCAGTGTGGTTTCTTGTTTGCTGCATTTTTAGTGACAGATTCCTCTACATACATGGGTGAGCCTATGAGTATTTGGATGGGTTCCCTCAGATTTGAACTGATGTGTGCCCAACATGATTTAGGGGTTGCTTTGGTTCCAGGAAGACTGGTTTATGTTGGTGAATGGAACAGTTCACACATTACTGCATCCTAACTGCATTTGCTCTTAGGCAAGAAGGCCCACTCTCTCTTCTCCAGAGAGGCTGAGGGGCACTGTAGGAGGTTCCCTGGTTATAACCTATGCCATGTTGGTGGCCATTCCAATGGGGAATGGGGTCTACTCAGTTTTGACTTTTAGATTGTATCCCTTCCATAGATAAGTATGGGATTACAGAGTGCTCTGTGACTCGTTGCATCATGGATCTCTCGATAATACAGTTCACCCAGCAGAGACCTCACCAGAACTCCTAGCACTTTTGTGTGCCCAACAGGCCTGACAAGCCATATTCTGAGTGAGTATCCACATGGACGGAGATAGGGGTAATATGCATCATGACCCCTCTCTTCTCATCCATGTTTATACATCTCTCATGAAGTATAGCCAACATCAGTGTCAGCTGTGAAGTGAGGGGTTTCCCCAAAGCATTAGCAGCTACTGCTGAACACCATTAAGCTGTTTACAAACACTGGGGTGTGGGGCTGTTGAGACAACCGGTATTCAAAGCCAACTTTGATGCCGCCAATACAAGGAGCTGGATGCCCTGTCCTGCGGTCATGTATGGATTTCTGTACTTGCTATGGAGTCTGGGGCCCTCTCCCTTCAGCACCAGTTGCTTCAGATGGTCCATGCCACCCGAGAGATAGGACACACCAACTGACATCTGGAAGTCTTTTAGATTGGAGATTCAGCAACTGCTATTCTCAGAAATGGTCAGATGCTTCAAGAACAGTCAAACCTTAACTGCCTTTCCAGCGATGACCTCACACATGGACGAGCTTCTGAAGGAAATTAAAGCTATTGGTACAACCCTGGAAGGTATGGACTCTACAATGTCTAATCTCACAGCAGAGATGGAATAGGTGAGACAAAAAATCTCCAGCTTCCAAAACTGATTAGTCAAAGTTGATCATAGGAGTGATGATCTGGAGGCCTAGCGCAGGACTCTCCCTTACTGCAGTGGAGATCCAGACTTTTTGCGGAACAAGGTCACTCACTTTAGGCCAATTATGACTTTTGGTGGTGTGGGGACAGGTGGCAAGCAACACCCCCACACGGGCAAGAGTTGCTGCCCTCTGGCCACCAGATTACAAGTCATTTTGTGGTCTGGCAGACAGCGAGGTGGTTCCCGCAGGGGTGCTATTGAAAAAGGTGAAGGGCAGGAAGGAAAGAAGGAGAAAAGAGGGTGTACCTCCTATGATGGTGGGGTGCACACAGTGTTCTTTAAATATCCCTCACACACCAAAAGGGCCCTTGGTGTCATGCTTCATCATAGGGACGCAGCAGGTAGCAACTCTACAATTAGTACCATTGAGCATAGTTTACTTCCCCCCTACAGGCTCATGATGCCATTCGCTTCATTCTAGCAAATTGTATGGGGATTCATCTCAAAGCCAAGTACCATAGTAGGCACACTAGGCATTTACAGACATGAACATAGTTCATACCTATACAACAGTATGTTATCACATTAGAGTAAGGTGTACCTGTCCTGAAGAAGAGGCTTTAGGCCTCAAAACATGTTGACGTACTTAGGAGGTATTGTACATTAATTACACTTCACCTCCATTACACCCCTTTTAACAATACCAGCACAGAGGTATAGTAACGTTTTCTAGCCCTCACTTGCCAGGTATTTTTTAATATTAACTTAGCATTCACTTCTGACCCTACCCTTCACACTACCTTTACACACGACACATAGCAAAGTAATCAGTGCTCCTGCGTATTCGCTGGTTAGTAGTACACCGCGTTCCCTAGGGGGACGCGAAGATCCCTATGATGAAGCATGACACCAAGGGCCCTTTTGGTGTGTGAGGGGTATTTAAAGAACACTGTGTGCGCTCCACCATCGCAGGAGGCAAACCCTCTTTTCTCCTTCTTTCCTTCCTGCCCTTCACCTATCTTATATGGGTGGATTCTCTTTGTTGATAAACTGTAACTGGGGAGACTAAATCCACCCTGGGTGTCTGTTTAGACACATTTCCTCTCCCCTCCCTCTTTTGAATTATATGACCACAATGGAAATGCCACACATTTTCCTGTACGGCATAGACTGTAAAATGTATGCTGTCAAGGAACTGGTGCACATGCACACACGAGGGCACATGTTGTGCCCATCAACATGTGTCCCCAGGCTGAGGGTATACAAGGGGGTGCTACATGGCCCCCCTTGTTTTAGCACCGCCAGACATTTCATGGAGGAAAGACCTCCATGAAAACGCTGGTGGTCCTGAAACTGTAATATGCATAGCGGCTCCACTGTGGCACCACCTATATCTTACAATGGCCCTGACCGCAGCACCACTGCCAAGGAATGGCTGTTCCCTGGCAGAGCCAGCAGGCCAGTTACTTTCTTATTTATGGCATCCAAGAGGATGCAGAGAAGGGGGAGGCTGTGTCCTTCCTGAGGGAACAACTTACAAAGCTCTCTGAATCATTAGAGTTTCAGAGGGCCCATCATATTCAGGCCTGCTCTGCTCTGACCATGCCCGATAATTCCCTGTGCTTTATGTCACCAGCATACCTGATCCATCCTTCAAGCAGCATGGAAGTCCAAGGGTCAAAAAGTATTCTAGGAGTGCCATAGCTCCTTCTGTGCATATTACTCCTCAATGACCAGCATTAAGAGGAAGAAGGTTCTTGCACTCACACCCGACTCAGGCGATGTAACCTAAAGTATGGTTGCTTAGATTCCTGCAAGCATACTCGTTTCTATGGGTTGCAAAACTAGAGACTTTTGCAAACTGGGTGAACTGGTCACCTTCCTGGATATGGATATGGATAGGGATATGGATATTATGAAGAAAGCAGTTATGGACCCCCGTGCCTCTCACGGCTCCCACAACTGTCCCTAAACCTCAGCGCCATCTGACTCTAGAAGGCCGCCACAAAACAAGTCTCTAAACTAAAGATCAATGTTTGTACCATGTACAGGATCAGATCACGTGAGTCTCCAGCAGGTGGTAGAATCCCTACGGAAGGCTAGACAGGGGCAAGTCTAGTTCACCTCATAAGAAATCATCTACGGGAAATGTACCAGACAAAGAAGACAAATGAACAGACTATGTTTATGTGGAGACTGGAAGGTTTGGTTGTTTTGGCTGTTTGGGTGACAGTGAGAGGTACAGTCTTACTTCCTCCCCATTTCTGATCATATGGGCAGGCCCCGCTTATGTTGATGTTTAGATTTATTTTTGGACCATGCACCCTCATCAGGGTCAACCAAAATGTTTTTGCCTTCATCTTTACTGTTTTTACTGAGCCATTGTTTTGTTAGAATCTGTGCACTCTTCCCCTGCTGATAATTTCAGGCAAGATGCATCACTCGGATACATTTTGTACGAGGGTGGCTTTTCAGGCATTTGTTACTGTAGAGGACTGTTTGGTTAATTTAAAGGTGCAGAGCTACAAATCTGAATGCAACCAGCTGTTTTTTGACCAAGAGCTGCAAATTTTTTAACATGGCCATTCAAAAAACATTTAAATTAATGGTGTATCAAAACTTATTTTGTTTCACACATAGTAATGTCAAGTGTATATATATGTTGTTGACTGCATTTGTACTGTATATTCATCTTTGAAATAATAATATTAGTGTTTGTCTCATCTCAAACTATTTGGGAAAAAAAGAAAAGATTTTCAAAATGAGATATGAAAAGGTTAAATAAATAACCTAGATCAAGTTTGACTTGTTCCATTGATCTCTGCTTGAATCAAATAGCACCCAAAACAACAAGTAGCATGGTCCATTTTAGTGTACTGCTTTTTGAAAGTTGGCATGTTTGTGCCCTTGACACATATGTGCCTGTGGCCTACCTTCGGTCACAAAACTGAGTGTCACAAACAGAGATTGTGAATTCCTCCCAGACAGTCACACACAAAAGGGATTAGATGTGCCTTAATGGCCCATCTTTTGCCAGGATTGGGGGAAGGATCTGAGCACAACCCCACTTGCAACTGAATTTCCAGAGCTCTGCATTTGCACAAAGGGCCTAACAACTTTACAAGATCACAGAAGCAATCTTGGAGCTCAGCAAGCTTGGAGCCAAGGCAGGAGAGGCAGAAAGCTCCATGCACTTCAAAGCCACTGTCTAGACACTTTCCCCAGATTCTAGAACCTTGTCACAAGAGTAAAAAAAGGGGACCTCAGACACCAACACTTCTGTACCCTTCCATACCTGTGGATGCTCTACCAGGAGTAAGGACTGCTGAAAGGACAGCCACTCTAATGGAGCATAGACCTGCTGCTGCCTTGCTGACCGGCTGCCTTTCTGTCTTGGTGCCCTCTTATCCTAAATCAAAGACTGCCAAAGTGACTCTAAGTGCTAGTCCGCTGGCCTCTTGATCGAAACCCTCAGGAACATGAAGTCTCCCTATAATCCTGCATCATCTGGAATGGGTTCCTGACACCCCGGTGGTGCCCCTCAGGTCCAGAACACTTGGCGTGACTCATAGAGCTGCATTCAAGCTTTTTGGCTCTGTGTAACAATGAATGGTACAGTTGGCACTGAGACCTTGCTGCTTGCACTGTGATTCAACTCAAAGCTCTAATAGCTCAACCATTTACACTACAGTATCAACCACTCACTGAGACAGTCAACACGATTCACCAGCAATGCCAGTTCGCAATGCCTGGCCTGCTTTTCATGCTACTCCAGCAGCCTCGGACTATGCTCTCCCTGCTCATCACGGCCCCCTCCACCATGAACGGGACTATTGGCATGGATTTGAGAAGGTAAAACTTCAGCGGGCCTAACCTGTTGTCTGTAGCTGACCTGCGCTCCATCGCGATTGGCCTGAACGTTTGACTTTGACCTGGTCCAGCGTGACCAAATATCAATAGGTGACACTTTGTGCTTTTCAGGGATATTTTTACTAAAATCTTAAATTTTTTTAACGCTGATTCTAATGTTTGTATTTTAATAATTTTGGTATTAAATAATTAATAAAAATACACTCTATTTTTCGAAATTGGTTTGGGATGTTTCTTTTGTTATGTTTTCACTTAATTACTGGCTGTGTGCTGCATAAATACTTTACACATTGCCTCTAAGTTAAGTCTGACTGCGTTTTGTGCCAAGCTACCCAGGTTAAGCAAAGGTAAATTTTTTGACTTTTTGTGGTTCACCCTCTGGGAGATTGTGGTTGTTTCCAGTCAACCAACATCCAATTTCTCACAGCAAGCAATTGAAAATCAACTTGAAATTACATGTTTGAATTGTGTTTATACACAAATGAACTGCTTCAGCAATTTATTTAGTGCAAGATGCATACTGCCTAATTATACAGCGTTTTGTATAATTTCCTGAACAATTTGCATATTCACGCTACACAACATAATGTGAGGTATGGTTACTAGACTGCCTTCAACCTGCAGACAGAGTAGGTTTTTGGGAGTGAAAAGATGCATATCGGACAATTATAATATTTCAACTGCATGGGCAATTTCCTCAATTTCAGTGGCATGGTCTTTGCTATTAATTTACGTCCCTTTCTTAATGTTTCTATATCTTTTTTTATATATAGAAACTACATATTTATTACAATGTTTAGTACATAGCAGACATGAATACAAATATTATTAGAAGTAAAATCCCAAACTGTATTCTCAAAATAATCACCAAAAAAACTAAATGGTACCTACAATTAAAAAGCACAACACAATTAACACGTACAGTAATAAATCACATATTTAATAACAATAATTAATTATTTTAAAATGTGATATTATTTAATTAACTTTTAACCCTGTAACTCCACAAACTACACAACACATATCTGAAATGTATTATAAAAATTATAATCTTTATAGATTTTTCATAATTAAATATCAAATAAAATAGTATCAATAATTAAGCATAATTAAAATAATGATCTTTAATTGCCTTCCCATACTTTATCCATATTAATCAACAACCCGCACCTGATATAGGAATTAAAAAAATCTTAGTTACATCATTTAAATAAAGAAATATTATTTAAACAATTAACAAAAATATTAAACTAGTAATACATGAATTGCATTTAATTAACTTTCCACCCTTTACCCCTTCAAATGCATCAACTCGCATCTAATATATAACATAAACAATATCTTAATTACACAATTTATGTAATTAATTTATACATTAAAAACTTATTATAAATTAACATTAATTATTATACTTAATTTCTTGTATACCCTTTATCTATAGAAAAACAACACCACAAATCAAAACATAAATAATGTATTACACAATTTACATAATTATTATCAGTTAAAGTATTATTTATAATAATGAATCATTATTAATTATTTATAAATAATATCCTTCCCACTCTTTGGGCCCGATTCACAGAATGAACTTAAGACTCAATCTTAAACTTACTACTATTTTGGTATTCACAGAATGCACTTACTACTTTTGGCTATCACAGAATGAACTTACTACTTTTGGTATTCACAAAAGTTAGGATTTTGTCTTAAGTCTGTCTTCTGTGAATACCAAAAGTAGTAGGTTCATTCTGTGAATGCCAAAAGTAGTAATTGCATTCTGTGAATACCAAAATAGTAGTAAGTTTAGGATTTAGTCTTAAGTTCATTCTGTGAATCGGGCCCTATACCCCTAAAAACCCACAACCTACACCTGAAACATACCTTCAAAAAGATTAATTATACAATTAATATAAATAATTATCAATTAGATAATTTATAATAATTAAACATGTAATTTCTAATTAATTATAAATTTGTTCCCACTCTATGGGCCCGATTCACAGAATGAACTTAAGACTCAATCCTAAACTTACTACTATTTTGGTATTCACAGAATGAACTTACTACTTTTGGTATTCACAGAAGTTAGGATTTTGTCTTAAGTCTGTCTTAAGTTTGTCTTAAGACAAACTTAAGACAAAATCCTAACTTCTGTGAATACCAAAAGTAGTAAGTTCATTCTGTGAATGCCAAAAGTAGTAAGTGCATTCTGTGAATACCAAAATAGTAGTAAGTTTAGGATTGAGTCTTAAGTTCATTCTGTGAATCGGGCCCTATATCCCTACAAAACTCACAACCCACACCTGCAACTTAACATTAAATTATACAATTAACATCCATAATTATACATTACATAATTAATATTAGTTTAAAATTAATTATTATTTAATCATAATTGATTTACTTCCCACCGTATACCCCTATAGGCCTCACAGCCTGCTATGGTCCAACAAATGATAACAAAAAGTATTAAATTAAATTTAAAAACTGCAAAAAAAAGTTAACTATATTAATCATCATTCACAATATTTTTCAAACAATTTATAACATATACAATTGAAATATATAGTAAAACAAATAAAAATAGCTAAATTTCAACAACATAGATATTTTTGCGATCGATGTGTATACTTTCTACATTTTTAACATCAATATTACTTGCCTTAAAATTGATATTCTTGATTAGGATATTTTTGCAGACGATATTTCTGTATGACAATGTTTCCAACTCGATATTTCTGTAGATTGATATTACATTTTTGATATTTTGTACAAATGCCATGTAGTACACATTTCGTGGAGGCAAACTGCCTCCCAATTAGATTACAACTTCATGTGGGCAGATTTAATAACAGGTACGAAATTGAGTATTTTCTACTCCCTATTTAATTTATCTGGCTAGATGCAAGGTTGCTGATATCTACTTACGTATTCATTTAAAACCTTTATAGAGTACTGTATGTCTGATTTCAGTTATTTCAAAGCTCTGCAGATGAGGGTAAAAGGTTTGTGGAATTCCTAGAGTTAGACTGGTGAGGCTGGACTTTTCTAATGTTTTTCAGTCACAGACTTGTTGCTGTGGGACTGCTTCATGTGATTCAGCCTCATTCATGGTTATATAGTTATGCTTTGGACCTTGTCCTGAATTGCATTCTATGTGGTTTGGTTCTCACATTTGGTTTGTGGTTCTTCACTTTTATCTCAGATTTAGGGTGCGGTTCTTCCATTGGCTCTTGAGTGCCTTTCTTCCATAGGATCCTCAGATTTAGGTTCCAGTTTTCTCAAAATGTTGCCTCTCAGTCTCAGCTTCACAATAGACTCATGGCTCATGAGATGTGCAATATATGAATGGGATGTTGGGGTTCTTTGTTAAGGGTTGATTAGCCCTATCTCTGTTGACAATGGAGAGAAGGTGCTATAGTAGATTCTTCAATGCTGTTCAGTGTCCAGCACAGTTTGGCTTGACAGATTGCAGACGATCAGACGATGTCCAGATAAATTATATCAATTGGATGGGGCACTATTAAATCGTACTTGAGCAGATTACTGATATCTGCCAATATAAGTCAAAGTAAAAAAATGTGAACAAATTTGACTGAATAAAAGGTCAAATAGTAAGCAGTTTTAAACTAATCTGATTTTTTAAATAAACAAGGATATGGGTTCAATGGGAAGCTCTCTGTGTTACTGAAGAAACTTGGTGGCCGATTCCAATGTAGGACAGACCGTTGTCCGTCCAAAATCAGCTTGGAACTGGAACTGGAAAAGACTAATGCCAGAAACCGGTCCCCGGAAGCTTGTTTCCTTTCCAGTTAAAGAATTGGCTTGGTAGTTTGGTCTGCCCTGCTCCCATGATGCACTGGGCCAGGGACAGACTAATTTGCATGTAGCCAGGTTCTGAGCTGGGATGGTGCAATGAGCTAAAAAACGGTGATGGATCAAGCCCTGATCTGTTGACTGGGTACGAGTGTTCTGCTTAATTCAGATACTCTGTCCATCACCACCCCCTTTTCTGAATCGTTTTATCCACCACAAGTGTGGAAGGGTATACTCAGATGTGAGTCCCTTGCTCACTGCACCATCAGGATTCAAGCAAGCCAGGCCGAAGACGGCTGTAATGCCAGAAACCGGTCCCTGGAAGCTTGTTTCCTTTCCAGTTAAAGAATTGGCTTGGTAGTTTGGTCTGCATTGTTCCCATGATGCACTGGGCCAGGGACAGACTAATTTGCATGTAGCCAGGTTCTGAGCTGGGATGGTGCAATGAGCTAAAAAACTGTGATGGATCAAGCCCTGATCTGTTGACTGGGTACGAGTGTTCTGCTTAATTCAGATACTCTGTCCATCACCACCCCCCTTTTCTGAATTGCATTGTAATCGGGCCCTAAAATTGGGCAGATATGTTTTAAAGAAACCAATAGGATAAGTAGGACAATGCCCTGATGTACAAAACTACTTCATAGGAATTGCAAATCATTCTTCTATTGACGTCGTTGAAGTGCATAGAAAAATTCTACTAACATTTAATCAATGTTAGTAGAATTTTTCTATGCACGTCAACATTTAATCAATGTTAGTCTAATTCATAACTGCTAGATCTGAAACTCCCCAAGGTGGTAGAATGGACTCTTTTATACAGTTATTGTTATTTGGTGATCAAACATCCTATCTGCTAAAAGCAAGGTGGGTGAAGCTAGGTCATCTATCAGAACTTTCACTTGTGATGAAGAACTGAGGTATAGTATGCACAATTACTGGTATGGTAGGCACACAGTAGAAACTGTACTGGATCTCTATAAAATGTATAATAATATCATAATCAAAAGGCACTCGGTCAATGTGTATATTGTTCTTTGAACCAAACAGACTGAAATACTGATGGTGATACTATAATAGAAATAACTGCTAATTGTCACTAGAGTACTCACTAAACATGTACATGAAAGTCAGCCCAATTTCCTTTAGGGATAACAGTTACTAGTTTATACTCTTTATATAACTGAGCAAGGTGATTATTCAAGTGCACAACACATTCCTCTAAATGTGGTCCTGCATGACAACTGGGACGTGCTTACCCTGTTGATCTTATGGTCTTTTTGTTCCCAGTTTATTATAAGTGAAGATCCTCTATGCTGGTGCTCATGTTCATCTTGTATTCATTTGTCGACCTGCTGTCAGCTGTTGCCTCTTTTTCTTTATGTTTTTAATAATGCAATTTCCATTCTGATCCACAGTGGGAATTAAAGTGTTCAATGATTGGGATTAACCATTGGTGCCAAAGATTTGAGTAATTTTCCAAAATGATTGACAGTTAGTTGTCAATACTGGAAAACACAACAGATAGGTCAAGCCTTACCTTAAGCACAGGTACTTTGGCGTCCCAGAGACAATATGGACCCACCTCCTCACCTTTCCTTATAGAGTGCGTTGTTCCTGCTAGAAGGATGGGTTAAGCTCAAGGGAGGAAGTTCTTGTCTTTGGTAGGCTCCTTTTTTGTCTCCTGAGTTTTGTTTATTGAACCATGTAAAGAGAGGACTACCTGGTTACTTAAGTTCTGACTGACTTTTGAATTACTCCCCTTCCACACCCTTTAGTGACAGGGTCCCTTGTTACCAGTGTACCTGTAATTAACGGGAGAGTTGGGTACGATCCTAAAGGAAAGAATCCTGACCCTTTTTTTTTGTATTTATACAAATCTAAAAGGGAAGAACCCTTTTACGCACTGATACGATGATGCATACACGTCGTCATCCCCACGCACCGGGACTCCGAGCCTGTTTGAGATGTGTCACCTAGCAACTAGCAAATTGACACGCCCCCAATTATGATCACAAACTTGGAGATATATGGGCGCTGAGAACCCCTTCAAACTGCCAGCTGCTTCACGGCCGAGCCACGCAGGTTTTGTGGGTTTAGGTGCAGAGGTAACTTCCTCGTGCCTCCAAGGTAAGGGGGTCATTGGGCTGAACACTGCTTCTAGATATCGGTTGGACGCAGTAAACCTGCAGGCGATGTCCACTGACCGCGGGTTTCCTGCCACCGGGGGAGTGCGGGGGAGCGGCCCTCTACTGGGCTGTAAGCGTAGATACGGGTCCGGTGTATTGCTCGGGTCCCTGGCCGTTGCAGCAGCTATCCCCATGGGCCGCTGTATACTGGCAGCTCGCAACCATCACCCACCCAGTCCGGGACATCGGTGTGAGGGGGATTTCGTCTGGTTAGGCGTGTCACTTTGGGGACATCGCGGATTCCACATGGGGAAGCGCTGTTGTTGCTGTGGTGACCCGGGATCAATCTACTGGGTTCCCGGCTGGGCTGCAGCTTTATCTGAGTGGTATGCTTCCACTGACACCACCGGTTGGTTGGTAAAACCACAGTGAGACTAGCTGGTGGTTTCCTTTGCTGCAATGAACACTCTTGCCTTTAAGATAGACCATTGCTCTCCTCAAGTTTACTTAGAATCCCCTCTCCCTTCTTTATCCTTCCAGATAATTAGTTGATAGCGCAGGTCCAACGTAAGCAGTCTGTGGGGACCGTCTACAGCTATTGAGGGTAAGTCCAAAGTAATTGACCTTTTTAATCCTTCAGTTCTCCTCCTTAAGAGACTCACCTTTGGCACCATTTCCCTCATATTACCAACTAATATATCCGACCACACTGCTGATTGAGCATATGTTTGTTGGTAGCCCAACATGGTAAATTGTACCCAATCAAAACCCACTCAAGATGTTGGTATTTTTCCACCTCTCTCCATTCTACTGGTTATTACACATCCCGGGTGGATGTTAATCAGCGTTTCTCACTTGGGATTTAGGATTGTATGATAATCCCTTGGAGAACAGTCATTATTATGTGTCTTTCTCTCATTTCCCTATAGGGCGGATTGCAACACAGGAACTCTTCCTGTTCCAGTCTCTGACCCTTCAGGTTGTATCTGCTACACTCCTTAGCCCATCCAGGGCTCTTTTATAGTTTATGAGCACTATTTAGGTCCTGACGAATTGCTGTGATGGCATGAAACATGTTGACCTGATCACTGACGAGGGTTGAATGGGTCCCCCACCCATAGTCTGGTTGAGTCCCTATACCCCTCTTATTTTAACAAGGTAGTTAGCTACATGAATAAAGTGACCAGAGTAGACTACACTAACCTTTTTAATATACCTCACCTCACGCTCACTACTTTATCACTTAGGCCCCTCACACTCACTCAATCAACGGCCAGGAACAAAAGATCTCCACAAAAGTGTAACACTAAGTGCTACCCGTCAGGCATTGCAGCGCCGGCTTGACGTAGGAGCAGGAAGCCGATGATGACACGAGACAATTGGCTGGTGATATGACAGCAGCCGTTAAACCAGCCTGTTGTGTGAGGCATCCCTATTCCGACAAGGGGCACCTGCCCCTGACTTTCACATACAACCACACTTGGAGAGAGGAAGCAATACCACTCCACTATATTAATACTACTACCTAGGGGAACTTTGTGCATCGTTTTGGATAGTGTTTGATGGGACGTGCACACTGGACCCCTTTAAATATTGTCCCTCCCCTGTACCTCCTTGTTGTTCACTGATTAACCATTGGTGCCAACGATTTGAGTAATTTTCCAAAATGATTGACAGTTAGTTGTCAATACTGGAAAACACAACAGATAGGTCAAGCCTTACCTTAAGCACAGGTACTTTGGCGTCCCAGAGACAATATGGACCCACCTCCTCACCTTTCCTTATAGAGTGCGTTGTTCCTGCTAGAAGGATGGGTTAAGCTCAAGGGAGGAAGTTCTTGTCTTTGGTAGGCTCCTTTTTTGTCTCCTGAGTTTTGTTTATTGAACCATGTAAAGAGAGGACTACCTGGTTACTTAAGTTCTGACTGACTTTTGAATTAGTCCCCTTCCACACCCTTTAGTGACAGGGTCCCTTGTTACCGGTGTACCTGTAATTAACGGGAGAGTTGGGTACGATCCTAAAGGAAAGAATCCTGACCCTTTTTTTGTTGAATTTATACAAATCTAAAAGGGAAGAACCCTGACCCTTGTTTTTTCTTGTTTTTATAAGTTCACCTTTCCAGAGAGGCTGGACCAAAATCTGTGGAACCCATCTCAAGAGAACTAGAGAAAATAATGCACAGGATATTACCATACCAACTTTCTTCACAGTTTAAACACCATTGTCCAACTATAAACTTGTGAATATATCATGCATGAGTCCTCATTTACAATAACCAACCTTGTTTGTCTTTTCAATTCAACAGTGTTCCTATCACAGTCCCTTCACAGTGATTAGCACTTACTAACTGTTGTTGTTCTTCCTTCTTTTTTGGGTGGTGACCTTGTGGTGTTGTGAGAGGTGATGGCTAGCAGATGCTGACTGTAACAGACCTGGTCGCAAACAGAAGGTAAATGGAGAAAGATAAACAGCCTGATTCATCAAGCTGAAGTGCGCTCGCAAAGGGCCAGATTCTGAGAATCTGGCCATTTGCGAGTGCGATTTTTGCATTTGGGATTCATCATCCCAAATGCAATAATCGGTAATAGCGATTTCACAATTTAGCGAGGAATTACATTTAAGGAATCTCTATTTGAGATTCCTTAAATGCAATTCATCATCCATTTCTAAATAGCGAATTCGCAATTTCGGCAGGCTATTTACCGCGAGGTCAAACCTCGTGGTAAATAGCGAAAACTTAGAAAAATGCTTTTAAAAGCATTTTTCTAAGTTGCATGTTGCACACACACACACATGTCCTTTGGACATGTGTGTGCGCAACTCCTGTTAAAATTTGCATTTAAGGGGTGCTACAGGGTGTCCTTTGGACACCCCTGGCACCCTTAAAATCGCTATCTTATTTGCGATTAGCAAATTGCTAATCGCAAATAAGGA
Source organism: Lissotriton vulgaris (assembly GCF_964263255.1). Lineage (NCBI taxonomy): Eukaryota > Metazoa > Chordata > Amphibia > Caudata > Salamandridae > Lissotriton > Lissotriton vulgaris. The sequence continues at coordinate 220,253,610 of NC_141686.1, read as the reverse complement.
ATACTCCCCATTCATTCCTATGGGCCTTTCCAAATAAGGAATATGTAGGAATCGCATTTTTTTTGCGATTCCTACATGAATCCCGTTTTGCGAGCCTGTAATAGCGATTCCTCATGAATCGCTATTATTGACTCGCAAAATGGGTCGTTGATGAATCAGGCTGTTAGTGCTGTGGGGTTGGACTCGTACTGGGTGATGTTTACTATTGTTCAAGTCGGTTCTACTCTATTGGGCTGAATCTTGGCCCTGATCCTTCATAGCTACAAGTGGATGAGGGATTTTGCTTTTTCCAGGCTATCCCTTAGGATAAGTAAAGCCTATCTGCTCCTACTGCATGGAGTATCACCGATCTATGACCTCTCTGTGGTTGGAGTGCACCTACCATACAAACTGCACTTATGTCCATGGAAAATACAACTCTGGAGACATGTCTCACTCACTCAATGTAAAGGAAGTTCTAATATGCACTAGTTATGTGGCTAATAACGCAGCAAATTATTTTGAAGCTGAAGATTCATTGGTGATTAATAAGGCCATAAATCAATACTTTAAATATGTGGTTGTGTTCCATAGGCCCTTATAGAAACACTGTTGTTCCATAGCAGCTTGATGCACAAGAACTGAATGACATTTTCCAGCAGACATAGAGTAAGTGTCGTACCTGGTGTAGCTAAGATACAAATTTCCCTTAAAAAAAATTAAAAGCAAGACGTGTATGGCAAAACAGGAACAAGTTGCTTTAATTAAATGCAGCAGCTGTGAGAATATCAACAGAGTATTGTCTGGAGAAATTCTCTCATTGTGCAGAGTTTGTGGCCGACCATTTATTCCATGCATGAGGTACAATAAACCAATCTGGCATTCTTGACCTAGTCATAAATAAGTATCCGATAAAGGGGACATAGGTTGCTCTCGACCCAGGGGAGAGCCAGTGCAGACCAGTGTGTATGTGTCCAGATGTATGGCATGGGGAGTGGTGTGTATGCTGTGTCATGATTAGCTGAGTTTTCCTAACTTTACGTGGCATCTATCTTTGTGGTATTTTAGGAACACATTCCTTTGTGTAAACGTGTTTTATTGGGACCAGGTTTGTGGTGTAATTGCCTAGCTGAGGGATCAATCACTGTTTTCCCTGGTGTGTATTTTTCCTTCAGTTAAGTGTAACTTCATCTGTGACATGTCAAATGGTAGGAATTCAGAGCACAGGGCCTATCTCACCACGTATCTCTGGTTAGGAGCTGATGGTTGTTGGCTGAATCTGACACCAATGATAAGAATTTGTTAAAATGTAGAGAACATAGCAGTCTTTTATATCATTTTTACTGATATCTCAGTGCTGTGCATATATTTATCATAGAGTACATCAATATTGACTTTACTGATATTGAGATTGGTATGTGTGCATAGTTTATGGCATACATTGACCTTGTTTCTAAAAGGATATCAACATTGTTATCCATGCATTGATTATGGCATACATTCAGATTGTATCTACTGGTATCAACATTGTTTTGTGAGCACATTTTATGGTGTGCATTGCTATTGCATTTATTGGTATTACTCTTTGTCGGGCCTGCATATATCATAATGTGTAATGGCATTGTATTAATGGATATTAACATTCCCCTCTCTACTTGAATTTGCAACTACTTCATCCCTCTCGTATGTCATGCCAATTACGTTATTTGAGCCTGTGTGTGTTGCTATAGTGTGTGTTATCCTTTTCTAGCTATGTGCATACAACCTAATTTGAGGACTGGGTTTTTACAGCAGGAGACCCCCATTTGTGAGAAACAACACAACAGTAGTACACCAACAAAAACTGGAAGTAGTGACATGAATAGTTGCATACCCATAGGGGGATAAAAAAAAATGATAATATGAAAATGTTCCTGCTCTGGGGCAACTCCGTCCTTCCTCACGTCAGCTTGTAGACAATGCAGTGCCTGGATGGCAAGAGCAAGAGTTCCATTCTCAAGAGCATTTTCAGGGCAAAAGTACAACAGGAAGAATCAATATTGGCCCACACCCCACCTTCAATTGCGCTCATCAAGTCCCAGACGTACTGAAGTTGCAGCAACATAGGGTGGATGGCTCTCAGTTCTTCCTTGATAACATTGAGGCTGAGCTCAGTGTTGTTAATATGTTTTAACATCTCCCACCTGGTTTTGTTGTAACGAGCAGGCAATCACCTTTATTTGCATGAAAATGAGGGGTATGGACCCACCGGAGTTTACTTGAGTCTCTGAAAACAGTCTAAATTTTTCTGGAATGTCCTTGTACTGAACCCAGGCAAAATCATCAGCAGTTCTTATTCTTTGAGCCTTATGCAACAGAGTTGTTTTCTTCTGTAGTGAATTTGAAGACAACTCAGCCAGATCTTTACCCGGGATGACCAGCATTAGGGTGTGTATGGTCACAAGATTGCAGAGGCCTGCCATCCAGGGATGAGCTGGGTGTAGGCAAACTCACCACACTGCCAGTAAAAATCTATCAAAGTGGATGTGTCCGATTTTAGGTCCGGTATACATAGTACTACTTCATAGTTCTTGTTATAACCAAGTGGATTTGTTCCTTTGCCTCTAAAATACAAGGAATATAATACAACTTTCCATACAATTAGGGATTGCCCCTTTCCCTCTAACCATGGGTACCTATTACTTTCAGTATCCCAGATTTCCTGGTAAAGGGTGCCTATACTGGCAAATGACCCCCTCCCATGAGACTAATTTCCCCTAGCATGACTAAAGTGAGTGGCCCCTCACTAGAATTCCATTTCCGGGGTCCATTTATCATTAAAAATGTGGCCTCAAATATGGTAAGAGGCACACTGGGGCAGCAGACGTAGGCAGTAGCGGACGCATTTGTGCACTGATACAGTGGTCTTGCTACCTCCAAGAACCTATTTTCTACAAAGTCCAGGGACCAAACCGTGTCCTCTGCTATAGTGCCCCTTCGGCGCATCCTGTCTACCTTGGCTTGGATGTTGCTTGGTTCGGTAGAAAGTTAAAGTGAGGTGGGGTTGGTCTCATACTGGGTGATGTTTACTTTTGTTCAACATGGTTCTACTCCATTGGGCTTAATCTTGGCCCTGATCCTTCATAGGCACAAATGGATGAGAAATTTTGCTTTTTGGGGGCTATCTCTTGGGATAAGTAAAGCCTATCTGCACCTACAACATGAAGTATCAGCGAATGAATGTAACATGACCTGTAGTCATATGATAATAACAGGTGTTGTGTAGGAGTTTGCTGTTTTGTGCGTGAAGAATACTAGTGTTTGGTTCAGCATAGATGTAAGTGAGGTGAAAGAGGTCCCTGCACATGGGTTGCGAGAATGTCAAAGTGATTTTAATGAGACTAGGCCTATTTCTAGCTCTTAAGGGGTGCACCGGGCAAAACAGAGCATTTACGACAATACAGGGAAACAGATCCTAAAAATCATTCATAGGCTGTGGGATGGTCGGGTGCCCAGGGGTATCTTTTCTTGGTGCGGTGCACAAAGTATTTTCATAAAATGGTTGTTGTAAAGTCAATTTGTTGTCTGTGTTATTGAGTGGGTGTCCTTGTTGAAGTCCTTTTGGAAGCTTTAATCGAAGGAGCAGCGGACGACCGCAATGTTGGTGCATATGTGGCTTGATCACAGACCTGCAGGATAAGAGCTCTGGGTTGTAGATTAGCTTGGTAAAAGCACATCGTTGGGCACTTTTTTTTTTAATTCATCCATTTGCTTCTTACAGACAACCTCTATGCCTCCTCTGTGAGCGATAGTTTCTAGTGGGGTACCGAAAGGAGGTGCTGGAATTTTTAGGGAATGGTGAGTTTAGGCTAATTTAGTGCAAATTATACTATGATTTCACCCCTTGCCTTATGGGGGGTTCAGTCATTTTCCTCTGGGCATTCTCTGTTCAATGTCATGTTTAACCGGTGTGGGGGTATCCTTTTGACCTGCATAGGCTAGGTGCAACTGCGAGGGAAAGTGGATGTTTAATTTTTAGGTTGATATTTCTGTTGACATGTGCACCTCCCTCAGGTCTCTGCACCTGCCGTGTAAAAAGAGTTTGTCTACTGGAGATAGGTTGGTGGGTTACACCCTCCTTCTGAAATGTTTGGGGATTTTGGGCTACTCAGGGCAGGAATGTGAAGGTCCCATTCCATGTTTACCAGTGGTTTGGGCAATGCTGTTTCTAAAAAAAAAAGAGTCTGCGGTGCCACTGGGACTTGCATGTTCGGTCGGATGTGGGGTAGTGAGGTTGTTTCTTTTAGACGTTTTGAAGATGACCCTGCCCTTAGCAAGTGAGAAAACTGGCTCATGTCCCTGGAGCATTTGCCTCATTTTGGAACTGTAGGAGGGCCTCCATTTGCTGGAAGCCCTGTAGTTGGTGAGACTTACAAAGCTCGCACAGGACTGGATTTAGACTGCTAGACCTGGGTGCTGGTTTTATGCACCAGTTGTGGGTCGCCTTGCTCCCTCATCAGACTGCCTTCCCCTGTGGGCATGGTCAGCCAACCCTGCCCCAGGGGATCAACAAGACAGGAAGGCCAGACCCTTGCAAGCACCTGGATGGTGTATTCTGGCAAGACCTCCAAATCAACGTATTATTTTGTGGCCTACAGAGATGCTGTGGATGCAGGTAAGAAAATGTATATGAACAAGGATATGAAGGGTATACATCCTGTTTGTTGGGTGGTCTTGTGATACTGTCTGTTTGTATTCTGTGATTGTGTAAAGGCGTTGCCTCCCCAAACTGTTACCCTTCCCGGCTGCAGTTCCGTGGGGCTGATTCTACAATGGTGTTGCTCAGGGCATGTTTTTGTGGCTGGGTATTTTGTGGGGGCTGTCTTTGGACCATTCCTTTGTGCTCGTGGTATTCTCTTAGGCGACAACAGTCAGTTCTTTGTTTTTTTGGTAAAAATAGTGACATTGTCTGGGAACTGGGGGCTATCGGCCTTGTTGCCCTTTGGTGCAGACACTCTGTTGGATCCCACTGGGGTTCATTGTCTGAGTCTTCTTCCAGCCGGGCACCATTTGCACACTTGCGGTTGTTGAGGTCCTTTGAAGGTTGATCTTGCCTGTTCTTTGGGCACTACAAGAGGTCTACTGAGTGGGGCATGGGGACTATAGCTTGCCAATATAGGCCCCTGGACTCTTTCCGTGTGGCAGGTGGGGATAATTCCTTGGGGTGTCGCCCTGCCAGTCAGGCATACCAAATCTCAAGTAGGGGTAGTTTGTCCTGTTATTGAAATAGATAGCAGGTGGGGGCCTCTGGTGTAGGACACACATCACTTAGCATGGGGCTACCTTGTCTGTACCACTTCCTCCCTCGAGGATGTGGCGGGTGGTGAAAGAGGCCGAACTGGGTAACCCTAGGACTTCACGTGGACTGGAGGCTACTGCCATTGTCCCTATGCACCTTGGGCTGGCTAGCCACCTAACCTTGGGGAATTCAATGGACATGTGTGTGCTGTGGCCCTGATTCTCCTGCTCCTTGCGCACCTTATATGCTGGTCTTTTGGCTTCTTCCACCAAGAGGCAGTGTACCAGGCTATAGTACCATACTCACTGAATTGTATGGACATTTTTAACTTGGAAAATCGGTCCTGTGCTAATATTTTAATTGGGGAGGAAGGATAATACCGTAATTGTTCCTTTTTCCTATTCTCCCCTATAACCAACTCCCACCAGATCTCCGTAAGGAACCAAAGCTGCTGCCATTTCGATGGATGCTAAAAACAATACTGTTCCGAGAAGCTTGGGGAGAGTTGTAGGGGAGCTGCCTGTTCTATGGAGTTGTCTGTCTGCCTGGTACAAGCGCTTAGAGACCCCCGGGTGATAATGCGCTCTATAAATTGAAAGAAATAAATAAATAAATAAACTCAATGGGTTCTTTGAGGGGACCTGTGTCAAGGAACCTGAGACTCCCCATATTGTGGAAGTAGTCTATGATATGGGGGCTGCTTTTTCCCGCAAGCATGACATTGCCACCCCTTTATCCACCAGAAAATGGTGTGGTGTCTTGCTGATCAATTTTGTGACCACGGGGCCTTCCTTAGGACAGCCCGGGACTGACAGTGATGTGAGCACATTTTTAGTACCTCATTGGTGTTTGGCGTGTGTTGCCCATTCCCCCCCTGAGTTTATGAGCCCCACCTTATGCTTTAGCCCTTGCTATCAGATGCCAAGGAGCTACAGCCTATTTCCTTGATGTTGCTAGCTCTGTAGCAGTGTATGTTGTGTGTTGGGGTCAATCTCCAATTAGCTAATAGTCTCAGCATAGTCACTATCATGGCCTTCTCTTGGCCTATATGCCATGTCTGAATGTGAGGTTTTGTGTGTTCTATGATGTAGGTATCAAATGTACCCCCCTAATGGGGGTGTGGCTTGTCTGCAGTGGAAGATGGCTACTCTGTGAAGCGTCTCCAGCAGCCAACTTCCCAAATCCCTTTGATATCCATCATTAATCTGTCCTGGACCAACGACAGACACTAGAATAAAAAACCAGAACGCAGCAGCAATCGGATGAGGCCGGGGTAGAAATATCAGTGGGAGTAGAATGGAGCCCATCAACGGAGGCCTCGGCGGCCTGACTAATCCCCGTTCTCGATTACACACGATGGAGAGAGCCTGTGGTGGACCGGAAGTAAGGTGCAGGGTGTAGTCAGGCGGGTCTCCGAGAGCGCCGTGGAATGGGAAAGAGTGTTAAACCTACCAGCGCCTAGACGTGCAACCGTGACTTCCCCCCAGGAAGAGCGGCGTGAAAGAAATCCGAGGGGCTGTACTCCATCAGCAATTGTAGGGAGTTCGGAGGCATTACAGTAGGCCCCCACCATCTAAGAGCAATACAGTGAGGACACAGAGCCAGCGCCATGCCACAGTTGTAGAGGCGCTCAACAGACAATCGGAACGGGCGGTGAGGCAGGGAGGCTCCTACCCGGTCCATGATATAAACTGAGAGCAACCTAAAGACTACATAGCGGAAGGCTGGGGTACTTAAAAAATGGGCCGAGAATTGAGCGAAGTGGATATTCTTTCTCCTGCCCCATTTTTTTGAAACTCCTCCCAGCGCTTGCAGTGCAGATGGGCCTAAGTGATATTAAAAGGGGGCCTTATAAAACAGCAAAAAGGAGAAGACCATTGAGGACCATTGAGGGTAGCAGACTGTTCAGATAGAGATAGGGAGAAACTGACAGGCCGCAGGGAGCATTGCATAAAGACCCCTGGCTGGTGGCAGCAGTTCCCTCATTTATAGTGTGTAACGATGCACTCCACCCAGAAGTGTCTAACAGATGTTATGACAGGAGGAAGAAACATGAAGTCCTTTCACCAAACTAACCTTGACCAGTTCACGCACTCGAAAAGAACACAAACGTGGGGGCCCTCACTGGAACGTTCAGCCCAGAACACGGAGGAGAGATCCAGTTAGCCCTCCTGGTCCTTGAATGACCTGATAGCCGCCATACAAGGGGTGCAAACTGAACTGGAAACCAGACTCAACGCGGTTACAATCAAAGTATTGTTGATCTGTGCTTATCTACGCAAGATGGGGGAGTGGGTCTAGGAGGTAGAAAGCACTGTCAAAACCCTGGTTCAAGACATGGCGACTCTGAAAACCCAAATGAAAGGAGTACAATTGCTTCAAGCTACATTGGAGGCCCGGATTGAAGACCAGGAAGGAAGGTCACAGTGAAATTATGCTTGCATCCTCAAGGTGCTGGAATGATCGAAAGGACGGGAACTGGACCTGTTCGTAGAAAAACTGATAACGCAGAAACTCCCACTAAGAAGACTCCTAACATTTTACTCTGTAGAGCGGGCCCACTGAGTGCCGGGCAGATGTCCCAGGCCTATTATAGTATGTCTCTTCAATTACAGAGGCCGGGATGTTATGTGACAACATGCCCACTTAGCCCAGTGCTTAATCAGGGGTTACGAAATGAGGCTCCAGGGACACTGGACACTGGAATCCTCCTGAGAAAAAAACCTCCCCTTGATTATTGACAAGTCCTGGACTGACAGACTAAGGAGGTATTGAACGCTATCGGGAACATGAGTGGAGGAGGTAATAAACATATTCTCAATATATGTCCCCCCAACATTGAAAGAATCAACATTGGAAGATTTAGGGGCCTGGATACCAACGCTTCCCCTTGGGAGACTCCTCATGGGGGAGGATTTTAACATCTTCAACTGAGGGACACCTTCAAGCGGCAAACACTAATCCTAGGTGTCAGGTCCTGGAGGGCCCAACAGCGCTTACAGTGAAAATATGATTTAGAATAGGGGGTGGTGATGAACAGAGTGTCTGAGTTAAACAGACCACTCTTACCCAGTCCAAAGATCAGGGCTTGATCCATCACCGTTATTTATCTCACTACCCCATCCCAGCTCAGAACCTGGCTATATGCAAATCAGTCTGTCCCTGGCCCAGTGCATCATGGGAACAGGGCAGACTAAACTACCAAGCCAATTCTTCACCAGAAAGGAGACAAGCTACCGGGGACCGGTTTCTGGCATTTCAGCCTTCTTCGGCCCGGCTTGCTTGAATCCTGATGGAGCAGTGAGAAAGGGACTCATGTCTGAGTATACCCTGCCACACCTATAGTGGCCAAAAACGATTTAGAATAGGGGGTGGTGATGAACAGAGTGTCTGAGTTAAACAGACCACTCTTACCCAGTCCAAAGATCAGGGCTTGATCCATCACCGTTATTTATCTCACTACCCCATCCCAGCTCAGAACCTGGCTATATGCAAATCAGTCTGTCCCTGGCCCAGTGCATCATGGGAACAGGGCAGACTAAACTACCAAGCCAATTCTTCACCAGAAAGGAGACAAGCTACCGGGGACCGGTTTCTGGCATTTCAGCCTTCTTCGGCCCGGCTTGCTTGAATCCTGATGGAGCAGTGAGAAAGGGACTCATGTCTGAGTATACCCTGCCACACCTATAGTGGCCAAAAACGATTTAGAATAGGGGGTGGTGATGAACAGAGTGTCTGAGTTAAACAGACCACTCTTACCCAGTCCAAAGATCAGGGCTTGATCCATCACCGTTATTTATCTCACTACCCCATCCCAGCTCAGAACCTGGCTATATGCAAATCAGTCTGTCCCTGGCCCAGTGCATCATGGGAACAGGGCAGACTAAACTACCAAGCCAATTCTTCACCAGAAAGGAGACAAGCTACCGGGGACCGGTTTCTGGCATTTCAGCCTTCTTCGGCCCGGCTTGCTTGAATCCTGATGGAGCAGTGAGAAAGGGACTCATGTCTGAGTATACCCTGCCACACCTATAGTGGCCAAAAACGATTTAGAATAGGGGGTGGTGATGAACAGAGTGTCTGAGTTAAACAGACCACTCTTACCCAGTCCAAAGATCAGGGCTTGATCCATCACCGTTATTTATCTCACTACCCCATCCCAGCTCAGAACCTGGCTATATGCAAATCAGTCTGTCCCTGGCCCAGTGCATCATGGGAACAGGGCAGACTAAACTACCAAGCCAATTCTTCACCAGAAAGGAGACAAGCTACCGGGGACCGGTTTCTGGCATTTCAGCCTTCTTCGGCCCGGCTTGCTTGAATCCTGATGGAGCAGTGAGAAAGGGACTCATGTCTGAGTATACCCTGCCACACCTATAGTGGCCAAAAACGATTTAGAATAGGGGGTGGTGATGAACAGAGTGTCTGAGTTAAACAGACCACTCTTACCCAGTCCAAAGATCAGGGCTTGATCCATCACCGTTATTTATCTCACTACCCCATCCCAGCTCAGAACCTGGCTATATGCAAATCAGTCTGTCCCTGGCCCAGTGCATCATGGGAACAGGGCAGACTAAACTACCAAGCCAATTCTTCACCAGAAAGGAGACAAGCTACCGGGGACCGGTTTCTGGCATTTCAGCCTTCTTCGGCCCGGCTTGCTTGAATCCTGATGGAGCAGTGAGAAAGGGACTCATGTCTGAGTATACCCTGCCACACCTATAGTGGCCAAAAACGATTTAGAATAGGGGGTGGTGATGAACAGAGTGTCTGAGTTAAACAGACCACTCTTACCCAGTCCAAAGATCAGGGCTTGATCCATCACCGTTATTTATCTCACTACCCCATCCCAGCTCAGAACCTGGCTATATGCAAATCAGTCTGTCCCTGGCCCAGTGCATCATGGGAACAGGGCAGACTAAACTACCAAGCCAATTCTTCACCAGAAAGGAGACAAGCTACCGGGGACCGGTTTCTGGCATTTCAGCCTTCTTCGGCCCGGCTTGCTTGAATCCTGATGGAGCAGTGAGAAAGGGATTCATGTCTGAGTATACCCTGCCACACCTATAGTGGCCAAAAACGATTCAGAATAGGGGGTGGTGATGAACAGAGTGTCTGAGTTAAACAGACCACTCTTACCCAGTCCAAAGATCAGGGCTTGATCCATCACCGTTATTTATCTCACTACCCCATCCCAGCTCAGAACCTGGCTATATGCAAATCAGTCTGTCCCTGGCCCAGTGCATCATGGGAACAGGGCAGACTAAACTACCAAGCCAATTCTTCACCAGAAAGGAGACAAGCTACCGGGGACCGGTTTCTGGCATTTCAGCCTTCTTCGGCCCGGCTTGCTTGAATCCTGATGGAGCAGTGAGAAAGGGACTCATGTCTGAGTATACCCTGCCACACCTATAGTGGCCAAAAACGATTTAGAATAGGGGGTGGTGATGAACAGAGTGTCTGAGTTAAACAGACCACTCTTACCCAGTCCAAAGATCAGGGCTTGATCCATCACCGTTATTTATCTCACTACCCCATCCCAGCTCAGAACCTGGCTATATGCAAATCTGTCTGTCCCTGGCCCAGTGCATCATGGGAACAGGGCAGACTAAACTACCAAGCCAATTCTTCACCAGAAAGGAGACAAGCTACCGGGGACCGGTTTCTGGCATTTCAGCCTTCTTCGGCCCGGCTTGCTTGAATCCTGATGGAGCAGTGAGAAAGGGACTCATGTCTGAGTATACCCTGCCACACCTATAGTGGCCAAAAACGATTTAGAATAGGGGGTGGTGATGAACAGAGTGTCTGAGTTAAACAGACCACTCTTACCCAGTCCAAAGATCAGGGCTTGATCCATCACCGTTATTTATCTCACTACCCCATCCCAGCTCAGAACCTGGCTATATGCAAATCAGTCTGTCCCTGGCCCAGTGCATCATGGGAACAGGACAGACTAAACTACCAAGCCAATTCTTCACCATAAAGGAGACAAGCTACCGGGGACCGGTTTCTGGCATTTCAGCCTTCTTCGGCCCGGCTTGCTTGAATCCTGATGGAGCAGTGAGAAAGGGACTCATGTCTGAGTCTACCCTGCCACACCTATAGTGTCCAAAAATGATTTAGAATAGGGGGTGGTGATGAACAGAGTGTCTGAGTTAAACAGACCACTCTTACCCAGTCCAAAGATCAGGGCTTGATCCATCACCGTTATTTATCTCACTACCTCATCCCAGCTCAGAACCTGGCTATATGCAAATCAGTCTGTCCCTGGCCCAGTGCATCATGGGAACAGGGCAGACTAAACTACCAAGCCAATTCTTCACCAGAAAGGAGACAAGCTACCGGGGACCGGTTTCTGGCATTTCAGCCTTCTTCGGCCCGGCTTGCTTGAATCCTGATGGAGCAGTGAGAAAGGGACTCATGTCTGAGTATACCCTGCCACACCTATAGTGGCCAAAAACGATTTAGAATAGGGGGTGGTGATGAACAGAGTGTCTGAGTTAAACAGACCACTCTTACCCAGTCCAAAGATCAGGGCTTGATCCATCACCGTTATTTATCTCACTACCCCATCCCAGCTCAGAACCTGGCTATATGCAAATCAGTCTGTCCCTGGCCCAGTGCATCATGGGAACAGGGCAGACTAAACTACCAAGCCAATTCTTCACCAGAAAGGAGACAAGCTACCGGGGACCGGTTTCTGGCATTTCAGCCTTCTTCGGCCCGGCTTGCTTGAATCCTGATGGAGCAGTGAGAAAGGGACTCATGTCTGAGTATACCCTGCCACACCTATAGTGGCCAAAAACGATTTAGAATAGGGGGTGGTGATGAACAGAGTGTCTGAGTTAAACAGACCACTCTTACCCAGTCCAAAGATCAGGGCTTGATCCATCACCGTTATTTATCTCACTACCCCATCCCAGCTCAGAACCTGGCTATATGCAAATCAGTCTGTCCCTGGCCCAGTGCATCATGGGAACAGGGCAGACTAAACTACCAAGCCAATTCTTCACCAGAAAGGAGACAAGCTACCGGGGACCGGTTTCTGGCATTTCAGCCTTCTTCGGCCCGGCTTGCTTGAATCCTGATGGAGCAGTGAGAAAGGGACTCATGTCTGAGTATACCCTGCCACACCTATAGTGGCCAAAAACGATTTAGAATAGGGGGTGGTGATGAACAGAGTGTCTGAGTTAAACAGACCACTCTTACCCAGTCCAAAGATCAGGGCTTGATCCATCACCGTTATTTATCTCACTACCCCATCCCAGCTCAGAACCTGGCTATATGCAAATCAGTCTGTCCCTGGCCCAGTGCATCATGGGAACAGGGCAGACTAAACTACCAAGCCAATTCTTCACCAGAAAGGAGACAAGCTACCGGGGACCAGTTTCTGGCATTTCAGCCTTCTTCGGCCCGGCTTGCTTGAATCCTGATGGAGCAGTGAGAAAGGGACTCATGTCTGAGTATACCCTGCCACACCTATAGTGGCCAAAAACGATTTAGAATAGGGGGTGGTGATGAACAGAGTGTCTGAGTTAAACAGACCACTCTTACCCAGTCCAAAGATCAGGGCTTGATCCATCACCGTTATTTATCTCACTACCCCATCCCAGCTCAGAACCTGGCTATATGCAAATCAGTCTGTCCCTGGCCCAGTGCATCATGGGAACAGGGCAGACTAAACTACCAAGCCAATTCTTCACCAGAAAGGAGACAAGCTACCGGGGACCGGTTTCTGGCATTTCAGCCTTCTTCGGCCCGGCTTGCTTGAATCCTGATGGAGCAGTGAGAAAGGGACTCATGTCTGAGTATACCCTGCCACACCTATAGTGGCCAAAAACGATTTAGAATAGGGGGTGGTGATGAACAGAGTGTCTGAGTTAAACAGACCACTCTTACCCAGTCCAAAGATCAGGGCTTGATCCATTACCGTTATTTATCTCACTACCCCATCCCAGCTCAGAACCTGGCTATATGCGAATCAGTCTGTCCCTGGCCCAGTGCATCATGGGAACAGGGCAGACTAAACTACCAAGCCAATTCTTCACCAGAAAGGAGACAAGCTACCGGGGACCGGTTTCTGGCATTTCAGCCTTCTTCGGCCCGGCTTGCTTGAATCCTGATGGAGCAGTGAGAAAGGGACTCATGTCTGAGTATACCCTGCCACACCTATAGTGGCCAAAAACGATTTAGAATAGGGGGTGGTGATGAACAGAGTGTCTGAGTTAAACAGACCACTCTTACCCAGTCCAAAGATCAGGGCTTGATCCATCACCGTTATTTATCTCACTACCCCATCCCAGCTCAGAACCTGGCTATATGCAAATCAGTCTGTCCCTGGCCCAGTGCATCATGGGAACAGGGCAGACTAAACTACCAAGCCAATTCTTCACCAGAAAGGAGACAAGCTACCGGGGACCGGTTTCTGGCATTTCAGCCTTCTTCGGCCCGGCTTGCTTGAATCCTGATGGAGCAGTGAGAAAGGGACTCATGTCTGAGTATACCCTGCCACACCTATAGTGGCCAAAAACGATTTAGAATAGGGGGTGGTGATGAACAGAGTGTCTGAGTTAAACAGACCACTCTTACCCAGTCCAAAGATCAGGGCTTGATCCATCACCGTTATTTATCTCACTACCCCATCCCAGCTCAGAACCTGGCTATATGCAAATCAGTCTGTCCCTGGCCCAGTGCATCATGGGAACAGGGCAGACTAAACTACCAAGCCAATTCTTCACCAGAAAGGAGACAAGCTACCGGGGACCGGTTTCTGGCATTTCAGCCTTCTTCGGCCCGGCTTGCTTGAATCCTGATGGAGCAGTGAGAAAGGGACTCATGTCTGAGTATACCCTGCCACACCTATAGTGGCCAAAAACGATTTAGAATAGGGGGTGGTGATGAACAGAGTGTCTGAGTTAAACAGACCACTCTTACCCAGTCCAAAGATCAGGGCTTGATCCATCACCGTTATTTATCTCACTACCCCATCCCAGCTCAGAACCTGGCTATATGCAAATCAGTCTGTCCCTGGCCCAGTGCATCATGGGAAAAGGGCAGACTAAACTACCAAGCCAATTCTTCACCAGAAAGGAGACAAGCTACCGGGGACCGGTTTCTGGCATTTCAGCCTTCTTCGGCCCGGCTTGCTTGAATCCTGATGGAGCAGTGAGAAAGGGACTCATGTCTGAGTCTACCCTGCCACACCTATAGTGTCCAAAAATGATTTAGAATAGGGGGTGGTGATGAACAGAGTGTCTGAGTTAAACAGACCACTCTTACCCAGTCCAAAGATCAGGGCTTGATCCATCACCGTTATTTATCTCACTACCCCATCCCAGCTCAGAACCTGGCTATATGCAAATCAGTCTGTCCCTGGCCCAGTGCATCATGGGAACAGGGCAGACTAAACTACCAAGCCAATTCTTCACCAGAAAGGAGACAAGCTACCGGGGACCGGTTTCTGGCATTTCAGCCTTCTTCGGCCCGGCTTGCTTGAATCCTGATGGAGCAGTGAGAAAGGGACTCATGTCTGAGTATACCCTGCCACACCTATAGTGGCCAAAAACGATTTAGAATAGGGGGTGGTGATGAACAGAGTGTCTGAGTTAAACAGACCACTCTTACCCAGTCCAAAGATCAGGGCTTGATCCATCACCGTTATTTATCTCACTACCCCATCCCAGCTCAGAACCTGGCTATATGCAAATCAGTCTGTCCCTGGCCCAGTGCATCATGGGAACAGGGCAGACTAAACTACCAAGCCAATTCTTCACCAGAAAGGAGACAAGCTACCGGGGACCGGTTTCTGGCATTTCAGCCTTCTTCGGCCCGGCTTGCTTGAATCCTGATGGAGCAGTGAGAAAGGGACTCATGTCTGAGTATACCCTGCCACACCTATAGTGGCCAAAAACGATTTAGAATAGGGGGTGGTGATGAACAGAGTGTCTGAGTTAAACAGACCACTCTTACCCAGTCCAAAGATCAGGGCTTGATCCATCACCGTTATTTATCTCACTACCCCATCCCAGCTCAGAACCTGGCTATATGCAAATCAGTCTGTCCCTGGCCCAGTGCATCATGGGAACAGGGCAGACTAAACTACCAAGCCAATTCTTCACCAGAAAGGAGACAAGCTACCGGGGACCGGTTTCTGGCATTTCAGCCTTCTTCGGCCCGGCTTGCTTGAATCCTGATGGAGCAGTGAGAAAGGGACTCATGTCTGAGTATACCCTGCCACACCTATAGTGGCCAAAAACGATTTAGAATAGGGGGTGGTGATGAACAGAGTGTCTGAGTTAAACAGACCACTCTTACCCAGTCCAAAGATCAGGGCTTGATCCATCACCGTTATTTATCTCACTACCCCATCCCAGCTCAGAACCTGGCTATATGCAAATCAGTCTGTCCCTGGCCCAGTGCATCATGGGAACAGGGCAGACTAAACTACCAAGCCAATTCTTCACCAGAAAGGAGACAAGCTACCGGGGACCGGTTTCTGGCATTTCAGCCTTCTTCGGCCCGGCTTGCTTGAATCCTGATGGAGCAGTGAGAAAGGGACTCATGTCTGAGTATACCCTGCCACACCTATAGTGGCCAAAAACGATTTAGAATAGGGGGTGGTGATGAACAGAGTGTCTGAGTTAAACAGACCACTCTTACCCAGTCCAAAGATCAGGGCTTGATCCATCACCGTTATTTATCTCACTACCCCATCCCAGCTCAGAACCTGGCTATATGCAAATCAGTCTGTCCCTGGCCCAATGCATCATGGGAACAGGGCAGACTAAACTACCAAGCCAATTCTTCACCAGAAAGGAGACAAGCTACCGGGGACCGGTTTCTGGCATTTCAGCCTTCTTCGGCCCGGCTTGCTTGAATCCTGATGGAGCAGTGAGAAAGGGACTCATGTCTGAGTATACCCTGCCACACCTATAGTGGCCAAAAACGATTTAGAATAGGGGGTGGTGATGAACAGAGTGTCTGAGTTAAACAGACCACTCTTACCCAGTCCAAAGATCAGGGCTTGATCCATTACCGTTATTTATCTCACTACCCCATCCCAGCTCAGAACCTGGCTATATGCAAATCAGTCTGTCCCTGGCCCAGTGCATCATGGGAACAGGGCAGACTAAACTACCAAGCCAATTCTTCACCAGAAAGGAGACAAGCTACCGGGGACCGGTTTCTGGCATTTCAGCCTTCTTCGGCCCGGCTTGCTTGAATCCTGATGGAGCAGTGAGAAAGGGACTCATGTCTGAGTATACCCTGCCACACCTATAGTGGCCAAAAACGATTTAGAATAGGGGGTGGTGATGAACAGAGTGTCTGAGTTAAACAGACCACTCTTACCCAGTCCAAAGATCAGGGCTTGATCCATCACCGTTATTTATCTCACTACCCCATCCCAGCTCAGAACCTGGCTATATGCAAATCAGTCTGTCCCTGGCCCAGTGCATCATGGGAACAGGGCAGACTAAACTACCAAGCCAATTCTTCACCAGAAAGGAGACAAGCTACCGGGGACCGGTTTCTGGCATTTCAGCCTTCTTCGGCCCGGCTTGCTTGAATCCTGATGGAGCAGTGAGAAAGGGACTCATGTCTGAGTATACCCTGCCACACCTATAGTGGCCAAAAACGATTTAGAATAGGGGGTGGTGATGAACAGAGTGTCTGAGTTAAACAGACCACTCTTACCCAGTCCAAAGATCAGGGCTTGATCCATCACCGTTATTTATCTCACTACCCCATCCCAGCTCAGAACCTGGCTATATGCAAATCAGTCTGTCCCTGGCCCAGTGCATCATGGGAACAGGGCAGACTAAACTACCAAGCCAATTCTTCACCAGAAAGGAGACAAGCTACCGGGGACCGGTTTCTGGCATTTCAGCCTTCTTCGGCCCGGCTTGCTTGAATCCTGATGGAGCAGTGAGAAAGGGACTCATGTCTGAGTATACCCTGCCACACCTATAGTGGCCAAAAACGATTTAGAATAGGGGGTGGTGATGAACAGAGTGTCTGAGTTAAACAGACCACTCTTACCCAGTCCAAAGATCAGGGCTTGATCCATCACCGTTATTTATCTCACTACCCCATCCCAGCTCAGAACCTGGCTATATGCAAATCAGTCTGTCCCTGGCCCAGTGCATCATGGGAACAGGGCAGACTAAACTACCAAGCCAATTCTTCACCAGAAAGGAGACAAGCTACCGGGGACCGGTTTCTGGCATTTCAGCCTTCTTCGGCCCGGCTTGCTTGAATCCTGATGGAGCAGTGAGAAAGGGACTCATGTCTGAGTCTACCCTGCCACACCTATAGTGTCCAAAAATGATTTAGAATAGGGGGTGGTGATGAACAGAGTGTCTGAGTTAAACAGACCACTCTTACCCAGTCCAAAGATCAGGGCTTGATCCATCACCGTTATTTATCTCACTACCCCATCCCAGCTCAGAACCTGGCTATATGCAAATCAGTCTGTCCCTGGCCCAGTGCATCATGGGAACAGGGCAGACTAAATTACCAAGCCAATTCTTCACCAGAAAGGAGACAAGCTACCGGGGACCGGTTTCTGGCATTTCAGCCTTCTTCGGCCCGGCTTGCTTGAATCCTGATGGAGCAGTGAGAAAGGGACTCATGTCTGAGTATACCCTGCCACACCTATAGTGGCCAAAAACGATTTAGAATAGGGGGTGGTGATGAACAGAGTGTCTGAGTTAAACAGACCACTCTTACCCAGTCCAAAGATCAGGGCTTGATCCATCACCGTTATTTATCTCACTACCCCATCCCAGCTCAGAACCTGGCTATATGCAAATCAGTCTGTCCCTGGCCCAGTGCATCATGGGAACAGGGCAGACTAAACTACCAAGCCAATTCTTCACCAGAAAGGAGACAAGCTACCGGGGACCGGTTTCTGGCATTTCAGCCTTCTTCGGCCCGGCTTGCTTGAATCCTGATGGAGCAGTGAGAAAGGGACTCATGTCTGAGTATACCCTGCCACACCTATAGTGGCCAAAAACGATTTAGAATAGGGGGTGGTGATGAACAGAGTGTCTGAGTTAAACAGACCACTCTTACCCAGTCCAAAGATCAGGGCTTGATCCATCACCGTTATTTATCTCACTACCCCATCCCAGCTCAGAACCTGGCTATATGCAAATCAGTCTGTCCCTGGCCCAGTGCATCATGGGAACAGGGCAGACTAAACTACCAAGCCAATTCTTCACCAGAAAGGAGACAAGCTACCGGGGACCGGTTTCTGGCATTTCAGCCTTCTTCGGCCCGGCTTGCTTGAATCCTGATGGAGCAGTGAGAAAGGGACTCATGTCTGAGTATACCCTGCCACACCTATAGTGGCCAAAAACGATTTAGAATAGGGGGTGGTGATGAACAGAGTGTCTGAGTTAAACAGACCACTCTTACCCAGTCCAAAGATCAGGGCTTGATCCATCACCGTTATTTATCTCACTACCCCATCCCAGCTCAGAACCTGGCTATATGCAAATCAGTCTGTCCCTGGCCCAGTGCATCATGGGAACAGGGCAGACTAAACTACCAAGCCAATTCTTCACCAGAAAGGAGACAAGCTACCGGGGACCGGTTTCTGGCATTTCAGCCTTCTTCGGCCCGGCTTGCTTGAATCCTGATGGAGCAGTGAGAAAGGGACTCATGTCTGAGTCTACCCTGCCACACCTATAGTGTCCAAAAATGATTTAGAATAGGGGGTGGTGATGAACAGAGTGTCTGAGTTAAACAGACCACTCTTACCCAGTCCAAAGATCAGGGCTTGATCCATCACCGTTATTTATCTCACTACCCCATCCCAGCTCAGAACCTGGCTATATGCAAATCAGTCTGTCCCTGGCCCAGTGCATCATGGGAACAGGGCAGACTAAATTACCAAGCCAATTCTTCACCAGAAAGGAGACAAGCTACCGGGGACCGGTTTCTGGCATTTCAGCCTTCTTCGGCCCGGCTTGCTTGAATCCTGATGGAGCAGTGAGAAAGGGACTCATGTCTGAGTATACCCTGCCACACCTATAGTGGCCAAAAACGATTTAGAATAGGGGGTGGTGATGAACAGAGTGTCTGAGTTAAACAGACCACTCTTACCCAGTCCAAAGATCAGGGCTTGATCCATCACCGTTATTTATCTCACTACCCCATCCCAGCTCAGAACCTGGCTATATGCAAATCAGTCTGTCCCTGGCCCAGTGCATCATGGGAACAGGGCAGACTAAACTACCAAGCCAATTCTTCACCAGAAAGGAGACAAGCTACCGGGGACCGGTTTCTGGCATTTCAGCCTTCTTCGGCCCGGCTTGCTTGAATCCTGATGGAGCAGTGAGAAAGGGACTCATGTCTGAGTATACCCTGCCACACCTATAGTGGCCAAAAACGATTTAGAATAGGGGGTGGTGATGAACAGAGTGTCTGAGTTAAACAGACCACTCTTACCCAGTCCAAAGATCAGGGCTTGATCCATCACCGTTATTTATCTCACTACCCCATCCCAGCTCAGAACCTGGCTATATGCAAATCAGTCTGTCCCTGGCCCAGTGCATCATGGGAACAGGGCAGACTAAACTACCAAGCCAATTCTTCACCAGAAAGGAGACAAGCTACCGGGGACCGGTTTCTGGCATTTCAGCCTTCTTCGGCCCGGCTTGCTTGAATCCTGATGGAGCAGTGAGAAAGGGACTCATGTCTGAGTATACCCTGCCACACCTATAGTGGCCAAAAACGATTTAGAATAGGGGGTGGTGATGAACAGAGTGTCTGAGTTAAACAGACCACTCTTACCCAGTCCAAAGATCAGGGCTTGATCCATCACCGTTATTTATCTCACTACCCCATCCCAGCTCAGAACCTGGCTATATGCAAATCAGTCTGTCCCTGGCCCAGTGCATCATGGGAACAGGGCAGACTAAACTACCAAGCCAATTCTTCACCAGAAAGGAGACAAGCTACCGGGGACCGGTTTCTGGCATTTCAGCCTTCTTCGGCCCGGCTTGCTTGAATCCTGATGGAGCAGTGAGAAAGGGACTCATGTCTGAGTATACCCTGCCACACCTATAGTGGCCAAAAACGATTTAGAATAGGGGGTGGTGATGAACAGAGTGTCTGAGTTAAACAGACCACTCTTACCCAGTCCAAAGATCAGGGCTTGATCCATCACCGTTATTTATCTCACTACCCCATCCCAGCTCAGAACCTGGCTATATGCAAATCAGTCTGTCCCTGGCCCAGTGCATCATGGGAACAGGGCAGACTAAACTACCAAGCCAATTCTTCACCAGAAAGGAGACAAGCTACCGGGGACCGGTTTCTGGCATTTCAGCCTTCTTCGGCCCGGCTTGCTTGAATCCTGATGGAGCAGTGAGAAAGGGACTCATGTCTGAGTCTACCCTGCCACACCTATAGTGTCCAAAAATGATTTAGAATAGGGGGTGGTGATGAACAGAGTGTCTGAGTTAAACAGACCACTCTTACCCAGTCCAAAGATCAGGGCTTGATCCATCACCGTTATTTATCTCACTACCCCATCCCAGCTCAGAACCTGGCTATATGCAAATCAGTCTGTCCCTGGCCCAGTGCATCATGGGAACAGGGCAGACTAAATTACCAAGCCAATTCTTCACCAGAAAGGAGACAAGCTACCGGGGACCGGTTTCTGGCATTTCAGCCTTCTTCGGCCCGGCTTGCTTGAATCCTGATGGAGCAGTGAGAAAGGGACTCATGTCTGAGTATACCCTGCCACACCTATAGTGGCCAAAAACGATTTAGAATAGGGGGTGGTGATGAACAGAGTGTCTGAGTTAAACAGACCACTCTTACCCAGTCCAAAGATCAGGGCTTGATCCATCACCGTTATTTATCTCACTACCCCATCCCAGCTCAGAACCTGGCTATATGCAAATCAGTCTGTCCCTGGCCCAGTGCATCATGGGAACAGGGCAGACTAAACTACCAAGCCAATTCTTCACCAGAAAGGAGACAAGCTACCGGGGACCGGTTTCTGGCATTTCAGCCTTCTTCGGCCCGGCTTGCTTGAATCCTGATGGAGCAGTGAGAAAGGGACTCATGTCTGAGTATACCCTGCCACACCTATAGTGGCCAAAAACGATTTAGAATAGGGGGTGGTGATGAACAGAGTGTCTGAGTTAAACAGACCACTCTTACCCAGTCCAAAGATCAGGGCTTGATCCATCACCGTTATTTATCTCACTACCCCATCCCAGCTCAGAACCTGGCTATATGCAAATCAGTCTGTCCCTGGCCCAGTGCATCATGGGAACAGGGCAGACTAAACTACCAAGCCAATTCTTCACCAGAAAGGAGACAAGCTACCGGGGACCGGTTTCTGGCATTTCAGCCTTCTTCGGCCCGGCTTGCTTGAATCCTGATGGAGCAGTGAGAAAGGGACTCATGTCTGAGTATACCCTGCCACACCTATAGTGGCCAAAAACGATTTAGAATAGGGGGTGGTGATGAACAGAGTGTCTGAGTTAAACAGACCACTCTTACCCAGTCCAAAGATCAGGGCTTGATGGTGCAGTGAGCTAAAAAACGGTGTTGGATCTAGCCCTGATCTCTTGACTGGGTGAGAGCTTTCTGCTTAATTCAGAGACTCTGTCCCTCACCACCCCTTGTTGTAAATATTTTTGTCCACCCTAAGCGTGGAAGGGTATTCTCAGATGTGAGACCCTTGCTCATTGCACCATCAGGATTCAAGCAAACCGGGCCGAAGACGGCTGTAATGCCAGAAACCGGTCTCCAGGAGCTTGTTTCCTTCCCAGTGTAAGAATTGGCTTCTGTAGTTTGGTTTGCCCTGTTCCCATCATGCACTGGGACAGGAACAGACTAATTTGCATACAGCCAGGTTCTGAAACTGGGATGGTGCAGTGAGCTAAAAAACGGTGTTGGATCTAGCCCTGATCTCTTGACTGGGTGAGAGCTTTCTGCTTAATTCAGAGACTCTGTCCCTCACCACCCCTTGTTGTAAATATTTTTGTCCACCCTAAGCGTGGAAGGGTATTCTCAGATGTGAGACCCTTGCTCATTGCACCATCAGGATTCAAGCAAACCGGGCCGAAGACGGCTGTAATGCCAGAAACCTGTCTTCGGGAGCTTGTTTCCTTCCCAGTGTAAGAATTGGCTTCTGTAGTTTGGTTTGCCCTGTTCCCATCATGCACTGGGACAGGAACAGACTAATTTGCATACAGCCAGGTTCTGAAACTGGGATGGTGCAGTGAGCTAAAAAACGGTGTTGGATCTAGCCCTGATCTCTTGACTGGGTGAGAGCTTTCTGCTTAATTCAGAGACTCTGTCCCTCACCACCCCTTGTTGTAAATATTTTTGTCCACCCTAAGCGTGGAAGGGTATTCTCAGATGTGAGACCCTTGCTCATTGCACCATCAGGATTCAAGCAAACCGGGCCGAAGACGGCTGTAATGCCAGAAACCGGTCTCCGGGAGCTTGTTTCCTTCCCAGTGTAAGAATTGGCTTCTGTAGTTTGGTTTGCCCTGTTCCCATCATGCACTGGGACAGGAACAGACTAATTTGCATACAGCCAGGTTCTGAAACTGGGATGGTGCAGTGAGCTAAAAAACGGTGTTGGATCTAGCCCTGATCTCTTGACTGGGTGAGAGCTTTCTGCTTAATTCAGAGACTCTGTCCCTCACCACCCCTTGTTGTAAATACAGTGAAAATATGGCACACAACCACTGCTGAATTGGGGTGGATAAATAAAATTACCAAAGCAACCCCACTGTGGGACTCGAAACAGCTGGGCACAAAGGGATTAATAGCGGGATTTGAAAAATTTGTTTTGATTGAAATCTCTATAGGGTGGGCGATTTACACACAGGCACACAAATGAAATGATTTGAGCAAGTGTAAAATTCAAATGATTTAGACCCCATAGGAGGTTTTTCATTGCTTGCAGGTTAGGCACGTCTTGAAAATGGTGGTGCCTCAGGGAGAGTCCATACCCAAATCCTCACCATTGGAGTGCCACCTCCTAGAGGAACACCTCATCCCGAAAGCAATATCCATGACATATCATAAAATTTTAACTAACAACATGCCAGACACGTTGGTGGGCATGGGAGACCAATGGGGACTATATATTCCAGATTTACAGGAGGAAGACTGGCCGGAAGCCGTGACATCCCCCAGGGATGGCCATTTGGTCCCGGTTCAGATTTATTCAGTTGAAATTGCTCCCGAGAGCATACATTACTTGCAGTACACTTAAAAAAATGGGTAGAAAAACAAACACCCTCTGTTATAGAGACTGCGGAGAGAAGGGATCATTCTTTCACATCCAGTGGAAGTGCCAAAAAATTAAACAATATTGGAAGTTGTAATTGCTGGTAAAGAGAAAAGGTTGACAGAAAAAACTTATTATGTTTTCCAAAAAACCTTAAACCCCTCTTAGCACCACAGCCCAAGGAGAGCGGATGCTCTGTGTAATAGACTGAACCAGGTGAGCTCGCTAGCATTTCAATATCTGCTTGGTGGACAAAAAGTGCAGAGTAAAAAGGAAAAACCTAATAATTATAGGCCCTCTGTGGCCAGACACAACTATATACGATTCACCAAGGTTTGCATTTTTCCCTAATGCCCGAATTGCAACTTATATTACACCCAGGGGTTGTGTGTACCGTATGCCTGACGCCCAGTTGCCAAGCAAAAAAAAATCCACCTCCTCACTATTTTCAGACATTGTCAGTGTTGAGGAACAGACATTCCCTAAGAACACTCTTTTTTTCTAAAAATAAGATTAGGGTGGTGACCCAATATAATACCCCAAGGGTCCAGTGTGTACCAGTTGTATCACGCTCAACGGTTTAAGCAAAAAAAGTCAGTGACCCTATATAACACACAAAGGGTCCGGCATGTACCAGTTGTGTCTCGCTCAACCTTTACATGAGAAATAAACGGAATCTACCTTCACCTTCTCCAGCATGCTGACTAGGGAAAGAGTAAAATTGATCTACATGCTTGTCCTACTTTGCCACACGCCACATGGGTTGGACTAAGGATCAGATGCAGTCTCTTACCCTTGCGACTGCCTCTGAATGGACCGCCACCCTGTGGATTCAGGAGAATTTCGAATAAATGATGGAGTCTGCTCACCAATCTCATTGCACAGATGTAAATCAGTTTGGGCAGGGGGTCCTTGTCCTTCAGCAGCAGTTGGGCCTGACAACCCAATCTCTCTTGCTGGCTCTCCATGATGATGATCAAATATGAATGTACCTAAAAAATGAAAAGACAAGAGGTGTTTAGCAAAACAGGAACAACTTGGTTTAAATAAACTCAGCAGCCGGGAGAGTATCGATAGAGTAGAGTCTGAAGAAAAACTCTCCTAGAACAGAAGTTTTGGCTGGCCATTTATACCGTCCGTAAGGTACAATAAATTGATCTTGCATTCTTTGACTAGTCACAAACAACAATTACAACCATCTGATAAGGGGTACACATGTGGCTCTCGACCTCAGAAGAGCAAGGGTGGGCCAGTGTGTATGTAACCAGATGTACAGCGTGGGGAGTGCCTGATCACTGCGTGTGGTGTGTCTGCTGTGTCCTGATTGTTAGTGTTCCTAACTTTAAGTGGCCTCTATCTTTGTGGTATTTTGGGAACATGCACCATTATAAATTGGGGGTTGCAAATTGGAACACGTATGCATCTTTGACAACATAGGGACCCTTCATTCCAGTCAGGATAAGGGGATTACACATTTGAGATAACACCTGCTCACCCCCTTAGTAGCTTGGCACAAGCAGACAGGCTTATCCGAAAGGCAATGTGTAAAGTTCTTGTATCAAAACACACGCTAACACAGTGAAAACACCACAAATGGACACCACACTAGTTTACAAAATTAAAGTATCTTTTTCTAAACGAAACAAGATCAAAAGGATGAAAATTCAACATAGACTTCTCAAGATATAAGTTTAAAACTGTTGCTTCAAAATTAGAACTGTATAAACAAAATAGTTCCACCTGAGGCTGTTACGACATTGTGACAGGCACAAATTCAAAGAACAGGGCTGACGGTGAGGTGCACAGACCGGGAGCGGAGTCTCCTGGTCCCAAAAGATAACATCATCTTGGAAACAACGTAAACAGACGATGCATGGCATTGTGAAGGCAGAGCAATATCGAAGAGTTTGTGAAGTCACCCTCATCTCTTATCTGTTCCATGACAACACTGACAACGACGGTATTGGTGCAAGCGCTGGCATCAGGAAGGCTGACAACTGAGGAAATATAAATTTTATGGTCAGAAATGTTCCCTAACGTGTACCCCACCGTCTCCATGTACGAGCTTAAAGTGCATGTAACTTCCCTCCTGTATCAGCTATGAAGACGCAAATACATTTGCGTCCAACGTTAACATGTCCTCTTTCAGATCCACCATGAATGGGTCAGATATTCCGTTCCTAAGTGTGCCTTGCCAACGTCTTTTCATGGTGCACTTTTCACGTTTTCCCTGGCTCAGGCGAGTTAGGCCCTGATTCCTGTCATCGAGTTCTTTCCTGCTTTCTGCCTCTGAATGCTCCAGCTTGGATGAGCATCTGTATCCATGACCTTTGTCTTACTCCCTGCGCGGCTAACGGTGCCTGGCTCAGCCTGTTGCCTGCCAAAACGGTATTTTGCCTTCGAGTTATCTGCTCCGCTCCTCGAAAATACATTCCTGTCTGGTAGTTTAGGAAAACATCCTTCCAGCTGCAGAGCAAAGGGCTCTGCCTCACTGTCTCCATGCAAGTAATTCATAGCTCCTGTTACCATGGTAGGCCCATGCCCCCTCGCATCTCATGCAGACACGTAGACGCATATGCACGCACTAGCAGTCAGTATAGAATAGCCTTTTGCCCGAGAGACCTTTTCCTTTCAGATAATACAGTTCCCTAAACACAAGATATTAGATACGATTTGGGATTAGGTTGTTCTGACACCCCAGACTTCTGTCTCCTCATGTAAGGCTAAATGTCAAGTCCCCTTCACCCTCCAGTTCCACGTCAATCACACGTCATACTGCTGCGCGCGCATCTCTGCCATATATTTCTGCTGACACTGCAGGATTCTCTTGTGGATCCACCCACCTGTGACATCACATAATGACGTTTCTAGTACCTGCCCTCATGCACGCCTATTGTAACTCCTTTTTTCATTACGTATGTGTATTCTTATCTCTCCTCTCAGCTGTTACGCCTCCTGCATCTGTCTTTACTGTAATGCATTGACTATATATACGATAAATTGTCAATAAAGTGTTGTCTATCCTTTCCCGAGCCTTAGTGGCAACGGAAATCGATTTGCCATGGTTCGAACCATATAACCAATTCCTTTTTAAGGAATAAAACCCCTTTTAAAACCTCAAATACCACGGATTCTGCCTTTTCTTTTTGACTGAGTTATTCTTATTGAACTTTACCGCATAAATTAAGTATGGGTAATTAATATTTACCACATAATTGGCGCCCGAATAGGGACCCCTCCCCCACCTTACGCGCCGGAGGTGCGTTGCAGGCCCGGTCCCCTGCCACAGCCGGACGGACAACTACGCGTACCCGCAGGATTTCCTGTGTCTCCCTCAGGCCAACGGAGGTGACTGAGGCTGCGATCAACACCCAGACGAGGCGGTGAGGAGTGCGGAGGATCCCGACCAGAGCCTAGCTGAGAGAGAGCAAGATCCAAGGTATACGGAGGCCCACCAGGTTCCGAAGTTCCGAAGTATCTGTGTCACGAGTCGAGTCCAGTCCAGTCCAGTGTCGAGTTTCCGAGGACTTCTGTTCCGTGCTTCCCGGTGAGTACCGTTGCTGGGGACGCATCTAGACGTGCGCATTAATTTGTGCCGGTCAAGACGGGTTTTGGTACACAGACCCGGTATGCACTGTTTTTAGCGGTGTATCTGTACTGTTTAGCAGTATATCCGGTCTGCACTGTTTTAGCAGTGTATCTGTACTGTTTAGCAGTACATCCAGTATCATGCAGTTAGCTAGTTTTATTCTAATTATTATTGTTCGTTTTGAAAATGTTTTAATGTGGTTTTAAATGTCGTGGTGTGAGTGATTGTTCGATCTTCATTATTGTGTTTATTGTATTAACTGTGTTCAAGTTTCAAGTAAAAAAATCAAGTATCAGGGTTCAAGATGCCGCTATTCTCCAAATTAAGACAGATAAAAACCAGAAAAGGGGTACTCGAGGAAGCTGTTCCTATTCCACCTAGGGACACTCCAGGGTACTTTATGTACCACAAACATGGCTTAGACGCCGTACTATATATTGATTTGTGGGTAGATTATACTAAAGATCTAACAGAGAATCAGAGATAGCCCGCTGCTGGGACATGGGATGCTGATTGCATCATGAGAGTCGAAGAAGCATTATGGAAAAAGAAAGCCAGACAGTCACAAAAAGATGCCATTGAATTATGGCGTAAAGAATCGCATAGACGCATAGAGAAAGCGCTCAGAAAAGAAGAGAAGAGTAGAGAGGAGTCTGACAAAACCCGAGAAAACGTATTAGTTGGGGAAGGGATACGAGTAAAAGCAGAACAAGTAGACCGACAACGAAACACTCTTATGAATGGTATGTATCCTCTTCTGACCGAGGGTTTACCTAAAGCCACTCCAGAAGTGCCAAAAGATCTGCCACCTCCATTACTTCCGACTAAATTACACCACAAGACCGCAAAGGACATTTTCCTTTCTTCCTATCTAGATGATGTAGCTCCCTCATATACTTCTGCAACTGCTCATGTACCCGTACCACCTGCTCCAGCTGACAACTCCCAACAGCTACAACATCAGCCCCCAGGTCCGCAACCGCAGATTTTTCCAGGCTCACTGCCCGCACCTGCTCCCCTTGTTACTCCCGGTATTCAACAGCTACATCCATTAAATCCTTTTGGGACTGGCGTGGCCCAGGACCCAACCCCGCTACAACAAATACAGTCAGGTCATGCCCAGGCCTCCGGTTCAGGAGGTTCAGGAGGTGCCACGGGAGGTTATCGAACACCCCCACAGGTACACCGAATTACGATGAGAGATCTAGCAAAAGCGCGGACAC
This sequence comes from Lissotriton vulgaris, assembly GCF_964263255.1. NCBI lineage: Eukaryota > Metazoa > Chordata > Amphibia > Caudata > Salamandridae > Lissotriton > Lissotriton vulgaris. Next base: position 220,225,270 of record NC_141686.1, on the reverse strand, counting down.
CGAAAGGCGTTCCGGCCGAAATACTTAGACGAGAGCTCACAGACTGCAGATATGACCCAGTGCCTGGTACGTCAGGCCCCATGTTATTAGCGTCCCTACGTTTGAGACGTGTTACAGACTACTTAATGTTACTACCAGGAATGCCAGAACATCTAGACAACCTGTATGACTTTATTAGAACAGGAGAAGGACCAGAGTCTGTTGCTGAAGCCATGTCACGTCAGAAGGTTGAGACTAAAGGTTTGATAATGCGATTTTTGGTTAATTGCTTAATAAGAGAACACGATCAGGCAGGTTTTCCGCAAAGTGAGATGGATAGATTGATTAGATGGAGTCAGAATATGTCGGAGGGCAGACACGACAAAGAAAAACAAGTACATCATATGGTGAGAAAGCTCCGTAAGGAAATAATAGAAATACACGCTCAGCGAGCGCCCGACGAAGATCTTGACTTAGATGATCCAACTTCCTCCCAAGGGGAAGAGGAAACAGAGGATTCAGCAGAAACTTCACAACAATCAAATAAAGAAATGATAGATTATGTAGGTAAGGGAAGACCCTTAAATAATTCAATACGTCCGGCACGTCCAGAAAGTAAGAGACTTTATCAAGCTGCCATGTCAAATCCGAGGACGCCTGAACACTTATTTCAGGCTACGGATAAATTACTTCGAGAACGAATGGGGTACCATGTACTCGATTCTATGGATGAACAAGAATTAGCCAGGTCAGCAGTACAATGGGCTGACAGTTCTGATAAACATAGTGATGATGCTCTAGCACACACGTTTTTGAATCTTTCACCACACGAACAGCGTTTAGCTGGTATGTACATGATACAACATCTCCTTATATTGTATAAAAGCCAACACTCTGATCCAGGTCTCCTACCCGATATATTGATAGAACTACTCATGAGGAAATGGAGAGGTCTAGGTACTGATTTAATTAAAGTAATTCTAGAACATCGGCACAGGTACAGTGCCTTCTTGTGTCCAAGGCTTGATCCGGCTCCCTTCATGGAAAGAGAAACATATTACATAGACAGACAGAATCCCTTGCGAGAAGTACACCCAGTTATGAATGATGATAATACCCTTAGACGTGTGTTTGTGTACACGCCTTTAACAAAATTGGAATTGTTAGAAATGAAGAAACTAGTGCCTAGTCATGACAAAGATCCAGCAGGGTTTCACAGCGAACTAAAAGACATGTTACTCATGGGTGATTACACCTATTCGGATATCATGAAAATATTGAAAGTATTATTGCCTGCCGGTATTTACGAGAAACTCAAGGAAAAGGAATGGGAGGTGGGAGAGCAAAAGATTGAGTGGGCTGTATTAGAAAACGAAGAAAACACTCGTACTCCAGGCCTAGGGCTTGGGGACAAAACTAAAGCATTACTAGGATTATTAGTACAAGTGTTACCACGTTTATTGTCAACGAAAAAGGAAGACTGGGATGCAATCTCAGCCTGTAAACAGAAACCTGATGAAGACACTAGTGATTTTTATTCCAGAGTTGAGAAATGTTTTGGTATTAATAGTGGCCTGAAACCAAGTAGCGAGTCATATCCACATCTTTTTGTATCCAAACTTGTCGAAAATTCTCTGCCTCAGGTTAAGAACCGAGTATTGAAAGTCGAAAGCACCTGGCAAGCTAATACCCCTTCACAAATGTTACAAATGTTACAGTACCACCAGAATAGAATTAGAGAAGAACATGAACATGAACAAAAACGTATGAAAGACACGAAAATGAAAATGCTAGTCGCTCAGTCAGTTCCAGCTGATGGCCAGAAAAAGGGTACAACACAGTCCAATAATTCAGCAGGTCCTGTTAAAGGGACATGCAACTATTGTAAGCAGCCAGGTCACTATATAAACGATTGTGCAGTTTTGAAACATAATATCTCTACGGGTAAAACTAAAGAGAGACCACGTCCACCCAGACAAGACCAAGTCCAACAACAAGTACCACCGAATATCCAGCCTATGCAAGCCTCACAGCAGACAGTACAGACCGTAGCAGTGCCACAGTCACAACCCATTACCGCAACACAAAACACGACACAACAGATGTACCAGTATGCACAAAATGATTATCCCGACTATCAGCGATACACATGAAACAGCCTAGAGAGGGAGGTTGGCTTGCCTCTTATTGAGGTTCCTGTAGATCAAGAGGGTCCTTATGTACATAGTCAAGTATTAGGGAAAGACAGAACGTTTTTAATTGATACAGGGGCAAGCAGGACGACCATCAGTCACGACGAGGTTCCAGGGGCACCCCTCTCAGGCTCACAGAATGTTTCCCTTGGATTTTCAGGAAAGCCTATTATTAACGAAGTGTCGCAACCACTTCCCCTTGCAGTTGGTCCTTTGACACGTACTACAGACTTACTACTTACCAAATCATGCCCAGAAAACTTGTTAGGTATAAAGACACTGAAAGCCCTAGGAGCTGTAATATGTTGTTCTCCGGAAGGAGTACGACTATTTCTGCGCGACTTTAAAGGTCACTATGTATTGAGAGATATGGATCCCAGATTACAAAATGTCCCCGCATATTTATGGGCGCAAGGCCCCACGGATGTAGGTTGTATGCACATCACACCATATCGAGTTACACTCAAGCAAGGAGTGGTATTACCCCGAATGCGACAATACAAGTTACCCCCAGATGCTGTAGTAGCTTTACTGCAAATCATTGACGAGCTCATTGCACAAGGAGTGGTTGTGGAAACCGACTCCAATGTATGTAATTCACCTATCATTCCAATTCTTAAACGCACCGATCCCAATGCACCACCAGTTTATTGATTAGTTATCGATTTGCGCGAATTAAATAAATGTATTGTACCACAGTACCCCGTGGTCCCAGATATCTCTTCATTATTGACAGCGATCGATCCAGAAGCAACGTTCTTTACCGTGATTGACCTGAAGAACGCTTTCTTTAGTGTTCCAATTGACCCAGAAAGCCAATACTTGTTCGGATTCTGTTTAAATGGACGAAGCTTCAAATTTGCGCGCGCACCTCAAGGATTCACAGAAAGCCCCAGCATCTATAGCCAAGCACTGAAAAGACAACTTGACAGTATCCACATGCCTACTAACACTGCTCTACTTCAGTATGTCGATGATCTGCTGATCACCGCCCGAAGCGAACCTGAATGTGAAAAAGCATCACTGACGGTTTTACATTTCCTGGCTGACAAGGGGCACAAGGTGTCCCCTTCGAAGCTACAATTCTGTGTTCAGCAAGTTGTTTACCTTGGGCACTTGCTGTCCAAAGGGGGGAGACAGCTCACACCTGATCGCATCCAGTTAATTGTAAATATGTCACGACCCAAGACACAAAAGGAGGTACGGGCCTTCATAGGCCTCACTTCTTACTGCAGACAATGGATTCCCCAATATGCATTTCTAGCAAAGCCACTCATTCAGTTGACAACCCAGGAGGCAGCGTCTTCGACTGTCCTCCCTTGGACTCAGGAACATACACAAGCTTTTGAAGACTTAAAGAAAGCCTTATGTCAAGCACCTGTTTTAGCAACACCATGTTACAATAAGCCTTTTACACTTTTTGTTACTGAACGCGAAGGTACTGCCTTGTCAGTACTCACACAGGAACAAGCAGGTTCACACAAACCGTGTGCTTACTTTTCTAGCACATTAGATCCAGTAGCCCAGGCTCTGCCTGCGTGCTTGAAATCAGTTGCAGCGACAGCTCTAGCAATCAGACAAAGTGATTCTATAGTGTTAGGACATCAGTTGACAGTACAGGTTCCACATTCCGTGGAAGTTCTTTTAAATCGAACACAGACCCAGCACTTGACTATAGCACGACTGACAGGTTATGAATTGACATTGTTTCAGCCACACATAGAGATCAGACGCTGTAGTACATTAAACCCCGCCACACTTTTGCCGTTAAGTGGAACAGACCCATTGGCACATGATTGTATTGAAGTCATTACTATTACTACGAAGCCTAGACAAGACTTGACAGACACTCCATTACCAGATCCAGACCTGACACTTTATGTGGATGGTTCATGCATGAGAACAAGTACAGGAGAGTTAGTGGCCGCCTACGCAGTCACGACAGACACTGAAGTCATAGAAACAAATTGTATTGATACCCTGTCAGCTCAAGCTGCAGAGCTCATCGCTCTGACACAAGCCTGTATCCAAGCCAGAAATAAGAGAGTTAACATATACACAGATTCCCGTTATGCTTTCGGAGTTGTGCACGACTTCGGCGTATTATGGCGAGAGAGAGGTTACTTAACTTCTCACGGTGCCAACATTCAACACGGTCCCCTTATTCAAGCTTTGTTAGACGCAATCCATCTGCCTACTGCCATATCCATCATGAAGTGCAAGGCACATACAAAAGTCACTGATATCGTTTCCCAGGGTAACGACCTGGCAGACCGAACAGCTAAGCACACAGCTCAGACTCACGCAACTGACCTGACAAAGACAGTAGTTCCGACACCGACTCACTGCATGACAATTAGGGATCCCGCCCATGATGTAATTGACATACAGACACATGCCAGACCGGATGAAATAAAGAAATGGACTGAACTAGGAGGGATCCAAACAGATCAGGGATGGATGACGAAGGGAAAATCTACATGGTTTCTCCCCGACTCTATGGTTCAAGTTATCATCAACACAGTACACAGTCCCGCACATCTAGGAGAAAAAGCTATACTAGACAGTATTCAACACATCTGGTTCAACAAACACTTACGAGCAGCAGCTAAACAGAAAGTGCGTACTTGCATGATCTGTTGTCAGTTCAATCCAGGTAAAAGCATTCCTGTAGAGCAAGGTGGATTCCATCCTCCCGATCACCCTTTTGAAGTCCTCCAGATGGATTATATACAGATGGAACGTTGTCGAGGATTCAAATATGTCCTCGTAGTTGTATGTGCACTCTCCCGATGGACAGAAGCATATCCAGTCCCAGATTACACTGCTCCGACCACTGCCAAGCAGCTGGTTCGTGAATTCTTCCCACGGTACGGCTTGCCCCGTATCGTATACTCAGATAACGGCCAGCCATTCTCATCTGAGCTGGTGAAACAAGTTACACTCCTGTTAGGCTATCAGTGGAAATTCCACTGTGTCCGGCATCCCGAGGCAGCAGGTCTCGTGGAGCGCCATAATCAGACTCTGAAAATTCGACTTGCTAAAATCTGCAGAGAGAAAGGCGTTGACTGGATAGTAGCTTTGCCAGTTGCGCTCTTCTACATGAGAATGATAGCACATTCTCGATCAGGGCTATCCCCGTATGAGGTGGTCTTCGGTAGGCCACCAAATATGTGGGGGACGCCTATACCTCGTAAAATAACGGATGTTGATTGTAATATGCTGACAGATTACCTTGCCTCCTTGATGTCTGCACTACAATCTTGTCGTTCACAGGTAGCTGCAGCCTTTCCCGACAACACCGACGTGAAGCCCCATGAAGTGGTTCCTGGAAACTATGTTTTTATAAGAAACTTCGATCGACGGAGCCCGCTGGAGCCCCGCTGGCAAACGCCGAAATTGGTACTTCTGACGACGAGGACGGCTGTGAAGGTTGAGGGCCGGAAAGGGTGGCTGCACTCGAGCCACATAAAGAAATTTCATGGACTGCCTTCTGACTTAAATTCTCAGCCCTGCCCTCCTCCACAGACTGACTCAAAACTCCCCCTGGTTGAGAAAACCGCTTCGCAAGAATATAAGCTAAAACTAAGGTCTAGCAAGTCAGACAGTTTAATTGTTTAAGTCCTCCCCTAGGTGAATCGGTTAAATTAGTTTCTGACATGTATCCCCTAGACCGAAATAGAGAGAGAGATAGACAGAAACAGCTCAAGAAAGATGAATATTGTAAATCACTTCGTAGTCACTGTATAGTGACACTATTGATTATGTTTTTTCTAAGTTTATTGATTATTGCTGCAAGTATCCTGCGGCACATTTATTACCCTATTTTCAAGCGTGCACATTCTGCTTTCAACGTCACTGCCGAACATTCTTTTAGCGAATTACCACCGCATGAGTTGTCCTACAGACTTGCGCTGCGCAACAACACCTTCATTAGTATGTTACATCACTCTCATCAGACCAGCAACGCTACAAATTGTTGGATATGTGGCCGACTCCCTCCCTACCAGAAATACAGGGGAGTTCTGCCTCTATTCCCGTATCCGTTCACACATAATGGTTCCTGTGGCGCATGGTTTAGTTTGATTAATTCTTTAGATTCAAATACAGTAGTTTACAAGGGCAACTGGGTATGGGGAAACCTGAATACAGTTCTGCATAAAGTATGTTTCCCTGACAAGGAGGGACTCCCCAAAAGGACAGGGACTGACCTAGAAAATGAAGTATATGGATTAGGTAACTTTACACTTAATCTCATGATTCTGAATGTTGAATCCGAATCCGAGCCAGTCTTGCCCGCTATGTCAGTATTACCAGTCAAAGGTGAACTATGTGTTAGAAAGAATGGTTCAGTACACCTGGGTCATAGTAAATGTACTACTGTGATCGAATTCAGTGATAAGGGCAAGTCTGCGTTTAAAGCTTCACGACATTCCTACTTCATTTGTGGTCATACCGCATATATACGTTTACCTCTAGATTGGGATGGTACCTGTTACATTGCATTCCTTTTGCCACCTGTTTTTCTAGCTCCTCCTGATTATCATAGGAATACCCATCTAGTACACAATAGACCCCAGAGAGATCTCCCGATTGTCGACTATACTGAAACGGCATGGGAGCAATACACAGACTTCAATAAAGGTTTCTTTCCCTACTTAGGTGCTGTCTTTAATAGTAAACTGATACGCAAGTTAACTAGAACCCTCGAAGCAGTAGTGAATGAGACTACTTCCGCCCTAGGCAACTTGACAGAGGAGCAGTCTGCGATGCGGATTGTTGTTCTTCAAAATCGTCTCGTCCTTGACGTCATCCTGGCCGATAGGGGCGGAGCCTGTAGAGTCATCGGATTGAGTTGCTGTGTTTTCATTCCAGAAAACGCGCCATCAGTATATAGAGCCATTACTCGTCTTCATAAAATTGCAAGTCAGATACACCAGAATCCAGGCACCTGGACTTGGTCCGGTTGGTTCTGGACTACGTTGTCAGCCTGGGGATGGAAGATCCTATCCTTCCTAGGTATTGCCCTTCTCATCGTATTTAGTTGTTGCCTATGTCTACAATGTGGGCCGGCGATTTGCGGCTTGTGCGCCACATCATGTATTCCCCATTCAAATTCTCATTCTAAACGTCATAAGAAGAAAGAAGAGCAAATGATACTACGTGAGCAGATTGACAGACTTATGAGTATCGATATATCATGAAGGGTCCTTAGGGAACAAGGAGGGAATGAGGAAATATACATTTTATGGTCAGAAATGTTCCCTAACGTGTACCCCACCGTCTCCATGTACGAGCTTAAAGTGCATGTAACTTCCCTCCTGTATCAGCTATGAAGACGCAAATACATTTGCGTCCAACGTTAACATGTCCTCTTTCAGATCCACCATGAATGGGTCAGATATTCCGTTCCTAAGTGTGCCTTGCCAACGTCTTTTCATGGTGCACTTTTCACGTTTTCCCTGGCTCAGGCGAGTTAGGCCCTGATTCCTGTCATCGAGTTCTTTCCTGCTTTCTGCCTCTGAATGCTCCAGCTTGGATGAGCATCTGTATCCATGACCTTTGCTTACTCCCTGCGCGGCTAACGGTGCCTGGCTCAGCCTGTTGCCTGCCAAAACGGTATTTTGCCTTCGAGTTTTCTGCTCCGCTCCTCGAAAATACATTCCTGTCTGGTAGTTTAGGAAAACATCCTTCCAGCTGCAGAGCAAGGGGCCCGGCCTCACTGTCTCCATGCAAGTAATTAATAGCTCCTGTTACCATGGTAGGCCCATGCCCCCTCGCATCTCATGCAGACACGTAGACGCATATGCACGCACTAGCAGTCAGTATAGAATAGCCTTTTGCCCGAGAGACCTTTTCCTTTCAGATAATACAGTTCCCTAAACACAAGATATTAGATACGATTTGGGATTAGGTTGTTCGGACACCCCAGACTTCTGTCTCCTCATGTAAGGCTAAATGTCAAGTCCCCTTCACCCTCCAGTTCCACGTCAATCACACGTCATACTGCTGCGCGCGCATCTCTGCCATATATTTCTGCTGACACTGCAGGGTTCTCTTGTGGATCCACCCACCTGTGACATCACATAATGACGTTTCTAGTACCTGCCCTCATGCACGCCTATTGTAACGCCTTTTTTCATTACGTATGTGTATTCTTATCTCTCCTCTCAGCTGTTACGCCTCCTGCATCTGTCTTTACTGTAATGCATTGACTATATATACGATAAATTGTCAATAAAGTGTTGTCTATCCTTTCCCGAGCCTTAGTGGCAACGGAAATCGATTTGCCATGGTTTGAACCATATAACCAATTCCTTTTTAAGGAATAAAACCCCTTTTAAAACCTCAAATACCACGGATTCTGCCTTTTCTTTTTGACTGAGTTATTCTTATTGAACTTTACCGCATAAATTAAGTATAGGTAATTAATATTTACCACACAACTGCAGGCATCAAAGGGCATCAGAGCTGAGGTGCTGGTGGGAAAGTGCTTTATGCACTTCACAAGCAGTGCCCCTGGCCTCGGCGCAGGTCATGGAGTCACTGGGACAGCACTGACAGTGTTGGAGTTGCTCTAGCTTTACAGCACCAACCACGCAATTCTCAGGGTCCACTAACTGGAATTGGAATTGGCCTCCTTTTGAATAGAGGGCTCTTCAGAGGAGTCCATGTGCTAGTCAGTGGGTGGAGGTGAAGTCTATTTGGCCCTGAGACTCCAAAACAGGATGAAAATCACACACAAATCCTTGGAGATTCGTCTCTAAGCAGGTTCACAGCAAAGGTCCAGTCTTTGTCCACTCCTTGGCAGAAGCAGCACCTGCAAGCCAACCCAAGAAAGCATGCACAGCTTTCCAGCTCTTCTCCTTGGTGGAGGTTCCTCTTGAGTCCAGAAGTGATCTTATTCTCTGGGGTTTAAGGTCCAATACCTATTCCCTATTTTCTCTTTGTTCTCTTCGTAGCAAGGGTCTCTGAGCCCAGTCTAAACCAGTTCTGTCCTCTCTGGCCTAGAAAATGCTTACTTTCTCAAAAACACAATTTGAAAACCAGCTTTACTAAAAGATGGCTAGTAAATTCCAAGTTCGGAGAGCCTATTCTCCATTTCTCCATTTTGTTCTGATAGAAAGTAACACTTGTATGATGTTACAGTGCAGCTCCAATGTTATCCTGTGGATCAGACAGCCTTTCAATGGTGAACAACAAAAAAAACAATATTTCACTACCAGGACATGTATAACACACCAGTTCATGTACTACCTTTCACATACACTGCACCCTGCCCATGGGGTACCTTGGGCCAACCTTAGGGGTGACTTACATTTACGAATAGGGTTTTTTGGGCCTGGCAAGTGGGTGCACTTGCCAGGTCAACATGGCAGTTACAACTTGCTTGTGCAGATACTACAATGGTAGGTCTGAGACACATTCTCAGGGCTACTCATGTGGGTGGCACAACCATTGCTGCAGGTCTATTAGTAGCATTTGATTTATTGGCCCTTGCACGCTCAGTGTACTTTACCAGGGACTTACCAGTAAATTAAATAGCCAATCAGAGATAATCAATCATAATCACAATTTTTACAGAGAACACTTGCGCTTTGACACTGCTCAGCAGGGCCAAAGTCCCCAATCCATCTAAGCCAGTAAAAATGTAATCCATCAGACAGTCAAAAATGCAGGATATAGAGGCAAGAAGTCAGGGGAAACCACGCCAAGGATGCCAAGTCTAACACGCAAATTTGGCCAAATGTGTTTTATTGGGGCCAATTTCCTCAAACCTGTTTGTGGTGTAACTGCCTATCTGTGAGATAGATAAGGGTTTTCCCTGGGGGCAGGTTTGTCTTTGGACCAAGTGTAACTCCTGTGACCTGTCAATCGGTAGGCTCAGATTTGAGTCACAGGTCCTGTCTGACCACGTATTTCTGACTCAGGGTTAATGAAGAGGTGAATCCAACAGCAATGATATAAATTCTTTAAATGTATACAATTGAAATGGTGGTCATTGATATCATTTTTACCGATATCTTCAGTATTGTGAGTACAGTTGTCATAGCGTATATCGATATTGTCTTTAGTGATATTGCCAGTGTTATGCATGCATACATTATGGCATACATGGACATTGTTTCTACTGGTATAGACATTGTTATACAAGCATATTTTATTGCGTGCGTCAACATTTCATTTATTGGTATTGCCGTGGTCGGATCTGCATATATCATTGCTCGTAAACACATCAAATCGGATATTACCATTGGCACATGGGCATTACCTGACTGTTGCTGTATTTTCACCAATTGTTCTTCTCTTTCTTCCTGGAGGTGAATGGGGAAGCAATGTCGCTGTAGAAACAAACAGATACACCAGTGCAAAAGTAAGACATCCAAAGTTACTCAGCAAATTAAACCTCAATCCACTCTATATTGTAGTCAATGCGGGTCTATCATTGACTTGCAGTCTGGCTCATTACATCCCTAAAGCGAAATCCTGACCAGTCTTTTCATGAGAATGCCGATTGTATCCGACCGTATAATTATCACCTTTTGTAGACTATCTATGTACACTAACGTATGTACACTAACGCATTGACATAGTGTTGCTCGGATATGAATGTACTTTAATTAAAAGAAAAGACAAGAGTCATTTGGTAAAACAGGAATAGGTTGGATTAATTAAACGCTGCAGCTGGAAGAGACTGACAGAATGATTTATTTTATTTTAATTTATTTTATTTATTTATTTATTTAGGTTTCTTGTAGAGCGCTAACAATCATCCCAAAGGGATATCACGGCGCTGAGATTGCTAAAGTGCGGGTGCAGTGGGTATCGTAGAGTTTAGTCGGAGTGGGGGAAAAGGAAGGTTTTTAGTTGCTTCCTAAATGCCAGGTGGCATTCTGTGCGTCGGAGGGCCACAGGCAATTCGTTCCACTTCCTTGCAGCGACGTGGGAGAAGGCTCGTTCACCCATCCTGGCTTTCCTAACCCGGGGGATGCTCGCTTGAGCTGAGATTTGTGAGCGGAGGTTTCGGGTGGGAATGTAGAAATGGATCCTGTTTCTCAGTATGAGAGGGCCTGTCTTGTGCAGTGCTCTGTGAGTGATACATAACATTTTAAAAGTTGCTCTTTGCTTCATTGGCAGCCAGTGTAGATCACGCAGGCAGTTGGAGGCCGAGTCATATTTTCTTTTCATGCAAATGGCCTTGGCTGCTGCATTCTGCACCAATTGGAGTTTAGTGAATAGGTACTCTGCCATGCCAACGAACAGGGAATTTCCATAGTCCAGCCTACTCATCAGGAGAGACTGAACTAGGGTCCGTCTGCATTCTATTGGAATCCATGGAAAGACTCTTTTAAGCATTTTCAGGGTTGCAAAGCCTTTGCCGCATATAGTGGCTACGTGAGTTTTCATGGAGAGGGAGGTGTCAATAGTTATTCCAAGGTTCCTTGCGGTGGGTGTCAGGGCAGGAGGGATACCCAGGGCTTCAGGCCACCAGGTGTCATTCCATAGCTGAGTGTGGCCTCCGAACAGTAGTATCTCCGATTTGTCTGCATTTAGCTTAAGGTAGTGCTTGTGCATCCAATCAGCCAAATCAGAGAGACAGTTTAGAAGCCTGTCCTTGGGGTTATCCTTCTCGTCTAGGATTACAGTGAGTTGGGTATCATCAGCGTAGGAGCATATTTCAACCCCCCATTTTCTGCAAATTCCAGCAAGGGAAGACACGAAAATGTTGAACAGGGTGGGGCTTAGCGAGGCCCCCTGCGGGACCCCGTATTTGATCACCCGGCGAGGGGATGAGAACTTGCCCAGGTGCACCGATTGTTTTCTTTCCGATAGGAAAGAACGCAGCCATCCCAAAGCTCTGTCCCTGATGCCCTTGGATGCTAAGGTTTCCAGGAGCAGATTGTGTGGGACAGTGTCGAATGCCGCCGAGAGGTCTAACAGGATTAGGGCAACAGTTTTCCCCTAGTCCACATGCATTCTGATGTTGTCAAGCACGGCCAGGAGAGTTGTTTCTGTACTGTTGTTGGCCCTAAAGCCTGTTTGAGTGATGTCTAGGAGGTTATTAGTTTCGAGAAAACTGACCAGTTGCCTGTTGACCAGTTTCTCTAAGACTTTCGACAAATAGGGGAGTTGGGAAATGGGTCTATAGTTGGCCGGGTTGTTGATATCAAGACCTGCTTTTTTTAGAAGAGGGGTGACTGTGGCGTTCTTCCAGCTGGATGGAAATTCTGCCGTTTCTAGTGAGTGGTTCAGCACTAGAGTAACTGCCGGGCAAATTAAAGGGATGAGTTGCCGGAAGATATGGTGGGGGCACGGGTCTAGGGGGGAGCCAGATTTAATTTCGAGCATTGCTTTGCCCACTTCCTCTTCAGAGAAAGGACCGAAGCTAGAACACTGCGCATGGGGGGGGGGTGTGGTTCGTGGTCCACCGGGCAGCCCGTCTCGGGGTTGGGGAAGGAAGAATAGATCTTGTCTATCTTTTCACAAAATAAGTTGTTCATATTGTCGCAACTGATTTGCTGATGATAAACTGGGCGGGCTACAAAGCTCATTAACTATTTTAAATAGCTCTTTAGAGGAGTCTTTATTCATTAGGATTCTGTTAGAAAAGTAGTCCTTTTTAGCCTTCCTAATGGCTTTGGTATATTGCGACAGTTCTTTTTTGTAAATTGATCTAGTCTCTTGGGATCTTGTTAACCTCCATTTGTGTTCAAGCCTGGTGCATTTCCTTTTTAGTGACTTCAATTCCTGACTGTACCACTTTTCTGACATGGTGCGCCTGGGTTTGGAATATCAACACTTTCGAGTGCAGTGCTCAAGAGCTGTTGCGATGTGGTCCTGAAGTCTATCTGTTGCTTCATCAACACTTATTTCTCCGGTAGGGGGATGTACAAAGTGTTTCCTAAAAGTTTCAACACTGAAGTTTGCATAACTTCTTTTGTGGGTTTCTGTCTGATAGGAGGGCCTAACGTTCTTGACCGGTAGGTGAATATCAAATTCAACCATAGAGTGGTCAGTCCACGGTAATGGTCTTATCTCTGTGATGGAGATAGGGTTAATATTGGAGAAAATCAGGTCGAGGGTATGTCCGGCCCGGTGGGTTGGTTGCCTAATTCTCTGAGACAGCTGCAGTATCTCCATATTTTCAGTTAATTGTTTAGTGAGGGGGTTATTGCTATCCTCATAGTGGATATTAAAATCCCCTAGGAGTAATATATTTTTGTTCTGAAGGCAAATTGGCATAACTTGTGCCAGGAGATGAGTATTGAATTCTGAGGTGCAGCCCGGAGGGTTGTAGATGACAGCTCCCCCAAATAGGATGGTGGTGTTAATGGATAAGGAATAAGCCATAACTTCGTGGGGTTTGACCTGAGTGATCATTTCTTGTCTACAGGTAAGTGCGTCTTTAAACAACAGTGCTACCCCTCCTCCCCTCTTTTTCCTCCTATTCAAGTTGAGAATTTTGTAATTGTCTGGGAGGGCCGTGGCAATAGCCGGGGTATTGTGGGTATCTAGCCAAGTCTCCGTGATGAAGGCTAGGTCTGGTTGATCATTTTCTAGAATGTCCCATACCTCGATTGCATGTTTGGGGAGGGACCTTGCGTTAAGATATATACATTTTAGAGTTATTTCTTGGGAAGCGAGATTGGTGGGGCAGTGCCAGGGGTTGCTCAGCCAGTGGCAGTTCCTGCAGCTAACTGGTCCCAAGGTGCTTAGGGGTTCCAGTTGTGCACATGATGCTTGGTTCTGACAGTAAGCGGTGTTGAGTTTTCTTAACTCGCTTCCTGAGTAGGTGATGGGGCATTTGCTCAGAGGCCGTGGATGGCTGGGGGGGGGCAGGGATTATGGCCCGGGTCCCGGCCTGGCGCGGACGGGCTCAAAATCTCTCAATGTACTAAGCTTTGCCATTCAATTTTTACAGTTCAAGAAGTACTTTAAAGTGTTCTCTACATTCCAAAAGAGCAACTTAGTCATAAATAAATCACATGTGTGAATCTGATTAGAACACAGATGGTACTCGACCTAAGGGGGAGCTAATGTGTCTATGTCTAGAGGTCCGGTGTGAGTTTCACAGGGTCGCTACCTATAGTCTGCATGTCCTGCCCTGATGGGTTGAGTGTACCTATCTCCATGTGGTATCTAGCTTCGAAGTATTCCTGAGGAACGCAAGCTTGTGACCAAATTTGTTTTGTTTAAGCCAATTACCTCTGACTTTTTTGAGGTGCAATTATCTATCTGTGATATCGATCAGGGATTTCCCTGGGTGTGAGTTTGTCTGTAATTTATGCGGGACCCCGCCTGTGACTTGTTACTCAATAAGTATGGGCTTTGGTTGCAGGACCTGCCGTACGACATTTGTCTGTCTTGGAGTTGATTGGGAGGTCATCTTGGGGACAGCAATGATGTGAGTTCATTGGAACTCATATGAATTACATGGCAACATCTGGTATAATATTTATCGACATTATCAACATGGCGCATACAGTTGTCATCTTGTACACTGGCATCATTCTTATGGGTACTGTTAAAGTTATGCTTGCTTCATCTCAATGTACAATGATATTTTTCTTATTGGCAACAATGATATTATCGTTTGTGCATGAATTATGACATACATTGGTGTCATTATTGCTGATGTTGGAGCTGCTGTGTGGACACAAGTTACGGGATACATTGACATTGCATTGATAGGGATTGTTGAGGTTATGTGGGCACAGGCTGTGGCATATGTTCACATTGCATTTGCTGATATTGCCATTGTTGGGCCTGCACACATAATGGCATTCATAGACATTGTTTCAACCCATCCCAACATTACTATGTGCTGTTCAGTAGGAGCCTGAATCCTCCTGGATTGTTCTGATGCCCCTGGTGCACTGTAGGAAAGTGCACAGCTAAGTCTCACTGACAATTTCCATGACACTGCCTGTCTGTGCCGTACTTTCTGATTAAATCAAGGGAATAGGTGAATTTCTATCTAGCCATGTTTAAAAAAAAAAGACATCTGTTATATGTCTCTTATCTTACCTTATGTTTTTCTTTTATTGCACCAGTTGGTAGTATCACCTCACTAGGCAGAGAGGTGAAAAAAGCCCAGCCTGGTGTCTACTAGGGAAGATCTGTTACAGCATTTACAGCACTGTTGGTACCTGTACAAACCCTGGTGTGGAGTGTACAGACAATGATCATACATTGCATAAGACAGGCAGTGTTCTGGAGCATAGATCCTATTGACTTCATGTTGTCATCTCTCTTCTTATGCAGATAAATGAGCTGATATATACACCATTGAAGCAATATCTAATGGATGTCTAGCACTGGGATTAATAAGTCTCGTAGGAGCTACAAAAATAAGTTGAAAGAATTTGTATATAGTACCTACTAACAACTGGTCCGACAGAAATCCAGAGAGGAATGCCATAATCTCTCAGAGGCACATTCTGAAAAATATTTAATTATTTATAGGATTCTGTAATGGTAGTGCCGATTTCTGAAAAGCACAGAGGGAGAAATGTATGACTGTGGGACTGAGGCTCAGCTTTATTGGATATTTTTCATATATATTGTAGTATATCTATAAACACACCAGTAATTAAATATATACCTAGATAATCGATAATGGGAAAGAACCTTTACAACGCAGGCTTAACCACACATTGCCTTTACAACACAATGATTTTACCATTACCATACATATGCCTTTACCACTAGCGGTGGGAGACAAACTCCTCTCCGCTGGCGGAGTTGGTTCAGTTTTTGGCACTCCGCGCTCCGCTTAACAATTTTTCCATCAGCTACACTGCGTAAAGCTTACCAGCGCCCCCTGTGATTTTAACCTGAAAAGGCTGGTGTAGCAGAATTAATGAATGATTCAATTCTGTTCTGGCTGTCTGGAGTCTATTATTCTTGGTGGTTTCAGCAGGGGGCACTGAAACGATCTCGAACGGTGATGCGAGCTACATTATGTTTTTTCTAGTTAGCGGTACTCTTCTGGAGTGCTTGGGCTTGGTTGTTGTTGTACCGGATGGAGTCGCTGCAGGCATCCAATTTGCGTGCTGCTCTCAATTGCTGGCTACCCGCCGTCTCAGTGGATACACGCCTGCCTCTGCTAGTCTGCAGTCATGCATTTACATGCAACTATGGGCTGGCAGTGGTCCCTGGGACCCATGCCAGCCCTTAAAATATATTTAGAGAGCCAATCCTGTTTGTGAGTGGTTTACCACCCTTCTGTGAAGAGTGGTAAACTGCAACTGTTTTGCAACCGCAATTGCGGTCGCAATACAGACATATGTAGCTTCAGGAGTCGCTATTGGGAAGGGACGCCATTCGAATGCCCCTTCTTAATACCGAGTCGCTAATCCTATTTTGCGAGTCGCAAATTGATTTGCAACTCGCAAAATAGGATTAGTACATGGGCCCGACGTTTTTTGTGGTCGCAAATCGTTTTAAACCCCTTTGTGCCCGCAAAAAACCTTAGTACATCTGGCCCAAAGTGTTCCCTGCACATTTCTATTTGTTCCCTAGGTGTGCCCAGCACATTCACCGCTGGGATATACTAGTACAGCGAGTGGCAGGCTTTGCTAGGTTCTTGGTTAGCATATTTCAAATCAAATTCAAATTAAAATTTCAAATGCTTTATTCGGTATATAAAATATAACCATATAGCATACAGAAAGATACATATAATACATCATACATTTTTAAAAAGGAATCCGTTATCATATTGGGTCCAGGACATGTGCAAGGTATCCACAATTTTAGATAGATAAGTCGATTAATAAAGGAAAGGTTTGAGGTATTTCACCAAAAATGCATTACAAGAAATTAAATACATTATTACATAATTTCTTTTAGGTAAAGTGACGAAGTGCTAGTCCCAAAGCTTATCAAATGAGATTAGAATGGCACATATGGCGCTTATGAGTATAGTTTCTAAATTAAAAACATGTTAAAATTCATAATGTATAACGATTTCATCTAATTAATATAATTAATTAATTTAAAAGGATAAAACCAATACACCAATGGTATACAGATTATTAGAATTACTAAAATCATGATAATATAAATCATAAAATGATGGATTTCCTGCAGGAAACACATTTTAAAATGTAGGAAGCTACATGGAAACATATATCTGCGCTATTCAAGTTAAACATTAGCTGCAAGGCATCTTTGGTGCTTCTTATGTTGGATTTTAAGAATAAAGGCTTTAGGTACAGTTTCCTATAGGGAATATAGAATTTGCAGAAAAGCATAAAGTGACAACAGCTCTGTTTAGATGTCCCATCACATGGGCAGGGCAAAGTGCTACTCCTTCTGATTTGAGGGAAAGACACTAAAGGATGTACAGCGCCGAGTCTCAACCGGGTCAATACAAATCGGTGAGAACTTCTGGTAACAGTTGTCAAATATTGTTGGAAACCTTCTATAGTATTGTGTTCATTGTAGAAGGCATATGTATGTTGGGATACATATCTAGAGGACCTAACCTTCTTAGCATTTTCCAGGAACAGATCTTTGAACTCCTTTTTTGAGACCTGGATACCCAATTCTGGATTCAAAAGAGGGTCATGATCAAAGACTGTCTTAAACCATAACCGAATATGCCTGAGCCAGGGGATACGCATGTGGTTGTCTAAGTTTAAACAATCCTTGATAACAGTCTGTGTAAATTCTATTTCTGCTTTAGACCAGATAGATCTCCACAGGGATAGGGGGCGTAATGCTGCCAGATCTCCAATGTAAGCTAAACCTACTTCCCTGTGTGAAATCTCTATCGAAGCCGATGCCGGGGTACATAATAAACAATTTAGGAAAAGATTTTCCTGATGTTGGAGCAGCTGACAGCTACTTGTATTATGTCCCCAAACGCCGGCCCCATACAGTGCAGATGACAGACACCTCATGATGTAAATGTGGATCATTTCTTTTATTCTGCGATTCCCCAGCTTGGTTGCGAATCTAAAGATGCTGTTGATATTCATCGTCAACTTTAAATGTACAGACTCCAGTTCGCTAGTTCACCCCCCGTCCCCAGAGAAAGTTATCCCTAGATAGCAAAACTTCTTGACGGGTTCTAGCCTAACGTTGTCTAAAAGGAAGGTCCTGTTGTGTTTAATCTTTTTCCCACATGCCATGGTAAAAGTTTTACACTTGTTGATTACCAGTTTCCGTGTGGTTATAAAAGCAGAAAAGCTATCAATGAGGTGCTGCAGACCATTTTGGGTGCGCGATAAAAGTACTGCGTCGTCTGCGTAAAGCAGAATTGGGATGGGCTTTCCGTCAATACATGGTGCATCCACCGCAATAGTTCTGAGTGTCATGTCTACCTCATTGATAAACAATGAAAAGAAAAGTGCTAAAACATATCCTTGCCTTATACCTCTATTGACTTTGAAGAACGGGGTGCATTCACCAGCCGTTCCATAGCGTACCTTGCATGTTAAAATTTCATATAATCTAGCCAGAAAATATATAATATCTTTCGGTGCTCCCATGCCAATTAAAACAGGCCATAAAAGCCAGTGTTCGACCAGATCAAAGGCAGAGCTGAGATCGGCAAAGCATAAAAAAAGATTTCCTTCCTTGACTCTAGTATATTTGTTAATAATGAGGTCGGGGTTGACGCATTGCTCCATCGTACCAATCCCCCTCCGGAACCCATACTGTATTGGTGATAAAATGGATTCCTCTTCTGCCCAAGTTTCCAGTCTGGCCAGAAGGACCCTACTTAGTATTTTGATGGAAGAGTCAAGGAGGGAGATGGGTCTGTAATTGCATTATGATTGATTGGCCCCATGTCTGAGGGAGTTCAAATTTGATGGCAGCGTTAAAAAAACGCATAAGGATGGGTGCCCATAGTAATTTCTCATGTTTATATAAATCTATTGGCACACCATCCGGGCCAGGGGCCTTGCCACCACTGCTTTTCTCCAGTCCTGCCAAGACCTCATTAAAAGTAATGGATAGCGCAATGATCGGCCATTGGCCTGGACTTTGTAAAATCAATTCATCTGAATTAAAAACCTTGGAAAAGTGTTCTATCCAATCTGCACAACTAACATTAGAAGTCACTACAGGGATAGTGTCATTCTTTAGGAAAGGGCAATTAATTGTCTCCCATAAAAGTTTACTATTTTTTAGGGTTGCAGCCATATCTAATTTTTCCCATGCCTCTTCTTGTATTTGTTTTTTCCTTATTGCAAGCCTGGTTTTATAAGCATACCATTTTTCCCTAATTTGCTCCATGTCTCTAGGTTTGGTTGACATTACATGTTTTAGTGAGGATAGAGCCTCAGTGCAGTCTTTATCAAACCAGCCAGATGGGTTCGGTCTATGTTTACGGTTCTTGCCAGTCAGTAAACCCTCTATGGTGACATGGATCTTATTGATCCTGGTTAACATATCTGCCGGGTTATAGTCATGTTTGAGGCAATAGCTTATGTCCTCACCACATGTATCTGTTATCTCCGCTAACAGTTTATACGGGATGATTTTCGCCCACTTAATTCTAGGGCCATTTGGTCTAGAGGCCATAATTTCTTGGGTCGGATTGCTATATATATGGGTTTTGGGACCCCAGCCGAGTAAAGTTAGTAAAATGCTGTTGTGATCGCTCAGAACTTGTTCCTCAATCCATAGATCGGGGTATGCGGTGCCACTCGATATTAAGATATGGTCAATGTTGGAATTGTAATTCCTGCCCTTAAATGTTAGGCATCTAATGTCTCCCCTCTTTTTAGAGCAATCCAAACGCTCTAGGTCTAATTTGGTGGCCAATCTGTTCAAAGCCAACCCGTATTTATCATGTGAGAAGTGATTTTGGGTTTGGGTACTTCTGTCCTCTATGTCATAAATAGTACCACAGATCCCTTTTTGGACATCGACACAATCTTGTAGACTAAAATCCCCTGCCCAAAGAATAACAGGGCAATCTCTATAATTAGTAAGGAGATTATCTATTGCTATGTCTATTTCCCGTACCACCAGGTCTCTATTTGTGTTAAAAATCTTATTATAGAAGTTAACAATCATCAAATCATTCGTTTGCTGATGCTCAAGGTAAATTATTAATGCATGGGTACCGACTTCTTTGTGTTTACCTAGTTTAAATTCAGTAAGCCCGGTTGAGATCAGTGTCAATAGGCCTCCCTTTGCCCTACCAGCAACCGATTCCTCAGCATTAATATAAAATGGTATATAACCTTCAACAGTAATTGGATCTCTGTACCATGTCTCTTGAAGACATATTATTTCGTGCCCTTGTAAGATAAAATCATTCCAAAATGGGGTGTCAAATTTGCTATTTATGTCTGCTATGTTCCAAGTTGTAAAATTCAAGCCGTCCCCTGTTACATATACTGGTTGGTGCGGTGCGGGTAACTTGTGGCTGCCTATAGGTGTTCTAGCGATGGAATGCGTGTTGTTAGGATTGGGTGGGGCATGTGTCTCTATACATAGGGTTTTTTCAGGGATGCTTGAAAGATGGTCTTTCTCCACGTTTGCGAGGGGGTCCGCGACCAGGGCTAGATCGTTTATAGTAGATCTAGTATTAGCTGTTATTTCCTCGACAGGGTACAGATAGCGGGTATTCCCAGCCTGCCCTTCCTCGTTGCCCTCCTCCTGCCCATCATCTGTGGTTTCTACAACCGCTCCATTATTGGGGCCCCTCTGGGACATTTTATCAAGTTTAATAGTTACAGACGAATCAACCTTACAAAACAGTCAATCCACTCTCTCTAGATCTGAGAATGGCTCAAATCGGTTTGATAAGGGTAGGTGAAACATAGCCCTGTTGAATGTGTTCCCTACATGTGGCCCCTTCTGTAGGCATGGTGGTGATGTAAATGTGCTTGTCTCATACCAGAGTAAAAGTAGTGTAGATCTAGTGTTTGGATGTCCCCCTCTCTGCCAAACCTAGGTTCCCTGCGGATAAAATCGACCACCCAGGGATCTTTAAAACTCACAATGACGCAGTCGCCATCCAAATCCTTAGTAGTGTTCCCTACCCAGTTTACCCTCCTAATGTTGAGTACCTCTGTGTTGGAAAAGGGGGGAAGTGTTCTATTGGTGTTTAGCCAGTAGATGACTTTATGCTTCAGATCCCTGTGTGTTTCCCGCTTATCGGTTCCAATTCCGCGTACACCTACCATAATGATTGTATAGGGTAATGCTTCCGGCGGAAGGTTTACACAGGGGGCTCGTTGGTATGTGTGTTTGTTGTTCATGTCACCCTGTGTCTTAGGCAAGTTGGTTGCTGTTTGAACACGTGAATCAGGTTGGTTCTTGGGCGTGGTACCTGGCCTGGTGGCTATAGTACTAGCAGACCCCTTTGGATTGGGATCTGGGGTACTTTTGTGTGACGTAGTTGTTGCAGGGCGAGTAACCAAGGCCGTACTGGCATTAGGGTTCTTGTTTGCATTTGAAGAGTTTTGGGCTGTAGATTGTATTACAGTATTTGGGTGTGGGGACTTTGACTGTTTTAAGACAGTGGTAATGACATCTAGTCTGGTTGTATTGCCAGTGACTAATTTTTCTATATGATCTAATTTGGAGGTGAGCTGTTTCGTCCTTTCGATTAGGGGTAACATTAAGGACCTGACTAGCTTTTCCATTTTTTCCATTAGTCTCACTTCACTACACCCTTGATGGGGTAAATGGGGATTATCGTTAACTACTAGAGGTGAGGTAACAGGCTGTACAGGCTCTCGAGAAACCCTTTGCACTTTTTTCCGCCTTTTTGCTGGCGCGTCTTTCTCTATGACCACCTTAGCCCGTGTCAGGAATTGATCAATAGTGCCTGTTGCAACCCCCCCAGTGGATGCGATTGTGACCTTGCGGTCCTTCCTGAGTGTCCGTACCATAATTCAACAAGGAAGGCTAGGATGATACACGGGACAGTTTGATATACGACAAGAAGGTGAATACCGGTATGTGTGGTCCAATGTCCAGTGTCCAACTCGTCAGAGGTGTGGCCCAGCCCGGCCTCCTCTGGCCTTTGAGGGCCTAAGAGGACCCGCCCTTTGCCCGGGCCTAAGAGGGCCCGCCCTTTGCCCGGGCTTCGCCCTGCGTCCCGCGAGGCGGGCGACGCGCGCTTTTAGTAGCGCGTCCGGGGCGTGGAGGGGCGATGGCGGCTCCTGCTGCGATGTGGCTAGGGAAGCGTAGTCCTCCGATCGGCAGCCGCAGATTACAGGTGCGGCGGCAGAAGGACGACGAGGCAGCCCGGAGTTCTGTGCCCTTGCCGGTATCCTCGGTGGCAGCCCGATGTCTTTAACAAATACTGATATGCACAAACAGATTCCGCAGGTACAATGGGGAAAATATTTCAAATGCTGTCTATGTCATAGTTCTGGTTAGCACTTTCAGGTGCTAGCACAGATGTGCAGTGCACTTTTCTAGATTAAATAAATGCGCTTGCTGGGGTAATGTAACACCTGTGCTAGACCTGACATACTCCAGTTCTTCCACCAGTCCGACTGCAGTGCCTCACATTAACATAATATAGATGCAGCAGTCACAGTCATCTGAACTTCACTTCTTGCACCCAGGCAGTCCAAACCACTCCTTCTCTCGGTTCCCGCATTCCCTGCCCCCCTGCAACGCTGTCCGTAATGCTCTCTCTCAGCGTGGGGACACACTAGTGAGTGTAGCCATGCGCTTTATAAGCTTACTTATTATTACATTATTATCTCCTCATTCATGCTGGTCATGTGAGATTGCGTTGGCCAGTAATTATTGGTGGAGCATGCGCATGGTGCCCGCCCGCATCCGACACAGATCCAAACAAGTGCTCACCCAAGGTCCTCGTACCCTTCCTGACTGACCCCTGCATGACCTCACAGTGCACACGAGGGTGCATGTGTTATTGCAGAACATGGTTATACGCTGGGTGGCACAATATTCTCTATTTGACTGCTGCTGGCAGCTTTTGCACTGTCACGTTGAAGGATGGGCTGGATTTCTAGAACCAAGGCTTTCAAGTGCACAATCAGAAGTATACTCTGACCTCACGTAGTTGATCGGGAACTCCGCAAAATTCTGCGGAGTGAAACTACACGAGCTCCGCCCACCCCTATAAAAACTTGCCTGTACAATGAAAGGGTAAATATATATCACACAAGTGTATGTGTGTGTCAACTAAAATCGTACCACTTCAGGTAAGATGAAGAGCCACTCCTTTTGGGGGTTCAATGCAGTGTTTATTCATGGAGAAGCAAAAAGAAGCAATTTAGCCTCACACCGGGTCCTGCCAACACGACCATAAATGCTACTCAAGTCTTTTGAAAGCGTGTCAGTGCATACACATAGAAGACAGTGAATTTGTCTGTATTTGTGAATATATTCACTGAAAAAAATAAATGTCAAAGTAACATTACAGTAAGGCAAGTTCTGTCGCTTAATCCTGATTGAAAAAGCCAGGTTTCAGCCTTTTTTGAAATGCTGCTGGGTGTCTAATTGTACACAATTCTAGTGGTAGTTTGCTCAAAGGTGTGCCACCCAGATGAGACAAAGATCTGCCTCCGGATCTGCCCTTCTGAATTCTGGGAGTCACTGCCAGTATTTTTTTGACAGACCTCAGGGGCCCTATTTATGAAGGCCTTGTGCCACCGGTGCGTCACTTTTAACATGGGAAAAAGTGACGCATCCGTGGCGCAAGGCTTTCATAAATGAGGCCCCAGGTTTGTAGCTGGAACATGAAAACTAAACATGGTTTCAAGATATGCTGTACCTGAAAAGTACATTGCTCCATGCACTAGCACTAGAGACTTGAACCAAATTATCTTCCTAACTGGAAGCCAGTGTTAAGCACAGAGCTGAGGTGATATATGTGTTCTTACAGGCAATTTCCGGAGAAGAAAGGCTGCTGCGTTTTGGAACACCTGCATTTTCTCCAGCAGGTACTCAGGCAAACAAATACCAGAATCCAAATGTTAAACTGCATTGGAGAAGCTACCTACAGCAGACAAGGGACATCCTTGGATCAGGGCAACAATTTTAATATTGAATGTGTCTTATTACTGGCAAGATTAAATGTCCGGGTGCTATTACAGTGCTTCACAAATGTACTTGGGTATCAATAAACAAATGTACACAATACACCTGACACTACAGCTATATCAGGAAAGTGACAGAACAAAAGGGACAATAGCAGCAGTAGGTAGAGCTGTGATGGAAGTAAAAAGAAAATTGTTGGGTACTAGTGCTTATTTGTTTCTAACTTGAACCATTTAAGCTTCTTAACCCAGCAGTGGAGTGGTGTGGCTTACCAGTTAGAGGCGGCAGACCCAGGAGCAGAAGTCGGCTGGGACCAGGGTTCGATTCCCGACGTGGCAGGGTCGTGGACTTGGGTCAGCGGACTTGATAATTCTCGCTTCGGTGCCTACTCTAATCTGGGGTCACACTCGGCAACTCTGGGCATTAGCTTGCCTAATCTCCACAACGGGCCTCCCCCCCCAACGCCGGCCTCCCCCCCCAACGCCGGGGATACGCCGGGGATACCTGGGGACTCCCAGCAGGGACCATCCCACAGGGAAAGCCAGGACGGGTTCCCCAGCGTTGCACAGCGCCAGGAAACCTCTGGGTAGCAGCGCGCTTTACAAGTGCAAACATAATAATAATAATTGTCAGCTTCAAAAGACTGAATAAACAAAATGCACAGGCTAATACAGCACAGAGACCTACCTGTCTTAAAAACCATCTAGTATAGGTAGATTTCTGACATTGACCATTGACCTATCAAACCATACATTATAACATAAAATGTAGTACATATGCAGAAAAACAAATAATATGGCTTATCACAATTACAGCAAAGAGACTGAAGACATGCATACTATGCATATAACACTCAAAATACACAATAGAACAAACAGCTTACGCATACATCTTGCAGAGTCCTAATCAGCACATGCTTCAGGGTGATAGGCTGACAAAGAGAGCTTAACTTCGTAACACTTCTGTGAGCATCACTTTTAATTGCTATTACTTGAAGCTGCACCTCAATTTTCAATGTGACCCTGTGGTCAGAAAGGAATTCATTAGTAAATAGGTTTGTATTGTGCACTCTGTGAAATAATGCTTGACTGCTGCAACTTCCCAAACTCCCAATTTTCTGACTCATGGGGTGTTGTCTATTTAGGGGCATTTTTTCAAGTCCCTTGCACCGCCAGTGAATCACTTTTTGTGATGTACCCGCGGCGCATTTTGCTGCCCCATATTTTCAAGGACATGTAAAGCCACCCTGAGTGATTTTTTGTGTCCATGTAAATACAGCCCCTTTTCACGCAGTATTTTTCATGAAAGGAGCGTGCCATGGGTGTTGCTGTGGGTGTTCCCATGCAGCACCTATGGAGAAATCGTAAACCTGGAAATGCAGCAGAATGCTACGCTACGCCTTCCCAGTGGAGGCGTAGGGAGGTGCAACAATGAGAAATGTTTTTTAATTTCTCCTAGTTTTTTCCTCTTTCTATGTGTGCTACATTCTGCAACACACATTGAAAGAGGTGTCCCTTCCTGCACAAAAATCATCCCAGCAAGACAGGCTTCCTTGCACCATGGTGCAAGGGTGCCATGCCATCTGCCCATGGCATACAAGTGTGCACCAGCACAGGGGAGAACAAAGGTATCCATCATATCATTGTAGATAAGATACATCCCTTTGCTTTCAAAGTATTGCATTGTGGCGCAGCCAAATTGCTTCTGTTTTACTTTGTTGTAAAAAAAAGAACTCAGTGTCTGCCCCTCAGGTTACCTCTATCAGGTTGACCATTGCTTCCCCTTCTGCCTCGCCACAAGTACTTAATTTGAGGCAGTGGTTGAAGGTGAGGTGCACCAGCACTCATTTATGGGGGCCATTACGTATTTTCCTCATTAGATTTTGACCCAAAGCAAGAGGGAGAAAAACACAAAAAGGGGAATAGAAGGAGAAAAACAAAAACAAGAAAGTGAAGAAAACATTGATGAAGAAGAAACTGAAAGAGTAGGAGAACAGGCAGGGAATGTCTGATGTTTGATGAAATAGAGGTAAGGTGCAATCAAGACTACACAGCTTTTGCATTAGACATCCCTGGTATTCAATAGCACTACCAAAGCACCAGAAGCAAGCAAGACACCTGAAATCCACTTCTTGAGTGGCCTAGCTATCCCGAGATTGCATCTCCAAGTTGCTCAGGTAGTCCGGAGAGGACTCTCCTTCTCGGTGTTTGCCACAGCTATTGGTACGCCACAGGAGGTCCTGGTGTTTCCAAACATGGTGGGGAGACAGATCTGACCCTCGGGAGCTATTTTACCTTCTCTTGCTTCAGTGATGTGTGGAGGTCGTCACAGAGTGGCAAGTCGACAAACAGGACTTCACAGGATCCGTGCCTTTGGTGGGAAGGGAAGAGACACCTTCACTCGAAGGGAGCTTCTTGTGGTTACATAATGACACATCAGCAGTGATTGTCGGGTCCTGGAAGCTGAAGGCAGGGTTTGGAGCCATTTTCTTCTGCAGCAGGCCTACAGTTCTTTTGCAGTGAGTTCTTCTCTTGTCTGTTGAATCTGCTGCTCAGGTCTTGGGGTGCCACCTAAGTACTGAATATAAGGATGCTACAAGGGTAGACAGGTACTAGTCAATGGGCTATCTACCTTTAGTGAGTCTACACACTCTAGTGACCGCTTCTTGTGGGAAGAGGCACTACCCTACCCTGATAGGATGTTTTCCGATCATTCCAATATGGTGGAATTCAGGAGAGGGATTCAAATTGCCTGCCATAACGGTGGTGTAGGCTAAGTTGGCACCCTCCTCTTAATTTAACACATTTTCCTACCTTTTCTCCAGCCAAAAGTAGAGAAGGAAAGGGGGCAGCATCTCCTTTGAAGTTTCCCACCCAAGAAGGCCATCCTGTCCTGGAGGATGTTTGAAGCACCGCTGCCCACAGCATGCATTGTCTCTGTCCTCTGAGAGCACTGGCTCTCACCCGATGAGGTCAAAAACATATCTG
This sequence comes from Lissotriton vulgaris, assembly GCF_964263255.1. NCBI lineage: Eukaryota > Metazoa > Chordata > Amphibia > Caudata > Salamandridae > Lissotriton > Lissotriton vulgaris. The sequence goes on along the minus strand of NC_141686.1, from coordinate 220,198,113 downwards.
GTGATGGCAGGCCGGCAAAAGCAAGTCAGAAACTACAACAGTGCTTGGTAGGTTTTCAGGAGACCCTTCAAAAGTACCTCCTGTGTGAATTTATAGATATATCCACCACTGATGTCAGTGAGGTTATATGAAGACAAGATGTTTGGTGTCAAACGCCTTAGGAATCTGTGAAGCCATCATGGAGCTATGAAACTTGTGTTGACAAGTAGCCATTCCATGTACTCTTCATGGCTTCCTTGTGTGCTTACAACATCTCAGTATAGACTGGAAATTGTAGGAGCATACCTGCTCATACTGATATATCCACAAATAGGATATAGGGCACCCTGCCGTAGACCTAAATACCTACCTATATTGTATGCAGTGTATGCGAGCCCTGGCAAACAGGGTATTTATTATGCCATGTCAACTCTAACGATTTCTCTGCATCAAGACACGCAACCTGCAATGGCAGAGAGCATAGCCTCAGAGAGGGGTTCCTTGAGGGGCATAACCAGTGCTGCAGTCCTTAATAGCGATTTTTACCAAATCACTATTAACCCCTTCGCTGCTAGGCCTTTTCCCCTCATGTGCTAAACCTTTTTTTGGCTATTTGGGGTAGTGTGCGCTTAGGCCCCTGCAACTTTTTGACCACATAGGGTATTCACACCAATTTTGCATCCTTTTCTTCTAACATCATGGGGATTCTAAAGGTACCCAGGGTTTTTGGATTCCCTTGGATGGGGTCTGAGAAATTAGCCAAAATACAGTAAGATTGATGTTTTTTTCAGAAAAGTGGGAAAAACAGGCTACAAATGAAAGCCTCTGGGTTTTTCCCTGCAAATGTTTTCAAAAAAGGGTTTGTGGGGCTAAAATCACCATTTCCCCAGCCTTTAGGGAATGACAGTCTTTTGTCAGAGAACCAACATTGTTTACACAGTTTTGGCATTTTTCTGGGACATAGCTTATTTTTGCTATTGTTAGTGCTTTCAACCTCCTTCCAGTTAATGGTAATAATGAGTATGAAAGCAATAATGGATACTGGAAAGCTATACATTTACGAAAAGTAGACATAATTCTAAATTCAGAAAGGGGTCATTTGTGTAGATCCATCAAGGTTTCTTTATAGAAACTAACAGCAGTTAAATATTGGAAAAATTGAAAATTAGTTAAAAAAACAACCTTTTATGTCCACGTTTTCACCTGTAATTTCTTGTAATTATGACAGCTCTTTCAAAGCAATATTCCGTTACGTCCGCCGGACCTTCCTAGTTGTGAGGATATACAGGACTTGTAGGTTCACCAAGAAGCAGACAAACCCAGAGTTAAAAACTGAGTAGCAATTTGCAATGGCTTTTTATTATGTACCGGGTATATAGCAATTATTGTGCGAAAATGTATACATGGAAATAACACCTATGTATTTCTGAAATGGGTATGAATTATAGCATATAGAAACAGTATATATTTGCACATTTTCTAAATTGGGAATACTCATACTAGCATGAGAATTATCGGTCATTTTTCAAAATGACTTCTTTTTTACACAATGTCTCATTTGGAAGGAGGAAATGCATCAAAATGCAATAGGTAATAACAGTTGCTTTACAAAATAAAAATGATAAAATGATAAAAATGGTACCTCACTTGTGTGGGTAGGCATAGTGTCCACGGCCAGAAAGGGCTCGAAACCCAACGTGAACACACCACATTTTCACAATGAAAATGTACCCTTTTTTTGTGAAGTGTGTAGCGGTCGCATTTGAACCCTAGCTCTGCCGGCACCTAGGGATCCTAGCAAACCCATACATTTTTGAAAACTAGACACCCAGGGGAATACAGAATGGGGTGATTTGACTGCCTGCCAACATGTTCTGTTACCCAGAATCAGTTGCAAACCTAAATAAATGTCAAGAAAGCCACATTTCCCCACATTTCTGTGGTGGAAAGTTTTGGAATCTGCGTGGATCCACACATTTCTACCCACCCTGCGTTTCCCAAAGTCTTACAAGAAAAATGATACCTCACTTGTGTGGGTTTGCTTATTGCCCGCGAAAGAAAACATTGCAAAATGCAATGTGGTCATATCTCAATTTCGCAGTGAAAAATTACCCTTTTTTGGCAAAGTGCATAGCTGTAGTTTTTTAACCCTTGCACTGCCGGCATCTAGGGTAACCTAGAAAACCTATACATTTTTTTAAACTAGACACCCAGGGAAATCCATGATGGGGTGACTTGACTGCCTCCCACCAGGTTCTGTTACCCAGAATCCCTTGCAAAACAAAAAAATTGACAAAAAAACATTTTCCACACATTTCAGTGGTGGAAAGTTCTGGAATCTGCGTGGATCCACACATTTACACACACCCCCAGAAAAGCAGGGCAGATTGGGGGGTAATGCCTCCATCTGCCCCGTAGGTGGGTCAGGAAGTCCACTAGACGCCAGGGAGTTTTTTGGGCAAATTTTAATTAGGGTGTGGTCTGCTCAAAACGGGCATGCCAATGCCACATCCTAATAAAAATGTGCCCAAAAAAATCCCTGGTGTCTAGTGGGCTTTTTGCCCCCCGGGAGGCAGATTGGGGGCTACTGCCACACCAGCCCTGGGGGAGCAGGCAGGCTGTAATTTTTGTGGGGGGGGGAGTGGGGACATGGGGATGCCAGTTTTGGGCAGCCGATCCAAATACTAATTTGCCCCAAAAAAATCCCTGGCGTCTCGTGGGATTTTTGCCCTCCACGGCGGGGCATTTGGGGGTAATGCCCCCATCTTCCCACCAGGGAGGTCAGAAAGTCCACTAGACGCCAGGGAGTTTTGGGGGCAAATTTTAATTAGGGTTCGGGTCTGCCCAAAATGGGCATGCCAATGTCCCCACCCTAATAAAATTTGCCCCAAAAAATCCCTGGTGTCTAGTGGGCTTTTTGACCCCTGGGGGGGCAGATTGGGGGCTTCTGAATCAAATGCACCCGGGGGGGCAGGAAGGCTATCATTGTTGCGAGGAGGGGCATGGGCATGCCCGTTTTTGGGCTGCCCCACCTTATTTCAAATTTGCCCCCAAAAAAATCCATGGCATCTATTGGGTTTTTTGCCCCCCGGAGGGGCAGATTGGGGGTAATGCCCCCATCTGCTCCCTCCCCCCCAGGTGGGGCAGAAATTCCACTAGATGGCAGGGAATTTCTTGTGCAAATTTTTATTAGGGTGGGGTCTGTCCAAAACGGGCATGCCAATGCCACACCCTAATAAAAATGTGACTAAACATATCCCTGGTGTCTAGTGGGCTTTTTGCCCCCCGGGGAGGCAGATTGGGGGCTACTGCCCCATCAGCCCCCGGGGGGGCAGGCAGGCTGTAATTTTTGTGGGGGAGGGAGTGGGGACATGGGGATGCCAGTTTTGGGCAGCCGATCCAAATACTAATTTGCCCCAAAATAATCCCTGGCGTCTCATGGGCTTTTTGCCCTCCACGGCGGGGCATTTGGGGGTAATGCCCCCATCTTCCCACCAGGGAGGTCAGAAAGTCCACTAGACGCCAGGGAGTTTTGGGGGCAAATTTTAATTATGGTTCGGGTCTGCCCAAAATGGGCATGCCTATGCCCCCACCCTAATAAAATTTGCCCAAAAAAATCCCTGGTGTCTAGTGGGCTTTTTGATCCGGGGGGGGGGGCAGATTGGGGGCTTCTGAATCATATGCCCCCGGGGGGCAGTAAGGCTATCATTGTTGCGGGGAGGGGTATGGGCATGCCCGTTTTGGGCTGCCCCACCTTATTTCAATTTTGCCCCCCAAAAAATCCATGGCATCTATTGGGTTTTTTGCCCCCTGGCGGGGCATATTGGGGGTAATGCCCCCATCTGCCCCCTCCCCCAGGTGGGGCAGAAATTCCACTAGATGGCAGGGAATTTCTTGTGCAAAATTTTATTAGGGTGGGGTCTGTCCAAAACGGGCATGCCAATGCCACACCCTAATAAAAATGTGACTAAACATATCCCTGGTGTCTAGTGGGCTTTTTGCCCACCCTGTGGGGGCAGATTGGGGGCTACTGGCCCATCTGCCCCCAGGGGGGGGGCAGGAGGCCTGTAATTTTTGTGGGGGAGGGGATGGGAGCATGGGCATGCCCGTTTTGGGCAGCCCATTCAAATTCAAATTTGCCCCAAAAAAATCCCTGGCATCTAGTGGGCTTTTTGACAGCCCCTGCGGGGCAGATTGGGGGTAATGCCCCCATCTGCCCCCCCAGGTCAGTCCGAAAGTCCACTACATGAGGGAGTTTTTTGGGCATATTTTAATTTGACACAAAAAATCCCGGTGTCTAGTGGGCTTTTTCCTCCCCTGGCGGGCCATATTGAGGGCTACTGCCCCATATGCCCCCAGGGGAGGGTGGGCAGGAAGGCTGTAATTTTTGTGGGGGAGGGGTGGGGGCATTGGAATGCCCATTTTGGGCAGCCCCCTCCCTAATTCAGATTTGGCCCAAAATATCCCTGGCGTCTACTAGGCTTTTTGCCCCTCCGAGGGTGCAGATTGGGGGCTACTGCCTCCATATTCCCCCCTGGGGGGGCAGAAAGGCTGTAATGGGGGATGGGAGCATTGGCATGCCCCTTTCGGGCATCCCCCACACTACAAAAAATTGCCCGAAAAAACACCCTGGTGTCAAGTCGGCTCTCTGCCCTCATCTGCTCACCAGGGGGCTGAAAGGCTGTAACGGTGGCGGGGATGGGGGCATTGGCGTGCCCGTTTCGGGCATCCCCCACCCTAAAAAAAAGTGCACACAAAAAAATACCAGGTGTATAGTGGACTTTCTGCCCCCCCCCCAGGGGGGGAAATTCGGGGCTACTGCTCCCCAAGGGGGTCAGAAAGACTGGATAATGTTAATTTCTTTATGGGGGGAGTGAAGGCACTTGCCCATGGGGCCGCTCCCCTCTCCCCGGTGTCTAGTGGGTGGATCCCTCCTGGGGCGATCCCCAAGCAGGGATCCACTGGAAAGGGGTACCATCGGAAAGGGGAGATTCTCCCCTTTCCAATGATACCTCTTTCGTATTTCTATATGCTCAGGGGGCTGAGATAGCCATCTTAAGTAGTTCTTTGAAATTAATATAGGCTCTGCCTCTCCCATAATAGTATGGGACACATTAAAGGCAACAACTAGAGGATTAGTACAGCAGTTTATTTTGAGTCAAAATAAATAGCCGAAAAATAAACAGGAAGCAACTATATTGGAAATACGGATGACCCTTGCGATCTCATACTTTATCGACAGATGTCCCTGCTCCCCTCCCCTGCCAAAGTACTTGAGAATGACATCAACCAACAACTCATCACTTTCCAGTAACAAAACCACAATGCCTGAGTATAAGAATGTGGTTCTGAGTTCTGACCATCTGAGCAGCCTGGATTTTCCGTTTTTTGAACACCGAATTATTTTACTTTTACTCGCGCAGCGCTTCATAATCTGGCACTCACCCACAGTGAACTCATGATGAAACAAACTGCATGTGGATTGCACCAGTGCCCCCTTGTTAGAAAAGGCTACTGCGCTGCAGCCGGGGTAAGGGCCACCGAACTGGTTGCATGTAGACACGTGTGCGCACACGTGTGCACCTGTGTAAAGGCTGCGTGTGGGAGATTCCTGTCATGCGCAGCCCAAGAGCAGGTACAGACAGAACGGTGTAGCAGGAATTATGCAGAGTTGGGTAGTGACATGTAATAGGCTTTATAGTATGGGAAGACACAGTGAGGGAGAGTTAGTGTGCTTTATTGTTTTCACTGTAGGAATACTCCAGTACTCTCTCTTGAAGATGGGGACCACATGGGGTCATTTTACATCCCTAGGGCCTACAAATTCCAGACACACACCAAAGTACACTGTAAGTTGTGTAAAAATAAGTATTCTGCTGAGTCCAAAGCCATATCAGTAATGCTTATGGATCATCCAGAAATGTCATACATCTTTGACTCAGCTCATAATTAGAGCCTGGCTGAGTGTGACCCTGCCATGCAGGAATGATTACCTTCCTCCCCAAGCTGTAGCATCAGAGGCCTAACCGTTCAGTGCAAGAATTCCAGGGGCGAAGGTCTCTTCTCCAAGAGAAAGAGATGGGGGTGGAGCTGCCGGTTATTCATCAGCAGCTTTCACTTGGTGCCAGGCACAAGGTATGCGCAGAGCCATGAAGGCAGTAAGGGAAGAGGTGGGCTCTTCAGAGACCATGTGGCATGATACCCCTGATGATGCCCCATGGTTTACGGTGGAACTGGCCCACCCCCGTAGACAATGTAAAGTCGCCGAACGGGCGTGGAGAGCCCATTATGATACTGAGGCTAAACAGATCTACAAATCCATGATGAAATCCTATCATGATCTAATCCTACAGGGCAAGAAATGCTACTTTGCCAAAAGAATTGAGGAAGCGGCAAACTCCTGTAAGGAGATTTTCTCAATTGTTCGAGAATTTACTACCCCGCGTCTACCCTCAGTACAGGATGCTCCGGCTGAGACCTGGGCCAACACCATTGCTAATTTTTTTACCACCAAAATTAAGCAAATACAGGACTCTTTTCCTCCAAGACCAACAGCTGACCCTCTGACTCTGCCAAACGAGACAGTTCATCTGTCTACCTCGGGCCCAGTTCTGCTAGACTTCCCGCCCCTTACGGTATCCTCATCCCTAGCTTTGATGAGGAACCTTAAATCTGGCTCACCGCGCGATCCTTGTCCAGCAAAATTTCTAGCGAGAATGGCTGATGTTGTCAACCCCATAGCCAATCCCATTCTTAACCTCTCCTTGAGTCAGGGAGCTTTGCCTCACTCCTGGAAACAGGCCATGGTTATTCCTCTCCTTAAGAAGCCCAACCTGGACCCGGAAGCCCCGTCCAATTACAGACCGATCTCGCTCCTTCCAGCACTCACCAAAATCTTAGAGAAACACGTTCATAGCGTGCTCTCTAACTTCCTGGAGTCGAATGAGCTACTCCATGAGTCCCAATCGGGCTTTCGATCGAACCTAAGCACCGAGACGGCGCTCTTGGAAGTCTCTGAGATTGTGAAGGAGGTGCTGGATGCCGGAGGCAGGGTGATGTCAGTCATGTTAGACCTGTCGGCGGCGTTCGACACCGTCCCCCATGAGGATCTCCTCACTAGGCTACATGACATCGGTCTAGGGGGGACGGTGCTCAACTGGTTGCGTTCCTTCTTAGCCAACCGCCGACAAACGGTCTGGGTCTCATCTGGATCTGCCGAAATGCCGCCATTGGGAGTTGGAGTTCCTCAGGGCTCAGTATTGAGCCCTACTCTATTTAACATCCTCATGACCCCTCTGGCGACACTGGCGGAGTCCTATGGGGCCCGGATCGTCTCATATGCTGATGACACCCAGCTTCTTTTCACCTGCCGCAAGAGCGAAGATTTCGATGGGGAAAGTATCTGTGAGTGCCTTGGGGCTGTTTTCAACTGGTTCCAACTGAACAGCCTCAAGTGCAACTCGGATAAATCCGAGATACTTTTCTTCGGATGCCCATCGGAACTGGATTGGCATGGTTGGTGGCCTGCCGACATGTTCCCCCCAGCTCAGTCATCTAAATGGGCTAAGAACCTGGGAGTTAAAATTGACAACGAGCTCACGCTCAAATCCCAGGTGGCTACTCTTACAGGGACGTGCTTCGGTATTCTCAGGATGCTTCGAAACTTCTTCCCTCTACTTTCTGAGGAACATCGGAGGATAACTGTACAGGCACTCATAGGATCCAGATTGGACTATGCTAATGCTCTGTATCTGGGTCTGCCGGAATATCTCTTACAGCGCATGCAGGTGACCCAGAACGCTGCAGCACGAGCGATTTCTGGCCTGCATCGCCGTACTAGTGCCTCTAACCTGCTCCAATCCCTCCACTGGCTTCCTATACGGAAGAGGATAATGTTCAAGGCTATGACTCTAGCCCATAAAGCCCTGCATGCCAATGGTGCAAAATACCTCCAGAAGAGGCTGGACTTTTACCGGCCTGCACGATCTTTAAGATCGGAGTCACTGGCTCTGGCTGTGGTGCCACGTATAAAGAGGGCCCGACTGGGCGGTCGGTCCTTCAGATTCCTGGCCCCCCAGCTATGGAACTCCTTACCGCTGTCCCTGCGGGCCACATCTAATCTGCTTGCCTTTAGGAAGGGTCTAAAGACTTGGTTGTTTTCTGGTTAGTGCGCTTTCCCCTTTTTAGCCTCTATCTTCTCTACTGTTATGTTTTTCCAGTCTTTCTGGGTCTGGAGCACAAAGCGCCGGGACACTTCTTTGGAGTAGCCGTTGCGCTATACAAGACTCATATATAACATAACATAACATAACGTCATTTTGAACTATCCGGAGGCCTGTGCAGGCAGGAGGGAGCAGGGGCAGAGAGGTGAGGTGTCTCTGCAGGATAGGGCAGAAGGGCCTTCCTGCCAGCCCCTCCAAATTCCTTTAAAAGGTCTTGCACAGGAAGAGGAGCTCTCTCTGAGGTTTGGTCTTGCTGAGGAAGGATGGTGCTGGAGCCTTACACATGGGGAAGTTGGAAGGAGGAACCCCCTGACTGTCCCATGACCCTGGACTGTGCCTTGGAGGGTGTCCAGGGCCAGTGAGGAGAGGCCTAGGCCTCTGCTCACGGAGAAGAGAGGCCCAGAAGGAGAGCAAGGTGAAAGGCTGGCTCAGGGAGCCAGTGAAGACAGCTCCCTGTGGAAATCACACTCTTTGAGACCAGGAGGGAAGTAGAAAGTGCTCCCAGTGGCTAGAGCTGGCCAACAGGAGCGAAAAGAGGATAAAATGGTAAAAATCGGTCCCCTGGGGCTGAGATATGCCCCCCAGAAGGTAGGCAACCTCTGGCATCTAATGAGACCGACAACAAAGTGCATGGGGCTCTACCATCGGTCTTAGATATACCCCAGGGGTGGGTAACGTGCTGGGGGCTGGCCCAGAAGAAGAGAAAGTCAGGAAGCACCATCGCACTGCGCGTGAAATTGTACCCCCAATTCCGGGCCTCAGTGAAAATTAAACCGGAGAGTGCTGTCTGGCTCCCTGTGAAGATCTCAGGGTCCTGGGATCCACAACTCTCGGAGCGGCATGCCATTCTGCGTCCAGCCGGGAGAATACAAGCCAGAGAGCGCTCTTGTCCTCCCCAAGAAGATCTCCCGGGGGTCCGGGACCCCAACTCCGGGCCCTCAAGCCAAGCATGAAGTCGGGGAGCGCCGTCATATTCCCCATGAAGATTACCCCATGGGGCCCAGAATCACCCAATCCGGGCCCTGCGATGAAGAGTGATGAGGGGGCAGCACTTCCCCTAGGACCCGCTGGATGACGAGCAGACTCTGTGTCTGCCAGCAAGAGCAGGGAGACCAAAATGTATGTGCCGGCTCCCATATCGGCACACTGTGGAGAGGGCCAGATGGGGAGCCAGCAGGAGCAGCCGAGGGTGGGTTCTCCGAGCTGCAATCAACTCCTCTCTGGCATAAGGGGTCTGGGTGGGTCCGGGCCCACAACCAAGGAGATGAAAGCAGCTCAAGGCCACCCAGGATGGCAGTGCGGCTCTCCCCAAGCAGCGGGGAATCTGCTGCTCTGTTATCCAAGGGATAAAGTGCCCCATAATGCCCTCAAGTGCCCAGGAAGGCCTGCAGAGGAAACCAGCTTATTCGTGGCGTTTGGTGGTCCCAGGAGGACGGGCTCACCGCCAAATGCATTCAGAGGTTAAGAGGCAGCTGCAGGAGCAACACAGACTCCCCAGCACAAAAGAGGACATTTCCTCCTCAAGTCTCTGGGGGACTTGCAGGAAACAACCCCTCGAGGATTCAGCCATTATTCAAAATCAATGTATGGCCGGAACTTTTGTTCTATAGCTGAGTGTAAGCGTGTGAGGCTGCACTAAGGTGTGAAGGGCTTAACTGGGAATGTCTTGAGAAAGGCATCCCCTAGAGTTGAAGAGGTGCCATGTCTCCAGCGATGCATTTACATGATGTTGATTCTTATGAGGGACTAGAAGACACAAGTGTAATGTGAAATCATAAGTAAAGTGGGGTTATGTTGCTGGACATTTCTGCTGGGGTGTCTGGCTGTTTATGCATAATCCTGTGATTCTAAATGTGATGCCCTTTAGGGGCTTTAAGTGCAAGGTATTATAACTGTCAGGAGATATGATTAGTACAGTCATTCTTTGTGATGCCTAACCATGTATTTTTGCTACTGCGTTGGATGAAGAAAAACCCAGACTGTTAGCCACTAAGATGTGGAGGTGTACACTGCACGGCCAGTATGAGATGCTCAGTCAGGGTTATGTGTCACTAGGGCAGGTGTTCCTGTTATAAATGCTTGTTGAGATAATGGGGCGGGTCACCAATGGGGTAGTGCCTGTGGGCAGGGCCCTCACTCCTGGTTATGGTTAACTTACCCCATTAAGGGACAAGATGATGTGCATACCTGGGAGTAGTGGTACTAGTGGTGGGAATGTTATGCAATGACACAAAGTAATTCCAACAGCTTATGCACATTTGTAAATTGATGCATAGTATTGAGTAGTGTGTGCGCGTGATAAATATACTCTTCCTTTTAATAAAGAAAAATATAGACTGGGCAAACAATTATTCAGTATTATTTCTGTATACTGGTAAATGGCGATTACTAGCCCTCACAACCTCCCTTGAGTAAGCCTTAGATTGCTCTGCAATGCTACCCTCTGAGAGTCAAGTGCCAATGAAGGACAAATGTGAAGATGTTATTTGTGCCAACTTCACAGATATTGCCTTGTTTTCCAACACTGAGCCTAGCATAGGTTTTGAACACGATGGGTACTCTTCCTGTACATAATTCTGTGCCTAGACAGTTTCAAATACTTTTATCACTTTGTATGTGTGATGCATAGTGCAACATGCATGCAAAGTAGGAAAAGAGGCTTCTGCCATCGACACCGATCAAGTACAAGAACAGAGCCAGACCCCGACTCCCTCTGCATTACAACACGAAGTCATATCTGAGCAGCAGGAGGAAAAGAAAATATCAGGATCAGTAATTGTTAAAAAGAAACATCAAAATCAAAAACTAAAAGCGGTGAAGGACCTGAAAAAAGCTTTTGGGGGTTTGGACGAGGCAATAGGAGATGAGATGGTAAAACAACGGAAAAAATGGGCTCTAGTGGACAATTCAATATGGCGATGGGTACAAGCAAAAGGTCAAATAATACAGTAGCAAGGCTATCAGAGACCAGCGTGACTGACAAAACTGTGGGGGGCACTGAGCTGGTGGCAGAAGACACCGGTGACCTAGGGTTTGGTCCTGGGTCAGCTTTAACAATGTCATCGGGGGAAATAAGCCTGCAGCAACTATCTGGGGATTCAGAAAGTAAAGCGGGAATTGAAACAAAGATGCTTTCGCTGATTCTCCAGAATCTTAAAGACCAAAGAGAAGAGACTAGAGCGCTCTTTGCTCAGGTGCGATCAGATACCCAGGGTATTCAGCAGTCTCTAAATGAAGTCACTACCAAAGTAGGAGCACTGGCTGGGGAGATGGCTGAACTCCAACAGCGAGTGGCAGATACAGAAGAAACAGCTTGGAAAACTTTTAGTATAACCGAGAAGCATGACCATGCTGTGGCTATGATGCAACTTAAGCTGGAAGATCTGGAGAATAGGCAGCGGAGACAAAATCTGAAGATGTTCGGCATACAAGAAGGACAAGGGGGCACAGACCCGAGAACTTTTATAGTGCAAATATTGTAGAAATTGTGTCCGGACCTTAGCGATTGGGAGTGGGACTGCCAGATTCAAAGGGCACATAGGGTGCCAATGGTTCAAAAGAGACAAGATAGCCGATATGCTAGACCTTTTTTGATTTATTTTGGTAATTTTTTATTGAGGAAAGCTGTCTACTTAAAAGCTGGCACAAGGTTGCTCTGATTACTGCAAAATAACAATGTACAGAAGATGGCAGCTCAGACAATTGATTGATCCAATGAAAGCTGTTGGCGTGCAGGCATATTTGCAAGAACCGGCTCGACTAAAAGTAATTTGTGGGGGACAGTCTTATATGTTTTTTTTCAGAAATAGAGGCAAAGAAGGGTTTATGCAGATGGCAGAAAAAGGGTACAGGCTAAAAGGGGGGAAATGTATATCTCTTTTAAGTAATTTTTTTGCTATGCGAGAGAAGAAGGTATGTGAGGTATACAATAGTAGTCACTACATTAACGCTTTCCCTTTGTTTTTGTTGTTTTTTTTTTCCCCCTTTAAGTTAGGGATTTATTGTGGTAAAAAGGGAAAAAAGAAGAAAGAGGGGAAAGGGGAAAAAAGGGGGAAAGTAAAAAAAATAAGAAAATTATCCATTCTTCCCGCCATTTTATTACTTTTTTTTTGTCTGTCAAATAACATAGCTAGTAGTAGCCTCCGGAACCTTCGGGACCGGACCTCTTAGTGGGCTGCCAAAGGCAACGGCAGCTTTGAGAAAGGGGATGATTCCTCCTTCTAGTTGCTGGGGGAGGGGGAGGGCCAATCTCTGGAAAAGATTGGGGGAGAGGGAGGGAAGGGAGGGAAGGGTTGGGTGTTTGGGTGTATGGGTGGTTGGCTCCATGAGGGGGATAAAAACTTAAAAAATAAGAACATGAGAATGAGATTTGTTAAATTTTATATTAGGGAGATAATTACATGTTTGGTTAGAATGGAAGGAGACTACACATTAACGAAATGTATCGACTGAGATGTCTAGCCTGGTACGTAGCAGGCCTCATCTTTAGGAATAAGAGGCGACTAATTCAGGAGGAGTTGAAAATGTATAATCCTCACTTAGCCCTATTATCAGAGACCCATATCTCTGGGGACACTAGGGTATGACGTTATAGTCTGTACATCAAAAGGCCAAAGTAAGGATTTTGCAACATTCAAGTAGGATCAGGTGTGAGGTAGCTGGAGCCCCATTAGTGGACCATTTCAAAATTGCAAAACACCCACCAGAGAATTTCAAATGGGTTGTTTTAGAGAAGATTACATTGGGCCCTAGAGGTGATAGTGTCTCTAATATCCTTAGCATCCGGGAAGCCAAATGGATGTGTTTATTTGACTCTGTAAAATCAGGACTTAATGAAACTGATAGCACTTGTGTGCAAATGGACAATTTAAATTAACTACCTTTGTATATATATCCAGGTTACTGATCAGAGAGGATTATGCAGCTATGAATTATATTTGCTGAGTTTGGTATTAATAACTATTCGGCCTTTACCATCTTGTATGATAGGTACGCTGATTGGTGGCTGCTATGAATTGTCATTTTTCGCCTATGTACTGTAATGAACATTGTTTACCTGCATATCTTCTTCACCCAATTGATATACTTACAATGTTAGTTCTTCCTACCATCTTGTACCCGACCCCCATTGACAAAAATATGATGTGGCCACCACCATTATTAAGGATAGATACATCTACTATCCGTCTTGGGCTTTCAACATGATATAATTATTGCCCTTCTGTTTAATTATATTCAGCTTGCACCCATCGGTACTACCATTGCACCACCTCGTGTGTGACATAATTCAAACATTTTTTCGGGAAAATTAAAAAAATCGTATTTCTTCCAGGTTCATTGGGTTGCATGCAACTTTTTTATAAGTGTGTCCCCAATGCGATGTATCTCATTGCCTTATCTCCCCGACAATTCACTTTTTATAGGATCCTGACCCACGCGGCAGATTCCTTATCTACCATGCAACCACGCTTTTTTATTGAGGTAATTCATTTGATGTGCTTTATGCCTTTACTTTTATTACTCGATATTAAGTTTTTTGATAACTAACCTAGTCGTTTACTTGACAGATATATTGAACTTTGGACATCTATCATATCCGGTTGCTGTTTACTCTGCAAAATTCCCTATCTAGTGAGTCTGAACACATTCTTTGACCTGACGTTATGAGAATTTTGTCTCACTTTCCAGACAAGTCATAAGGGGCCACCATTGTGTCATTTTTTAGGACCCGTCATTCCCTCATCCTTCAAAATCACTGCCTTATACTACACTCATTAATGTAAGTAACCATTGTAGTAATTTTGTCGGTTGTTTTTAATACTTTGGAATGGCACTGTTCCAACGTAATGTCCTTTGTTTAACCTGCAGTCCTTCAAATTTGGTGTTTTTCACCATATGAGTATTCTTCACATTACCTTGGTCTTAACTTCCGTGTGCCCCTGGTAATGTTCCCTTTTCGACCAGCAACGTTGTACATACATTTTTACGAGTAATATGGATCATTTTGACCGTAATTAAAATAAAATGATTAATTTTCCATGCAAATTTATTGCCGCTCCTGCATCCCTGTCCTGATGAAGACCCTCTAGCAAGGTTCTACCCTACTCCTGCATCAATTTGGGTCGAAACGTTGACACTTTCTCCATTCTCAGTCTTCTTCCCCATTGATCATTTGTGGATTTGTTTTGATAGGCATGAGTTTGTTATATTAATTTATGAATTGTGATCATTAGCCTTTGTTAATCAATTGTTAGTAATTTTTCATTGAGGTCAAATTGACCACTGCTTTGTCACTTGTTCGGTTCCCTCACCTTCCACATCACTACCCCTCCCTCCCTTCTGTTAGGGGCACCATCTATGATTAAATATTAATGTATTTTAAGAATAGCGTTTTATTGAATATTTGTACATGTTGTGATTAAAAACAATGTTGTGATACTCTCCTTCAATTTAGTTGAGATATTATTTCATTTTAGTTTATTTACTCTAGTATCTGGGACCACTTTGTCTGCATCAGTAATAGTCTGTTCAGCATTAAACGCCTCAGTCCGAGGAGTTGCCATTTTGAAACAGAAGCTATTCAGAGTAGAAGTTGCTAAAATAGCTTTGGATAAGGGGGTAAGATGGGCTATCGCTCAATTAGTCTTGGAAAATTACAAATATGTATTCTGTGTTATATATGGACCAAATATAGATGATCCTACTACTTGTGACCGGTTAAATATTGAACTATTAGAATTTGAAGGAGAGCGTATAATCATGGGGAGAGCTGCTGCTAATCTGGGAACTTACACTGATCCACAACCCTGGTACCATGGCTGAGGAACCTGCACCTGGCACCAGCAGCTCGTCTGGGCGCAAGAGAAAATTGAAATTCTCAGAGCAGGAGCTGGAACACCTCATTGAGGGGGTTGTGGCCAACCATGACAGACTGTTTGGCGCAAATTCTCTGAGGGTCCCCGAACAGGAGAAGCGGCGCATATGGCAGGGGATAGCCTCGGCTGTGAACTCCGTGGGAGTGGCGGCCAGGTCCCTGGAGGAATTAAAAAAGCGGTGGTATGACCTCCGAGGCCGTGCCAAGGAGAAGGTGGCGGCGCGCCTTGGGGAGTCCTCGGGCACTGGAGGAGGAGGACCAACTGTACCACCCAAACTCCCATGGAGGACCAGGTCGAGAACACCCTGGAGAAGGAGGCCTGTGTCGGTTTTACTACACTGGACTCATCCCGCACCACCCAAGACACCCAAGGTAAGTGGCATGCGACTGCGACCCTGCCCCCTATGGATGTCCATGACCAAATAGGCTCCCCCAATGTCCCATAGGCATGCCATAGTTGCACATCAAGGAATGTCCTGAAGCATTGTGGGAGATGTAGTCTGGCCACAATGTTGTAGTACCACAATGCAGCCAGACAGGTCCCAAAGCACACAAAGCCACTGCCATTCAGGGAATGTTACCCAGCATGCATGTAGCAACTGCACGTCTGCCAGATACATGCAACTAATGATCCACCACTTACCCCCACAGGTGGCGATACCAGCGACAGCGATAGGCTGGAGATCGATGAGGGCGTCCCGGAGGTGGAGGTGCCAACACCAACCCAGGCACCAGCCCCTGCCGCTGCATCTACACCAGCAGCAAGTACCACCTGCAGCGTCCCCCCTGCAACTGGTGCAGCACCCACATCCGCTGGCAGGCCAGCCCCCATTGTGCCTCCTGCCACCGCTGCTCCTCCCAGAGCCGCAGCCAGGGCAGTCACTCCTGTGCCCCCTGCATCTACTACAACAGCCACACCAGCAGTCACACCCCCTGCGTCTGGCGCACCTGCAACACCGGCGGTCATACCCCCAGCAGCTGTCGCCTCTACATCCGGGGCTGCGCCAGTGTCCACACAGCGGCCAGCCTCACACTCAGGCCAGCAGGGCAGGCGTGGCAGGTCACGCCAGCACTCCACAGCAGCTAGCAGGCGGGCCAATGCTCATGGACTGGCGCGGCTCAGCGTCGAGAGACGCATGCTCCGCATTCACCAGCGCCAGGCTCAGCAGCAGGGAGCTATACAGCTGCAACTGCACATGATAGGGCGCAATGTGGCCTCTGTTGCAGGCCACATGGAAGGCATGAGGGCAGACATGGCAGGTGTGGGAGAAGGACTGGCCCGCATGGCTGCAGCCTTGGAGGCCAACACCGCGGCCATGTCGAGAGAGCGCAGTGGAACACGCCGGCGCCACCGCCAACTAATGACCCTGCTTGCCACTAACAGCAGGGCAAGTTACGTGTCAGCGAATGCTACATCTCTGTTGGCGCGGCGCACCCTGACCCAGCAGCACCAAATCATACAGTGCAGCGAGGACATGACAAGGGTGCTGGAGACCCTCACCACGGCCGTCATTGCTCTTCACCCTCCAGCTATTCCATCTGTTGTGGGGGGTGATGATGCGAGTGAGGGGGCGTCCAGCGTCAGCTCTCAATCTGCCTCACAGGCCCCACCACACACCCGCAGCACCAGGCCCCCCCATTGCCTGAAGCCCCGGAGGAGGATGCCCCTCAGAGGCGCTATGGCGGAACGCGCACTAGGCGCTCCTAGAGAACTGCAGTTAATCAATGGCACAGGCTGAGGTTAAGCCTGCCATGTAGTGATGCACAGCAGTATGGCGTAATACTGTTTGTTGGACATATTTGGACAGGATCCTTATTTTTATTTTTGTGAATTTAACAAATACATTTATTTTGCTACACACATTAGCGTTGTGTCATCATTACATTTTGCATGCATTGTTGATTTGTGGGGTAATGGAAGTGGTTGTACTAGAAACTGTTCACTGTGATGTGGTTGCGACGTCTGTGCCCTTCTGCTGGGTTCTCCCCATGTGCATGGCGCGCATGTGCAGGTGGCCGGTTGTCCCCCTCAGATTCACTGCCAGAGATGTCAACAGGTATCCAGCGCTTGGTTGCAATGTTATGTAGTATTGCGCAGACAGCCACAATGCGGCAGCACTTTTCAGGACTGTAATACATGGCCCCACCTGTCTTGTGCAGTATGCGGAACCTGCTCTTGAGCAGGCCAAATGTCCTTTCTATGCAATTCCTTGTCCGTATGTGTGCAATATTGTAGCGCCGTTGCTGGGGTTTAGCAGGGTTGAAGTATGGGGTCAGGAGGTATTCACGGAGGGCGTAGCCACTGTCACCTGAATGAGAGGAGCAGATGGTGATTGCCTGTGCTGCGCTGTTACATCTTTGCAATGTGACATTTCAATCAAAGTGTACTTACCAAGTAGGTGTCCTTCCCCAAACTCTCCCCTGACCAGTCGTGTGTGGAGTCCGCTGTGCCGGAAAATGAAGGAGTCATGGGTACTCCCTGGGTACTGTGCGACAATGTCAGTGATGTATGTCTTAGCATTGCAGACCATCTGGATGTTGAGGGAGTGGTAGGACTTTCTATTGCGGAACATATACTCCATGCCAGCTGGTGGGCAGATGGCGACGTGGGTACAGTCTATACATCCGAGCACATGTGGAAAATGGGCTACATTGTAGAATTGTAGCTTGGTCATGTCCAATTCCTGTTGGCTGGTGGGGAATTTGATGTGACGGTGTAGCTGGGTGAGCATGGCGTCAGCAAAAGTGTGGAGGCAGCGTGACATGGTGGGCTGGGATATCCCCCCAGCAACCGCTACTATCCCCTGGAAACTCCCGGAGGCCAGGAGGTGCAGGCTACACAATACCTGCACATGTGTAGGCACAGCATTGGTACGGCTTGTTGGGTGCTGCATCAGGGGGTCAAGGTCCTGTATTAGCTGCATTATCATTTCCCCATTCAGCCTGTATTTAGCATATATCTGCTCTCTGGTTTGGCCCAGCAAGGTGACCCGCTGGCGGAATATCCTGTCCTGGATCCTGCGTCTCCTCCGTGCTAATCGCTCTAGCCTGCGACGCCTCACCACCATGTACATTCCTGGCATTGTGGGACTCCTAATGCTGCTGATGATGATAGTCCTTATGTGTGATTGGTCAGGCCAGTACCTGTTGGTGATAGGACAACGGTTTTTTGAAAGTTTTTTTTCCATGGCTTTCATGGTTACCACCTGCTTTGAGTTGTCCTTATTTTGCGCGGTGCAAATTGCGATTTTTGGGTTTTTCGCTAATAGCGATTTTTCTTGAATACCGATTGCGATTATATTGCGATTTCACAATTATTTTCGCAGAATCCGTGGTGTGTCGCTATTTCCGATTCGCTAATGTTCACCTGCCGGGATTCTGCGAATATATTAGCGAATTCGCAAATATGTGTTTGCGAATTCGCTATTTTGTTGTTGAATGCCGATTACGGAAATTGCGCCCGCATTTGCATTTTCGCAGCGATTGCGGGCGCAATTTTACTTCATGAATCAGGCTGTATGTGCATCCACAGGAGTGATTGTTTCACATATTTGACCCTCTTTTATAATATGAATATTTACATTTCTGATCGTGCCACATCTACAAGTCTCTGTTATTTATTGTTTTTATACGCTGAAATGTTTTTTATATAATCATTTTTTTGCTGGTATTTTGATCTGTGCTTTTATGGATATTATATATCCGAATAAAGATCATTGAATTGAATTGAGAACGGGGATCTGCTACATGAAAAGCAGTGTAGGTTGTAGTGTAGGTAGCAATGTAGGTTGCAATTGAGGAACTTAACAGTAATTTTGGGTCTGTGGGTGCATTCTACCAGGCCATCATGTCAGTAGTCACTTTGATTGGGTCACGATTCGTATATAGTAGAAAGAGCCTCAGCAGTAATCTCCCTTCATCCGCTCATGATAAAATCTCACACATAAAGCACTGAAATGTCACACATAAGGACAGAGGAAATATAGAATTTTCACACAAACTGAAATCTTAGCAACTATGCATTGGTTGATCTTGGTTACAACATTGCTACGCGATTTGATGAACAATTCAAATCACTTGATTTTAAAAATCCTGGTATCAGCATGTCACGTAATTTTACAGGATATCATGTTTACTGGCTATGATCTGCTTGGGCCCGATTCACAGAATGAACTTAAGACTCAATACTAAATTTACTACTATTTTGGTATTCACAGAATGCACTTACTACTTTTGGTATTCACAAAAGTTAGGATTTTGTCTTAAGTCTGTCTTAAGTCTGTGTAAAGTCTGTCTTAAATTTGTCTTAAGTCAAACTTAAGACAAAATCCTAACTTATGTGAATACCAAAAGTAGTAAGTTAATTCTGTGAATGCCAAAAGTAGTAAGTGCATTCTGTGAATACCAAAATAGTAGTAAGTTTAGGATTGAGTCTTAAGTTCATTCTGTTGATCGGGCCCCTTGTTCTTAGGAACGTATACACTTATACAGTCCCAAAGGCGAGACCTATTGGCTATGCCATTGCTTGTTTGTATTGTGTCTATGTCACCCTTGTTGGTCATGTTCAATATATTATTGCTTTTACCCTTCCGTTCTTTCTTTTACTCCTGGCAGACATGGGAAACAACAATGTTTGATTTTCCCGTTTGTCTGTTACCTCAATGCTTTGTGTCCCCCAGCGCACACATTCAGTTTTTTAGCAGTTTGCATGCTTACCTGGTGGTTCCTCATTTTGGCACGGTCCTTCAGCTCCTCTCATTCAATGTTCCCACTCGGTATGTTTCGCAGCGCAATCACTGCTCTACTTTTACGGCCAGATTCATGAAAGACCCGTTTTGCGAGTCTGAAATAGCGATTCATAAGGAATCTCTATTACAGACTCGCAAAACGGGATTCATGTAGGAATCGCAAAATTAAATGTGATTCCTACAGATTCCTTATTTGCGATTAGCAAATTGCTAATCGCAAATAAGGAATAACTCCCCATTCATTCCTATGGGCCAAAAGGCCAATAGGATTGAATTGGGAGTATTCCTTATTTGTAAAGCTTCATGTTGAACACTTCGTTCTTTCGCTAAACGTCTGAAGGAGTTTTATTCTATGCTGACAAATTCTATGGTCCCTGAATAGAATTCCCCATCAGAAGATTGTTGGAAAATGGCCCTCTCTGCAGGGTGACCCCAAACATTTTGCCTATCTCCTCCACTTTTTCTGACCTTGGTAGTAGTGGCTTTAGGACTCGGAGCACTTAACCACTGATAACCAGTGCTATAGTGCATGTGTTCTCTATTCAAAGCGTGGTAACATTGGCTTAACCACAATTGGCATATTTCTTTACTTATAATATAGTAAAAAGCTTTAGATAGTAAAGTGGACTATATGTGCCCAGGGTATGTAAATTAAATGCTACCAGTGGGCCTGCAGCCCTGGTTCTGCCACCCACTTAAGTAACCCTTTTAACATGTGTCAGGCCTGCCATTGCAGAGCTTGTGTTTGCAGTTTAACACTGCCTAGTCAACCTGGCAAGTTGAATCTTAAACCTTCCTTTTGAATACTTGTAAGTCACCCCTAAGACTCAGTGTATTTAAAAGTAGGACATGTGCTTTTAAGTTTACCTTATTACATTTTAAGTGTTGTCTTTATTTGGATAGAGGTAAGTCCCCTAAGTGTGGTGTCTCTAGAATCACCATTTAAAATCGCAACTTATAGTGAAGTCAGTTTTTAAATTGCAATTCTGAAAATACAACTTTTTAGAACTTTTGCATTTTCTTACTTTTGCCATTTGGTGCCATCTGTCCCTGATTACCTGTCTGGGGTGGGTGAAAGCTGGGCTTTGTATATTCCTTCTAGACAGCCATGACTTGATGGGTCCTTCTGGGAGCATGGGAGGGAGGAGCTGAATACAGCCTCCCACTTACCCCTGAATAGGTTCAATCAATCAATCAGCGACATTTGTAAAGTGCGCTACTCACCTGCTAGGGTCTCAAGGCGCTGGGAGGGGGGGAGACGCTACTGCTCGAACAGCTAGGTCTTGAGTTGTTTCCTGAAGGAGAGTTGGTCCTGGGTCAGCTGAAGGTGGGCGGGGAGGGAGTTCCATGTCTTGGCCGCCAGGCAGGAGAAGGATCTTCTTCCAGCAGTGGTTCTGCGGATTCGTGGGATGGAGGTGAGGGCGAGGCTGGCGGATCGTAGCTGGCGGGTGGGTGTGTAGAATGTGAGGCGGCTGTTGAGGTATTTGGGGCCCGTGTCGTGGAGAGCCTTGCGTGCGTGGGTGAGGAGCCTGAACGTGATCCTCTTGCTGACGGGGAGCCAGTGCACATCTCTCAGATGGGCAGAGATATGGTCGTGGCGGGGGATGTCCAGGATCAGTCGTGCAGAAGCGTTCTGTATGCGCTGGAGTCTTTTCTGAAGATTGGCTGTGGTGCCCGCGTACAGGGTGTTCCCGTAGTCCAGTCAGCTGGTGATGAGGGCCTGGGTGACCGTCTTCATGATTTTGGTGGTGATCCACCGGAAGATCTTACAGAGCATGCGCAGGGTGTTGAAACAGGATGACAAGATGGCGTTGACTTGTTTGGTCAGTGTGAGAGAGGAGTCCAGGATGAAGCCCAAGTTGTGTGCATGGTACTTTGGCTTGGGGGCGAAGCCCAGGGCCGGGGGCCACCAGGAGTCGTCCCAGGCAGAGGAGGAAGGTCCCAGGATGAGGACTTCCGTCTTGTCTGAGTTCAGTTTCAGACGGCCGAGCTTCATCCGTTCCGCGACGTCTTTCAATCCTTCCTGGAGGCTGGTTCTGGCGGTGGGGGGGTCATTGGTGAGGGAGAGTATCAGCTGGGTGTTGTCAGCATAGGAGATGATGTTGAGGTTGTGTGGCGTGCGATGGCTGCAAGGGGGCTCATGTAGACGTTGAAGAGGGTGGGGCTGAGCGAGGATCCTTGAGGGACGCCGCAGATGACTTCGGTGGCCACGGAACGTAACGGGGGGAGGCGGACTCTCTGGGTTCTTCCGGCGAGGAACGAGATGATCCACTCCAAGGCCGTTCCTTGGATTCTGGTGTTGCTGAGGCGCTATACGAGGGTGCGGTGGCATATGGTGTCGAAGGCTGCAGAGAGGTCTAGGAGGATGAGGGCGGCTGTTTCCCCTTTGTCGAGCAGGGCCCTGATGTCGTCGATAGCTGCGATGTGGGCGGTCTCGGTGCTGTGGTTTGCTCAGAAGCCGGACTGCGAGGGTTCGAGGGATCTGTTTGACTCGAGGAAGGCGGAGAGTTGTTTGTTGAAAAGGAAAAGGCAGGAGCGAGATGGGGCGGAAGTTCTTGAGGTCCGTGGGGTCCGCGGTTCGTTTCTTCAGGAGGGCGCTGAGCTCGGCATGTTTCCAGCTCTCCGGGAAGGTGGCGGATGCGAAGGAGCACTTAATGATGTCCCCGAGATGGGGTGCGATGATGGTGTCTGCTTTGTTGAAGATGGGGTGTGGACAGGGGTCGGTTGGGGAGCCGGAGTGGGTGGTGTTCATCATGCGGGTGGTGTCCGAAGCTGTTGTGTATGTCGTTGATCTTGCGGTGAAAGAACGAGGCGAGTGAGTCACAGAGGTCTTGCGAGGGTGTGATGTCGTTGTTTCCGGCGCTGGGGTTTAAGAGCTCTTTAACAATTCTGAAGAGTTCCTTGCTGTTGTGGGTGTTGTTGTCCAATCGTTCTTTGAATGTTGTCCTCTTGGTGGTGTGGACCAGCTGATGGTGTTTGCAGGTGGCGTCCTTGAGGGCTGACATGTTTTCTGTTGTCTGGTCGTTGCACCATGCTTTCTCGAGGGTGTGGCAGGTTTTCTTGGAGTTTATGAGGTCGTTGGTGAACCACGAGGCCCTCTTGCTGCCGGGTTCTTCAGCATTGCGAGGTCATCGGTGCAGTTGGTGAGCCACTGAGTGAGGTTGCGGGCTGCTTGGTTGGGGTCCTTCGTGTTGGTGGGAGGTTTCTGGCTGAGGGAGTTGGTGATCTGGTCGGTGGTGATCTTGCTCCAGCTTCTGCGGGGAACCTGTTGCGGGTGGTGGTGGGTCGTGGTTCTCTCGAAGTTGACGTGGACGCAGCTGTGGTCTGTCCAGTGTAGTCCGGTGGTGTGGCTGAAGGAGATGTGCTTGCTGGAGGAGAAGATGGAGTCTAGCGTGCGGCCGGCGTAGTGGGTTGGGGGTGTTCACCAGTTGCTTGAGTACGAAGTTGGCGAGGTTGTCCAGGAGGGCTGCGGTGTTGCTGTTGTTGTTGTTCTCAAGGTGGAAGTTGAGGTCCCCTAGGAGGATGTAGTCTGAGGAGGTTAGAGCCTGCTGGCTAATTAAGTCTGTGATGGCTTTGCTGAATTGGGTGAGTGGTCCCGGGGGTTTGTAGATGAGAGTACCCCTGAGGGTGGTCTTGGGGTCGGTGTGTATCTGGAAGTTAAGGTGCTCGGCGGCGGTGAGGGTGTCGTCAGAGTTGGTCGTGATGCAGATGATGTTTCTATGGATGATGGCGGTGCCTCCTCCGGTTTGGTTGATGCAGTCCCTCCGGGCGATCTTGTAGCCATCCGAAATGGCTATGGCGATGTCGGGGGCTGAGGAGGCGTTCATCCATGTTTCTGTGAGGAAGGTGACGTCTGGTGAGGTTGTGTCGAGGAGGTTTAGAGTTCGACGGCCTGTCTGTGGACGGAGCGGGTGTTGAGCAGGATGCACTTGAGATGATTGTTGCAGGTGTCTGGCTTGGCGGGTGCGGTGCAGGTTCGGAGGCAGGAGAATTTGCAGGTTCGGCAGGTGAAGGGTCCGTGGGTGCATTTCAGGATAGCTCGGTAGCAGGAGGGGTTCCGGCCGGCGTTGAGTGCGTGGATGGTGGTGGTGTCATAGGTCCGTCGGGTGGGCTGGCATCGTCGAGGGCCAGGGGTCCTGGAGCTGGGCGCGGTCCAGGCGCAGACGGGCGTAGACGGGCTTGCATTTGGTGCACCTACAACACGCCAGCGGCGCCCCCGCTGCGCTCATCCGCTGCACGGTCGCTGCGGGGTCTACATAAGAGGGAGGGGGAGGGGGGTCAGCTGGGAGGCGGGAGGGCAGGATGGTCAAGGTCGCAGGCAGGCAGAGGTCAGAGACAGGCTGAGGAGGCGCTGCAGGGGTGGAGAAGCGACCTACCCGGAGGGTCAAGGGTCTCTGTCTCTGTCGCACAGCGGCCCCCTTTAACTGGGGTCAGCTGGGAGGCGGGAGGGCAGGCGAGCCAATGAGCATAGGGGGGCAGGCCGCAGAGGGGTCAGCGGCGGGAAAAACAGGGGAGCAGAGGAGCAGGGTGAGGGGTTACAGGGGCTACAGGCACACAGGGGGTACAGAAAGAAAAGACGGGAAGCAGGCACAGGCACACTGGCAAGGTGGGTGGATGAGGCAGCAGCAGGTGGCAGGCAGGAAGGTCGAGTTTGCAGGCAGGCAGAGGTTGGTGGCAGGCTGAGGAGGTGCTGCAGCGGTGGAGAAGCGACCTACCCGGAGGTTGTGTCCTCCTTTCCACACACAAAGAGGTGCATACCCCTCTGTAGCGAAATGGGGCCAGAGCAGTAAGGCTGGACCTATGTGCACTTCAACAACCCTTTTTTTGTTGTCTCCCCCACTATAAAGGCACCATTAGGCATAAATACTAGACCACTGTCACAATCAACTCAGTACACCTTTAAACCTGTAACAATTGTTACAGGAAGAAAAACTGTTGTGCTGAAGGACTTCTACTCTGCTGCACTCCTGAATTGCTGCCTTGTTGTGTTGCCCTGCTTACTGCTGTTCTCTCTTGCTTGGATGCTAAAGATTTGACCAACATCATTTGAACCCAGAGTAACTTCAAGGACTAGCTGACTGACCTTCTGATCTGAAGCATCAGGGAAATAAAATACTTCCAACTACCCTTATTCTGCACCTGGATAATTGGAAGCGGTTCAACCGTGCTTGATCTAGCAGAACCAATGTATTCTCTGCTGTGAGAGCAGAATTTACACATTGCTGGTATTGTGGGAGCACGACTGGCCCATTGTACTCGAAGCTAGTGCACCACCATCAGTCGCTTTGGGAACCACTGCATCATCGTCACTGTAGGGAGAATATTGCCACTCTCCTCTACTGCATGTGGAAATCCAGTGCATCCCCTTCAGTACATTGCGGAACTGGCAAACCGTTGCCTGGAGAAAATCAATGCATCACATCGATGCGGGATCGACACTGACGAATCGCTAGGCTGCACCATGCATCTTCATTATCTTTTTCTACACACTATTTTACAGTTTATATTAAAATTTGTAATTCAAGTTCTACTTACAAAAATATTGTCATTTTGTTTTAATTATTACATTTAGCTATATTTCTAGCCTGGAGTTGAATTATTGTGTGGTGTTTTCACTGTTTTACTGTTTGAATTGTTTCACAAACACTTTACACATTGCCATCTTAAGTTATTGCTCACTGCTCAGTGCCACAATAACAGAGGGTGGGCACAGGTTAATTTAGGATGTGTTTGTGATTTACACAGATTATGATTGTAGTTACTGTTTGACCAGGGCTTTAATACCAGTCAACACGGAACTCAGGGGCAGATTTATAATCTGGAGATGCGTGTGAATGCTAAGCCACCCTAGAGGTGGCGTAGAGAGGCGCAACAAGGAGAAATGTTTTCATTTCTCCTCGTTTTTTCCACTTTCAATGTGTGCTGCATTCAACAGCATGCATTGAAGGAGGAAAATACCTGTAGTGATTGTTTTTGTGCAGGAAGGTGTTCCTTCCTGCACAAAAACAATCTTCCCATGACGCAGGCGTCCTTGCACCATGTTGCAAGGGTGCCTGCGCCAGCGCATGACTGCAGTTTGTACACCAGCGCAGAGGGAAGCACAGAGATACAACATATTCTTGTAAATATGTTGCATCCCTGTGCTTCGTAAGTGCTGCAGCATGGCTCAGCCAAAGGGCTTGCGGTGCCGCGCAGCAGCACTTCCTCGTAGATCTGCCCCTCAATTTCTAACAATGATTTAATCCCCAATTTATGTTTATATTAGGAACAGGGAGATTTTTTATGGGACACCTGATTACTACAATTCGCTTTTTTTTATTGTTGTTGGTACTATTCTGTACCTCATTTTATTACGACTTAACTTATTGGCATATTTCAGTGTCCAGACTTTGTTATATCTGGTGAACTTATTTTTACTTCCATATACATTGAGAGGACCTACATTCCAAAATAAAACCATTTAGTCAGGATCATTGATTACTGGTCCTTATTGTGTAATCTCAAATGTTGGAAACGTATTTCAGATGTTATCTCCCTTACAGTGCTTCAAGTCAACTAACAGAAGTCCAACCAAGGAGTAAATATTTTCAATGATGTTACAAAGAGATTGAAATGTAGATACCAACACACCATCGAAAGAAAAGCAAAAGAAAAAGGGGCCACATCAATCTGTATTTATAAAATAAAATAAACTTTAAATATTGTAGCATGCGTTCAAGCAGAGTCAACGTTGTTCGGAAGAACAAAGCATTATAGCTAAGCAGAAAGTTGAAAAGGCAATATAAATATTTTAAAAATGTATTGGTGAATTATCACGTTGTAAGCATTTGACCACATATCTTAAAAGGTTGTTATATAGAGGTATTATATAAATAATAATAACAAACACTTTTCTATTCAAAAAATGTAATCAAACTTAAACTGCAAAAAGATGGGGAAAGTATCTGCAGATGTTGCTGTACAGCATACAAATTGTAGAAACACTTCATTTGTAAATGCATATTGAAATCCAAATAATATCTGCTAATTAACTGTGATGTTTTAAGATGCCAATGTAATTTCACTAGTAAAACCAACTCAGGCGGTATCTCCATAAAGGTCACTGAAAGCAGGAACACTCCATCAGGGCCACTTCAGTGAACAGACCCCAAGATGCACACATATGCAATGTATCATGGAAAGAAACTTGCAACACAGTCAGATAAGGATGCTCAAAACACTTAAAATGACTGTATATCTTTTTGGTCTTACAGGGGAAATGTGCTTGAGAATACTCGCACTTCAATAACCTACAAATGGCTTCAAACCAGATAAAGTGCATCTTCATATACTTACCACAGAGGGTGACAAAGCTGGAGAAGGGGAGATGGATGCAAATCCTAACAAGCATCCAGAATCTTTACCAAATACAATGTGAGCTTCTACCCTAATGCACTTGATTAGTGCAGCAATTCAAAGTGCCTTCTGACTGCCCAATAAGTATCTAAGCATATCCATATCAACAAATCAGCTGTCCTCCTCATTTGTACATCACACTGTGTTAGACAAAAGTAATTGAGAGCCAAAGTGAATATTCCTCATCCCGACACAGCTGTATATTTTTTTACATGGCCCACTTGCGTTTCCTGATTGTCCTATATGCAGCTTCAGTTGCTGCTGTTTGTGAATGAAGTCCAAATGTGTCATTGCACAGGTTGCAAAAACTGGTCAAATTCTGCAACCTGTATTTTTCAAGCCACTGTGGAATTTTGCGAACAGACCTATGTAATAAGAGGTTGGTTCATTAAATTCTGATTCAAAGACATTTGCATACTGACCCAGCTCATTAATATTCATGAGGCACTTCACAAATTGCAGATCATCCCAATACTGTTATTTTGTTTACATAAATGAAATAATTTTTAAAACACAAAAAACTCGCAGTTTTTCTTCAAGGGAACTATTTTTAACAAAAAACACCTTTTTTGGTAGTTTAAATTTACTCCCCCTGAAACTTTTACAAAACTTCAGAAAGGGGAAGGAGACAAAATTGCACCACCGTCCCTATGTGAATGATTTAATACCTTAGCTTAGTTGTTGATAACTTTTCTAAGGTTTGTGATTAAATTATGGCTGGAAACCTTTGATACATCTGAAACAGAAACCCTATTAGAAAGTGATGAGCATGACACATGCTTTCCAAATTGCGATTCAGTATCCAGAGGCAGACCCATTTCCGGACTCAAAAAAAATTGTAGCTTCCCAAAATAAATCTGAAACAAAGGGGCACATGCATCAATGGAAATTGCATTCGCAAATGGTGCGAATCGCAAAATTCGGCCGTTTACGAATGCAATTCCAATTTTTGAAATGCATTATAATTTTTGTAATTTTCTCAATTTAAGAAATCGCAAAATTGCGATTTCTTAAATTGCGATTGCATTTAAGGAATCTCAAATTGAGATTCCTTAAATGCAATGCGTCAAACTTTCATAATTTTCGAATTCGCAAATAAGGGGAGCAAATTACCATGAAGTTGACCTTCATGGTAATTTGCGAAAACTTTGAAAAAAGCACTAAAGTGCATTTTTCAAAGTTCTATTTTACACTCACACATGCCCCTTGGGGCATGTGCGTGTGCAAAATGTACTTATAGGCAGATTTCAGGGGTGCAACAGGGTGTCCTTTGGACACCCCTGCACCCTTGAAATTGCATTCTCAATTTGCGAATTTCAAATGGTGAATCACAAATTAGGAATGTCTTCCCATTCATTCCTATGGACCTCTAGGCCCATAGGAATGGATGGGGAGGTATTCCTTAATTGCGATTCTCAATTTGAGAATCGCAATTAAGGAATTTTAAGAAATCGCTATTTTTTTAGCAATTTCTTGATGCATTGCAGTTTGCAAATCCTTAATTGCGATTCCTTATTTTTCGCAATTAAGGAATCGCAAAATGCAATATTGATGCATGTGCCTCTTAGTGAAGATATATTTAGCTTCGCAAATACACAAATGTATTAAACTGAAGGTTTTCTACCTGGCCCCTTTATTATTAAACCAAAATATGTATGCCTTGTATAATAAATTATAAAAATGCTAGAAAACGTAATAGCAGATCCTTTTTTTCCAATTCAATTCAGATCAAAAGATCTTTAATAAGCTGTTCCAGCAATAAAGGACAAGACAATTACATAAAAACAGTTAATATTCCATCGTTATAAAAATAATCACAGTTGGAATAACGTCAGGTCAAGGCCATAACACAGCAGATGACAAAAACACTGGAGATAGACGCATACAATTTTAATAGCTAATCTTTCCAGAGCATATTCTGGCCTCAGAACAAGATGTCATGTACCCATGGTGTTCAACTTTTAATCGTTTGCAGAAACTGATCATCGAGATTGACATGGCTTGATCAATATCTTCCTCACAGCTTCTTTCACCTCATTGTTTCTCAGGCTGTATATCACTGGGTTCAGAGCAGGAACCAGCACAGCATGGATGACAGCGGCCACTTTGATCTTGTCTTCTGAATCTTTTGAGTGGGGCATTAACTCCATGATCAAGCAGCTGCCGTAGAAAAGAAAGACACAAGTGAAGTGGGAGATGCAGGTTGAGGCAGCCCGGTGTCTCCCAGCTGAGGTGCGGATCCTAAGGATGGCTTTGACGATGTGGATGTAGGAGACAATGATAACAAGAAGGGAACCTCCCACCATCATGCCACCAAATATAATCAGTACCAAATCATTTAAGAAAAAGTCTGTGCAGGATAGAGGAATAAGTACAGGGTAGTCACAAGTAAAATGATTCATGACATCAGGCCCACAAAAAGATAACCGAAATAAGCAAACAGCATGAATCAGAGAGTGCAGAAAGCTTGCTATGTATGACCCTACAATTAATCGTATGCAGAGATGTGTGCTCATGTTGATTGTGTATAGCAGTGGGTTGCATATTGCGACATATCTGTCATAGGCCATTACCCCCAAGAGAAAGAACTCAGAACTGCCAAAGGCACAAAACAGGTAGGTTTGGGCTATGCACTCATTAAAAGAGATCCTCTTCTCCCCAGTAATAAATCCAACCAACATCTTGGGAGAGATAACAGTGGTCAAGGAAATATCCACAAAGGACAACTGTGCAAGGAAGAAGTACATGGGTGTGTGAAGGCGGGAACTGCACCAAACAACGGCCAGGATGCTGAAGTTTCCAAGCACAGTGAAGACGTAGACAGAGAAGAACAGTGGGAACAGAAATATTTGAAGATGTCGGTCACCTGTGAGTCCCAAGAGAATGAACTCAGTCACGTTGCTTCCGTTTCCAGGTTTCATGGCTGTGGGCAATACAATTTGTCTTTGGAAAATCGAATGAGAGCAATAATATGAATTATCAGATTAAACATTCATGTCAACATATTTCTTGAAATTCAGGGTACTTTTAAGAAACCACTTTGTTCACATTTATCAGATAAGTTTCAATAAAACAAAAATATCTTGCCAATGAGCCATAGCTAAAGGTGTCAAGGACTCAAAACATAAATTATTCAAAATTACTTTAGTGATAAACAGTTTTACTTTTTCAGTAGTTGTTGACTGTGATGGTTGTAAGGACCCTGAGTCACAGTTAGCATTCTAGTGTTCTGTATGTAACTGAACTGAACACCCACCCACCACTGATGTCACTGGTCAGGTGACACAGCTATAATAAAAGTGGCAGAGCGCACATGCTCTTGGCCAGTTGCACCCAATATTCCAGTGTGTCCTGTGTCTCAGTTATTCCAGCATGAGGGGCTAGGGCCCGACCCTACAATGGCGACGAGGGCAGACGCTAGCCACACGTCCCGCAGCTAAAAGAAAACTTCATGTAAAGGGGAAGGGAGCTGCCTACATCGAAGGCACACCCCCTAAGAAAGGAGCCGGCCGCCGAGAGGCCCTTGGGGCTTGTGTCGAGCCCCAGGCCTGGAGAAGAATGAGAAGGTGACCGGGAGCCCATCCCGCACCTCTAAGGCCTGCCGTGGTCTGCCCTGCCATGGCAGTGTCCCGAAGTGAAGAGTGGGTCGACCGGAGCCCACCCGCGTCGGCCGCAGGACAGAGACTCCCCACCGTGAAAAGAGCGGACCGACAAGAGCCCACCCGCGTCGGCCGCGACTGAGCCCATCTATATTGAAGCCTTCGCGGAGCCCACCCGCGTGGTAACAGTGGCCCGTTGGCCGAAGGTAGGCCCATGCAGATGACCGGCACTGAAAGCGGAGCCCACCCGCAAAGGTCACAACAATTATAATGGCGGCCGCCTGCTAGCACCGGCCGGGACATATAAAGCGGAGCCCACCCACTATAAACGTTAACTGTGCCCCCAAAAGTGTGACGAACGCTGGCTACTGGCCCCCCCAGTGAAGCGAGGCCAGCGGAGCCTTCCCAGCTGCGGGGTGAATAACTTCAAAGGAGAGCACCCACAGTGTGTGGAGAGCTGCCGGGCGCCCAGACAATCAAAGCGGAGACCACCCGCAAAGAGTCAACACCCCCAACCCCGCGCAGCGTGTGATGTACAAGGCTGCAGCGGCGGGGTGGGGAAGCGTGAAATCCAGCACCCGGCCTGCAGCCGGTAACAACAGCATCAGTACACCCCCGGCACAGCCCCGATAAAAGAGAACTCACCGCGATGTAAGGGGGAAAGTCATCAAGCCGTGGCCGCCTGCCTCGCCGCACCGCAAAGCTGTGTATGCGCGGCCGAGGCAGAGAACGGCCCGGAGACCAGCAGACACCGACACCCCTCCCCGCCGTGCAGCGTGTGAGGACTGAAGCTGCGGCGGCGGGGCGCAAGAACTAAGGCAGAATCCGGCCTATGGCCAGACTCAAATGAACCCCCAGCGCGTGCCCCTGCCGGGGATCAATGAATCAAGGAGAATAGCGCCCGTAGCATGAGGCAGACTGTCACGCTCACTTTAATGGTGGAACGGTCACAGGGTTGCACCCACAACGCGACCCTCCCTGCTGCCATCCGTCAGAGAGGAGCTCAGCACTCGCACCAGCAAATAGGAGCACACAGAATAAGTTCACCCTAGGCTCACAGCACCAGTAAAGTAGTTGCGCATCCTGGCCAGCAACCCGTCTGCCCTGCATCCACCCAAGAAACGGACCCCTAGCGTGAGGCCAACTGCCAGGACCCCCCAGGCAAAAGAGGCAGCACAACGGGCTTCAGTGAAAGTTTGAAATGCGTGCCTGAAAAGATGAAAGGGAGAAGTGCTGTGTTTGTTCTAACCAGCCTCCCATGGATCGCACCTGCATCTTCGCTCCAGCCGAACGTCAGCCAAGCCTGGTACGGTCAAAGAAAAGAGCAACACTGCCACCTTGTGGCCGCTTCATGCTACTAGACTGCATGGCCCCCATACAAGCGATGCCAAAAGACTGAGAGAAAACCACCTGCTGGCAGGTGGCTGCTCCCAAAGGAAAGAGAACAGAAGAAGGGACACAAGGGACCCAGTCAGCGATACCGAAGGGAAGGCATGCACACAAGGCACAGGGAGGGGACGGTGCAGGAGTGCGCCAGAAACGCAAAAGAACGCGACAGAGCCTAGGATGGTGCCAAAAGCCACAGAAGCGCGTCAGGAGTGCAACAACTCCACGCAGGACATTCCAAAGGATCGCAACCAACAACGTAAGGAAGAAGCAAGACCAGAAGAAGGTCAACGGAGTGGTGACCCAACCCTCCAAAAGCAACACTCCAGAAGCACCTACGCCACGTCGGAAGAGAACACATCGATGCCTCGTGGCCACAGGTCATTGCTGCAGCAGTATTACGAAGACAGGAATACCACCACACTAACCGATGGTTGGTCTGGAACCCGGCAACAAGAAGTGCAAAACCGCATGACGCAAATGCACAGCAATACAGACAGCACCAACCCAAAGCAGCAAACCACAAGGGACACCCGAAGAGCGCAACCAGTTGTGCACCAAAGCAATCAAACTGCGATGAAAGGAAAATGGTTGCGCAGACAACCCTCAGCATGGAAAACTCAACACAAGAGCAACCTGACCACTCAGCCTGGTCACAAAGCATGAAGCAGACTAGCCAGATGGTCGCACCAAGTAGCTGACCAGCCAAATGGTCGCACCACGAAGTCTACCTGCCAGATATCGGCAGAAGGGAACAGCACGAGGTCCAAGAAGTTCAGCCAAGGCGCGGTCCGTGAACATGGACTAACGAACTTCAACACCACAAATTAACAGAGGCGACGTAAAGAAGATGTGAAGGTCGCGACACTAACCCTGGGAGTTGAGTGACAAAAAGACAGTGTCCTCGGACTAGGACAAGACCAAGAGGACACGTCAAGAGTGCGCGCGCTGCACGAGGAATACTGGCCAGAGAAGATGAAAGAAGACAGGGCCAGGTTACATCGCGAGAAGAAGAAGAGTGGCCACTGCCACTGAGAAAAGAAGGAAGAAGAAACCAGAGTGGCAGACTGCCACTGCAAGAAGAAGAAAGGAGAAATCAGAGTGGCCACAGCCACTGGAATAAGAAGGAAGGAGAAGTCAGAGTGGCACACTGCCACTGCAAGAAGAAAGAAGGAGAAATCAGAGTGGCCACCACCACTGGAAGAAGAAGGAAGGAGAAGTCAGAGTGGCACACTGCCACTGCAAGAAGAAGGAAGGAGAAATCAGAGTGGCACGCTACCACTGCAAGAAGAAGCCGCCCCTGCGGAATGAAGGAAGGTGACAGGCACTGGACCATCTGAGTGCATTGGGAGACAAGGCCTGGCAAGAGCACCGGCAGCGCAGATCAAAGACAGCTACCTACGAGCCATCCATCTACATGGCGATCGCAGAAGAGAGCAAGCTAGACTGTTAGCGACATCTACCTCTGGGGTTGAGCAGAAGATTGGATGGGGTGACTGCTCAGGCCTCCGGAAGCTGAGGAACTGACCACCTCACACCAGCCCGTGACAACCCAGGAAGCAGAGGCCTCAAGGGACTCTGGTGGCAGCAAGTCCTGCACGGGAGACAGATCCACAGTTGCGCGTCTGCAGGACCCAAGGGGATGAAAGCCTCGCGAGCAAGGAAAAGAGTCGACAACTCAACCTTCAGGTGTAACTAAGACACAGCGGTGAGGCTCATGGAGCGCCCTGCTCGCGGCTCGAAGGCTATGGTAGAGCAACACGACCGAAAACACCAGTCCAGTGGAAACCTGGCAAAGAGGTCCTCCTGGACATCTGGTGAGAGAAGAACACCAGCAAGAGGGGCATCCTAGTGAGAGGGATGTTGACACCTACTCTCTTCACCTGCCAAGAGACAAAATTGAAGTCTGCCTGGAGACATCGCGAAGCCAGAGTAGAGAAAAGAAGCCAGAAAACAGTCAACACCTACATCATCCATCTCTCTCCAACTACTCATCATCACCAATTGAGCGAAGCAAAGGCAGGGCCAATAACAACGTCCAGACGGCACAGATAAAGAATGAACCCGCCGAACAACTACGAGCCATAACACAGAGAACTGTTAGTCCTGGATGCAGGAACTACACTGCCTGCGGTTTGCAAGCAGCCAAAGAGACTCGTTGAAATCATAAATCCAACGTTACATTTTCGTGTCTTTTCTTTTCCCACAGGGTGTTGGACTTTTCCCGTTTGGTTTGATTTTCACCAATTTTGGTAGGGATGTAAGGACCCAGAGTCACAGTTAGCATTCTAGTGTTCTGTATGTAACTACACTGAACACCCACCCACCACTGATGTCACTGGTCAGGAGACACAGCTATAATAAAAGTGGCCGAGCGTATGTGCTTGTGGCCAGTTGCACCCAGTATCCAGTGTGTCCTGTGTCATCAGTTATTTCCAGCATTAGGGCCTAGCACCCGACCCTACAATGGTGTACTATGAGCTCATCCTGGTCCATTGCCATTTCAAATGCATTTATAATCCTTAAAGCTTTCTACATTTTTTAAGAAATTTGGGGAGAGGTACCACCATTTAATTTTGTGCTTCACAATTAGATACTCTAAAAGTGAAATGTACTTATATGTCTCAGACATATTTATAATTTCCCAATAGGGTCACAAGGCATCTACCTCAATAGTATTCATGAGACATCGCAATTTGCAACCCATTGGTAATGGCAGGCATTCACACACATTTTGGCCGGCTGGGGTCGCAGACCACCATGTCTGTAACTGCATTTTCAATAAAGCAGTTTTTTTAAAATGCAGTCCATTTGCTTTTTAAAGGAAAACTGGTTGCATTTAAAAGAGAATGATGACAAAGGTTTCTTTGCAGTTTTTGAGATTGGGCAAGGATCCGTGGGACCACTGCCTGCTCTGAAAAAGTTGATGCCTCCATTCACAAAGGGGAAGGGGTCTCTTGAGGACCCCTGCTTGTTTGAGAATAGCTCACCACCAATTTAAAATTGGCGGTAAACTATGATTGTTTTGCGACCGCATTCCAGTTGTTATACAATCTTGCATTCTCTGGATACTCGCTATTAGGAATGGATGCCCTCGGCACGCTACTTCCCAGTTGAAAGTCACAAAGCCTATTTTGCAAGTTGGTGATAGGTTACCGATTTGCAAAATAGGATTTGCACATTTCAAAAGCTGTTTTAATGGCCCCAAGTTAGCCGAATCTATATATGTGACTGGCAAAAAACTGTTGTACATCTGGGGCCAGATGTAGCAATATTAAGAATATCGATTACATAATTGCGATTCTCTGTTAATCATAATTTTAAAATCTCTATTCCTAATGTATGAAACTCATAAGAGTTTCATTTAACTGTTCCGAGAGAGTCCAAATTCGACCTACCTCAAGAACAGGGATGGTGGCCTGTAGGGGTCAACAGACCATCATGTCTGTGATTGTTTCCAATTGTTCAATGCATCCCATTTTCCTTAAAGAAAAACGGGATGCATTTAAAAGAGAAAAATTAAAGGTTTGCCACTACCTGCTATTAAAACTGGTAAACAGTCATAATATCGATTCCAAAATATAGAATGGACATAATATCGAAGTAAAAATATAGAATGGACAAAATATAGAATGGACACAATATAGAGGTTAAAAATATTGAATTAAAGGTAAGTAATATCGATTTACAAAATATAGAAGTCAAACTAGTTAATTTTTGTAATGTATGTTTAATTTATTTTAATTAATTAATGTTATGGTATTTAATTATTGCGTAATTTAATTCTGTAGCCGGTTGTGGGTTTATAGGGGAATAGGGTGGGAAGTAATTTAATTATAAAATTAAATATTAATTTTTAGCAATTATTATACATTTTTATTAAATCTAGTTTTTTAGTTCTGTAGCGGGATGTGGGTTTATAGGGGAATAGGGTGGGAAGTAATTTAATTGTAATTCATTAAATATGTTTATTAATTTATTAGTATTAATTTTGAATTTATTGTTAATTATTAATTGGTAATTAATTTTTATTAATTGGCAATTAATTTTTATTAATTGATTAATTGTTAATTATGTTAATTTTCTAAATGTATTTTCTGTAGCGGGTTGTGGGCTTATAGGGGAACAGGGTGGGAAGTAATTTAATTGTAATTAAGTAAATATTTTTATTTATTTATTGGTATTGATTTTAAATGTATTGGTAATTAATTTTTAATTGGTAATTAATTTCTATTATTAGCAATTACGTTTTATTAATTGGTAATTATTTTGTATTGATTAAATATTTGATAATTATGATAATTGCATTAATGTATTTTTTGAAGTGGGATGTGGGTTTATAGGGGAACAGGGTGGGAAGTAATGTAATTGTAATTATTACGTAATAAAACACTTTTTGTGTATTGATAATTAATTTACTGTTAATTATTAATTGGTATTATTTTTATTATTAATCCGTTTTTGTTATTGAAAATTAATTAGTTGTTAAATAATTATGAATAGGTTATTAATTTTCATTAGCTAATATGTATTTGTATTCCTAATTAATTATTACATAATATTAAATTGGTTATTAATTTCAATTAATGTTTTATTGGTATTGATATTTAATTTATTTTTAATAAAATATTAAATCATTACTTTCCCTACTGTTAAACTCACTGGAGTGGGAATACTAATTTTCACCCTCCCGCTATACATGGGATACTGTTGCACTCTCTGGAGGGTGAATAGTATTTTTTACCCCTACGCTATCCAACACTTTCCCTACTGTTGCACTCTCTGGAGTGGGAATAGAAATTTTTACCCTTACGCTATCCAACGCTTTTCCTACTGTTGCATTCACTGGAGTGGGAATAGTATTTTTTACCCTTACGCTATCCAACGCTTTCCCTACTGTTGCACTCTCTGGAGTGGGAATAGTAATTTTTACCCCTACGCTATCCAACGCTTTCCATACTGTTGCACTCTCTGGAGTGGTAATAGTTTTTTTTACCCCTGCGCTATCCAACGCTTTCCCTACTGTTGCACTCACTGAAGTGGGAATAGTAATTTTTACCCTTCCAATAGCCAACGCTTTCCTTACTGTTGCACTCTCTGGAGTGGGAATAGTAATTTTTACCCCTACGCTATCCAACGCGTTCCCTACTGTTGCACTCTCTGGAGTTGGAATAGTAATTTTTACCCTCCCGCTATCCAACGCTTTCCCTACTGTTGCACTCTCTGGAGTGGGAATAGTAATTTTTACCCTTATGCTATCCAACGCTTTACCTACTGTTGCACCCACTGGAGTGGGAATAGTATTTTTTACCCCTACGCTATCTAACACTTTCCCTACTGTTGCACTCTCTGGAGTGGAAATAGTAAATTTTACCCCTTCGCTATCCAACACTTTCCCTACTGTTACACTCTCTGGAGTGGGAATAGTATTTTTTACCCCTACGCTATCCAACGCTTTCCCTACTGTTGCACTCACTGAAGTGGTAGTATTACATTTTACCCTCCTGCTATCCTACGGTAAAATATTGTACATTTTTTATTAATAACTTAAATAATTATATCTTAATGCTAAGGTTATTTGAGTATTTTTAAGTATGTTTTAGTTAATTATATTTATTATTTCATTAATTTTAAATTACTTTTAAGACATTTTTAAAAAATCGATATTTTGACTGACTATATTTTTTACAGACTATATTTTGGAGTCGATATTTTTGTACTTACCTGTTTGTAGATAGGAATTCGATATTTTTGCATTCTATATTATGTCAGTGATCCATGGAATCTCTGACTTACACTTAGTCGTACAGTGACAACTGTATGTGTTATGTTATGTTATATTATCCGGATTTATTGAACGCACAGATGCCCCAGCAAAGGGGCGTCCTGGCGCTTGACAGAACAGAAAAACCGGACAAGTATTCTAACAGAACCAAAACACAACAGCACTAAGGAGCTGGGGGGAAGAGGAAAGTTTTAACGGCCTTCCTGAAAGAAAAGAGCCCATCCATAGCACGTATGTGGGCAGGAAGGGAGTTCCATAGCTTGGCGGCAAGAACTCTAAAAGAGCGGCCGCCAGTCCTGGATCTCTTAAAACGAGGCACTATGGCTAAGTGGAGACCAGAAGACCTCAGAGAGCGTGCTGGAACGTAAGGGAAAAAAGATGCTCCAGAATCTGAGGGGACGAGTGTTTGAGGATTTTAAACGATAGACAGAGAGATTTAAACATTATTCTCTGAGCAACCGGGAGCCAGTGGAGTTTGTGAATGGTTTTTCTGGCTGAACAGAATTTGGGTAAGCCGACCAGAGCTCTGGCGGCAGCGTTCTGGACGCGTTGGAGACGGGAGAGTTCAGCCTGATTAACTCCAAGAAGAAGAGAGCTGGCATAATCTAACTTAGACAAAATCATAGCTTGTACAATGAGTTGTCTAGTGGGAGCGTCGAAGAATTTGAAGGTGGATCGAAGCTGACGCAAAATCCCAAAACACGAAGCAGCAATCTTTTTGGTGTGGGTAGAGAAGCTCAATTGGGAATCAAACCACACACCTAGATTTTTGACCTCAGTGACAGAGATAGGGGTAGGACCAAGCTCGGGCGGCCACCAATTATCGCCCCATAAGTGGGTTTGTTTCCCAACAATGAGCACCTCGGTTTTCTTGGCGTTCAATTGCAGGAAGTTGTCAGTCATCTAGCGAGCCACAGATATAAGTCCTTCACGGAACTTAGCAGCCTCAAGATCGGAAGCCCCACTAATGGTGACCGCCAGCTGTGTGTCATCTGTGTAGGACACCATGGACAGGTTCCCACACACAGCAGCTAGCGGCTGCACATAAAGGTTGAATAAAGTGGGACTAAGAGCCGATCCCTGCGGGACTCCCTGGGCGATCGCATGAGGTTTAGATTCAAAAGGAGGGGTGGTGACCCTGAAGGTGCGATCAGATAGAAAAGATCGGAACCACTCAAGTGCCAAATTGTCCACCCCGGCCTCTACCAGACGTTGGAGTAAAATGTCATGGGAGACGGTGTCGAAAGCGGCACTGAGATCAAGAAGAACCAGTGCCGCCGTGTTACCAGAATCAACCAACATGCGAAGATGTTCAGCCATATACAGGAGCGCAGTCTCGGTGCTATGACCGGGCCTGAAGCCATTCTGCGAAGGATCTAAAATATTAGCAGAATGGAGATGGTTAGCTAAGATGGTATTAACATGGGCCTCGGTCAGTTTAGCTGCCCACGGGAGGAGAGAAATGGGACGATAATTCTCAGATTTTTGAGGGTCCAGAGCAGGTTTTTTTAAAATAGGAATCACCTGGGCATTTTTCCAGGCACAAGGAACAGAGCCTGAGGACAGGGACAGATTAATAAGCTTGCAAAGTGGGGGAAAACAGAGGGAGGCAGATTCTCTAAATTGAGCGGGTCGTAGTGGGTCTTTAGGAGAACCCGACTTCACTCTTGCAACCAGTCTATTAAAATCCTCCGTAGAGAGCTCTGGAAGATGCAATAGTGCAATGTGTGTAGAATTACTTAATAATTACAGTTTGATTTAATGCTAAAAGTAAAAAAACAGAGAGGAGATCAATTACATGCAGTATGAGAGTTTCCATCTAAGAACTAAAAGATCCTAGTTATGTTATGTTATGTTATGTTATGTTATGTTATGTTATGTTATGTTATGTTATGTTATGTTATTAATACTTATAGGGCCTGATTCACAGAATGAACTTAAGACTCAATCCTAAACTTAGTACTAGTTTGGTATTCACAGAATGCA
The DNA here is from genome assembly GCF_964263255.1 of Lissotriton vulgaris. NCBI lineage: Eukaryota > Metazoa > Chordata > Amphibia > Caudata > Salamandridae > Lissotriton > Lissotriton vulgaris. Next base: position 220,158,139 of record NC_141686.1, on the reverse strand, counting down.
CTTACTACTTTTGGCATTCACAGAATGAACTTACTACTTTTGGTATTCACAGAAGTTAGGATTTTGTCTTAAGTTTGTCTTAAGAGAAACTTAAGACATACTTAAGACAGACTTAAGACAGACTTAAGACAGACTTAAGACAAAATCCTAACTTCTGTGAATACCGAAAGTAGTACGTTCATTCTGTGAATGCCAAAAGTAGTAAGTGCATTCTGTGAATTCCAAAATAGTGGTAAGTTTAGGATTGAGTCTTAAGTTCATTCTGTGAATCGGGCCCATAGAGAGCGTGATTACCCTAGGGTGTCCTGGCGCTAAGTACTGATTGCCCAGGAAACATAACATAAATCTAACAATAAGAGAAAAGCCATGTTTTAAGGCCTTTGCAAAAGGAAATGAGATCTGGGGCATTTCTGAGTTGGAACGGGAGTTTATTACAGGCTTTAACTGCACCATGAACAAAACTCCTCCCTCCCTAATTAGTTTTTTTAAAAGGGGGGGGGTCTGAACGAATTTGGATCCAGAGGATCTCAAAGTCCTCCCTGGAGTATACCAATAAAATGTCTTCCGCATGAAATCCGGACCAATATCGTTGACCGCCTTAAAGACAATAGACAGTGCTTTAAAGTGAAGTGAACCTTAATGTTCCGGTCAGCACTCTAGCTGCCACGTTCTGGACCAATCGCAACCTGTTCAAATGTTGTTTTTGAATATTAAGATATAAACTGTTGCATTAGTCGAGACGCGACATTATGAGTGCTGTCATCACAGTTCTGAGATTATCTTTGGTCAGGAAGATCTTTATTTTCTTAATAATTCTGAGGAAAATAAAGCATGCTGAGGTCACCATGTTAACTTGATCTGCCATGGTGAGTTTATTATCCACAACGATCCCCAGATTCTTGGCTTTTCTAGATGGTTCAGGACACAAACCCAAATCCTCCGGCCACCAATTGTGTCCAGACCAAAGGGTTGTTACCAAATTTGAAAACCTTGGTCTTACCCGAGTTTAATTTTAGGCAGGTGGAGGACATCCAGGCTGGAATAGAACCCATACAACCATGGAAGCGCTCACCCGCCTCCTTCTCCGCTCCCTCCGGCAGCGACAGCACAATTTGAGTGTCGTCACCATAGGAGGTGAGCTGGAAGCCAAAGGATCTAATGATACTGGCCAAAGGTGTCACATAGATATTAAAAAGTGGTGGGCTGAGTGCCGAGCCCTGTGGCACCCCACATGGAAGGTTAAAGGGTTCTGAGATGTTTCCATCAAGGTCAACTGTTTGAGACCTATCTGATAGGAATGATTGCAATAATTCCCATGCTGAACCCTTTACTCCTATATCAGATAGATGGTTTAGTAGTACCTTATGGTGCCCAGTATCAAAGGCCGCAGATAGGTCCAATAGGATTAGTATGGCTTTTCCTACTTTATCTACTGCCTCTCTTATTTCCTCAGTTGACTTCAGTATAGCCAGCTCAATGCTATGAAAAGCTCTGAACCCATACTGTGATGGGTCTAAGATGTTATTCGTCAGCAGGAAATTGCTCAGTTGTCTATTCCTTTCTTTTTCCAGCAGTTTGGCTGGCAGCGGGAGCCTAGAGAAAGGTCTATAGTTGTTGGGGTCCTTAGGGTCCAATGACTGTTTCTTCAAAAGTGGCAACACAGAAGCAGTTTTCCATAATTTGGGAAAGATACTAGACGTTAGAACTGCATTAAGCAGAGGTATAAGTGCAGTTTCTAACAATCAGGGATTTGCATAATGATCCACACTGGACAGGGGTCACTGGGTGCTCTGGATTTAATTAAATTCAGCAGTTTGCTAGTGTCTAGTCTTTCCAGAGTGGAGAATGAATCCAATAATATCCCTGGGGCAGAACTGCAGTCACCATCATTCCGATTGGAAATATTCTGATTATTATTGATCGAATTCACTAGAGAGGAAAAAATATTTTCTACTTTTTCTCTGAAAAACCCTGCAATCTTGTTGCAGAATTCCAGATCTTCCTGGATTTTACCAGTATTGGGGCTGGATGGTTTAATAATGGTCTTAAAGAGTTCCTTTGTGTTAGATACAGCCTTAGATATTTGCAGAGAAAAATACTCCTTTTTTGCTGCTAAAAACATTTCTTCATAACCAGAATTACATCTTTGAAATTCTTCTCTATCGGATTCCATGTAATGTTTACGCCATGTCCTTTCAGCATGTTTACAGGCTAGTTTCTTGGCCCTAAGCTCGCCTGAATACCAAGGAGCCTTAGGAGCGGTTCATCTAGGTATCAATTTTTTTGCGAGGAAGTAGCTGATCGCATGCACTAGAAAGCCAGTTGTTATATGAAATGATGGCTTCCTCCACATCTACCGAAGGATGGTACATAGAACTTTTAAGGATAGATTTAAGGCTCTCTACATCCAGTTTACCCCATGCTCTGGTAGTGATCTCTTTAGCCTGTGTCAGGTCCGCGGGGTGTACTAAGAAGTTACTCAGTTCAAAATTAATCGCACAGTGATCTGACCATAAAATCAGAAGCACTAAAATGCAAACTAATTCTTTGTTATTAGAGTAGATGCAATCCAAGGTGTGACCTTTGTCATGAGTAGGGGGTATCACCAGTTGTTTGAGACCTCCCAGTCCCATGGTTTGCTCCAACCTGGACGTATCAGGGTCAACAACAATTTTTAGATGGAAATTAAAGTCCCCCAATACCGTGAAGGCTTCTAGGCACAACTCCTCTTCTGCCAACGAGCCCAAAGAGTCTAAAAAACAATTTTTATGACCCGGAGGCCGGTATAGTAGTATACCTTTAAAAGGTTTGTACATAGTGGAATTAATGTTAAAAGCTAATGCCTCACACCCTGAATTAGAGACCCCAACAAAATTGGGGCTGAGAGACTTGCGGTAAATAATGGCAAGCCCTCCTCCTTTTCTTAGTGGTCGGTCGAGCGATGGCAGTAAAAATCAGGCAGTGTAGCCTTTACCAAGTCTGGACCTGATGAACTATCTGTCCATGTCTCGGTAATAAATGCTATCTTTCTGTTATTATCCTCCAGTAGGAGGGCGCATTCTACACTATGTTTCACCAGTGATCGGACGTTAAATAAAATACACTTCAAAGGCTCTTTACTATCCTGAGTCTTCAAATTGTTCTGTAAGGCTTCCTTCCGGTAATTAATTGGCAGATTCAAAATAGCCGGATGAGGAAATCGGCCTTTGGCGGGCCGACGGCGCGCCCGCTGCACGCGTCTGTCCGGTAAATAGGCCAGCCTGAAGCACCACTAGACCGCTAACCAGTCGGGAAGTGCACGCCCCCAACAGAGTCTGAGATCGGACTTCTAACAGTGCAGAGCCGCTATAAATAAATCTATTTAAAAGAGACCAGTCCTCAAATGGTGTGAGTCCTGAGTAAAATATTGCCAAAACACAGTTTTTAAAATGTCAAATACAGTGCAATTCTTACATGGCGAGCATTGAACACAGCATCGCCAGGCAATCAGTACGTTCCTAAAACCCAGTTTTCAGGAGTGGTTGGAGACATTTAGTCAGGCACAGGCTGTGTTCCCTCTAACGTGCGCGGCTGCGCTCGCGCGCACCTTTAAGGCACCGAGCGCGCATGGTACAATGTTTAGCGCGCACACGTTCTTGCCGCCGCCATCCGCTTTTTAAAATGCGAGCGGCGAAAAACAGCAATTTTCCTGGTTGTCTGAGTCCTTTGGGAAAGTATTCGGAGGCTGTCCCCAACTGCCTGACCGCCATGAGCCATCCGTGGAGCCCCTTTCTGGAGGCTGCAAAGAGAGAACTGAGCCGGTCGAGCTCTGAGACAGCGCCGTCCTCAACCTCATTATGGACATCATACAGGACTTGAGAAACTACCATTTGGCCAAGGAAAACGGGGTGCAGTTTTACTCCAAATTCTCTGACTACAAACTGGACGACAAGGAAGCCCCTGAGTACGGGCACTATCAGGATGAGCAGAGAGTCGGGGAGTCTCCCATTTTCACTCCTCTCGTTAGTTAGCATCCGCACTATTCTGTTAGTAAGAAGGTGAAACCAGGCAGAGCCCGAGCACACTATTATGGCTGGGCTTGTTGTGTTGAGAGGTAGGCAGGGCTTGGGTCATGTGGGTGGTCTCTTTGGACTGGGATGAAGTAAGATTGGGGCAAATCTCTTGCACTATATGCTAAAATAGAATTGTATTGAATTTACATATCCTCTAAGGAGATCTGTTGTTACCACCTAAAAATTAATATATTGTGCGGCACAGTTAGTGCAGTAAATTATATCAGAAACAAAGTGTTTGGATACAGATATTGCACAATAACTTCTAAACTATCTATTTGTGTCCATTAGTGCCATGGAGGGTGCTCTGGTCAAAGTATTTATAAGTCACAAGGCAAAACAAGCCCCACGCGGCCATAAAAGTAACAGCTGCGAGTATTTTCATCCCACTCAAAGCCCTGGTCTACACGTGCGGTCAGGTTCTTGGCGCACATAGCCTTGGCTACAGCGCACAGAGACCTTACTCTGCCGCACACAGAGGAAAATAATTAGAGGGAACATTGGGCACAGCCAATCATTCCAATACCCCAGGAACAGCTCTTAAGGAGTAGGGGTCACTTCAGTGGAGGCCAATAGCAGGGTCCATTTAGAACTGGTCAACTGGACAGTTGCAGGAAAGGTTTCTTTTAGCCATTTTTATCCCAGGAGCTTGAACAGGAGATTTGTGTTGCAACCCACAGGGGGCACATCTTTTTCCTTGGCATAAGAGTGAGCAGATCCAGTTCTTCATGGTCACAGACAGCAGGTCCAATCTTCTTCTGTTCTTCCTCAGGTCCTGAAAGTTTTCTGAAGTGGGTGGCAAGGGTTGCCACATTTCTGCACGGCACTAGCCTGTGTTTGTGAGTGACTCCTGGTCCTTACCTAGCCCATGGGGTAAAGGTTCACAAGGGTAGCCCTACCTACGTATGCAGCAGGTCCTGTATACCCATATGCAAAAAATTGCAGAGGTATTCTCCCTGCCAACATCCTTCATGGTGAATCATTTTTCTCAGCAAGAGTGACTGTGCTGCTGCACCCCCTAACCCAGGTGCTTCTTTCCATTTTGGAGATAGATGAAACCCCAGGGGAATCATCTTTGCCTCATTCAACAGTTTCCTTGCACATCCCTAATCTTCAAGGACAAGCTGTGTCAGATAGCCATGCATGCAATGGGGAGAGGATTGGACTGGTAAATCCTGTTCTCTGAGGTATTTGTGAATTGCATGTGACCTTAATCAATATGTCTGCCCTTCTGGAACAGCTCTAGAGGTTTATTGACAGAACTGAGGGGTATATGTATAAGGTGTTAACACCACTGTAGAGTACATTATCTAAAGTTATGGCAGCTTTTCTATCACCTTATTTACAAATTGTCGCTAACCCCAGTTAGCAGCTTTTTCTGGTGAAAACATGAATTTTTAAGATTGCCACTTCTGTTAGCAGGAGTTAAAGAAAATGAGATGCAAGGGGGCATGACCATGCGGAGAAACAAGATGGCCCAGTCTAAAGTCACTGCGCACCAAACCCTTGCTTCCCGCATTCAACCATCTGTTTAATCTGTGCCCTGAGGTGGGAATCCGCTGGCGGAAGCTCTACTCATGTGGTAGAGCCCAAAATCGGACCACCAGGACCAAGGGACCAGGAGATTTGGCCACAACGAGTAGTGGCGTGCAAGGGCATGAAAGCTGATGGAGAGGCCGGCAGTGGTGCAGAGACTAGCGGGTGAGAGTCAGCTGCAAACCCGACGATCGGACTGGCGGCCTTCCGAACACTGAAGCAGGGGCCAGAGGTAACGCAAATGAACATGATACCACCGAAAGGTGCAGAGTCAATTGCCTGAATCAACTCAGCTGTGTGGCAGTGTTGTAAATTAGCAGCAATGGGTTAGCGTTAGCAGAAGCCATCTTGTATTTAGAAGTTGTCTTATTCGCTTTTTAGGAGCCATTTTAGTTTCTGGAGGCCATCTTGTCTACCATGTGCTGCCATGTGCTCACTATGTGATTTGTCCTACCTTCCTTTTAGCTGCACCTGAAGTCTGCCTAGTAACAGGATATATTTAGCCTCCTCCACTTCCACGCATGCTCAGAAATGCCTGGTAGAGTCTGCATCTGTTACTGATTAGTTTTACATAGGAATGTGTTCACTACGTTCTGAAACTGTTAGCTCCTCTCACTTAGTTGAACAAAGAGGATTTGTATGTCCATTTTTGGTATTCTTTGCGTGCTCACAGGAGCCAAGACTGCCCCTTTCACTTATGCTTACCGTGTAAGCCTGAAATGTACATAAGGCGTCAGCCTTTTGAATTCCTCAGACTGCCTCATTCATTTGCCATGGCTTCTGGGCGACGCAGCCTCACCTCATATGAGTGTAATAAACTGTCCTTTGATATTTCAGAGTTCTGTGTCAGTCTCTTACTGCTTTATGGACTACGTATCAGTGACACCATTGAAAGGCAGGATTTTGATTACAACAGCAGGAGTCTACTGCGACATTGCCTGAAAAGTGGTATTCAACACCGCTGCGAGTGTCCCGGAAGGTGTGGCCGACAAAGAGAGACAGGAAGCATAGTGCTGGTGGCCCCAGAGAGTTGGAAATACCCAGAGAGATACGTTGGATTGGGGACCAACATCGAGGATGCAACACCAGAGGAGCAAACTCTCCCCGGAATACCATACCACTGAAGGTGGGAAGACGGCTGCGGGGAATGTGAGAGCCGACATCACCCTGAGAGGAAGGCACTCTGGTAACCGGCTGACAAGTGACTCCAGCGCTTTCTGACTGTCCTCCCGCAGCTCAGGAATGCAGCCTTGTACACGCATTGGCTCTACCGTCAGAAGATTGCCGCCATTTATTCAGTTCTTGCCAGTTCCTGAGGCACAGTTAAAACCATCCGAGTGGCTGGCATTGCAGGTCTGATCTTTGGTGGACCCACCAGGGGAGCCCTGCCAGCACATGGAGTGCACGCAAATAACCTGTGAAGAGATAGTGGCAGTGGGGACTCGGCAGACAACAACTGTCGTGAGTCAAGGTGCGGAACCCAAGCAGGGGACTTACTAACATAACTCCCCTCGACCCAGAGTGGACACTTGAAGGGACCCAAATACTGCAGTGTCTGTAGTTCAGTCGCAGGACTGCAGAGAAGCCAATCTCCCATCAATATGTCGACCACCAGAGGCCCCAATATCACCCAGCACAATAAATTGGACAGTTACACCTGCCCGAAGGTGGCTTTCCCTAGGAGCACAGAGATAAACCAACGGGAGGAGCAGAAGGAGGTGTCCCAGAACCTACCTTGAAGGACATCATTGGGGCGACTGGCAAGATTCATACATCGTTGGAACAGAGAACGGACACAATCACCTCTGAGGTAATGCTAATGAGGGCTGTACCTTGCTACTAATAGGGAAAAGGTCAAACAACTCGAAATTACCACCACAAGCCTATGGGATGATACCAACCAGTTGCAAAATGAGGTCAGGGAACTGCACGCATTCCGCAAGTTCGCAGAAGGGACACTTGACAACTACGAAGGGCGCACTAGACGTAACAATGTACGCATCCTAAGGGTATCGGAAGATGCAGGACAGTCTGCAGACCTCTTCGTAGATAACTTAATAACTGCTCACCTACAGCCAAAAGCCATGTCAAACATCTTTGTGTGGAAAGAGCACGCAGGATACGGTGAGGCCGCCTGAAGCCGGGCTCCCGTCCAATGATGGCCAGACTCTTGAACTATCGAGATAGGGATGCCATCCTGTAAACGGCCAGAGTGGTGCTTCCCTCTGATTTGCGAACTCACCTTCTTTCCGGACTTCACGCAAGCGGTACAGAGACAGCAAAGATTGTTCCCAGTGGTCAAGAAGAGACTGAGAGGCAAATGCCTTAAGTATTCAATGCTGTTCCCGGCCCGGCTCCGACTGCAGGCCGAGGGCAGAACGTGATTCTCTGATTTTCCAGAGACCGCTGCTGGATGGCTGGAGAGATGCAAAGGTTCACAACTCTCATGGACACTAGGAGGTACAGGGGTGCCCTATGATTCTTGAACTGAACTTTAAGCTCTCAGATCAACCTGCTCCACATTGACTGTTACCTGCTTGATACACAGGATAGATAAAGTACAGCTGGGATAGATACGAACCTGAGGGCCTATGCTAGGTGTTCCATAACAGTAAGGGTCCGGCCCTGCCCAGGGGAACTACTTGACTAAGTAGCTGGGAAGGGGAGGGAACTGAAGGGGGGACAGCATTTTCCCCCCAGTTTTCTTCTCTTAGTTTAATTTCAGGGCGACAGGCAGGCTGCATTAGGAAAGTCATGGGCAATTCTGAGCTCAGAGTGCAGGGGAGCCGGGAGGAGGGGAATTGGGAGGGGTTATTGTATTGTTGTTTGTTTGTATTGAATCAACAAGGTATCATTGATCAGTCGCAAGGAATGGTTGGTAACACATAGGCCCAAATACTATTTAATGTTGATGAGTTGGAACGTAAATGGCCTAGGGGACAAAGTTAAGCAATGTGTAGTGCTACAACATATCATGCGTCATGCCCCTGACATGGTATTGCTCCAAGAAATGCAGTTGGTGGGAAATACATGTAGGGCCCTTAACCAGTAGGGATACAAGCTAGTAGCATATTCAAACTTCACCATGGGCTTGAGAGGAACAGGAAAATTGTTGAGGAAGTCCTTTCCAAAGACTGTGAAGTCCACCTGGGTTAATACATGGGGAGAGGAGTTGGCCTAACAGCTAGGGCGGTCGACCTCGAATCTGGGGAACTGGGTTTGAGTCTCGGCAATGACGCTGAACATCCAGTGATTCTGGGCAATTCACTTAATCTCCCTGTGCCTAAAAAAAATGTATGTGTCCTCATGTAATGCAACAGGTGTATGTAAAGCGCTCTGATACCCGATTTGGGTCAAGATGGCGCTATATAAAACTCTATAAAAAAATACATGGGAGCGGTCCATAGGCATCACAGGACAATGGGAGGGGAACACGTTAACCCTTATGTCGGTGGATGTACCACCTGGCCTTCAGGGGCTTGCATTCAAAGTTTTGGGTTCTATCCTACTAGCTGTACCAGAGGGTCTCTTGGCAGTGGGAGGGGACCTCAACTCAGTGGTCTCTAGTACCTTAGACAGACACCTTCCACAAGAACTGCACCCCTCCAATCATTTTCTCCCAGTCTTTTTGGAGGCTCTGGGGTTGCTAGAAACATGCCTAGCTAATCACCCTGACACCATCCAACACACCTACCACTCTGTTGCTCACAATATCTAGTATTTGCTAATCCCACCGACCCAATTTGTACACATTCAGGAAGTCAGGCACATGGCGCGGGGTATATCGGATAAATCCCTGTTGTGGGCCCAATTCGTTATCGGCCAGCACAGAATAGGAAGAATTGCCCCATTAACACCTGGCACCTCCAAAATCCGGTGGTTCGTAAGGCATTGCATACTGCAAAAGAATAATACTTTCAGGGCAATGAAGGTTCAGTACGCTCCCACAAGACACTGTGGGAAGCTTTCAAAACAGAGATAAGGGGACAAGCACTCTCCCAAATAGCGGGTGTGTGGAAAGAGAAAGCAAAAGAGGAAGTTGCATTAGAGGAAGAAATATTCTGTACAGAAGAAGAGATTGAGGGGGGATCCACTCCAGACAGGCTCCATGTCCTACAACTAAAGAGGGATAGCTACAAAAACCTTAGTGAAAGAAAGAGCTAAAGCAATGGGAAGAGAGACGCAGGGCAGAATATATGATCAGGGGGATAAGGCGTGGAAACTAATTGAATGGTTGAATAAAAAAGAGCTTGCAAGTAGATTGGTGCCTGAGTTGACCGACAGGGAGGGACACCTGATCACTGACCCCCAAGAGATTGCAAACACATTTGCAGCTTATTACAAGGAAATATATCGCTCACAGTCACCCTACACAGTAAACGATTCCCAAGATCTCCTTAAAGACATTGCACTGCCAAAACTTTCGGCGGACAACCTGAAATTCTTAGAAGGAGATCTTAGAACAGACGAGATAGCCCAAGAAATCAGAAGCCTTAGCTCTGGGAAGGCATCGGGCCCCAATGGCCTACCGATTGAGCTCTACAAATTCAGACCTGATAAACTCACTAACACATACGTGCAGTGTTTGAAGAAAGTAAAGAAAGGGGGAACTGCTGCGAGACCAAAGGATAGCGACGATGGTCACTATACATAAGGTGGGGCAAGACATGGACGGATTGTGCATCGTATAGGCCAATATCTTTACTAAATGGTGAGCCTAAGATCTTGGCTAAACTTCTCGCTACTAGGCTGGTCTAGGTGAATGGCGGATTGGTCCACCCGGATCAATCAGGCCTTATGCCTCAGCGCAACACTGCCTTAAGCCTTCGCAGAGTGCATGGAGTAATGGGGAGAGTGGCCACTATTCAAGAGGCGTCAATAATCGTGTCATTGAATGCCACAATGGCGTTTGCCACAGTGGAATGGCCATTTATTTTTGGAGTCCTCGGAAAAATGGGATTTGGTCCCCGATTTATCCAATGGGTACACATCCTATATTCGAAGCCTTTAGCCCGAGTGGTTGTTAATAATAAAAAGTCAGAAGTATTCACCCTGAGTAGAGGGACTCGTCAGGGCTGCCCACTCTCCCCCCTCCTGTTTTCACTGGCTTTGGAGCCCTTGGCATCGTGGGTGTGGAGGGATCCGGTGACACGTGGACTGCAATGGGCGAGCACATGGGTAGACTGCATCTCATTGAAGTGGACGACATATTCCTGTTCTTGGCCTCACCAAAGGAATCCCTCATAGGTATACTAAATATATTTGCAGTCTTTAGCAGGAACTCAGGGTTCTTGATTAACTGAAGTAACTCTGTACTCTGTACTATACATCCTTAATGGTCCCCAGCCTGATCTCCCCAGTGGATGTCCGGTGCAGGTCACCACACTAGGCTTTAAGTACCTAGCCATTTATATTACAGCTGAACCAACAGGTAGATTTGCTCACAATCTCCTCCCGCCCCCACAGAGATTGAAGAGGGACACGGCACACTGAAAAGCGCTTCCACTCTCACTGTTGGGCAGGGCGTCCCTATTTAAAAAGATGTCCTTGCCTTTTTTTCGCAAAACTCATCGGATCTAGTCCCTGCAAGCTATTTTAGAGAAATTGAAAGTCTGCAGAGAAGCGTGCTGTGGAGTGGGAAGCCACATATAGCGCTCTCTAAACTAAACCTCAATTGGTATGATGGGGTTATTGGTCTTCCTGACCTTAAAAAATATTACTGGGCAGCGCATCTAGCTGCCATCAACCGTGGCATATATAGACGGGCTGCCGACCCGGGTTGCGCAATGGACAGGTGGCTGTTGCTGGGAGGGAACTATAATAGGGCTATATATACAGCTAAAGGGACACAGCATCTGAAAGGGCCAACTAAGCACTTGGTGTAAATCTGGAGTGCAGCTAATAGAAGCCTGGGGAGGGAACGTATAGTAACATTTGCTACCCCCCAAAGGCACCTCGAAGATTTGTGACCTCTGGGTGAAGGGGGAGGTTAAATTGTTTACCTCCTTACAACAAGACCACAATATAGCCACCACAAAATATGTTTTCGATACATGCAGGTTCGACACGCACTGCAGACATGCCTCCAGAAGGGAGTAACCCCCCTGAATCTTTGCCACTCGAGGACAGGATATTAGACAGATACCTCCAACGAAAGCCATTTCCCTTATCTGTAAAAAGCTGGTGAATAACTCCAGTGACCCCCTCCGAAGAAAACGAGAAAAATGGGAAAGGGATGGAATAATCTTTGACAACGAAGAGTGGGTGGCGGCAGTAGCCTCCTGACGGGAAAAGGCTATAGCAGCTAGATTACGACTGGCCCAGCTTCAAATATTACACTGTTTTTACGTAACAGGACGATACCTAATGAGAATGGGGAGGGGGGAGGATGGAAACTGCAGGAGGCACTGTGGGGGATTGTGCGCATATCCAGCGATACTGGAAGAAAATATATGACATTCTCAGAAAGGTACTCACTCTCAATATTCATCTGGAGGCCAAACCTCCTGAATGTGTGGGAGCCTATCAGATCTTAAAAACAAAAGCATTAAATTGAATTGATAGTTGCAAAGCATAATATTGCCCAGACGTGGGGGGCTGCACAGGCACCGACCATGGCAGATTGGAAGAGAGACATGGATTGGTGTATGTTCCAAGAAAAGACAGTGTATGTGGCAAGGGGATGCCCTAAAAAGTGGTCCTATCTATGGAATGATTGGAGTGTGTATTGAGGTAATAGCTGTACCCCCGCATTTGTGACATCTCATCATGATCCACCATCACCATGATCAATGCTACCAACTAGTACATTTGACTTTGTATGTACCTGACAATAATTGTAATATGCCAAAAGAACATCTTACTGTGTTATACCTTGAAATGTTGATACTTCTTACTAAATAAAAAGAATTATAAAAAAAAGAAAATGAAATGCAAGGTAGGCATTCCCGTGCAAACACTGCCACTAACCCCACTTCCCGAGTTTTACAAGGAATTCCTTGTATGGTGCAAAACCAAAAAAACTGCAGTAAGAGGCAGTTTTTTAAGACCAGAATATAGCTTGTCTTAAAAATAGTGTAAACATTTGGAGCCTCATTTCAGAAAGTTTTGAGGCTAACAGCCCTGCAAGGAATGTTGCTGAGCTGCCCTGCCACAAATCTACTGGGCAGGAATGTTCAATATTAATAAGATAGGGTGCATTCCTGGGCCTCATTCATGAAAAGTGTTGCATCGCTGCGACAAAACAGCGTTGCAACACTTTTCAATACGCCCTTCTGATGACACCATGAATGCGCTGTATTCACTGTACAGCACTCTATGTCGCAATCAATGACAGATAGGTCTGAAATCCAGACATATTTGTCAGCACTGACATCACACATTGCTGCAGTTGTCTCACAAACATGACACAACTCCAGTGTAGGACTTGGCCCTTTTTGGCTAAAGTCCCGAAAATGTTTTGTTTTCCCCTAGACCTTTTTTCTGATATAGTTTTGCCAACCTAGATGCTTTGGACACTTTGCCACTGCTAAACAGTGTCAAAGTGCAAGTGCTTCCTGTATAGAGTGTAATCATAATTGGTTTTCCATGATTGGCATGTTTGCCTTACTAATAAAGTCCCTGGTAAAGTGCACTATGTGTGTCAGGGATAGTAATGCAAATGCAACTAGTGGGCCTGCAGCACTATTTGTGCCACCCACATTAGTAGTCTTAAAAAGGGAACTCAGGCCTGCCATTACAGGGCCTTCGCGCAGTTTGGTAAAATGCCATGTTGTACTGACAACTGTGCCTACTTGCCAGGTCTTACCCTTCCCTTTCTATGCACACCAGACACCCATATGGTAGGTCTAGGGTACCCCCTGGACAGGGTGCAGTGCATGTGAAAGGTAGTACATGTACTAAGGTATGTGCCATGTCCTGACAGTGAAATAATCTCCATTTCGTTTTTCACATTGGAAAGGCTATCTTGCCCATAAGACAGAAAGGGAAGGCTCTGTAATATGTTTGCCAGCCTATCTTCCCAAAGGCTTAAAATGGAAAGGTGAAGTTTAGTATGCCTGACCTCCCAATGTATAACTAATCTTTTTTATGAAGGTGGTTTTTGCATTGTGGGTTTAGAAGCCATTCTTTTAGAATTGGCTGAGATTTGTGCTCTAACATTTCTGTGTGTCTGCCTGGCTGTGAATTGACTGTCTAGATTTGAAAGCTATAGGATCTGGGGAATGTCTTAACCCAGGGGAGGAGGTGAGACAGCAAGAGGCTGACCTGCATCTGTAGTGTAGGGGGAGGAGAAGCCCCTTGAGGTGAAGAGGCCTGGGTTGCTGCTGTAAATCAATTGTCCCATCTCCTGCTGAGTGATTGAGAATCCAGATACCCTCTCTAATAAAAGGAAGAAAGGTGTCACTGGCAGGGAAGCACCCAGAACTGGGTTGAACGTGGGTCAGTGCCCACTGAACACAAATTCTTCAATGCCATTGAGGGGTATAACTATTAGAGGTAAAGCCCCTGAAATTTGGATAATGGTGTAATCAAGTGTGAGCAAGACTGGAGCTACTACGTGGTCAAGAGGACATTTGCCAAGGAAGAAACAAATGCATAGACTGAAGGATAGGACTAACACTTGCTGTGTGTTCTGAAGATGGCCTGCAGTTTGCAGTTTTAACCAAAGAAAGGCTAAGGGACTTTGCTGTGTGGTATGTTCCCGTACGTGAAAGGACCTTGCTGTGTGCTGTGTCCTGAAGTAACTTATCCCCAAGGGCCCGAGGTGAGCTTGCTCCCTGTTGCGGAAACACGGGAACACAAAAGTGCCCATGAGAGTCTCAGCAGCCCTGTGTGGGCTTGCTTGTTGCAGCCTGACACCCTCATAAGAACTGCCCTGTGTTCATGGGCGCCTGAACTCCAAGTGAGTCTTAGCGACACTGTGTGCGTGTGCTTTATGCAGCCTGAGACCTTCATGAGGATCGGCCTGCATTGCATTATTCCTGCTTAACAAAATACCTGATTAGTGTATGACGCATGGCATTACTTCAGCATAACAAACTACCTGATTGTCGTATGATGCATTGCAATATTTCTGTATAACTTACTACCTGATTAGTGCATTGCATCATGCCTGCATAATGAATGACCTGATTAGTGTATTACGCCTTGCCTTATTTCTGCATAACGCCATACCTGTTGGTTGTATTACGCATTGCATTATTTTACCTTGCAATGTGCCTGATTGTTGCATTGCGCAGTCCTAGTGCTGTGATGTCCTTCAGGATGATTGATGCGCTCTATAAATATATTAAACATAACAAATATGCATTGCATTCTTTTTACATTGCAGAGAATCTGATTGCTGCGTTACGCATTGCATTATTTTTACATTGTAAAAGTGCCTGAACTAGTATTACAAACTGTATAACATGATATAAGGATTATAGGTGAATGTTAAGAAGTGCTCATTAATACCACCAGAACTTACAAGGGCTGGCAGGCCTAACACCCGGCCAGGAGAAATAGTACACAACCTCATAGTTTGGATTTATATCATGTGGTCTTATTGTACATCTTTTTATATAAAGTTTATACTTGTTTTCATAAAACTTGTGTAGAGTCTATTTCTGGTGTCATAATTGGGTTTTTGTGAACATGGTTGCATGGTCTAAAATCCAGCAATGCATGGGACCAGCCTATCCATGTGGCACTGCATCACCCTTACACCTGCCATGAGGCTGGCATAAGGTACTGACGCAGTGGCATCCTACAATTGTTGTCGTGAAATCTGATGGAATTCACTGTGCCACTCCTATGAGGTTGTGTTGCGTGGGAACGCCCACCCTACATACATCACACCTGATGCAGGTATAATGTGGCACAGGGCTTCAGAAGTTCGCGCATAAGCCTAGAAGCGTCACTTTGCAAATACGGCGCAATGCGGTGCAAGAATCAAGCTACAAGTACGTAAAGGAAATGACACACTGGCGGGGTGAAACTGTCAGAAGGGGCTCAGGAATAAGCCCCCCTGTCTTTTCCCCCACGCTGGTACACAATGGCTGCCATGGGCCAATGCAGGCACCTTTGAGCCATGGTGCAAGAGTGACTGTGTTACGGAGTTGAATGATGTTGTGGCTCCACCCCTTATCGAGACATCTGCAGGTGCTTCTGGACTAGTGGAGGGTTGGAGTGAACCAGTAGTCTTTCTTGCAGTGTCGTTTGACTGGTCTTTTTTTGAGGAGTGCTTGGGTGTCAGCGCAGTCGGAGATCCATTGGTTGAGGTTTCGCTCTGCAGTGTTGTTGTCTGTGAGCGGTGGCGGAGTGATGGTGCTAAGGGAGTTGACAAGAAGATAATCAGTTGCCTTGATCTAGCAGTGAGGGGGTGATGATGGTGGTGGTGTATGGTGAAGATGTGATGTATACAATGATGGCCTGTCCAGGAGAGTCCAGTGGAGTGGCTGTAGTTGAAGTTCTCTCTGGCGGAGGAGTGCTTAAGCATGTGTTCGACTATGTGGCTTGGAGCGGTGACTAGCTGCTTGAGTCCGATGTTGGCAAGGTTCCCCAGGAGGGGTTGTTGTTCCAGTAGCTGGAGTTGTCCCGGTGGAGCTTGAAGTCTCCAAGCATAATGTAGACGGTGGATGGGAGAGCCTGGGGTTCAATGAGGTCTACAATGGCATCGGTGAATGTTAGTCAATAACCCGGGGGGCATGTAGATGACGGTGCTGCAGAGGATGGTGCTGGGGTTGGTTCGGACCTGGAAGTGGAGGTGTTCCATGGTCACCGTTGGGTCATTAGAGTGCGTGGTCAGTCAGAGTGTGCTTTTGTAGACAATAGAAATGCATTCTCCTGCACAGGGTGGTCCATGGGGGTAATTTAGTAGCTATCAGGGATGGCGATGGCGATGTCCGGTCCGGAGCAGAGCATGATCCAGATTTCTGTGAAGAAGGCAATGTCTGACGAGGTGGCGTTGAGGAGGTCCCAGATGTCTGTGACGTATTTGCGGAGGGACCGCATGTTGAGGAGGTCGAATGCGCTGTTGGTCAACTGGGTGTGCGGTGTGCTGATTTTGCAGAAGTTAAGACTGCTGTTTGGACAGGTGCAAGGGTATTCTTTGTGATGCTTGATGGCAGGCTGCATGGCTCCCATGGTTGAGGGTGAGGAGGGTGCTGGCATCATAGCGGTAGAGTGTCCGAGAAGCAGGGTAAACGGTGCTCGGCACAGTACAGGGCTAGACAGACACAGATGGGATTGCCTTTGGCTATACTTTGGAGCAATAGTGGCATGCCCGCTGCACATGGCCACACAGCGTCCACCATTAAGTAGTGCTGCAGGGGTGCTGGACAGCTGTGAGGCAGGAAACGCAGGAAAGGGCACTGGAGGAGGCGAGGATACAGGTGATCAAAGCAGAAACAAGACAGAAGATGGTAAAAAAAGATCTGCAAAAAAGAACAGAAAAACAAAGCCAAACACAGCAAGGAAAAAAAAATAAAGAAAAAAAGTAGGAAAGCATCGGAGGAGAGCAGAAAGAAGACAGGAACAACAGATGAGAGGGACGGAAGGGAAGTCAAGCTGCAGAGAGTGACGCTCTAACAATGGACTCCGAGGGATGAGGCACAGGCAGGAGCCTGCGAGTGGAGGAGGGACTCAAAAATATGTCCTCTATGTCAGAGGAACCAGCAGCAGCAGATGGGGATGGCAGCAGCAGCAGCATCCAGACGGCACAGTGCTGTGGCAAGAGGAAGTCAACTAAGTGTTAGTCCACCATACACCCAAAAACAAACAAACAGGGGGCAAGGAAAGGCAACACCACCTGAATGACTCTTCGGATCGGGTTTGAATTATAAAAGAATGTACTTGTAAGTTTGAAATGGTATCTTTGATTGACTGTTCTTGGTAACACTCAAGATGAGATGAGAGCACACCAGCATTTGACCAGTGTTCCTTTTCTAGATTGTGAATGTCAGCTTCCTACAAACATTTCAGAACTATACACCTTTGTTAGTAGGAATGCTTTAGAGTGCTCAAGTTGTGAAATTACAAAAACAACAAAAATAGAGTTTAAGGGATCCAATTAAGAACAGTCTACACCAGAATCTAAGAAAACGCACCATGATAAACTGAAAAACAGGACTAGATTGCTACCACCGGAGTAGTTCCCGCAGGGGTTGATAGAAATAGGGGATCAAAATAATATTTTTGGAAAAACAGATAATTGTAGGTGTTCTGATACCATATGATCCTCTTCTTTGAAGGACTCTGGGGAGATTAAAATGACAGAAAGGAGCCGACAGTTGCAGAGTGGATGCATACTTCAAAGAAAAATGTGAAAGAGAGATGACATTGTAGGACATGGATAAAGTGACAATGAAAGAAAAAGGTTATGACTCAAAAGTTCACTTTAAGTAACAGAAAATAGCTGGACATGTCTCAAAAATGTTCATACTTTCCAGGAATGGGGCATGGGTAGTAGATTTACTGGGTAGTATAGTGGAAGTAACTATAGACTCTCAAAGAGCATCTGGTAATGACTCCAATAACGAATATATACAGGTTGAGGCACTGGATGGACATGGAGATGGTAACTCTTAAAATAGGGTTGAAGTGTAAAATAGGGTTGAAGTGTTTATGTACCTCACACGTACGGTAGGCCCTAGGTAGCCCATAGGTTAGGGTGCTGTGTAATGAAAAGGTTGGACATATACTTTTAAGTTTTGCATATCCTGGTAGTAGAAACGGATCACTGACTAAATATCTAGGGACAAAATATAGACTACCCAAAATATAGATTCCAAAATATCGATGGACAAAATATTGAATTCCTATCTACAAACAGGTAATTACCGAAATATCGACCTCAAAATATCATTTATATATATATACATTATAAAAATATTGAATTTCTTAAAATTAATGTACAATTAAAAAAATATAAAAAATAAAGAGCTAAAATATACTTAAAATTAATTTAACTTTAAAAAAAATAAAATGACAATCATATCTGTTAAAACATATATATATATATATATATTAACATAATATTAATAAAAAATATACAATATTATTACCGTAGGATAGCGAAGGTGTAAACATTACTATTCCCACTCCTGGATGTGCAACAGTAGGGAAAGCGTTGGATAGCGTAGGGGTAAAAATTACTATTCCCACTCCAGAGAGTGCAACAGTAGGGAAAGCGTTGGATAGCGTGGAGGTAAAAATTACTATTCCCACTCCAGAGAGTGCAACAGTAGAGAAAGCGTTGGATAGCGTAGGAGTAAAAATTACTATTCCCACTCCAGTAAGTGCAACAGTAAGGAAAGCGTTGGATAGCGTAGGGGTAAAAATTACTGTTCCCACTCCAGAGAGTGCAACAGTAGGGAAAGCGTTGGATAGCGCAGGGGTAAAAATTACTATTCCCACTCCAGAGAGTGCAACAGTAGGGAAAGCGTTGGATAGCGTAGGGGTAAAAATGACTATTCCCACTCCAAAGAGTGCAACAGTAGTGAAAGCGTTGGATAGCGTAAGGGTAAAAATTACTATTCCCACTCCAGAGACTGCAACAGTAGGGAAAGCGTTGGATAGCGTAGAGGTAAAAATTACTATTCCCACTCCAGAGAGTGCAACAGTAGAGAAAGCATTGGATAGCGTAGGAGTAAAAATTACTATTCCCACTCCAGTAAGTGCAACAGTAGGGAAAGCGGTGGATAGCGTAGGGGTAAAAATTACTATTCCCACTCCAGAAAGTGCAACAGTAGGGAAAGCGTTGGATAGCGTAGGGGTAAAATGTACTATTCCCACTCAGAGAGTACAAAAGTAAGGAAAGCGTTGGATAGCCTAGGGGTACAAATTACTATTCCCACTCCAGAGAGTGCTACAGTAGGGAAATAGGTGGATAGCGTAGGGGTAAAAACGTACTATTCCCACTCCAAAGAGTGCAACAGTAGGGAAAGCATTTGATAGCATAGAGGTAAAAATTACTATTCCCACTCTAGAGAGTGCAACAGTAGGGAAAGCACTGGATAGCGTAGGAGATAAAATTACTGTTCCCACTTCAGAGAGTGCAACAGTAGGGAAAGCGTTGGATAGCGTAGGGGTAAAAATTACTATTCCCTCTCCAGAGAGTGCAACAGTAGGGAAAGTGTTGGATAGCGTAGGGATAAAAATTACTATTCCCACTTCAGAGAGTGCAACAGTAGGGAAAGCATTGGATAGCGTAGAGGTAAAAATTACTATTCCCACTCCAGTGAGTGCAACAGTAGAGAAAGCGTTGGATAGCGTAGGGGTAAACATTACTATTCCCACTCCTGAATGTGCAACAGTAGGGAAAGCGTTGGATAGCGTAGGGGTAAAAATTACTATTTCCACTCCAAAGAGTGCAACAGTAGGGAAAGTGTTGGATAGCGTAGGAGTAAAAATTACTATTCCCACTCCAGTAAGTGCAACAGTAGGTAAAGCGTTGGACAGCGTAGGGGTAAAAATTATTGTTCCCACTCCAGAGAGTGCAACAGTAGGGAAAGCGTTGGATAGCGTAGGGGTAAAAAATAATATTCCCACTCCAGAGAGTGCAACAGTAGGGAAAGCGTTGGATAGCGCAGGGGTAAAAATAACTATTCCCACTCCAGAGAGTTCAACAGTAGGGAAAGCGTTGGATGGAGTAGGGGTAAAAACGACTGTTCCCACTCCAGAGAGTGCTACAGTAGGGAAAGCGTTGGATAGCGTAGGGGTAAAAATTACTATTCCCACTCCAAAGAGTGCAACAGTAGGGAAAGTGTTTGATAGCATAGAGGTAAAAATTACTATTCCCACTCCAGAGAGTGCAACAGTAGGGAAAGCACTGGATAGCGTAGGAGTAAAAATTACTGTTCCCACTTCAGAGAGTGCAACAGTAGGGAAAGCATTGGATAGCGTAGGGGTAAAAATTACTATTCCCACTCCAGAGAGTGCAACAGTAGGGAAAGCGTTGGATAGCGTAGGGGTAAAAATTAATATTCCCACTCCAGAGAGTGCAACAGTAGGGAAAGCGTTGGATAGCGCAGAGGTAAAAATTACTATTCCCACTCCAGAGAGTGCAACAGTAGAGAAAGCGTTGGATAGCATAGGGGTAAAAATTACTAGCCCCACTCCAGAGAGTGCAACATTAGGGAAAGCGTTGGATAGCGTGGGGGTAAAAATTACTATTCCGACTCCAGAGAGTGCAACAGTAGGGAAAGCGGTGGATAGCGTAGGGGTAAAAATTACTATTCCCACTCCAGAAAGTGCAACAGTAGGGAAAGCGTTGGATAGCGTAGGGGTAAAATGTACTATTCCCACTCCAGAGAATGCAACAGTAGGGAAAGTGTTGGATTGCGTAGGGGTAAAATGTACTATCCCCACTCCAGAGAGTGCAACAGTAGGGAAAGCGTTGGATAGCGTAGGGGTAAAAATTACTATTCCCACTCCAGAGTGTGCAACAGTAGGGAAAGCGTTGTATAGCGTAGAGGTAAAAATTACTATTCCTACTCCAGGGAGTGCAACAGTAGGGAAAATTTTACTATTCCCACCCTAGTGAAAATAAAATATTATTATTCACATAATTATCAATTATTCAATTAATTAAAAATAATTATCAATTAAGCATTAATTAATTACCAATTAAAAATTATTTAACAATTTAATCAAAATAAATACCAATTAATTAATTAGCATATTTAATTAATTATGATTAAATTACTTCTCAACCTTCTCCCCTATAAACCCACAACCCGCTACAGAAAAGAAATTAATTTAATTCACATAATTAGCAATTAATCAATTAATAAAAAATTACGAATTCATTAATTACCAATTAAAAAATAATTTAAAAATATTCTAAATAAATACCAATTAATTAATTAACATATTTAATTAATTATAATTAAATTACTTCCCACCCTATTCCCCTATAAACCCACAACCCGCTACAGAATTAAATTACACAAAAATTAAATAACATAAAATGAATTACTTAAAATAAATTACAAAAATATATACACTTTTCACACATATACTGTTATAATAAACACGTAAAAAATGCGATAATATTAAAAATTCGATATTTTTAATAAACTATATTATGTACTTCGATATTTTGACTGTCTATATTTTTAAAATCGATATTACATTACTTACCTTCAAAACGATATTTTTGATGTCTATATTCTGTCCATTCGATATTTTGTCCATTCTATATTTTGGACTCGATATTTTGGTTTGTCTATATTTTGGAATCTTTATTTAGCCCATTTACCAGTAGAAACAACACCCACATCAGTGTTTTACTACTGTGTGGCCTACCCTTCTCATAGGTTAACATTGGGAATTCCTTATTACACTTATATGCTGTAATTCCTGGGTGAGAAGGAGTAGCTTCATATCAGTGATTATAAATCCTCTATACTGGCAAAGTGAATTTATCATTACATTTTTAAAACTGACACTTTAGAAAGCAAGGCATTTTTCAGCTCTTTGCCCTGTGCACCTGCAGCCTGTCTCCAATACACGCCTGGGGTGGGTGACAGCTGGAATTTGTGCATTCCTCCTAAACAGGCACACCCAAAGGGATCTTAGGTGATATAGAGTGGCCATCCACATCCTTATGGGTCATGCTGTCCCAAATGGAAGGGAGGAGGTGACACTTACGCCTTACTTGACCGTGTATTAGCCACACACAGAAGGGTAATACCCACCTGGAGTGAGTCTGGAGCCAGAGCTGGGAAGTTCTGTGCATTTCAAAGACCCTCTTTAAAGTCAGCCCCAGTTCAAAGGCACAATCGGGTATAACTACTGGGTCTCTGACCCTAATACTTCAGTACACTACTGGACCTGTGAAGAAGTCTGCCAGAAAGAAGAACTGGTACAACGACTAGCACTCTGCTGAACTGCTGCTTTGGAAAATCTGCTTTTCTGCTGTGCTGCCCTGCTTCCTGCTACATTCTGCTTACTGACCCATCTCACTTGAACCCAGAGTGTCTCCAAGGGCATCTAATTCTTAGGGGTATCAGAGACTTTACATCCAGTCACTGGCCCCTTGGAAGTAGGTAGAAAGTGCTCTGACTACTAAACACATTGATGCTAATAAGGACCACTGCATATCCATCACCACCAATGCATCTTTATGGCTGTGAGGATTCAAGTACATCTTTTCGACCATCACTCAGTGTTGTTGCACCGCTCGGAATTGGCACATCTCCATCCACGATGATGCTTCGCTGCAGTTTCGAGGATCAATGATATGGCTTCACCAACTGCTTGTTGCATCACCGCAATCCCCGACACATCCTTGACGTTACGCAGCATGGAACGATTCATCACCTTCATTGTAAGGATCGACGATGACGTATCACCTCCTTTGCCACCAGCATTGTCCTTGGTGTCGACTCATTCAAGGTACTTTTCTGCGGACCGAGGATGGCCCCTGTATCCGACCCACGCTCCATTACTGAAGGCCTGAACCTCTGTTCAGCCCAACCAAAGAGCCCCAGTTGGCGCTTTAAGCTTTGAGGACTATATTTTACTGTATTCTTTAAAAATTCATAACTCCAGCTATACCATATTTTCTGCTTGGTCTTCATTTGTTCATAGACATGCAACCTATTTTTCGAACTTGGTGGTGATTCTTTTTGCATTGTTTTACCTGTGTTTCTAGTTGAAATGTTCCACAAATAGTTTACACATTGTCTCTAAAGTTAAGGCTGCCTGCTCTGTGCCAAGCTACCAGAGGGTGAGCACAGGTTAATTTATATTGTATATCTGACTTACTCTGATTAGGATTGTGGTTCCTGCTTGGACAGGGTGTCCCTACCTGAGCAAAAACAACCCCCTGAGGCATTTTCCTCTTCCTATGTGTACTGAAAAATGCATTACACATAGAAAGTGAAATTTACAAGGAAAAATAAAGATATTCCCCCTTGTTACACCTCACTTTGGAAAGAGGTAGCATTTTATTTATTTATTTATTTATTTAATTGCTTGTATCGCGCAGGAATCGACCAGAAGGTATCTCCGCGCTTTGCTCGCAAAAGTTCTGAAGTATGTTGTTTCTGTGGAAGCCATATAAAGAATTATGCCATCTGAATCATTTTGGAGCAATCCCAGGTCTACCACTTTTGGTAAATCTGGGAAGTCCTCCAAATCCATGGATGTTGTGTGGTGACACCACTGCAACACCCAGGGAACACCTCCCTGGCATAGAGTAACACAGCACAGTAATTTGTGCTGCGTTGCTTTATTCTGGATTCATGAAGTCACTCAGCACCAAGCAAAGTGGACTTGCATGGTTTCATACTTCACATTTTGGGCTTGTGTCTCTCATGCACCATGTTGCATGGTGCAGGCGCGACACAACTGCACTCATAAATATGCCCCTTAGTTTTTAGGACCCATAGTTGTATAGAGAGGCATATGAAAATACTTCCAGTCATTCACTTTACATAGGAGCCACTCCAATGATGTAATAGAGCTTGAGCAGTAGTAGTTTCACAGAACTTTACCAGATCCACTTAAGGCACTACAACAGCCAGTCAACAGCCAATCAACAGAAGACAGATGTCTGTCTATTGTATTGTGATGCAACATTTACATGTGGGGCGCTGAAGCGCTTGCTTACCTGGGTAGAACGCTATAGCATGTAAGGTATAGAGTTGGAAAGGTGTTGCCTTTAGTTTTATTCTATGTGGGAAGTGCTTCAATGTTGTGTTAGGACCATGGAGTTGGAGATATCATATTAGGTTGCACAGCACTTAACAGATTGATGATGGAGACATGTCAGAGACAGACAGGCAGTTTATGGTTTTTAGTAAGCTGTCAGCTTTGAACAGATACTTTTATTGAAACTTCTTATGAACAAAGTCCATTCAGCTTGTTACTGCTCTGAGATCTCCAGTCGGTTATATTACTGGTGCACAAAAAGTGCAACTGCTATCTTCAGGTGGCGATCCCTCATTTGCATGGGGGCGTGCATCATGTCAATGATGCAATTCATTCGCCTCTGTGCCCTCGGCGTATACCAGATGCAGGTGCAGCGGCACAGAATGTATCTTGAGTGCTTGCATGATTCTAGGTCGGAAACAACTTGTTAATGGCCCTCCACACCAAACGGGACACACAGTTGACCTGATTTTTGCCCCTGTGGATCTGATTACAATGAAAGATAGGATTCCACTAAGTTTTTAAGAACATAATTTAATAGCCTATGAAGTGAACATGCTTAAAACAATGAAGGAAAGAAATATAGTTAAAATAGCAGCTATGCATAGGCCATGATATAGTTTAACGGATTTTAAGGAAGAAACACTGTTTGATACCTCTAGGTGCCATCGTGACCTTGTTACAGTTTATGAGAACAAAGATCATAGGACCCTTAGACACAATAATACCAATGAAAAACTTTTCACAGCGAGGTAAACCATCCACACCCATGTTTATGGATACACTAAAAGAATTGAAAATACAATGCAAAAAACTGGATATGCACTGGAGGAATGCATACTCACCGTATAATTTGCAATTGAAAAACACACTGAAACTTCATAAAAATTAAATAAAGATAAGGCAAATTTCTCTTTGAAAACTATTACAGGAGCAAAAAACAAGTCATAGTAAATATTTGGCATAGTAAGTGATCTAGCTAGCCCAGAATGTACCAAGCAAGATATAAAACCCACTCAGGCTCTTTGTGACAATCTGTATGAGTTCTTTAGTAAAAAGATTGAGGTCCTTTTCCAAGACATTTTCAAGATTTTAAAAGCCCTCATAATGGTGCAAGTACCCATAGAAAAAAAGGGTTCCAGAGGGACACCAACCAGGGTTTACTAAATTAGGAGAAATTGAAGGGATAGAGGAGGAGAAATTTAGATCACTGGCCATGACAATTTCCTCTGGCTACCTGCTTGACCCCACACTTGTGGAAAGTAACAGCAGACAAGATATTTCCAAGATTGTTGAAAATCTGTAACCAATTCCTGAGGACATGTGCTGAACCTCAAATGTGAAAGAACACCTCAGTGACCTCACTTTTGAAGAAGCCAACAGCAGAAAAAAATTATCTTTGTAATTGTTGCCTGATCTCACAACTCCCCCACCTGATAAAAATAATAGAGAAATATGTTAGCAAAAATCTTTTACTGAAAAAATCTCAACATTCTAGAGTTGAAACAAATGGGATACAGGCCAGCCCATGGTACAGAATCAGTTTTCATCTTGTCCCTAGCTGAACTGAGGATGATGGTGGCTAATGGTAAAACAGCACTTCTGACATTAATATATATGTCCGCTACGTATGACACAATCGACCACCACATTCTAATTCTTAGATTGAAAGAGTTTGGAGTAGAGTGGACATACTGGATTGGATTGAATCGGTATGCAACGTTTACAACAAAATTTTTACAACGCACTACCATTACAACGCAGGCATTATCACGCATACCAGTACAACGCATTGCGCTGGGGGGCGCTCTAGGATAGGGAATAAGTTTAATTTTCTATCCAACACATTCCCTAGTGTCCACGGGGACTGGAGTTGGAATAGAAAATTATACTTACCACTATCCAGCACCTCTAAGCGCTATGCGTTGTAACGGTATTCGTTGTAAATACCGCGTTGTAAAGGTATGCATGGTAAAAGTATGCGTTGTAACGTCATACATCCGATTGAATCTTACCTGACGGATAGGTTCTAAGCGACCTCACACCCACCCTACTGCTTGAATTATAAGAGAACTGATTATAGGGCACCACAGGAGTCCTTGTTAAATTCTATACTCTTCAACATATATCTCTGTCGACTATTGATCCTTATTTGATCATAGGGGTTCTCATTTGTAAATAATGCTGATGACACACAGAGTCAGAGAGAGAGAGAGTCAGAGATGACATCAGCGTACCTGAGAAGAAGGCTTTATCAGGTACAAACACCAGCTGCAAAACTTGAATTGAACAAATCCTGATATGATTTATCCTCTGGTGTCCAAAGGGAACATGATTGGCTCGCAGTGTCAAGAGAGGATAAAGTTCAAATCTATGGTTGTGGTCTACAAGGCCCTAAACAGGACATGGCCTCGCTCCCTGCAAATAACACTTTAGACCCCACAAACCACACAGAGATGTATGGTCTTCCTCTGTTAATTTAGTAAGTTTACCAAATTTCAGCAAGGTAAGATCAGGAGGGAGAATCTTCCAAGTGAAGGCAGTGAAACTAAGGAATGCATTTCAATCTCCCTCAGAGTCAGTCCAAGTCTTTCTGGTTTTAGGAGAAACCTGAAGTTCTGGCTCTTTCTGAAATACCTGGTGGGACATGAACTAGTTCACCCCAAGCATATGGATCCAGAATAGGAGAGAATTGTACTAAGAAACCTGTCAGGTGAACGTTTGTGCTTTAACAAATATTAGTTACTTACCTACAGTTACTTGTGGTGGTGATAGCTTCCATCCTACTGTGATTTTTTACGGCAATTTTGTTATGATGTACTGCAGTAGTTGTACTACTTTCTGTTTTACCCCTTCTTGTATGGTGCCCTATTATGGTTTAAATGTGTTGTTATGTAGATTGGTGCTTATTATTGTGCTATGTTTTGTTGTTTATTTTATATATGTCAACAATTCTCGCTACACCATTTTGAGTTCTAAGTATCAAATACATTTAAAGTTCCCTTGGCAAGGATCCCTTTAACGGTGTCTAAGGTGTCAAAATAGCACTTAATTATCTTACAAACATGGACCACAAGCAAGCCTCAGGGATGCCATCACAGAATTCATCTCCCCACTTGCCATCAAATCGGAACATTATGTCTTCCAAGGAGACCTCAACTTTCACATCAATGACCCCATAGACACCAACTCCATTGAATTCATGGAAGGAATGGAGAAACTCGACCTCAAGCAGCTAGTCCCACACCACACACACAGTGCCGCCCACACACTGGACCCCATTTTGACATCCAACAACAGAGTCACATACTACACTCCACAGAACTCACCTGGTCCGCTCATTTCATTGTGCACTTTTCCATCACCGGATACCCCCCCACCACCACTAACTGCCAAATCGCCCATTCCCACAGCTGGACCAAGGTCATGTAGCACCAATGAACCAAATCTTTTAGCCTCTCCCAGACCAGCGCATCTATCAACCTCAACCTGGCAGGAGAGAACTTCAACACCCGGATCACCGGCATCGCCAACCGAGAAACCCCACCAAACTAGCCAGAATGCACGGACCCATCAAACAAGCCTGCTCATACTCCCCCGATCTCAGTGCGGTGAAACACTGTTGCAAACAACTGGTTGAAAAAATGGCACTCCAGCAGAAACAACAGGGATTGAGCTATTTTCAAGTCTGCCCTCAACAACTACCACCATCTACTCAGAACAGTGAAAAAGAGGAACCTGACACACAACGCATCGAGGCAAGCGCCAGCCAGACCAGGGAACTTTTGACCATTGTCAGAGAGTTCACCTGCCCATCAGCCACAGAAAACCTGCTCCCCTTCTCACAAGAACTCCTCAAAGCTCTTGCATACCACTTTCACAACAAGATAACCACCATATACAGAAACTTCAATACGCCACCTACCGACCTCCTCGGCATCCCCCCTCATGCAGAGACTGCCATCGGCCACCCGCTCACCATATGGGAACAAATCAGCACAGCAGACACAAAGGCCCTAATAAATTCCATCCACAGCCCAATACCCCATTGTTCTTCAACCACAGAAGCGACAAGATCAGCAACCAGCTCATCACCATCCACAAGTCCTCAATCAACACAGCCACCTTCCCCGATTACCGGAAACACAGGTAGATCCAGCCCCTCCTCAAGAAACTGTCTGCAGACCCCAATGACCGACAGAACTATTGGGCCATCTCACTACTCCCATTTCAGGTCAATATCCTGGAGAAGTCCATCAACAACCAACTCACCAAACACCCAGTAAGAAACAACCTGCAGGTCCTCATTATCAGTCGTCTGGACTACGGCAACACACTCTATACAGGCACCACCAGCGAATGCTTGAAAAGACTCCAGATGATCCAAAACGCAAAAGACAGACTTATCACCAACCTGCCCAAAAGGACCCATATCACTCAGCACCTGAGAGACCTCCACTTGCCTCCGATCCAGAAGTGATGTAATTTCAATCTTCTGACCAACACCTACAAAGCCCTCCACAACCAAGGACCATCATACATGAACTTCCACCGATCACCAAGAACCTCTGCTCCACCCCCTTAGCCTTCACACAGACATCATGCATCCACCCCTGCCTCACCGGAGGTCAATCTTTCTCCCACCTCACCACCAAATCATGGAGCACCATTCACCTCCACCTTCGAACAGCTCCATTATTGGAAGACTTCAGGTAGGGATTCAAGACTTGTGTCTTTGCCTGAGACCAGCGGCTCTGCACCTTGATACTTTCAGGAGTGATAAGCCACGCTATGTATGTTCAGCCTGATTGATTGATCTTCAAATACCTATTTGGAACAGCAACTTGTATGCTGATATTAACACTGTACAAAAAATATTTGCTAATTGTCTCAGGAGTAATCTTTAAAATTGCACAGAAAAGTCGGGCTAGTTTCCTTCAGGAGCAACATTTGCAAGTTGATACGCCACATATGAATGAGCGAAGTGAATATTATAATTAACATTACATTCCTCTGAATTTAGTCCTGTCTGACAAAGAGAACCTGTCGAACTGAGAATTCTTGTGGTCTCTTCCCTACCCAGTTTCTTAGGTCAGTGAAGATTATCTTCGCTGGTATTCCTTGCTGAAGTAGAAATCAACCCCAGGCAAGCTGAGAAGAATGCAGTTAGGAAACGGACAAAGAGACAGGTATGTCGCCTACCACCTCTTTTGTTTAATGTTTTTTTGTGACATACTTGCAATCGCGGTCCACAGACTGAGGTGTATGTTTGGGATAAACCAGTTGAGCCATAGATTTAAATTATTTAGTAAAAGTGATTTGTTGTTAGTTGTATGTACTGTAATGAAATGAAATAAAATGACATTAAAAGAATATTTGTAAAGCGCAATAGCTACCCTGAGGCGTCCTAGCGCTGCGGACAAACATGTGTGGAAGAGCGGTGGGGACCTAGTATGATTTGTTTAACAGCAGGGTTTTTAATATTTTTCGGAAAGGCAGATGATTGTGCTCTGAACAATAGAGTAGAGGGGGAGAGAGTTCCAGAGTTTGGCAGATTTGTGGGAGAACGAACAGCCCCAACATCTGGCTCTCTTGATTCTGGGTACTGTGACAAGGAAGGAGGAGCTGTCTGTTGGGTTGGGGGAATGGGTGATCTGAGAATGATTGATGGTGGCACCCGTTTTCCAGAAGGCTCGGTGAGCGATGCACAGGCTCTTGAATACAATTTTTCCCCGACCGGGATCCAATGAAGTTTCTTAGGTTCAGTTTTGACAGGGAGGTGAAGAGGGATCTGGAGGAGGGTTTGTGCCGCACAGTTCTGGATGACCTGGAGCTTGTTTAAAGTGGCCTGGGGGGCCCCTAGGTAAATGGCATTCCAAAAGTCCAGACGAGACAAAATGAGACCCTGGATCATGATCTGTCTGGCTGTAAAGGGTAGTAGGGGAAGGATTACCCAGATAAGCCTGAGTATACCAAAAGAGGTGGCTGAAAGTTTGGCTGCTTGGTGGTTGAAACTGACAGACTTATTCAGCCAGATGCCCAGGCTCTTGATTGTGTCCTTGTGTATGGGGGGTCAAAGACACGTAGGCCAGAGGGGGTCAATAGTAGGATTGGCCTTGTTTCCGTTTAGTTTGAGACATGAAGTTGGCATCCATGAGGTTACGTCTTTTAAGCAATCCCTGAATTTGTTGTGCCCGGTGTGAGGGTGGTTCAGGGCCACCACTTGCTGAGTATCATCTGCGTAGGTGACTTTTTTTATCCCAAAGGTGCGGACAATCTCACCATGGGAGCTCATGTAAATATTAAAACGCTTAGGGCTCAATGAAGAGCCTTACGGCACGCCACAGTCGAGAGGTTTGCTGGGGTGAGGTGATGTTGCCCTCAAAGACTTGGAATGACCGCTCATACAGGAAGTACTCGAACCATGTAAGTGATTTCTATGAAACTCCTAGATTGGTAAGTCGTTGCAGTAATATGCTATGATTTACAGTGTCGAAGGCGGTACTTAGGTCAAGGAGGATGACGGCTGCGGTGCCTCCTTGATTCATGATTTTCCTTGCCTCCTCTGTCACGGTGACAAGAGTGGTCTCAGTCCTATGCATGGTTCGGAATCCTGTCTGGGAGGGGTCGAGCAGCTGGTAGGTCTCTAGGAACTCTGTCAGTGTCTTATTGACGTGTATCTATTCATAGATTGTATACCGAAGTGTTTCAGGCTACAGGATAAATAAGTACCAAACAAAAGCCTTCTATTTCTGCATACTTGCATTGAACATTCAGCGTTCTCTATAGCATGGGATAGGCAGCTTGTATTTAGCATGGAAGTGAGAAAGTGCAGTTTTAAATGTTTGCGTTTAAATATTTGAAATGTGTCACATTGACCTAGGTTGTGTTAGCATGAAAGTGCAGTTCCTCTAAAAACAGAAGAAAATAAATATGATTGATGTCCAACTCATTGTTTTAGTACAACGACTTCTGTGACTGAGAATAAGTTTCTATCATAAGACATAGGTGCATTTGCATTTCTTAAAAGACAACGCATCTTCCACGGTATTGTCAGTGAGGGAAATAACTAAAAAGCAAACTTGCAGCCACCCTCCTACAGTTGTGATGCGGATCCCACCTGCCTCCAACGTTATAAGTAGCCACACGACGAAAGAGTGCACGTGAGTGAGGGAAAGGGGACTGGGGAAAAAGAGGGATAATGAAAGAAAGAAAACAAGAGAGACAGAGAGACCCTGAGTGTAGTGTTCTGCTTTGTCTCTTGAGTCTCTCCTTCCATAACAAGAGGAGCTTAGAGGGAATATTACGGGTATTAATGGGAAAGGCCCTCCACTCATCAAATACAATCAAAAAGATTCCCAAAACCCGGGACTTATGTTAGTAATTATCTAGCAGGCATGCGACTGTAATCCGCCTAAATTCTCAGAAAGTAGAATTACGGAAGAACACCCGATATTATTTCTATATTGAGGTGTTTGTTGTCTCTAATGCCTTACCGTCCTAGAACAGCCAATCTAGTCTGTCATTATTACTGATTGTGGGGAGTTCCATACATTTTCAACTCGGCGCATCCAAAAAAAATGTCAGCCCTGTTTAGGACCATACACAGACCCACACATGTACCAAAATAATAAATGAAAAAATGTGTGGCGGAGAGGAAGGCACCTCACGCCTCGGGGCAATCTGGTCAGATGTTTACCAGAGACTTGGCCCCTTTCTCATCATAAGCGGCCGTTCCTATTCCAGAATTTTGGTGAATAAGTGAGAGAAAAGAAAAGAGAGAAGGTGCATATCAAGGAGATTTAGAGCGTGACTCCTTGGACAAACAAAACAGAGTGAAGGATAAAATCAACAACCACACCACTTGAACTGGATGTACCATGTTACAACGCATACCATTACAACTACCTACCATTACAACGCGACCATTACAACGCATACCATTACAACGCATAGCGCTTAGAGGTGCTGAATAGTGGTAAGTATAATTTACTATTCTAACTCCAGTCCCCGTGGACACTAGGGAAGGTGTTGGATAGTAAATTATACTTATTCCCTATCCTAGAGCGCCCCCCAGCGCAATGCGTTGTAATGGTATGCGTTGTAAAAGTTGTGTTGTAATAGTAGGTCGTTGTAAAAGTTGCGTTGTAATAGGTGTATACCCTTGAACTACTTTTATTGATGAATACGGTGTGCGAAGTTGAAAAAAAAGGAGGGTAGCTTAAAGTTGCATACCACTACCTGTGACCAACATGTTTCACTGCCCAGAAACCTTTATGGCAGATTCATCAGGGTCAATACTCTGTTACTGCACCCACTTCCAACATCTTTTAAACAGGAAGCCTTATTCAGCTATGCTCCCTCGTACCAGCTGAACACAGGGTACTCCGCCAAACAGTCGGTTGTCACATCAACCGTACACAAGAGGAACTGGGGCGTTGTATCATTCCTGGGATGAGGATGAGGCTTCCTGTTTAAAAGATGTTGGAAGTGGGTGTAGTAACAGAGTATTGACCCTGATGAATCTGCCATAAAGGTTTCTGGGCAGTGAAACATGTTGGTCACAGGTAGTGGTATGCAACTTTAAGCTACCCTCCTTTTTATTTCAACTTCGCACACCGTATTCATCAATAAAAGTAGTTCAAGTGGTGTGGTTGTTGATTTTATCCTTCACTCTGTTTTGTTTGTCCAAGGAGTCACGCTCTAAATCTCCTTGATATGCACCTTCTCTCTTTTCTTTTCTCTCACTTATTCACCAAAATTCTGGAATAGGAACGGCCGCCTATGATGAGAAAGAGGCCAAGTCTCTGGTAAACATCTGACCAGATTGCCCCGAGGGTGTTCGCCCGTGAGGTGCCTTCCTCTCCGCCACACATTTTTTCAATTATTATTTTGGTACATGTGTGGGTCTGTGTATGGTCCTAAACAGGGCTGACATTTTTTTTGGTTGCGCCGAATTGAAAATTTATGGAACCCCCCACAATCAGTAATAATGACAGACTAGAATGTCTGTTCTAGGACGGTAAGGCATTAGAGACAACAAACACCTCAATATAGAAATAATATCGGGTGTTCTTCCGTAATTCTACTTTCTGAGAATTTAGGCGGATTAAAGTTGCATGCCTGCTAGATAATTACTAACATAAGTCCCGGGTTTTGGGAATCTTTTTGATTGTATTGTGAGTCTCTCCTTCCTGAGAGAGCTCGCAAGGATAGAGGAGAATCTGTATTCCTTGCATTTCAAGCTCGAGGATAAAGCAGATCTTTTTTTCTTTGTATGCCAAACTGTCTGTAGACATTTTAAATCCTAACGGCACCGGCGAGCAGTTGTTCTGAGTTTGGTTCCCGGCTGCACGTATATCTATGTGTCCGGTTGAAAATTAAAATAAATATACTTTCTATTACAAGAAGTTTACATATATTCAGTACACTTACATTTTGGCGACTTAGAGCTCAACACAGTTTTCTGCAGTTTTCGGCTGATTTCCAGCATATTTTCGTGGATGGGGAGTAGATTGTGCTGATGCACGAAGAATCATCATTTTGGATCTTTGTTCCCATTGGCTCTCACCTGAAGTTGTTACCTCCTCTTTTCGGCCCGCCTCCTCTATGTAATTTGTTCCTGTTTCATCTGTCATCCTCATTGGTCACACCTCCAACGTTACTTCATTCATGTCCTGTTTGCCGACACAGTATACGCCTTTCACTTCAGACGGCGTTTCTTTTACCTGAGGCAAAATTAGGATCCAGCGACAAAGTTTTGTTTGCCTTCTATTGCGCTAGTAGCCAGCAGTAAGAAGTGCAATTTATTGTCCTTATTGGGATACAGCGATCAAGTGTCTCCAGTACACTTGGAATGAAGGTCTTACACTTTCTTTTAAAAGCGCACCAGAGGTAATTTATATTCAAGAGATGAGAGACTCGCTGTATATAACTGACTCATTCAGAAACT
Source organism: Lissotriton vulgaris (assembly GCF_964263255.1). Taxonomy (NCBI): domain Eukaryota; kingdom Metazoa; phylum Chordata; class Amphibia; order Caudata; family Salamandridae; genus Lissotriton; species Lissotriton vulgaris. Next base: position 220,123,957 of record NC_141686.1, on the reverse strand, counting down.
TGCGTTTCTCGCAACCATCTTATTTTTGTGTGTACTTTCTTCAGTTTAAGTTGTGGAGAGTGTTTTCAGCAGTACGCTCTCATTTCTTTCATTTTAATTAACTCCCACGATGAAACCTTTGTTCCTTTCAGCGAGATCTCCACACTGACTCGCACAGTTCCCCTGGAAACAGCATTTTTGCATTTATTTGAGTCATTATTTTTTTTACTTTGCATTTTCACAGTTTAATAACAAATAATACTGTTTGTATTTCAATTCTGTTTACTGAATATTATGTTCTATTTATTGGACATCTATCTTTTTAACATTTTAAAGTTGTACTTATTTTTAACACCATAAGCAAATTTATGATTTTCTCTAGTGTATCTAGTTGGAAGTTTTTATTCATTTAAAAAATATATTTTCTTTTACCATGGCTACTCCTGTTACGAATATTACAATTAACCCACCAAAAGATTTTTTATGTGTTTCCATAGATCCTCCTTTTCCATGGTTAAAATGGAAAGAGTATTTTATTAATTATCTATTCATCATTGACCATGCTAATAAGTTATCTGCAGAGAGGAAAAAAGGTTTGTTCATGCACAGTTTAGGGCCTGAAGGTCCTAGAGTCTATAATAAACTTAATAAAGATGCAGTTGAGTTGCCAGGGATTACAATGTTTTCAACCATGCCATCAGACAATTAGATAATCATTTTTCTCCAAAACTTTGCATTGGTGTTACGCTTTTCAAATTTTTTCAGAGGAAACAATTGAAGATCGAACCTCTCGATGTTTTTGTAATGGCCCTTCAAAAACTTCCTATAGATTGTAGATTTTATGCCATTGAAGAGGAATTAATCAGAGACGAAGTTGTAATGCAAGCGTATGATCCATCCATTCAAGATAGGTTGTGGGTCAATGGGGAAAATGCTCTTAAAGACGTCCTAGCTGTTGCTAGAAAAGCTAAGTTATCAGGTAGATGTGCTAGTCAAATGTATTGAAGATGGCTATGTCTCTTCTAATAATGATTTAATCAAACATCTAACTCCATGAATAAGGTTGTCCTCAATATTATACATGATAATGATTCAAGTAAACCTATGTGTTACATTTCTTTAGGGGGTGTTAGTATTCACATTGCAGCTGATTCTGGTTCCCCTTTTACCATTGTAAATGAGTCAGTATGGTCAGATAAATTCATTATGAAATTGGGACCTGATTTGTTTCAACCTGATATTATGCCTTTAAGCTACAATGGCGAACCTATTGATCTTCTTGATTACAGGAACCTTGTTTTTAGATTTAAGAATAGAAGTGCTTAATGTAAACTTTATGTTTTCAAAAAACGGTCCATCTGTTCTTGGACGGAAACTAATTATGATTCTGGATCCTAATGGAATTGACCAAAATCTTGCATTAGATGAAGGAGAATGTTTCAGCAAAATGTTAAGTGAAACATTTCCTGGAGTATTCTCTGGCAATGTAGGCAAGATAGAGGGTTTTGAACACCTTATCCATCTTAAACCTGATACCTTCCCAAAGGTTCACAAGTTGCTTAATATTCCTTTCTCTGTCAGAGATGAGGTTGAAAAAGAGTTAGGTAGTTTGGTAGATAAAGGAATTATCGATCCAATTGTAGCCTCTCAATGAGTTTCTCCAATGGTCGCAGCCAGAAAAGCCAATGGAAGACTCAGATTGTGCATCGACTTGCAGCATCTTAATGATAATATTTTGATTGATCAATTTTCATTGCTCAAAATCAATGAAATGATTACTATGACTAAAGGAATGTAAGTTTTTTCTTCTATTGATCTATCTCAAGTATACCATCGGATTCCTTTGGTTAATTCTTGTAAACATGGTACAGCTTTTATTTCGCACATTGGCTGTTTTCAATACACAAGGATGCCTTTTGGCTTAGCTTCTGTGGCCGCAGTATTCCAACACATAATGCACAACATTTTTGGTCATTTAAAATACGTGCTCATATTTCAAGATGATATTCTAGTAATGGGCAAGAATAGTCAAGATCACAAAGAAAAATTGCTTTATGTCATGTCCCTTTTGAACAAGTTTGGGTTAACCATTAAACTTACAAAGTGTACATTTGCTGCGAACAAAGTGACTTATCTTGGTCATGAAATAAGTGCTGTAGGTATTCACCCTAAATCCAAATTAGTATCTGCAATCACTGAAGCCCCGAGTCCTAAAAGCAAAGATGAAGGGAAATACTTCTTAGGACTTGGGGAGTTTTTTTCAAAATTTGTAGAAATTTTTTCAAACAGAACTTCTTAAGTCAAAACGTAAATTTGTATGGTGCAATGCTTGTCAACAGGAATTCACTGATATTAAGAACGTTATTGTTTATGCCCCTGCTCTTCAAGGTTTTGATACTCAAGAAGAAAATATAATCACTACTGATGCTAGTGGTGTTGGCATGGGGGCGTTTTTTTCACAGATTGATACAAAAAGGTGTAGAATCTATTTGGGCTTATGCTTCCAGATCTTTATCCCCTGCTGAATCTCATTCTGCAGTAATTGAACGTGAAACCCTTGCTTGTGCAAGGACCTTAGAGCATTTTCGCACATTCATTTGGGGAAATGAAGTTACCATCAAATGTGATCATAAACCACTTGTTAAGGTTCTGTCTAACATTGGTATGATAAATGTTTCAGCTAGGTTAGCACGCATTTCCATGAGACTTTTGCATTTTTTTGTACAGAGTTGAATATTTACCAGGAAAAAAAATGCTGTTGCAGAATTTCTTTCTCACTTGTCATTTTCAAATGGTGGAAAATCAGGATGACCTAATGGACAGTGTTCAAGTTACATGGTTATGGGACCATGCGTTATAATCTTTTTCAAAAGAAGAATAGAATGATGCATTGACTAATGATAACAATTTAAAAAAAGTTTTTGATTTTGTTAGCAAAGGGTGACCTCGTAAACTTGATATCAGTGATGTAAAATCTTTTTGGGAGATCAGAGATGAATTATCACTATTGGATGGTAATCCTATGAGAGATGATAAGATTATTCCTCCTTCAGGTTTAAGAGAAATAATACTTGCATTGTGTCATGAGGGACATTTAGGAATTTTTAAAACTAAATGCATCGTCAAAAGCAGATTTTGGTGGGCTGGTTTGGATATTTCTGTAGAAAGAATGGTTAGAGATTGCAGTTTTGTGTTCTTCAGAGGATAAGACTCTTAGAACCCTCTGACCTCCTATGTGTTATTTCTTATGTCCAAATTCCCCTCGGAAGTGTGTTGCTGTGGATATAATGGGTCCTGTTGGGAGTTCTGAGAAATATGTTGTTTCTATGATGGATATTTTTTCTAAATGGTTTCAAAAACTTTGACTCAATATTTATCTAAATGTGGTGTAACTCAAAAAACTACCTCCTTTTATAATCCCAGAGGGAATGGTTTAATAGAAAGCTACAACAGAGTACTGAAGGGTGCTATTCAGTTAGCTTTTCAAAATAATGTTCCATGGAAAATTCAAATATTTAAATCCCTTTGGTATTACAGAGTTGCAATTGTTGATTCAACCAAGTTTTCCCCATTTGAGCTCATGAGAGTGAGAAACCCCCAGAGTTAAGTCGTGTCCTGGATGGGTAAAAAATTATAGTGAAGTGTATTGGTCTTCTGCTGATGTTAAAAATAATCTGTCTGTCAAACACGACAAGTAGAAGAAATTCTATGATGCAAAACATAGTACAAAAATGTGAAAAAAAGGTGTCAGCAAATTCTTCGACCCGCAGCAAATTGTAAGTTTGAAGAAAAATACTGTTATTTTAGAAGATGGTAAGTGTTGGAATCTCAAGAGGGTCGCTTCGTGCAAGGTTCCCATTTCCAACAGTTTTCATGTTAAACAATTTAAGATTTTAAATGACTCTTCTAGCGTTTCACATGCTCATCATGTTGAATGAAATGAAGATGACGTCATCCTACATGGAATTTCTCAAGTTAAAGATGTCAGTCTGTCATGCCAGAGAGAGCTCCTGAGGATAAAGCAGAATCTGTGTTCCTTATATGTCAAACTTGAGGATAAAGCAAATCTGTTTTTCTTTGTATGCCCAACTGTCTGGAGGCATTCTAAATCCTAACGGCACCGGTGAGCAGTTGTTCTGAGTTTGATTCCCAGCTGCACGTATATCTATGTGTCCGGTTGAAAATTAAAATAAATATACTTTCTATTACAAGACTTTTAAGTGTATTCACTACACTGAGAGTTCACTGCTTTAACTGCGGGGCACCCGTACCCTGATTGGTCATTGCGCGCCCGTCTTTAGTGGGAACAGAGTAACAATATACACTGGGTCAAATATTTATAAATGGCTCTCCCTGTCCTTACCTGACCTTTTCCTTTCCTCCACAAGGTGAGTGGGGAATCAATGCCTGCTTTAAAATTATTTAAATGGAGTATTTGAGAGTAATATTGCACCCTTCGCCCGGCCCTGGAAAGGGGTCTCCTACAGTCAGGCGTCTGCCAGTGCACCCTTTTTGAATCCGCAAAAGTTAGCAAAGAGAGATGATGCATGGAGCCGTCTCTAACTTCCGGTCTTGGGGAGTCCTCACTCACCTCACTCCTGAGTCTCCGTCAATGCTTAGCAGGTGCGCACGCATGGGCTAGTGAAAGTAGGCGCATTTTCTGTTTAGTAATTTGTGCTTGCGCACTGCTACGCACAAAGAGTTACTAGAAAGTTTTAACATGATCTCTTACACTTATACACACCTGTGCTGCCTGGCAAAGGCAGCCTAGTGACCGAAAGCACTGCTGTGATGAAGAGACATCAGTGGCAAGGCTGGGTGGTTCTGTCAAGCATAGATTTCATTCTGGAAGGGGAGGATGCATATATTTCCTTCTTTAAGAGGACCAGGAAGCATAGATTTCATTCTGCAAGGGGACAAGGATGCATAGATGTCATTCTGGAAGGGGAAGATGCATAGATTTCCTTCTTTTAGAGAACCAGGAAGCATAGATTTCATTCTGCAAGGGGAAAAGGATGCATAGATTTCCTTCTTTAAGAGGACCAGGATGCATAGATTTCATTCTGGAAGGGGAGCAGGTTGCACAGATTTCATTCTTTAAGAGGGCCAGGATGCACAGATTTCATTCTGGAAGAGGCCCAAGGTCCATAGATTTTCATTCTGGAAGAGGACCCTTCTTGTATAAAAAACTACATTTTAATACTTTCCCCACTTTCCATGTTGCTATACTGTGTGCCTAGAAGAGCCATACGCCATATGTCAAAACCATGGGGTCGTTACTTGGGAGCATCCATGCAGGCTTCCTTGATGCAAAGTAGCACAACTTTGTGTTGCATTAGGTACCTTTACCTATTTCCAATCACACTTCCAGAGAAGCATTGAAAAGTCCACACAAATTCTAGTCCTTCTTACTGACTTATCTTGCCTACATGCCCCCCCAAAATTAGGCACACAACATAAAGTAGAAAAGTGTACAATAAATGATAGTGCCCTGTCCCTATCATGTTCCACTGGCGATCTGCATATTCAAGACTTTCAGCACAAATTGTAGCACTAACAACTGTCTCAGATTCGTATAAACTAAACTACCATTTCACAAAGCTTAGGAGCGCTACATCACAAACCGAACTATTGCTGGAAAATTTAGGCTCAAGAGTATGCAAATCACCCCCTGCCCTGAAGGTTCCGCCATTCCTCTCAGGAATGTTCTGATGCTCCTGTTGGCACTGTGGCATAAGTTAAAAGGAAGCACCACTCCCAGCTTCCTATGCTGCCTGTGCTGTATGTGCTGTCCTTTCTGATGGAGTTACCATAGGTGCTGATAGTAGGGCTTTAGGGGTGCGGCAGCACCGCCAAAATAACAATCTTGCTGGGGTACAGGGAGTGCGAAAGGAAAGGCTGTCCGTTTTTTTCTAACACACAACAAACGTACGTACCTGTAAATGAACTAAACAAATGTTTTAAAATATATTAGCAAGTTAGGAAGGAACACCTGAAGCACTTTTTTACCTATTCTGGAGTTTGATGGAAACAAATCAAGACACTTTACTTGATGATTTGCAACTTGTAAATATTTGCTGCAAACCGATGTCCACGCATTCCTGTGTGTGCGCTGCATAGTTTTAGAAGTAAAACCGCATGGCAATTCACTGTGTGGCCATTTCAATAGAAAAAGCTGTTTGTAATTGACAGCGTGCTGTCTGTAGTGTGCCAGGATGTGGGCCCTGCCATGTGGGTCTGGTCGCTGCACAGGGGTGGCAACGCGCAGCGACAGCCAGTAAAGCACACACTTGGTCCTGGTCGGAAGTGACGTGCCCGAGCGCACGCCTTCCCTTTATTGAACCCTGCAGGCCACGCCTGGCCTGCGGATGCATGGATGCGTAATACGTGCGTCCACTAGAGTGCTAACCGCACTACACTGTCACCCCTTGCTTCAGTGATACATTTGCAACAGTGTTATTCCAAACGCATCACGGGATACATAGCACTTCTTTAACACTCTCCTGCTAAATGCGCGCGGTTCTTTTGCTGCACTTGTTATTTGTGAAACCGTGGCCCTTTCCACAGTCCTTGTGACTTCAGTGATGGACCTCGGGTGGCCGCACTTCCACCCTGAATACTCTTCCAGCACCAGTGTGATTCAAAGGGGAGTCGATGCCTCTGCAGTCAGCCACTTTATGAACAAAGGTATATGTTATGTGTACCTTATCTTACCTATTGCACCAGTTGGTGGTATGGCTCACTTGCAGAAGTGAGAAAACCCCAGCAGGTCTCTGTTAAATCATGCACCGGAAATGATCGCAGAGTGCCATAGGTCTGACTGACATCATGCTGTCGTCTTTCTTCTCATGCAGCACGCTACGCACCATATGTCAGGTGACACTACTTACTGATGCTCATGACTTATGTAAAATGCACATCTTACTTTCTCCTAGGCCGCCTCCTCTCTTCCGCGCACCTGCCCAGGCGTCGTTGAAAATCAGACAATATATACCCCATCAGAGTAATACCTAATGAACATCTAGCGCTGGGATTAATAAATCTCGTAGGAGCTACCCACATGAGTGGAAAGCATCATGTCCTTCGAGTATTGCAAATGATGACAGTTGGCAAACCACACATGCTAACTGCTAACACCCTGTCAGACAGCAATCCAGAGAGCGATGGCTTCATCTCTCAGAGGCAAATCCTGAGAAATGTTGAATTCTTTTATAGGATTCTCTAATGATAATGCACATCTCTGACTTCTCGAAAGAGCAGAGGGAGAGGGAATGTTTGCCAGTGAGACTGAGTCTCGCCTTTCTTGGGTATTTGTATGTATATATTTTTTGAGATTGAAGTATATTAAATATATACCTGCTTAATGTAGAATGGTTGGAATCTCAGCATGTGCTGAAAATAAATCTATTTCTAACCGGATTCGTGCGCAGTTTGCCTTTGTGAATGCGCTGTCCGCCCCATCAAGGGTACCACCTTTCCCCCCCTGCAGTGGGGATCCGTGAACTGGACTTTCTTTCCATGTAGGTATGCAGAAGGCCAGGCTTGAAGTGACTGAATACAAGGGCAATCATTTTGAGAGCGTGCATATATGTTCAGATTAACTAGGCAGTCCATGTGACTTTACCGTAAGTTTGTATATTTCAGTGCCTTCAATGTATCTAAGTTACACTTTTTCAAGGCACTGCGCAAAGCTATTCTCCGTTTTCATTACAAAATTGAGGTCACAATCGGCAGGTGAAAGAAATTGAGGCCAAATGAACTACAGTTTTTACCTGTCACAAACAGAGATTCCCGCTGTTTGCGGCAGCTAAAAGGGATTGTAGCTTGTATCAACACTATTTTGTGAGTTGGTAACCTGTTAGCAACTCACAAAGTAGGGTTTACGAGTCGCTATTAGGAAGGGGCGTGGCAAGAGTGTCTCTTCCAAATAGTGAGTCGTAGGTGGATGTACGATTGCTTTATGACCGGAATGCGGTCGCAAAAAAAACAATCGCAGTTTACTGCCTACTTCAATTAAGTGGTAAGCCAGTCACAAACTGGGCCACTTCCCCTTTCCCCCTTGTGATTGGCAGCGAAAATGTTCCACTGCCTACTCTTAAAAAATTAAACTGATATATTTAATTTTTGTTTTTGAAACATGTCTTGTTTTCCTCTAAAGAAAATGGGCTGCATTAAAACAAAAGGGGGCTTTGTTGTCCCCAGCAGGCCACCATTATTATGTTATTGCCCATTTCCAATGGGCCGAAAATTGCAACCTGCCTCATGGATATTGATGAGGTAGGTCATTTGAAACCCCATTGGGAATCGCAAAATGGGTCTGAAACACATAAGTACATTTCATTTTGCGACAAGCAAATTGCATTGCCTTTGCAACTGAGGTCTCTCTCTACCTTTCTGATGCAACTCTTCTGGGTCACATCAAAGCCCCTGAGGACCTCAGGGGCAGCACTAAGAGAACAGGACTGAGTCCAGCAGAGGCCACCAGCAAGGTACAGTCCAGGTTCAGTTGCTACTAGTCAGATGAGCACTCCATGCATAGGACCTTTTGCAGCTTGTGGTGTTCCTGTGGCTAAAAAATAGGTCATCCAAATAAGACATGAAGTCCACTTCTTTGTCCTGGGTACATGGTGGAGCGGGTTGAGTCCTTACAGACCCTGCTCAAGTCAGAGACAGCATGTCCAGTGCACCTCTGTTCTTCAGCAGGTTCAGAAAGGGGTCTACGAAGTGTCTTGGGAAGCCAAATTTAAGCCTGGCACCCTTGGAGATTAACCTACCGTGACCGGGCATACTGTTCTGCAGTCTCCACCGCTGCTGTGAGGCAAACGACAAAACTCCGGACTTTCCGCCCATGAGGGGAATGGCCTAACGAAACCATTTCCCCAGTTTGCTTTGCAACCAGCATCTGCATCACCGCACCGGGGGGGCGCATACAGAGGACAGCGGCCCGCCCGCAGCGCGGGACGCCTTTGGAGATTAACCTACTGTGACCGGGCATAACGGCTAGGGCGCTCCAACTCAGGCCTGGGAATCTGGGTTTGAGTCTTGATAACGATGCTAAACATCCTGTGATTTTGGGCAAATAGCTTAATCCCCCCGTGCCTAACAAAATTGAATGTGTGTCCTCATGTAACGTAACTGGTGCTATGTAAAGCGCTCTGATACCCGATTCGGGTCAAGTTCGCGCTATATAAAACTCTGCAAAAAAAATAAAAATACTGTTCTGCAGCCTCCAACGCCACCTTGAGGCAAACTACAATACTCCTGACTCTCCGGCCGTGAGGGGAACAGCCCAACGAAACCACATCCCCCAGAGGGATTTGCAACCGGCATACGTGTCTCCGCTCCGTGGGGCACGGTAAAAGGACAGCTGCCCTCCCGCAGCGTGGGACGCATGCTGGCCAAGGGCAGGCCCATCTGCGCCCATCAGAGACCCAAGTAGACCGTTCAGGGCCATGCTATTTTCAACTCCTATGCTGGAGGTCATGTAGATAAACATCACGCCTAAGAAAAGGTACTGTCTGGCTGGCTGGGGTTTACCCATCAACCTGACCAATCCAATTGACTTTAATTGACTTTACCAACTTTATTGATCAGTTTTTTTCTGGTGTCAGGGGAGGAATACGTCATGGCCAAATCCAGAGTAGGGCAGGGGGTGGTAGGTACATTGGATGCCTTCTTAATAAGAGCAGAATTGGCACTCCTGGCACTCACTGTTAGAGACTATCACCACAACATCACAGCTGGCAAAAAGTCCTATCTGGCTAGTAGGATTGAAGATGCTTCCAGTTCCTGTAAAGAAATTTTCAGGATGGTCAAGGACTTTATCTCCCCTCAGTGGTGCACTCCTAGATCCACGCATTCGGAGTCCTGGATCTCCGAACTGGCTGACTTTTTTGCCAGCAAAATTCGGACTATCCAGGCCTCCTTTGGAACTACAAACACGTCTACCACTCTTAATCCGCGGTCCCCTTATCCGTGCCCAACCTCCGCGGTCCCTGCCCTTTGGAACTTTCCTTCTTTGACCTTACAGGCCTCCTTAGATCTCCTCTCCAATCTGAAATCTGGTTCCCCGTTAGACCCGTGTCCTGATAAATTCCTTGCGCAAATGGCCCCTACTCTCAACCATCTTATTAACCCGATACTCAATCTCTCTCTTAGTACGGGTGAGGTCCCCCAGCCTTGGAAACAGGCACTCATTCTGCCACTGCTCAAGAAAACCAGCCTGAACCCTGAATCCCATGCCAATTATAGACCAATCTCCCTCTTGCCAGCACTTGCAAAAGTAGTCGAGAAACATGTCCATACCACCCTGTCCCACTTTTTTGAGACAAAAGTCGCAATCCGGTTTTCGCTCCAATCTGAGCACTGAAACAGCTTTGCTCGAGGTCACCGAGGCTATTAAAGAAACCTTGGACAGTGGAGGCAAAGCCATGTTGGTGATGCTTGACCTCTCCGCGGCTTTTGAAACCGTCCCCCATGACCGCCTCCTTTCTAGACTCTGGGAGGTGGGTCTGAGGGGAGGGTTTTCCGGTGGTTTAGGTCTTTCCTCTCGAAACGCCAGCAAACGGTCTGGGCCCGCCTTTCTCTAAGCTATGTTGCCATTGGAGGTCGGAGTTCCACAGGGCTCAATTTTGAGCCCTTCGCTCGTAAACATCTATATGACCCCTCTGGCCGCACTGGCGGAAGACTTTAGGGCCCAGATCGTGTCGTATGCGGACGACACACAACTCTTGTTCACCTGCAACAGGGGCTGTGATTTTGATGGGGCTTCCATCCGGGGTTGCCTTGGGGCTGTGTTTGACTGGTTTAGTCGCGTCAGCTCTCAAGTGCAACTCCGATAAGTCCGAAGTGCTTTTTTTCGGCTGCCCCGCGGACCCCAGATGGAAGGAAGGGTGGCCTACTGCCATGTTCCCTCCTGCCAGCGATTCAGTGGCTGCTAAAAATCTGGGTATCCAGATTGACAACAGCCTCTCTTTCAGGGCCCAGGTGTCTGGTCTGGCCGGCAAGCTTTTTGAGTTCCTGAAGATGCTGAGGAAGTTTCTGCCGCTCTTATCCTTAGAGCATAGAAAGATCACGGTACAGGCCCTGATAGGCTCTCGCCTGGACTACTCCAACGTACTGTACCTAGGCCTTCCGGACTTCCTCCTTGCACGTCTCCAGGTTGTGCAAAACTCTGCGGCCATCTTTGGCCTCACTAGGAAAGCCAGGGCCAGTGAACTTCTCAGAACCCTTCACTGGTTGCCCATTAAGAAGCGGATCACTTTTAAAGCCCTAACCATTGCCTTTAAAGCCCTTCATGGTACAGGTGCCTGTTATCTTCGGAAACGGATCAGCTTCTATCTGCCTTCTAGATCCCTGCGTTCCTCCACCCAGGCCAGGGCGGTCACCCCGGTGATCCGATGTGCACGCTGTGGGGGGCGTTCCTTCAAACATCTTGCCCCCCCGCTTTGGAACGCTCTTCCTCTGTCACTCAGATCCAACACCAGTCTGCTGGCATTCAGGAAGGATATGAAGACCCTGCTTTTCACGCAATAACTCATTCTATTCTGTGCTATGCTCTCTCTCTCGTTCTAAACTCCACTCTGGGTCCGTGAGGTTCTTTCAGCGCCGGGACACTCTTCGGAGTAGCTGTGCGCTATAAAAGTATCCCCCTTAACATAACATAACATAACATAACATAACTGATACATGAAATAGAGCTAACAGAACATAGACTGCCCCTGTCTATGGATCCCTCTGCTTTACTGGTACTGGCATTGAATAGCCCGGGCATTCTGGGCTGCCTGCAGGCCAGGACGACTGCCAATCTCATCCACAAGGAAGTGGGTTGCTTTCACAAAACATGATACCAGAGAATGTTACGCTACAACTATCTAAAGAAGTCAGGCCAAACATTATAACTAGATGCAGGTCATTAAAAAATGAGGGGGCCGGGAGTAAGGCCCCACAGCCAAGGAAAAAAAGGGGGCAGGTAGTAACTAACATCCTAAATCGACTGATGTATTACCTAGGCTTGAGATTGATAAGAGTGAGCACTTAGACAATGATCATAATTTGGAAGCCAATAGGCCCATTTCGCAAGCAGAGGTGACCCCCACAATAACCGCGCCATCAGTAGACGGGGGACTTTTTTGGGACAAACTACAAGCGGTATTAGTAGCACACTAAAATCCTATCCTGCTAAAACTGATTGATACTGGGAATAGGCTACATTCACTTAAGGAGAAACTCAATGTACCCCACCTTCACTAGCTCACATGCAGAGGCCAACAGCAAATGCGGTTGAGGCTGTTGGGGAGGAAATACGGATCATGACTCCCACAGTTGAAGCACAGTTACAGGATGGTTTAGACCAAAGGAAGGCCCACCCATATGATAGCCACCTAGCATTACAGATCCAAGATCCCATGCGAAGAGATGGACAGCCCAATCAAATTAATTCTTCTGATATGAAAAGGTTAAACCCGGAGCATGCTAGATTAGTCACCAATTCCTTAAATCAAGGCCCCACTATGGGTCAGCAGAGTGACAATCCGAGTGATACTGATATTAATCTGCACCTCCCACCACAAGCTACACCTTACATCATCATCCTAGCTAATGTCCCGGCACTACCGTTAGGTCAGAGGGAATATTGGTCCCCATTGAGGAAGAGGGCATTACACGTTTTAAATAAAGAAACAGGATTGGCTAATAAATTATTTGGCCTGTAGTATTAGGTGGGTGGGGGCAACAACCACTAATTTAGCAGGAGACTGTGTCGTGCTGACCTTCATATCCCCAGCACTAGCCAAATCAATACTTGACATGACGACAAATCAAAATCAAATTGGGTACAATCATAATATCTCGGTACTTCCGTTGGGCTTTTTTTATCCTCCACCCAAACCATTAAATCATAATACGGAAGAAGTAGATATACTTCAATCTACCAGTGCCCTAAGCACTTTGAGATACAACCCTGGTTCCATAGAAACTGATTTGGCCGAAATAGATTGACTGCCAACCAATGGGGTAGGTTGGAGGATAACATTCTTGATCCCCATAAAACTGGTGTGGGTGCTGCGGTACTTAATGATAATTTTGGGCAACATCCTTCCAAGTCGAGTCAAGGGTTTGATAAACGCCCTTTATTCCAGCTACATAATATGCGTGAGAGTCTAGGAGGGTTGGGTTTAGTTACTGCCCCTTCCGACCAGACCCTGAGTGGCGCTAACGGACAAGCCATGCAAGCACCTTATTTCCAAAGAAATTGTCACCAGCTACGCCTACTTGCCCGGAATGTAGCAGGGATTAATCCAAAGCTAAGAAATGAGGTCTGTGTTCGGTACATTAAAACATTTGATATTATCTGTACCCAGGAAACATTGAGTAGAACGGACGTTAACATAGATGGATATTTGTCGTTAAATTTGGTAGCGGAACCATCACTGTCAGAGAGAGCAAGGGGGGGATTGGTAACCTTGATCTCAGTGGGATATGAGGCACTTGCAATCGAAAAAGTAATTGATTCACCCTGGTACCAACTGATCATGTGTTTTAATTTGTTAGATACAAGTTTATTATTAATAAATTGGGACTATAACATTTTCAATGAGCAAAGCACAGGGTCATAAATTACTCACTAGAGAAAATTGAAAACATAGCACTTAAATTCTCCCCGAATTATCTGGGTTGGAGACTTCAACGGTACACTATTTGGCATGTAGGCATTTGCGATTCTTTAATTGTGATTATTAAGGAATCGTAATTAAGGAATTGCAACAGCCTATGCATGTAGGAATCCCTATAAGAATAGCGATTCCAAAACATTCCTTAATTGCTACTCGCAAATTACTAGTCGCAATTAAGGAATGCTCTCCCATTCATTCCTATGGACCTACATGCTCATAGGAATGAATTGGAGATTGCATGAGCAATTTGTGAGTACCAGTAGGTACTCGCAAATTGGTCATGCAATTTCAAGGGTGCAAGGGTGTCAAAATGACACCCTGTTGCACCCCTGAAATAGATCTGTGCACATATGTTGCACAAACACAATGCCTTAAGGGCATGTGTGTGTGCAACATGAAACTTTGAAAAATGCACAAAAGTGCATTTTTCAAAGTTTTTGCAAATTACCATGAAGTCCAACTTCATGGTAATTTGCTACTCCTATTAGTGAAATAACTAAGTTTTTTACTTTCATGCATTGCATGCATTTAAGGAATCTCAACTTCGGATTCCTTAAATGCAATCGCAATTTCAAGAAATCGAAATTTAGAGATTCCTTAAATTGCGATTTTTGCATTTGGGATAATGCATCCCAAATGCAAAAATACGTGTTGCAAAGGGGCGGATTCTAAAAATCAGACCATTTGCGACCAGTTTTTCCTTTGATGCATGTGTCTGTATGTAAGCAAAGTGGTAACAAAGTGTGCGGGTTGATTTATCTTGATGATTCTCTTCTTGCCCATTTTAAACATACTCCCCAAGGGGGATGAATTACACTCAATCTTTTTTGTTAACGACTTATCCCCGGCAAACAATCTAGTGGACAGCCTGGTGGCATACTTCCCGACATTTCAGGGCGGGGCAGAACCAGCACGATTGATGTTATGTGGTTTACCAGGAGATATTCCTATCTTTTAGAAAATTTCCTGGTTGAACCGAACCCTGTCAGTGACCACAATCCTTGGCTGTGGACTGTCCTATAGAATATAACTTTAATCAAGGGGTAAGGTTGAAATGGAATACTTTTGATCATGTCAAATTTGGGGAGAATATAATTTAGTCTAACTTAACTGACGTGATGACCTGTTTACCTTTTTTAGCCCCCCCGGAATTCATCATAGGGAGTTTTGAAATCATATGTGAAGATGTGGCCAACAACCTGCTTCAACCAGTAAAAAAATGGAACCACCCTGAATATGAATGGTTTTATTTGGACTGCTCAGCGGCAAAAAGAGCTTTAAAAACAGCACTAAGCACAGTACCATGGGATAGGGCTCTGATCAAGGAAGCTAGACGGTCTTAAAAAAACAACATAGAGCGTAGAAAAAAAGAATTGTGACGCCAGGCATGGGAAGATTTAGAATAGGCAGGAATGTTAAGAGATTCTAGGTCCTTCTGGGAGGTGATCAACTGTCCTCTTTTCATGGATGTAAGCAGGAACGTGGAAACAAATATAACAGGTTTAGTTGGAGAGTCCCATTTTTCAAAGATTTTTAACCTAAATGATATTAGTCCACAAGTCAGTCAGTCAGAAATATTTTTTAATCTTGAATCTTGAATCAGCACGGCAATTAAGTGTATCCGTAACTTTAGGTGAAGTGGAGTAGGCCTTCGAAAGGGCTTTGCCTCTAAAACCCCAGGCCCAGAAACCCGGCACTCTGTGGCCCGTACTAATAAATGTTTTTAGAGCTGCCATAACGGGCCAGACCCCACAATCTTTGAAGAAAGCTGTGGTAGTGCCAATATTTAAAAAGGGAAATAGAAACAATCCTACCTGTTACAGTCCGATTTCTGTCATAGATGCCACATGTAAGGTGATGGGAGGGTAATTCTGGCACGCCTGGAGCTATGGGCTAACAATGCTGGGCTAATATCACATACTCAATATAGGTTTAGGAAAGGAATGGCAACTGTCGAACTTGTTGATGACCATGAGCAAATACATGAAGGCCAGGGGGGTGTTGATCCACCTGGCCTTCATGGACTTGACCAGTGTCTTCGACACGGTGTGCAGGAGCAAGTTGTGGGGGCAGATTGAAGATCTGGGCTTTGAGGAACCACTTGTCGCTCTCCTCCGCAGACTACATGCTCCCACCTCTGTAGTTATTTGTTATGGCCAAGGGGGAGAGATGACCAGGCCCATCGCTTCGACGGAGAGTGTCCGGCAAGGCTGCATTCTAGCCCCTTTTTTATTTTTGGTCTGTTTCTTCTAAACAAACACTTCGACTTCCCAAAAATAGCAGGTGCCCAAGTACCTTTATTGTTGTATGCTGACGATACGGTTTTGATGGCCTTGACTGCCAAAAGCCTTTAGGGATGTTTGGATGCTTTCACCGAATACATGACATCACCAGACCTGAAGGTGAATTATAACACATCCTTTGTCATGGTATGTGGGCAAAAATTTATGAAAACATGAAAATACACAGTGATTGGGACAGTTATTGAGAAGGTAAAAAAGTGTGGCTATTTGGGGAATGTTTTTACTCTAACTTAAATTGGGACCAACTTTTAGTATACTGGGTGCAACAAACTTAAAGAGTTATTGAGAGTTTGTTTCGATTTGGGACCAAACTTGGCCATAAGCCTGTTGCAGAGCTGATAACCCTGTACAAATCAAAATGTCTGTCAGGAACAACTTACGTTGCAGGAGGGTGGGGATATCAAAAGAGTACCCAGATTTAA
Source organism: Lissotriton vulgaris (assembly GCF_964263255.1). NCBI lineage: Eukaryota > Metazoa > Chordata > Amphibia > Caudata > Salamandridae > Lissotriton > Lissotriton vulgaris. Next base: position 220,107,580 of record NC_141686.1, on the reverse strand, counting down.
ATAATCGAGAACACATTTTTGAAGAGACTCTTATTTCTCCCGTCAAGTTCCTCTACATCATTTTGCCACTCGGTAGTGGGCATGGATTATATTACAGACAGAATACACATGGCACCCCTATTATTATGGGGGAAAATTTGGTCCTCAGAGAAACTTAATTTCTTCCGACTTGTCTTAAAAGATTGCATGAATTTACATAATGCAATGGCAGTCCCCTTGTTACGCTACGTTAAACAAACTTTTTATAAGATAGGATTGGGAGATTTTTATGATAGCCTGAATGTATACCGCCAAAGATGAAAATGTCCATAAAATAATCTTTTGTGTCTGAGCTGAGCATATCACCAAGGCTTACAGATAGACCGGACCCCCTTTTCTTAAAACAGAAACAATATTATTTGTCTTTTAGCTTGCAGGGCAATGCACGTTTTTTAATGACAAGATTTTGCTTAGGCACACTGCACTTTCTTGTAGCTTTTCCAAAACAGGTGGGGTGGTGTGAGAGGCTACCCCCCTGTCCTTGTAACAACACTGCCCAACAAAATACTATGCACCTTATGCTATTTTGCATATTATATAGAGACCCCAGGGCGCGCTTTCTTGAACTAATTTTAAATGACAGCTGTTTCCGCTCCAATAAAGAGGGTTTTAATTGTTTCCGTTCCTAAGCAAATGCCCCCATTTGCAGCTCTGCGATTAAGATTATAAAAATTGTTTTCATAATAAGGAAACGATTTGCAATGTAAAAGTATGTAATTTGGTGTGTAATTGTCTGCGAAAGATCATTTTTATGCTTTTTTGTAAATACTGTCTTATTCTATGTTTGTATGTTTTCCTTGTGAACTTTTATGATTAATCTGGAATCGAATAAAGGTTTCTGACTGACTGACTGGCCTGGCACCAGCTAATGCATCAGATGGCTCATGGCCACTCCCTTGCCAATGGGGCTAAGGTTCTAAAGGGGAACCTTACCAATTTTTTTAGTAGTTCTAGTTTTCCTTACTGCAAACAATGCCACAGTGCCAATCACTCTCGAAATCTAAGATGCAGTAATCCTTTTGCCTTTGCACATAGCCAGGGTGCCCACCCAGAGGTGCAGCCAGGATGATGAGCAGTACCCTTCTCTCTGTTCACTCTGTGATATGTGTGTCTCTGGTTTGCATTTTGGAGTTAATATGTCCTTGCAATGAAATAAATGGCAACATTATTTCCATTTTGTGGACCTTGCTCTACCTTATTCTAAGTAAGTTTGAATGGGATTTAAATAAGATTCTCCTATCCCTGCTTAGGAAGAACGCCTAAAAGCTTTATCCAGCTTGATTTTTCAAATCTCATTTATTGGCAAAATCAGATTTTGATGACGTAAGCAGAAAAGGAGATTCATTAATATGTATTGCTGAGCAGAAAACAGACTGACATAGAATTCTACTACTGAATTTATAACCCTGTTTCAGACCATAATGTCCTGACTCTGAGAAAAAAAGAGCCAATGGGTATTAACTGTTGATCACTTAGCGGAGATTAACTCTCTGAGGGTTGACAGAACAACTGCCAGAACAATGGCTTCTCCACTAAACTTAGTGCCAGGAGGAAAACTTAAGGCTTAATTAAGAGTTTGGCGGTCACACACACAGCAATGGTGCAGTGCACTGTCCACTGTGGGACCACCAAACCTAGGTTGGGCATCCTGCTAGATCAGGTGTTTTATTCTGGTCTGACGGGTGGTCCAGCAGCAGTCTGAGAGCAACAGTCTGTCAGGAGCCTAACAGGCAGACCACCACTCTCAGAGCGTCGCCTTCTCCTTCCTGCACAGTGTGGCATGCATGGCACACAATTCTTGATCTCGGGGGGCAAATTTACGGGGCACTACATGTGTCCCCCCTGCATGCACTCCTAGGCACAGAAGCACAAGTCACCTCACCGCCACCCTTTTCATGGCGGTGCGACTACCATGAAAAGGGTGGAAGTGAGGCAACTCAAAATAAGTTTTGCTGAGTCCACTGCAGCACCGCCAGCATATTTTGGTCTCGAACTGCTGTTATACTGCTGCATGGTGGTAGCAGCGGTTCAGTTGCTGTCTGACAGCCACACTTATAATACTGCGGGCGGTCTCTCAATGTGGCAATGGTTGGAATGTCACTGACTACTGTAGTCCCAGGGACCATTGTAGCCATAATAAGGCTCTAAGTTTTGAACCACCAAGATCAACAACATCTGTAAAACAATATAGAGATTTTAGGCATATATCTAGCACAGAGAATATGGGCAGATAATGATGACCAAGTATACCAAATATCAGTATTACAGTGCAGAGGGTCGTAAATGCTGGGAGAGCGACTCAGAAAACTGTCCTTCGTTAATCCATAAATGAATTCTAAACAGTTCAAAATTTGCTCCAAACTTAAAATTGTCACTCAAATATGGGAAATATGAAGTGACAATACACGTCAGCATTGATGAATTTGCAGTCCTCCATATCTGTTCATCATAGATTTAGAGGAAGAAACAATGTATCATCTCCACACTTCAATGCTTTCTGTCTCCACAAGCTGTAGATTGCAGAGATCTCAAAGTTCCCTGGTCCATTATTTCCTGGTCTATTAGTTCCCTGGTCCATTGCTGGAACTAGTTTCAGAAAGAAGAATTCAAAAATTGATGGATGGAATTCTTGAATCAATCTCAGCCACTCGTAATTACTCGGACAGTCCATTGTTTTTTGCCACTTAAGATTAGACACAGCAATATGCAAATCAGCCTTTCACCTGCTGCAGTTGAAAAAGCCAGCACTCATTGCCAAGCCAGGCCTTCTCTGAATTGAAACACAGGCACCCATGACCAATTTCAATTTTGTTTTTGCAGTAGACTCCCTACCCCAAACCGTGCTCACTGTGTCATAGGACTCCAACTATACTTCACTGCCAGACATAAGAAGGTCGGAACCAGTCTGGGATAGCTTGTGTTCTCATTTGGAGGAGACCTGGCCTGCCAGTTTGGACTGGCCTGTTCCTTTTTGAGCAGGACCAAGAATGATTTGCATAAGGTGGGTCTCTGTCTAGAATGGCCGGGAGAGTGATACACATTTACCTGGAATTGTTACCATTATTGAGTTCTTGTATAGAGCTTGGCTACCCTGACAGGGCTTCCCAGCGCTTAGTGTAATAGGAGCTAAAACAACCAAGTCTTTCGTACCTTCGGAAAAGTGGCAAGGGAGGTACAACATCTTAAAGAGGCTGGAAGAGTGTTCCATAGTATGGAACCAAGAAAACAAAAAGAACGTTACTCCCTTGTGAGTATACGTAACCCTCAGTCCAGTAAACATGAAGCCACTACTAGATCGCAGGATACGAGCTGGATAGTAGGGCGCCGTGCCAGTTTTTGCAAGTACAGTGGTCCTGAGTGGGAGCTGATCTTATGCATATAACATAGTGCTTTAAAAACAATACGCTTGGCCTCTGGGAGAGAATTAAGTTGCTGGAGAAGCCCGATGTCGAAGACTTTTTTTGGAATGTGGAACAGGAGCCGGCCTGAGGAATTCTGAACCACCTGTAAGCGCCTCAGGGATGCCTTATCAGCCCCAGGGAATGTGGCACCACTGATTGCTAGTGCCTACAATTAAATGCAGCATTCCAGCAGTCACTTTGATATCCTTGAATCATTTAATTATAGAGTAAGAATGCTGACCAATCATGCTGTATAATAAAATTTTGTGGTGAACCGTCAAGGCTAGAAAAATCAAACCCTTTTAGCAGAGGCATGATGATCCCCTTATTGCATTTACGAGAGAGTAAAGTGGGGCCTTCAACCAGGTATGTCTGAATTGTTTTGGATTTCCAAATTTACGATGTTCTAATAGCGATTACAATTCCATAGGAATCGCTATTAGAAATCGCAAATTTTGTACATTCCGATTTGCATTTCCTAAGTAGCAATTTCTTAGGATTTGCTATTTAGGAAATGTAAAATGGAAGTTTTGGACAAATACATAGAAATATTTTTATGGAAATTTTTAAAATGTTATACTTTTTGTAAAAATGTATTTTATGTTTTTCAGAATTTAAAATAATATTGAATTAAAATTGTAATTTGATCTTAAAAAATATATTTTAAATGTATACAAATATAAAAGGTATTTAAATATAGTTATCTTTTATGATTTTTTTTGGAATGGCAGAACTTTTTTCAAATTTATTTTAATTATTAATAATAATTTAAAGATTTATTTTGTATTTTAATATTTACATTTGTATATATAGTTTTGTAATTTGTGCTAGTTTGTAGTTTGTTTCTTAGATTAAATTATATTTGATTTCATCGTAAAATAAGTATGTATTCATTGTGTATTAAGAATGTTTAATTTCTATTACAGTGTTTAAGTACTTTATTTTCCAGTGGCTATTGTAAATTTCAACACTTTTGCCAGCAGATCTTTTTCAAATAACATTAGATTAGAGTGGGAATTGTAAATGTCACCACTTTATGTCCAACACCTTCCCCCAATATTGTTGGATTGGAGTGGGAATAGTAAATGTCATCCCTTTAGTGTCCAATACCTTCCAAAATTGTAATAGATTCGAGTAGGCCTAGGAAATATCACATCTTCACATATATACTGAAGCTAAAAAATAAACTTTTATATCAAGGCAAGTAAATTAAATGTGTATTTTCAGGTTTTCTCACTAAATTGATTAACAGTTTTTTAAAAACATTTCTTACATGTTTTATATACATATTTTCAATATCATATTAGCATACTTTTCATTAGCATGTATTAGATAGTTGTATGTATATCTGGTTGCCGTAAGGTGCTCCTGTTCATCGGAACAGGTAAATCCTATTTAAAGGATATATTAAGAGTTTTGAGGGTGGTGGTGGTTTAGGAGGGAGGACAAAAAGTAGTTATAGAGTTGTATGTGTTTTTTGTATATTTATATGTATTAGTGGTAGTGTTTTACTAATTTGACTTTTTACACTATTTTAGTAATGTACTGCTATGTTTCATTAAATTATGTTATGTTTGCTATATTTTGTTGATTAATCGTTATATATAATAATTTTTAGGAGTGTTAACTACAAATGTTTCATATTGGCATTGGGAGGTTTTTTAGGATCCCTAGATTCTTTGGATCGCTTCAAGGGATTTCCATTTGATTCATTATATTTTTATTTTTTTGTTTTGGACATTTTAAACATTATTTTCCCCATTTTGGTGGAATAATATGTTTTATTATCTGAATACAGACAAAAATCTGCTGCTACAGAACAGTGCCTTTTATTTATTGTATTTCTTTGGAGTGGGAAATAATATTTTATATTGTTTGTATAAACATTATGGGGCCGATTCCGATTCGGTAAAATCCAGTCCAAATCGCCGTACGGAGCGTTTTTCCAGTACGATTCGTAGGCAGAACCGTACCGATACGTACGATGTAGTACGATGTGTACTCAATGCAGTTCTCTGTACGAATCGTACAAAAGACTGTGCGATTCAAGAAACCATGTGGATCGCACTCGGAACACGCAGTATGCGATGTGCGTACGGATCGAGGCAGCTTTTTACAAACCAGCAAATACAATTTGTCAGGACTACACTCCATACGACCCTTTATCTACGGGACATCTGTAGAAGCACATTTCGACTCTAAAAGCGTGCAAAACGGACTCCCCCCCGGGTTTGCGGGTGCACTCCATGATCGCAGGGGCACGGTGCGTATGTGTATGTGTGGTTCTCTGTACAAATTGCTCATTCGCTGCTTTCCGTACAAATCGCGATGTCGGTCCTCGGTCCGGATCGTACTTGGCGGGTCGTACGGCATGTTTACGAATCGTACGGTTCATTGTGCGGCTCTATGTCATATGGATTTAACCTCATTTTTCATACGGTTCGCAAACAATCGCACGTATTCTTTTCCTTCAGATCGTACTACACGATTCGTACGGATTTGTACGATTCGTAGGGAAACGGCTACGAATACGAATTGTCGTACGGATTTGTTTCCCGAATCGGAATCGGCCCCAATGTGCTTGGTATGTGGTATTGTTTGGTTTATATGTTGCTTTATGTGCTGTAATTAATTTATGTGATGGAGTGAGTTTATTCTTCAATTTTCTTGGTTGGCGATGGCTGCATTTAAAAAAAGAATTGGTATATACGTAGACTCCAATCATTCTACCCTGGGCAATCCACCCTTACTCTCCCTTCATGAGGCTGTTCCCAAGATAACCACAAAGTAACTTCAAGACAGATGAGGATGATCCCAGGAGTCTACAATACGAGCTTAGGGCTGTGTTTCTCTGCAAGCAGTCAGGAGCAGCACAACTTTACTTCAAGTTAGCAATCAGCTGAAGTAAGTAGGATCATTTTTTTATATTGTTTCTATACTGTATCTACCACTGCAAATGGCGCAGAGGGCAGACTTTATCGTGGCTGGCAGCATTCGGCAGGGTTGATTTGTTTGAGCAGAGTTTAAGAGTGCTTGCAAGTACTGGTGCAGTACCTTAGGCATTCACATTTTTTGGATATCAAGGAGGCAATGTCTCAAGGCACTAAGACACTAGGGTGCTGAGATATGCAATTTTAAGAAGTTATCCTTGCTGGGGGCTGCTTTTCTCTGTGCTGGCATACCACCCTGGTGGGACTTCCTGTCACAGGTTGCATTTAACCCGGATCTTGCTGCAGCTGCCTGGGGAGACTTGACTCTCATGCTTATCGTGCTGCCTGTACCCCTGTAGAGCATGTCGCTATTCCTGCTGGGGGCCACTTTTCTTTCTGCCTTCACACCACGCTGGTGGGAATCTATGTCCCAGGGTGCACTGAGTCCAGATCTTGCTGTAAGCGCTCACCATATGGGTTTTAGTAGCGCAATACAAATTGCTTTTCAATTCAATTCAATTCAGGGGAGGCATGACCATCGCTCTTAGAAAGCTGCCTCGACCCCCGCAGCATTGGACAATATCCTTGCTGGGGCTCAGGAACCTCATATTTCCCTGCACCGAGATGTTCGGAAGTTGGGCTTCAAAACATGATAAATAGTGATGTTAATTACATAATCTCAAATCTTATCTCCAATACATTGGTGCTATTTTATTCCAGATTGGGGCAATTACAGCCAGATTGCACTCATTGTCTCCCACTAGTTCACCCTCTAATAGTAAATATCCTACTTGCAATCATGATATTCCAGCTGTAGATTCCATGGCTCTACTCAGTGTACCCCCAATTCTCCCTGTCTATTTTTCCCAGGGCAAGGAAGCCTGGGATGTGGCCACTTGACATATACCTGCCTAAGGTAATATGTTGTGACAATCAGGTCAAAATTCTAACTGGGTAACCATATCTATCCCTGTGAGATAATATTCAGCCAACACGCAGCAGATTTTAATGTTGTTATATGTCATTTTTCATATGTACATACTTGTTTCTTAGGCAATGAGCTGAATGATATTGCAACCCACGTTAGAAACTCAGCATTTGGTGATGCTCTTCTTGAGGTTTTAATGAAATATGGTCCACTTTTTGCCACTGTTATTTGTAATTCTATTAATGTTTCAGTTCCCACTTGTATAGGAAATCACAAGATAGCACATTTGACCATATCTTGCTATCTGCTGATTTATGAGCCTATTTCATTGGTTACTGGGTTGTTGAATATGGGACCACTGCACACTTCGTATTGCCCTGACCCCTATTATTCAGAAACTAACTCAGAAAAAAAGGATAATTTGGAAATAACTCAGAACAAGGGCTTGAAGCTCAAATGGAGAATAGTGAATCCAGCTTTGTTCATTCAGACCTTAGTCACTCACTATAGGGAAGACATAGAGACATGTTTAATCGAGGGCTTAGGACCTGAACTAATTCAAGGCGCTTTTAAAACGTATGTAGATCCATAGATAAAAATTTCACATCTAGTTATGACTCCAAACACATATAGTCATGTAACATATAAAACAAATGGGTTTGCTTAATTTGAACCGCACATCACAAGGTTAAGCCAATTGTAATATGGACATAGGTAAATGACAGAAAGCAACTGTGGCTGGGATGCTCCTAAGGTATATGACACCTACCCACCAAAGTGTCATTCAGTCCCAGGATTCAAATGAACACAGGTCAAACATATATATGCACAACACCTGAGCACACCAATATCATTATTTCAAATTTAGGTAATATAAGTATTTTTCTAGCACAATCAGTAAAGTCTCAGCGTCCTATATGTTCTAAATCCAGAAAGTCTCAAAGGAAAAACAGGGAGCCCAAACAAATCTTCTTAGGTTGAGGTCTGGTTTGATTTTAATTTCCAAGGTTCACAAGAGAAAAGACAGCAGCTTTACTGATTGTGCTAGAAAAATACTTATATTACCTAAATTTGAAATAATGATATTGGTGTGCTCAGGTGTTGTGCATACATACAGTCATGTGGTTGGTTTAACTCGGCCTGTTCTCAGTACATAAACATTTGATTGCTAACTTTAAGATTAGCCCTGTGTGAACTTTGAGGGTTAACAGGCAAGAGCAGACTATAAGAAGGCCTGTGAAGATAACAAAAAGTAAATAATGAATTTGGCCTGTGATGATCTTATAAAGTCAGGGGAGCTGTAGGACAGTGCCTAATTTAGAGAAGTGATCAACAAGCATTTAACAAAAAAAAGTGCACCAATAATAAACAAAATAATCACATTAAACATGTGGGTTGCCTTTAATATGAAAGTTTTCGTTTCCATGGAAACTCAATGGCTTGAGGGTCAGGAAGGCTCGGTGTACACATCCCAGAATAGAGATTATAGAAATTCCAACATTTTGGCAGAGGTTGTTGGCACTATAAGTAAGACCATTACTGGCAACAAACGGAGCCAAAATGATGTCCCCGTAGACCTTTTTAAGTCCATAATCTCCTTGTGGCACCAATCTTAGCAAACATGTTTTGATCGGCAATCCTAGGTCTGATTCTCGACTCCTTGTCAATTTCCATTTTGGTCCCAATATTTAAAAAGTGGGACAGATCTGAACCATCTTGTTACAGCGCAATCTCCCTAACCAATTCTAGTGTTAAAAAATTGGGACACGGCTTAATGGCATCTTTGGAAGAATGGGCATTGTTTATTAATATTATTACTGAGATGCAATTTGGGATTAGAAACACTCTAGGTATGGTAGAGCAATGTTTCAACTTATACCTAATTATGGGAAAGTATACAAAGGCCAAGAGTGAATTTCTACACTTGGGCCCGATTATGAGCTTAGCAGTGCAGCGGCTAGACTGCCCGGCCACCGAACTACCAAACCCATGTGAGAACTGTGAGCTGTATTATTACCTATTTAGTCACTGGCCGGCAGTTTCTTTGATGTTTCCACTGTGTTGTCTATAGAATAGGCACAACAATTGGAATGTCAAAGGAAGTTTTAGAATGGCATGGACTGTAACGTCCATGTCATGCTGGAATTGCGATTGCATGCACAAAAAAGGCACATTGTGAATCCACATGGAGTGAGACACATTTCCTCACTGCCACTGTTTACATGGCGGAAATACCTCCATGAATTCAGTGGCGGTAAGAAAAGTCATCATATGCTTGGTGAGAACACAGCAGTCCTGGCAAGCATAATACTGCCTCAAGCCCCCCCTGCCACCACCAGTGAACGGCGGTTCCCTGGCAGAGTCGAAGATCCCAGACCACCAATGTCATAATGTGGCGGTGGTCTGGTGAGTCTGGTGGTTTGAGGACCGCCAGACTCTTAATTAGGCCCTTAGCCTTTATAGATTTATCAAGCACATCTGATTTAGTGAATTGTTACAGGACATAATGAGTGGGATGGGTATGGAACCGGAACTGTTACTATTGTTATGCTAGCTCCACTGGTATCTCTCAGTAAAGGTGCATTATGATCCCTCAGGTGAATGCTCCCCACTTTTGGAGTCCACGCAGGCGTTAGACAGGGTTGCATTTTGGCCCCTTTTCTTTTCCTTATTTATTTAAATGATATAGGTTCTTTTTTTATTTGAGACTGGAAAGGAGCTTCCGAAAATAGGGGCAAAGTTGGTGCCCATTTTACGGTATTAGGACAATGCTGTGCTGATCGCCCGCACAGCAAACAGCCGCCTATCCCTATTAGATCTCTTCTTGAAATACATGAATGGGCTGGACCTTCAAGTATATTTTTCTAAATCTTTTGTAATGACATGCGGGTCCCCAAATACCAGGTCAAAAACATATAGCACGGGAGACCATATATTAGGGGAAAAAAACTATTTGTGAATCACTTTGAAGAACTTGTTGAGTTGGTCACCTCTTATTACGGCAAGACTTCAATCTTTTAATAGAAATTCAGAAACTATTTTCAGATTTGCCCGTAAATTAAAACATAAACCAATACATGAAAATTGGGCATTTTTTAGAGTAAATATATCTTGGTTGGGAAATACAGTGCTGGTTTTTGGGGATATAGCATAGATGGCTCCTGGAAATAGCAGAAAATAGCTTTATTAACCCCTTCCATGCAGAGGACGTAATAGTTACTTCCCATGCTGCGGTACTGCAGTGGCAAGGACGTAACCATTACACCTCAGCAAAAGAGTCGGAAATGCCTCTACTGTAAACAGATCAACTCATTTCACTTTCACTGCCTACGTGCTCCTGGGGCTATCTCAGCCCCTGAGCACGTAGGCAAATGGGAGATGTATCATTGGAAAGGAGGATAATTCCCCTTTCCAATGGTACCCTTCCCTATTGGATCCCTGCTTGTGGATCGCCGCAGGAGGGTGATCCCCAAAAAGGGGTCTACCCACTAAGCATCAGGGATGGGGGAGTGTCCCCTTCGGAGAGATTTTGATCTCTCCTAATATTTCTGACATTATTCATTCTTTCTGCCCCCCCAATCTGCTCTCCTCCTAGGAGCAGAAAGTCCACTTCACACTAGGGATTTTGTTTTGTTGAACATGTAGGGGTGGGGGCTGCCCTAAATGGTCATTATAATGCCCCCACCCCTCCGAAAATGTGCACAGTAGTTCTGACCCTCTGGGGAGCAGATGAGGGTAATTTCCCCTGATCCGCACCCCTGGGGATGCAGAAAGCTCACTAAGCACCAGGGAATAATATTGTAATGGGTGGTAGATTCACCGGGCCCGCACAAATTTCCTACCACCCAGCTTTCCCGACAAAAATGGTACCTCATTTGTGTGGTTGGGCAGTGTACCCATAACTGGGAAGGGACAGAAAATACTGTGTGTGATTGTGAATATATTGTTGCAGTTACCACAGTGCCCCTTATCCCTTTCTAGGGATTGTAATTAACCCAAAAGCAATAGTTCCATTTCAATAGCACATTGATAAGTGTTCTGCAGGGCTAGCAATTTAACCCTGGGCATATTTCGCGAAGTAGCGCTACGCGTAGCTACCCAAAGTGCACTTCGCAAGCTATGCGTAGCACTACGCGAACTGCGCAGTGCGCTGTTTCTGATGATTGCACAGTGTCAGATGCTTGTCCACACTGTGCAATCATTGAAAACAGCATCTTGCACAGTGCGAGCTATAGTTTTCTGCCGCTCGAGTAGATTTTTACTCGAGCAGCAGCTTTTTCAACGCGGACTGGTAGTTTCTCAACGTGAGCCGTCGCGAGCATACGCGACCACTAGCAATGAGAAACCTGACCTCCCTGCATTCAAAATCTCACCAGTAGGTTTATTTTCCATGCTTGCGATTGCCAACTTGATGTTGCTGATCGCGAATGAGGAAAAAGTCTTGCCAGGGTGTCATTTTGCTTTCTTTTCTCCGGTAGGAAATCAAATTAACATCTTGTGAGATATAACAGTGGTCAAGGAAATATCCTGTAACCTTGTCTCAAGTGACGGCTTCTCCGTGGGTTTTGCAGGGCTCCAGGAACTTCCATTCCCAGCACCCTCAAGTGGCGCACACCATCCGCCTCACCTGAAAGCGCCTGGAGGTGCTTAAATCAGCTTTGCACCTCCCGCAGCACGGGACACACTCAAACTACTACTGGTCACTGCTGGTCACTTTTTGCCACTGCCTAGGATCTGACCTATCTGCCACCAGCCTATTGAAGCCGTTTTGCTGCCTGTAACCTTGCCTCAAGTGACGGCTGCTCCGTGGGTTTTGCCGGGCATCAGGAACTTCCATTCCCAGCACCCTCGAGTGGCGCACTCCCCACGCGTCACCTAAAAGTGCCTGGAGGCGCTCAAATCAGCTTTGCACCTCCCGCAGCGCGGAAAGCGTGTGGGCGTGCCAAGCCTGGGCCAAGGCTGGGCCTGTCCGCGCCCGTCAGAGGCCGGGAGAGGCTGGGCTGGGCCACCCCCCTTACGCCTGCAGTTGGAACCCCATAATACTGCTGCACCGGAAGATACCAGGAATAAGCCACGCGGACTGGCTTATAAATATCGATTAGCTATCCCTCATTTCATTACCCAGTGCCAGGAGGCGTCCAAAGGACCCCTTCTTGACTATAAAGACACAGGACATCCCAGGGCCCAAGGGACAGAATCGCAATATAACTGCAGTAGCCATTAAGGTACTGACCCTTGTTGTTTTTCTATCTGTTTCTATTTTACCTTCACCCTGTGTAATATGTTTAAAATAGGTTCTTATTTTCATATTCCCCAGAATGAGAAAGCAGAAGGCCATAACCTCTGTGGTGGGGGGGCGGGGTAAAGGGGACCCTTGGTGCTTTTCTCACGAGAGCGGAGTCGCTGTTAATCCACGAAATTCAGATGACAGAGAAGAGATTTTCGCTGGACACAATCATAGAACACAAGCGATCCTCTATGGGCACTATAACCATGTGTAAATCTCCCAATGTTGGGATTCCTTCCAGCCAATCTAATCTAACCCATGGTAACAGCACAAAGACCATAGTTCATGCCACCACCTTGTCACAGGGGGTGGGTCTGTCAACACAATCTATCTATTTGTCAGTCGCTGATTTAAGTCAGTCACAGATCATTACAGAAGAGACGGAGGGGCATCCTGACTTAATATCTCTGTTACCCGATGAGGAAGGGACGAGGGAAGGAGAGCCTGTGCTAGTCATAGATGCACCAGGTAGGAATCACTCCAAGGGTATGCGGGAGGTGGTCACACAATCTAAAAGGGCCCTGAAAGTTACGGGCACTGCAACCATGGCATCGCATTTAGTTGACTCTATGACTCCAGGTAACCAAACCGGGGGGGTGGGGGAGGGCATCATACATGGAAACCCAAACCAAAACAGAGCGGTGCGGCCAAAGCAAGCATCATTAAAGAAGCAGGGGAGCCTGCAGCCAACTCTCAGTAGCAATATTGCGGAGAGGCAGAGCTGAATCAGGGAACGGAAAAGGCATTGTGGTCTAAGTTGGAAACAATGCTAATTACCCATCTGGGGCCTGTGTATGAGAAAATGAATGTGATAGAAGGGAAACTCTCCTTGTTACTTGCACAGGGCAGCACTGTGTCCTCCATGACCATGGGACTCAGGGTGGGGGCATTAGAGGCTGCAACATGCCCGAGGGAACAGTGGATGGTAACCATGACTGCAGACAGCCTGAAGGCATTAAGGAGGTCGTAAACAAGGGATTCATGGTGGGAATTAATAATGGAAATGTCCAAGGTCTAACTAGCACCAGGCCAGCTTATAGGCCTAACCTTAATACAGCCCCCAAACACCCTGCGGGAAGAATGGCCACACCCAATCACACAGAGCCAATATCAGCTGACCTCACACGGAGCACCCGGGGCCTGCCGATCCTAGACCTGCCACCGACATCGTGCCCTTACACAGTGGTTTTGATAGGGGTCCCGGCCTGTAGTGATGATAGTGAAGAAACCCAGAGAACCCTGATTAATAAGGCTGCCCGTTGGTTGGTCAATAATACAAGTTTTAATATTTCACATCATAGACACATTCCTATGGCAAGAAGGGTGTCCTGGATTGGAAATAGCAGAAAGAGTTTCGCCAGGAGACTGTGTGATTTTAAACTTAAAATATCCTGAGTTGGCAAGGGATCTTCGTTCTAATCAATGCAAGGGGCCGTATCAGGCTGAGGGTGGATCAAGTATCAGGATGCTCCCCCTTGTTTTTTTCTACTGGGACATGATGCATGTAAAAAACAAAAATGAGTATAGGCAGCATTTAGCCGGATCAGACTGGGAGGGTTGGACAGTCCCGCTAACTAATCGGTACAACCTCTTCTCAGCCCTAAATGAAATAGATTGGCTGACCTGTGGGCTGTCACCCGGGAATGGTGTTGCACGGGAGGGTCTGCCCCCTAATGGAGATTCAGGAGTAATAGTCATGCCGAAGCATAGCAATCCCATTCTTCTTGCCGGACATGGAGAGTACAGTGGGATGGGCCCAGTGGGAAATACCTGAATACCCGCTGAATCCCCCAGTCCGCACACCTGTTTCAGGCCTGAAAGCCCAGCCAGCCCAAGATATAGAGACATCAAGATAATATCCTGAAACATAGCAGGACTGTCCTCCAAAATAAAAAAAAAATGAATGGCTAGCCATATAAAGAAATTTCACATCATTTGCCTACAGGAAACATGGGAGGTAAATAACAGTGTACCTGCTTTAGAAGGATACAAAATGTTCTTTGTTCCTGCATGCAAGGCAGCCGCGGAGAGAGACAAGAGTGGTCTGATCACTTATGTGGATTTGAGGCTACAAGGGAGATGGGACGACCTGGGCTGCGACTCGGATTTCATGCAAGGGACCAGGTATCGTAACAAGGGTCTAAAATTAACTTTTATAATGCCATCACAGCGGGACAGACCTTAATGAGATTGTCCAAACTGAAACTCCGTCTGGCAGGAATACAAGAGTATGGGGCGATGAGTTCTCAGTTGGTGCTATTGGGCGACTTTAACTGCCATCCGTGGCCCTTCCTGAAAATTGGCAGGGGGGATTGGTCCTCTTGCCCATTGGCAGCGGGCTTGCACCTGGAACATTCGAGAGAGGGAAGTAAGGTCCTGGGCACACATGCCCTCACACACACTTTAGATCTGATCAGAGTGGGGGAGGATAGCCCAGTTTACCCAAACTTTAAAAGCAGGGGAAGGGACACTTTCATTGATTTTATTTTTATTACCAACACATTAAAGTGCCGGATTACAAGTTTTAACATAGAGGCCAGTATTTTTAGTGATCGCAATCCCCTGGCCTTGTCTATTAGGGACCCCAACCCGACCAACCATTTATGCCGAAGGGAGGCCAGCTGCTCAATCAAAGCTACAGATCACGGTAGGAGACTAAGAGAGGTTAATACTAATGACGAAGCATTTTATAGAGCTTTACTTACAGAGAGTGAACACCAGGTTTGGAAGTGTCTAGATCTAGCAGTGGAGGGGGCAGACCTGATCAAAGCATTTGAGGGTGTCGCTCAACAAATCGAAGGCCTGCTCAGGAGTAGAACGCCGAAAAAGGAATTGGTTACCCCTAGGTGGTTTGACCGTCAATGTTCTAACGCCCTGAAGGAATTGAATTCAGCTCTAAAAACTGCCCCCAAAGACAAAATGAAGGTGTCCTTCTGTAGGGTGTGGTATAAACAGACACTAAAATGCAGCAAAGCCTTATTACAGAAGCAGGCATGGGAGAACCTAAGAGAAGCAGCCGCTTGACCGCTTTCTGGAAAGTTAATAATGACCCTTGTTTCAAAGACACAAACAAACCCAAGCTAGCATGTCACATTCCACCAGAGTCCTGGTTTTAGCACTTCCAAGGCCTCTTCAATCACAGTAGTATTGATGATAGTAGAGGAAGGAAACGCGAGCCCAACTCTGACAATTTTTTCCCTGGGAGAGATAAAGGCGGGCATTGAGGGTCTGACACAGAACAAGGCTCCGGGCCCTCATGGGATCCCCCCAGACCTCCTTATGAGCCAGGTACAACTCTGGGCGCCCATACTAACCAGAGTCATAAATGCAGCCTTGGAGACAGGCATGCTAGTGAAGAGACAGTGTACTTGGTTATCATGGATCTGACGGCAGCCTTTGATCGGGTAAATCGAAAGAAATTGTGGGAATTACTGGGGGCTCTTGGAGTTGATCCAGGATTGGTAAATATCCTTGGAGAATTACATCAGAACACCTCTGCCCAGGTCAGATACAATGAGTAGGGAAGTACCACTGACCCCTTCCCATGTTGTATCCTGGCGCCTTTCCTATTCACTTTATATATAAATGGTTTAGACCAGGCGCTCGGAGCTCTAGGGGTGGATTGCCAAGGATAGGAAGGAGAGGGATTCCCGTCTTGCTTTACGCAGACGACGTGGTGCTTCTGGCACGCACTGCACGTGGACTCTAGTGACTCATAGATGGTTTTGTCCGTTTTATGGAGAGTTTAGATCTGTCACCCAACCTCACCAAATCATATATTATGGAATTGGGAAAAACACCAAACAGGACATTTAATTATATGATTGGCACTTACTGTCTGGAAAAAGTGCATGCATTTTCATATCTAGGGATCTTATTTGACAGCCGCCTTAGCTTTTAAGCCTTGGCAGATGAGAAATGCAGCACATTAATTAGTTCCGTGGGGGCAAATATGAACTTCGCAAGAAGGCTGGGCCGTTGGTCCCCAGAGCAAATATTGAATTGGTATAGTTCTGTATGTTGCGCCAAAGATTTGTATGGCAGTGAGGTCTGGGGCTTTATTGATCCACAGAAGCTTCAAACTGAAGAAAACAAATATTTGCGGCGGGTATTTAAAGTCCCACAGAGCACACCTTCCCATATCATCCATGAGGAATTGGCCTCACCCACATTAGTGACAGGTTGCAACTGAAACCCCTCATATGTTGGATTAAAATATGGAAAAACCCTGAAGCCTCACTAAGTAAGCAGATAATAATGGACTGTATTGACCGGGATCAGGGTCGAAATATCCCTTGGCTCAAATACGTGAGGGAAACTCTGACGGGCTTGGGTTATGCTAATTATTTTAACCACCCGACAAAATTGCTACCCCGGGACAAGGGCTTCATTAAGATGGAATTTTTAAAGCGAGTTGCATCAATAAGGGAAGACAGGGAGCTGACCAACCCATCGGTGAGAGCTCACCTGTTAGCCAAATCTTGCTTGGGCATGGAACCGTATCTGTCCCATATTCACAATGCACAGGATAGATTTCCCATGACCCGATTCAGGCTGAACCTGCTCCACCATATCTTGGCAGTTCCTGCAGGGTCCATCTATATAGATGATGGGTCCATGCAGCTGTGACCAACGGATTCCGCAGGACACGTTTCACTTTGATTCATTATGCCCTCATTATGCCCATCCGAGGAAGTTATTTTTAAAAAGCATTTTAAAAAATGCCAGGTTCAAACAGGCCAAGGTGGCCGTATTGTTCTTGAAACTGTCCACAGAGGTTTTAACACTCTTTTGTACTGTTAATTTTCTAAGATCGGCTGTGATTTCAGCACCTCTACACTAGGAAAAGGGTGGGTATCTCCTCAGTATATATGAATTATTCACTTGTGCTCTGACCCGATAGACTTTAAATGTAACTTGTCATCAAACTTTTGCTGACCCATTCTAACCCAGGACATCTCATACAAGACTTTTAAGATGATATACTTGGTGAATTGGTCCCATTTCATGAACTGATTGTATATAGATTTTTAGTCTGGTTTTAAATTGTCTGTGATGCTTTTTAACGCTGTAATTGTTATGGTATTGTTTTATGCCGAATAAAGTAATTTTGATGATGATGACTTATGTCTTATCAATGTTTCCTGGCTACAGCCTAAACCATTGCAGAAGCACATGTCAAAAGACAACATTTGACAAATAAGAAAACCTACTTATAATCAATAACTAAGGGCCTGATTACGATGAGGGTGAGACCGCCACTGACAGCTAGTTGGTGGCGGTCTCACCGCCATCATAAGCATGTTTTCTGCCCAACCATTAAGAGGCGGGCAGTGTGGTGGCACTCAGATCCCTACAATGGTGGCAGAGCCTGCCAGGCACCACCGTAGGGATTATGATGTCATTCACCGCCAGCTGTTTTATGGTGGGTTACCCGCTATGAAAAGGCTGGCGGAAAGGGACGCTGGGGGGCAGTAGTGGGACCCCCTTTCCCACTAGCCCCAAGTGCTGGGTTTTCATATTTCTGGATCATGTAGCAGGCACTGCTTGGTGCCTGCTACATAGTGCAGTCATATGCACAATGCACATTTTTTGGACTGCGGTGTGTGCTGAAACACACTTTTCAACTGCCTTGAAGGCGGTCACATTGTAATTCGGGATGCAGGAACACTGCCAGCTTGCCAGGTGGTCCCATCCCGATAGCATTGTAATCAGCCCCTAAGTGATAATAAGTGTACTGGGTGCTTGTAGTATAAATGTGATTGATTCAAAATATTACGAATAGTATGCCCCTTAAGAGATTAGCTAAAAATTGCTATTTTCATTGTGCTGGCAAGTGTGGCTCTTCACTTGTATTTAAAAGTAGGTTTTTCACAGTTTGGCTACAAAAATACTAGACTTTTAATTCAAACTTTATTTTTAATTTGTATTAAATACAATATTGTATTTTGCTAAATGTAGTGTAAAGGTAATTATTTAATTATTTAACTCAGTTCTTATGGGTTCTGCATTCCTGAATATGAATAGCCCTTTGACGAGAAGCAACATCCTTCTCTGCTCACTGAAAACAGATTGTTATCTTGGCAAGTGTTACGAGAGGGAACCTCCAGAAAAATATGCTATCATATAGCACCAGATGAGGAATTTTCATTTTCTCATGTGCAATCTAAATAGGACCTTTGTGAGAAGGTTTTTAAATCAGGAGTACTCTCAGCCAGTATGCCTCTGCTCTTTTAGCAAAGTTCTTCTTCAGGTGAGGTATGGTAGGGGGGAAACTCCTATTTCACTAAGGCAACCCCTGGGTTGAGTTAAGTAACTTTAGGCAGAAAGATCCTGGCAGTAACACAAACAGGAATTGCTGACAAAATTGGCAGGTAGAACTATTGCAATTATTTAGGGATCTGGTTAGACGATTGTAAGTAATTGGGTTAATAGTTGAGGCCCCCCAATGAGAACCACAAAAAGACTCACTCACTAAAATAACCTGTGCTCAACCCTTCCGCAGTTTAGCAGAAAGTGGTCAAGCTTAAGGCAATGTGTGAAGTATTTATGCAGCACTCAAACAGAAATTAAGTGAAAACACAACAAAAAAATATACCAAACCAGTTTAGAAAAATTGAGTAAATGTTTATAAATAAAATGCCACCAGAACAACAAAAAATCCAATCAGTAGAACCAGAGATATTGATATTTAAAGCTTTTAGTAAAAATAGTGCTAAAAGCACAAAGGGCCAATGGTAGTAATCTTGTTGATCCAGAGTTGGACAAGTCACAAGTTCAGGCTAATTGCGATGGAGTGTGAATTGGATACAAGGACCAGGTTAGTGCCACTGTGAGTTATACGTTTTGTACTTGATGCAAGGCTTTGCGTCGCTCGTCATAAGTTCCAATCAGGAGCTGCCCAGTGCTGTAATGTCCAATACTGCTTTGAGTTTTGCGGCACTGTTGGTTTTAGTTAGGAACTGTGAGGGCTGTATTGCAATATCCTACATTGTGTTGAGTTGCACTGTGTCGCCTAAGATGGGACCACCAACCACGATCTATTAAGAGACTGCAAAATGAGGTCCTCCATCAAGCTTCACCACGCGGTGTCTGATTTGATGGAACCCATAGCTAGGCAGGAAGTAGTACACTCTGATACTAGCCAAGGGTCCAGGACCTAGGGGGACACCTCTTGGGGATAAGGATTCACTTCAGGCAGAGGCCAGCAGTAGAGCTCAGGCAAGTCAAATTGCAGGTCCAGGAAAGATCAGTGTAACCGGTTAGGTTGTCAGTTGCAGGGACGCCTCTAAAGTTGGCCAACAGACCATTGGAGTCCCTGTGGGTAATCATAGAATATGGCATGCAAGCTCAGTCTTCAGACAGTCAGACAGCAGCAAGGCTTCTGTAACATTAAGAGGATCATTTCTTCTGAGTGACTCTGGAGGTCCAATATCTACACCTGGTGCCAGAACGTGTATGGGGTGACTTGCTGTCCTCCCCTCACATCTGGTTCTGGAAAGTTGTTCCCCTATTAAGGCACTAAACTGTCTGGGGAGGCATAAGAAATGTGCAGGCCTTTGAAGTGTAAACGGGGCTGGGTGCAGCTCCTCCCCAGTCACCTTGTCAGGCTGGCCCATCCTGTTGTCCACACCTAATCTCCCTTTTTGTTGCTGTCTTAAAGCAATACAAAAACTCCACCAGCAGAACTGTTCAAAGTCAAGTGACCCAGGCTCCTTGAAGAAGAAAGAAGGCAAAAATGGCTGAGACTAGAAAATAATAACTTTGTAAATGTGGCATTTTCATAATTGTGACTTAAAACTCAACAATACCACTACAGAAGATTTTAAATTACAAATCATTTGATGCAAACATAATATCTCAGTCTTCCCCAATACAAAGATACTGTGTACATGAGCGACCCAGCCACCGCAGTACCAGCCGCCAGAGCGCCCCAGCCACCGCAGAGCCGGACGCCAGAGCGCCCCAGCCAACGCAGAGCCCCCGCTCGCTCAGACTTTTCCCGCCGCTGCCTCCCTACGGCCTCACCCCCCAACGCCCATTCACCACCACCCAGCTCACCCGCCCTCCCGGCTCCTAACTTATGTCGCCCACTCCCACGCGCAGCGGGTGCGCCGATTGTGCACCGAAGGCGCGCCAAAGGCAAGCCCGTCTGCCCCTGTCCACGCCTGGACCGCGCCCAGCGCCAGGACCCCTGGTCCCAACTGCCGATGCAAGAGCACAAGACGAACCTACGACGCCGCCACCCTCAACGCACTCAATGCCGGCCGGAACCCTGCCTGCTACAGAGCCACCCCGAGACGCACCCACGGACCCTTCGCCTGCCAAGCCTGCCGTTTCACCTGCTACCGGACCTGCCCCGCCCCCGCCAAGCCCAGCAGCAGCAGCAACCACCTGAAGTACATCCTGCTCAACACCCGCTCCATCCACAGGCACGCCGTGGGACTCTGGGACCTGCTCGACACGACAGCACCGGACGTCGCCTTCCTCACAGAAACCTCGATGAACGCCTCCTCGGCGCCTGACATCGCCATAGCCATCACGGACGGATACAAGATCACACGGAAGGACCGCGTCCGCATCTCAACTAACTCCGACGAAACCTTGACCGCCGCCGAAAACCTGCACTTCCAGATACACACTGACCCCAAGACCACCCTCCGCGGCACCCTCATCTACAGACCACCGGGACCATGCACACACACACAATTCAGTGAAGACATTGCAGACTCAGCCCGCAGGCCCTTCCCTCCGCCGACTACATCCTCCTAGGGCACCTCAACTTGGAGAACAACAACGACAGAAACACCACCGCCCTGCTGGACAACCTCGCCAACCTTGGACCCAAGCAACTGGTGAACACCCCCACCCACTACGCCGGCCACACGCTTGACCACGTCTTCTCATCCAGCAAGCATATCTCCTTCAGCCACGCCACCGGACTACACTGGACCGACCACAGCTGCGTCCACTTCAGCTTCAGAAGAACTACAACCCACCACCACCCGCAACAGGTCCCCCGCCGAAGCTGGAGCAAGATCACCTCCGAGCAGCTCACCGCCTCCCTCAGCCAGAACACTCCGACCAGCACAACGGACCCCAACAAGGCAGCCAGCAACCTCACCAAGTGGCTGACCGCCTGAGCCGATGACCTTGCACCACTAAAGAACCCTCCCAGCAGACCCGGCAGCAAGAAAACCCCCTGGTTCACCGACGAACTTAAGGAACCCAAGAAGAACTGCCGCACCCTCGAGAAAGCCTGGAGGCTTGACCACACCACAGACAACAGGACCGCCCTCAAGCACGCCATCCGCAAACACCATCAGCTGATCCGCGCCACCAAGAAGACGGCACTCAAAGAACGACTGGACAACAACACCCACGACAGCAAGGAAGTCTTCAGCATCGTCAAAGAGTTCTCCAACCCCAGCGCCGGAAACAACGACATCACTTCCTCGCAAGACCTCTGCAACTCACTCGCCTCGTTCTTCCACCGCAAGATCGCCGACATACTCAACAGCTTCGACGCACAGACCACGCACCCTACCACCAAACCAGCACCCGCCACCACCAACCTCTGCAACTGGACCCCGATCAGCACCGAAGACACCACCCGCACGATGAACTCCATCAACTCCGGATCTCCAACTGACCCGTGCCCACACACCGTCTGCAACAAAGCCGACGCCACCATTGCACCCCATCTCCGAGACACCATCAACTCCTCCTTCCACACCGCCACCTTCCAGGAGAGCTGGAAGCACGCCGAGCTGACCGCCCTCCTGAAGAAACAAATGGCGTACCCAACCGACTTCAAGAACTACCGTCCCATCTCGCTCCTTCCTTTTCCGGCCAAAGTCATCGAGAAGACCGTCAACAAACAGCTTGCCACCTTCCTCGAGACAAACGGATCCCTCGATCCCTCGACCCCTCGCAGTCTCGGTTTCGGGCCAACCATAGCACCGAGACCGCCCTAATCGCAGCCACCGACGACATCAGAATCCTTATCGACAATGGGGAAACAGCAGCCCTCATCCTCCTGGACCTCTCTGCAGTATTCGACAACGTCTGCCACTGCACCCTAGTGAAGCGCCTCAGCAACGTCGGAATTCGAGAGAAATCGCTGGAGTGGATCATCTCATTCCTCACCGGAAGAACACAGAGAGTCCGCCTCCCTCCGTTCAGATCCGAGGGCACCAAAGTCATCTGCGGCGTACCACAAGGATCTTCACTCAGCCCAACCCTCTTCAACATCTACATGAGCCCCCTCGCAGCCATCGCACGCCAGCACAACCTCAACATCATCTCATACGCCGACAACACCCAGCTCATCCTCTCCCTCACCAACGACCCCACCACCGCCAGAGCCAACCTACAGGAAGGGATGAAAGACGTTGTCGACTGGATGAGAAACAGCCGCCTTAAACTGAACTCAGACAAGACGGAAGTCTTCATCCTGGGATCATCACCCTCTGCCTGGGACGACTCCTGGTGCCCCCCGGCCCTGGGCACCGCTCCCAAACCAACGGACCACGCAAGAAACCTGGCCTTCATCCTGGACTCCTCCCTGTCAATGACCAGACAAGTCAATGCCATCTCATCCTCGTGCTTCAACACCCTGCGCATGCTCCGCAAGATCTTCAGATGGATCCCCATGGAAACCAGGAAGACCGTCACCCAGGCACTTGTCACCAGCCGACTAGACTACGGGACCACAGCCAAACTTCAAAAAAGACTCCAACGCATCCAGAACGCCTCCGCACGACTCATCCTCGACATCCCCCGACACAGCCACATCACCGGACTCCTGAGAGACCTGCACTGGCTCCCCGTCAGCAAGAGAATCACGTTCAGACTCCTCACCCACGCACACAAGGCTCTCCACAACCTGGGCCCCAAGTACCTCAAGGACCACATGACCTTCTACACGCCAACCTGCAAGCTACGATCGACCAGCCACGCACTCGCCACCATACCACGCATCCGCAGAGCCACCGCCGGAGGAAGATCCTTCTCCTACCTGGCAGCCAAGACTAGGAACTCCCTCCCCACCCACCTTCGGCGAACCCAAGACCATCTCTCATTCAGGAAGCAGCTCAAGACCTGGCTGTTCGAGCAGTAACTTACCCCTCCCCCAGCGCCTTGAGACCCTCCCGGGTGAGTAGCGCGCTTTATAAATGCTGTGATTGATTGATTGTATTAAATATAGTAAGGTAAGCCAGTGTTAGTCAATGGGAAAGCCTTATGGCAATGAAAAACGACCATAGGAGTGACTTAAGTGTATTAAAAAGGAGGATTTAGCCCTTGTAAACTGGTTATTTCGCCAGGTTGACATAGCACTTTGAAACTGCACAACATGCTGCTGTAGAAGCCTGCAGACATGTTTTAATTGGCTACTTCAGGAGGTGGCAGAAGTAGTTCTGCCCAGAATATGTGCATGAATTTAAAGCACACAAATATTGTGTTAAACATACTAGTCATATAAATATAGTTTTATATACTTTTAAAAATAAGTAGAAAAATATTGAATAGAAAGTTTTGTTTACACTAATATTGTAAAACATATGATATAAATATGTTATTTTTGCATAAATACATATAAAATAAAATAAAAACTTAAGTAAACATACACACACAAAGTCATGTGTGTATATGTACCTATCTATACGAAACAACTATTATTACATTATATTTGTTTTTTCAGTTTTATTTTCAAATATAAGAAGCATATATAAATCTTTATATTGAAACAAATATAAATACATAAAACATTAAAACATTTAGAAATGAAAAGAAATACAAATATTAAAAAAATATGTACTAAAAATATTTATTGAAAAAAGTATACGCATACATACATATATACAAATATTTAAAATAAAAAATAATAATATTACATATAATTAAAGAACACTAAAACAATGCTTAAGCATGTAAAAATATACAGATACTATTTACACTCCAGTCTGTGCAACAATAAGGAAAGCGTTGGACTATGAAGGGGTAAAATTTACTATTGCCACTATAGTCTGCTCAACAGTAGGGAAAGTATTCCAGTTCAAGCACAAAACATATTTTAAAACTATATCAATTTCAACAAATATAAAACTAATATTATACACATTTCAACTATTACTCATGCATAAAAAGATGAAATAAAAAAATATTTTGTAATGAATTGATCATTTACTTAAAATTCCACATTATACTGCAATACACAGAGCAACACACAATTAAATATATGTAAAATGAAAAAATAACACAAGTAACATATTAGGTAGTAAAACAAAATAATGATTAATACATTAATACATATTTGTTGATTAATTATAATTGAATTCTTTCCCACCCCTATTTCCCTACACACACACAACAAAATATAATAATACATTGTTTACATAATTATTGATAAATTCAATATTACATTAAAAATGTATAATTCATTGGAAATGTATTATTACCTTTTTACCTTCCCAACATATACCCCCACAAACAATACAAACTGCACCTACAAAAAGATATGATAAAAATATATTTTACACAGTTTACCTAATTATTTATTATTAAGTTAATAATTGATACTGAATTACTTAATACCTCCACACGATATAACAAAAACACACATCCATAACAAATATATAATAATTACACAATTTACATAAGTACATTTTCAATGATCTAATTCATAATAAACAATTATTTAATACTTAATTAATTATGACTTAATTAGCTTCCCACCATATACCCGTACTAACAAAACTATGCACACGTAAAATATCACAATTTACATAATTAATTACCAAATACCTAATAATATTAATAATAATTAATTAATTCATCATCACTTAATTAGCTTCGTACTCTATACCCCTACAACCAAAACAACCCATACGTAAAATATCACTTAAAAACATAATCATTACACTATTTGCATTGTTAATTATCCATTAATTATACTTAATTAACTTCTTGCCCTGTGCCCCTGAAAACCTCACAACCTGCTACTACACAATAAAATACTACTGACATTTAAACAAAAATGTTTAAACAACTTAAAAGTAAAAATTATCATTTAAAATTATTAACAACAATTATACAAACACATGAGACGGGCAGCGCCAAAACAGTCAGTAGACAATTTGCTAACTATGGCCATTGACATATATTTCCATTGCCGTACTGGGGCACCTAAATATTGCAATTCTCTTGGACATGTTCTGCAACATATGCGTTGAGCTGGGCGGATATGCCCTCAGAGGTATTAAAGCAGTTATAAATGAAGCAGCACTTTTGAAACTCCAGAGAAAATTCCCCTTTACAGAAGAGATCTAGAACGTCTGCAGAGTACCACACCACAGTCAGGCTTCATTGACTTCAAATGCAATGGTTGGGAAAGGGACATTTCTATGCATCAATGCAAGCCATTTCTCCAATAAAAGTTTCTGAATTGCTCCTCAACATTTCTTAGATTACCACGTGGCAAGGACTCTCACATGGAACATGTTGCAGTGCCATCGTCTAAAAGTGTCGCCCAGTCTACTCTCAAGGAGATGTTTCACATCCACACCAATTTTACTGAACACTTGGTAGGCAAGGGTGTTTTCCGACTCTAGTTTTTTATTATCTCCACTATAGCCATCATGTTTTTCTGTAAAAATCCAAGAATGCAGTGGAGTGTACTTTTTCACATCACAATCAATATGTGACCAAAGACCTTCACATTACTTGCCTTTGGCATCATCACTCAACAAATATTCGGCAAACCGTTGCCACATGGATAATACAGCATTACGGCCTCTAGGATTGAGAACGACCAACTAAGTGTCACAGTTGGGATGACTCTTTCTTTGATGCAATACAAAGCACAAAATGAGAAATATTTGTGTTTTAGTTCCCATGCATAACAAATCAGTGCAACAGAATGGACTAAACAGTCTATAGCATTCTTAATTATCTCTGAAGATTGAAAAGATGCTTTCAGCATACCATTTAACAAGTGGCACAGATGTCTTACAGGAAGGTGTTTCCGCTCAGGTATCGATTTGACAGGTCATCACACAACGTTTTCATCAATGTAGCTAAATCACTGAAAAACGGACAATATCACTCCAGTCTTTGTTGAACTTGGTAAGAACTTTTTGCAGCATCATTCCAAGTGACACTTCATTTCATGTTTTCCAAAAGTCTGGTGCCATGTTTTTACCACTCTCCCAGATGCTTGGTGATGTCACTCTTTTCACATATTCCTGTCACAACACCTTGCATTGAATCTTTAAAGCCTGGGGTGTTTGGTAATACACCTACTATCAATACTGACTCACTATAAAAGGAGGCTGATATATCAAGGGTTTTTAACTATTCCCTGTGGGTAAATGTGATGGTACATATTGGGACAGAACCTTATAAAACCAGCAATTGCATCTATCAGTGAAAGAATAAAACAGAGTCAAAAAATCTGAGTATGATTTTGATATTTCCTGATTCTCTACAGTTTATAAAATAATTAAACAAGAGCTAAAACATGGTTCTAAACACCGCATCTGTAGACCAAAGACCACAAAACTGGAAAATCAAAAAGAAGAAGAAAAATATTATAGTAACATTCCTAAACAAGAGAACTCAAGCAGAATAATGTTAACTCAGTTTTTTTGCTGCTACCTTCTATAACAAAGTTTCCTTGTATTGGACTCTTCCATAAGAAAAACTAATTACTTGTTCACTCTCCTTTTCCTTTTCATTTAGTTTGTGCTTGTGCAGGTCTTTTTTTCATTGTCTACATGTTCACATTGGTGAGAGCTTTTTCCATTTCCATGGGAATTTATCAGTTTATCAGTTATTATAGGTTTAAACCTAAAATAGGCCAGCCTACCTGTAAAGCAGTTTGATATTAAAATATCAAAAGCAGACATGAAGTAGGTAGTGGAGAGCTGATAATCTCTCTTGTATAGCACTGGAAGTGACTGCAACTCCTTTGAGAATTTTACATAGTTTGATATCTGTATCCAGCTCCAGAGAGCTTTCTTGGCATTGGAGGTAACCCCGGGCAGAGACCTCTGCTCCACCCACGGAGTGTGCAGAGATTTGTCTACTACGCGTTCTGCCAGTTTTGTGAATTCTGATTGGTGTATCATAATTTGTTTTGTTTCACACGTAGTAATTTCAAGTGTATATAAATGTTGTTGACTGTATTTGTACTGTACATTCATCTTTGAATTATTAAGTTTGTGTCTCATCTCAGACTATTTGAGTAAAAAAATAAAAGATTTTCAAACTGAGATATGAAAAGGTTAAATAAATAACCTAGATCAAGTTTGACTGGTTCCATTGATCTCTGTTTGAATCAAATAGCACCCAACACAACAAGTAGCCTGGTCCAATTTTGTGTACTACTTTTTGAAAGTTGGCATGTTTGTGCCCTTGACACATATGTGCCTGTAGCCTACCTTGGGTCACAAAACTGTGTGTAACTGAAAGAGATTGTGAATTCCTCCCGGACAGTCCCATAAAAAAGGCCTTAATGGCCCATCTGCTGGCAGGATTGGGGGAAGGATATGAGCACAACCCCACTTGCAACTGAATTTCCCAAGCTCTGCCTTTGCACAAAGGGCCTAACAACTTTACATTATCACAGCAGCAATCTTGGAGCTCAGCGAGCTTGGAGCAAAGGCAGGAGAGGTAGAAAGTTCCATGCACTTCAAAGCCACAGTCTAGACACTTGTACCACCTTCTAGAACCATGTTACCAGAGTAAAAAAGGGGACCTCAGATACCAATAATTCTGTACCCTTCCAGACCTGTGGATACTCCGCCAGGAAAAAGGGCTGCTGTGCTGCTGAAAGGACAGCCACTCTACTGGAGCACTGACCTTCTGCTGCCTTGTTGAACTGCTGCCTTTCTGCCTTGTTGCCCTCTTATCTTGAATCAAAGACTGCCAATGTGACTCCAAGTGCAAGTCTGCTGGCCTCCTGATCTGAGCCTCAGGGACATAAAAGTTTCCCTAAAATCCTGCATCATCTGGTCCTGGACCCTTGGTGTGATTCATTGAGCTGCATTCAAGCTTTTTGGCTCTTTGCAACAAGGAATGGGCCAGTTGGCACAGAGTCCTTCTTGCTTGCACCTTGATTAAACTCGAAGCTCTGATAGCTCAGCCCTTTACACTACTGTATCAACCACTCACAGAGACAGTCAACGCGATGCTCCAGCAACGCCCATGCCTGGCCTGCTCTTCATGCTACTCCAGCAGCCTCCTGCAATGATCTCCCTGCTGATCACATCCCCCTCCACCAAGAATGGGACTATTGGCATGGATTTCAGAAGGTAAAATTTCGGCGGGCCTAACCGGGTGTCTGCGCTCAATCATGGTTGGCCTGAACTTGTGACTTTGACCTGGTCCAGCGCAACCAAATAAACATAGTTCACACTTTGTGCTTTTTGAGGATATTTTTACTAAAAGTGTAAAAAATGTATAACGCTTATTTTAATGTTTGTATAAAAATACACTCTATTTTTCTAAATAGGTTTGGGATGTTTCTTGTGTTATGTTTTCACTTTATCACTGTTTGTGTGCTGCATAAATACTTCATGCAACTTTAATATTTCAACTGCACAGGCAATTTCTTCATTTTCAGTTGGATGGTCTTTGCTATTAACTCACGGGCCTTTCTTTCTGCTTCTGTTTCACCAAACGCCTCAGGCCCATGGTGGCTTATTTACATATACGCAATTATAATTATGATCCAACAGAATCAGCTAATTCTCTGTGACCAACAATACATTTTAGATCTGTGAGACAAATTTGGGTTTCAGAATCATTAAGAAATTCCATTCTGAAACCTATGCTATCACTAGACTGTTTGTATTTTCCCTATACATTTTAAAACCATTGTCCATTAATTACAGATAAAAAGATTTCAGTCATCAGGAAGGAACTTTCAAATTTGATCAGTCTTTCAAATATTTGTTTGAGACATTTTGTGGAGATCTTTCTGGGACACCTTTATTACCAAACTCTCCCAAAACTGAACATTTTGTCATTTACAAAAAAGTGCTAATATGATTCCTATGGTTCTCAAAAGAAAATGATTAGGTAGGGAATACATCTTTTTGGAAGATATAGCCCTAACACACCCAAATGAATATCATGCTTCTTCTATTCGGCTTAGTGCCTCATGGGGCTGGTGCTGCAAAGACACACAGGCCCGTTAGAGTTCTTTGGCGGAGATCTTTTTGTTCAGCCATGATGATGGGTTGGGGATAGGGTAATATTTGTAGTGAAGTGTGACTGACACAACATGGAGAAGTGTGGCTCAGGGGTTAGAGGCGGCAGACCCGGAAGCTGAGAACGGCCCTGGACCAGGGTTCAATTCCCCGCCTCGGCGGGTCTTGGGCTCAAAAAATTCCACGGACTCGATAATTTTCGCTCCGGTGCCTTCTCAACTCATGGGTTCACACTCTGCGACTCTGGGCAATAGCTTGCTTAATCTCCACAACGGCCCCTCGCGGCGGGATGCCTGGCTTTCACCTTGTGGATACCCTGCCGGGGTTATCTCACAGGGGAATTCTAGGAGGGGTTCCCTAAGCAAGCGCCGGGAAACCCTTTGTGGGTAGCTGTGCGCTATATAAGCTCAAATACATTTACATTTACAACATTCATTCCAGACCAAAGGTTTGTGGACAAGCTGGCAGTTTTTTTTCAATGAAAGGTCAAATCTGTATATAATGAACTTCTGAAAACAGCTGAGGTCGTAGGGAGTAACCATCAAGTGTAGCATAAGGACAAGGTCTCTCACTGTTGCCATATGTAATTTTCATTGTTTGGAGAGGAGAAAGTGGCTGACCTCTTCTCAAAAACCAAATCAGGGTCCCCCCTAGATCCCTGTCCACAGCATATTCTACAATTGGTTCCGGGTTAGATTAGCATCTCACTGTTCCCAATATTAAATCAAATCACCTGGAAAAAAGCCTGTATCCGTCCTCTTTTTAAAAATAGCTAAGTTAGATCCCTTAGATGAGAAAAACTAACGTCCTATCCCCTGCCTGCCTCTACCTGGCAAAATTCTGGAGAAGGCCAGGAGCTCAGAATTGACAATATATTCAGAGACAAATAATATTCTTGACTCTACTCAACATGGTTTAACCCCTTCGATGCTCATGACGGAACGGTTCCGTCATGAGCATGGGTTGAGCTGTGCTCATGACGGAACCATTCTGTCACAACCACACCCATTGACATTAGGATCCAGCACACCAGGAAAATCTCCTTAGCAGCCATGAGGTTAAGATCATTACATGTATTTATTTATTTATTTATTTATTTTATGCAATTTTTAAAGCGCGCAAATACCCAGATGGGTGTCTCGGCGCAAAGATAACAGAACTCTCACTGTGGTAAAAAAAAAATTATATTGAGAACAACCATGTTTTGAGTTTTTTTCTGAAGTTAATCAGCGTGGGAGCCATTTTGATATGGAGGGGTAGAGTGTTCCAGAGTTTGGCTGTTGAGATGGTAAAGCATCTGTCTCGCCAATTGGCCCTTCTTGTCTGAGGAACCTTTAGCAAATGGGCTGATGAAGAACGTAAAGTTCTTGAGTGTTCGAGTGGGCAGAATGCTTTTTTTAGATATAGTGGGCCTAGATTGTTGATGGCTTTGTAGGCGATGCATAAAGCCTTGAATTTAGACCGGTTCCTCACTCGGAGCCAGTGCAGCTGTCGAATATACGGGGAGATGGATGCAAACTTGGGGATGTTTAGTAAGGTCCTGGCCGAAGCATTTTGGACCATCTGCAGTCTGTTGAGGACCTTTTCTTGGGCATTCAGCAAAAGGGCGTTACAGTAATCTGTTCTAGAGAAGACCAGAGTACTGATTAACGTTTTGCCCGCAGAAGGAGGTAGGTACGGAATTCGTTTTTTAATCCTCTTTAAGATGTAAAAAGATGAGGAGACCACCGAGTTGGCATGTTGGTGGAAAGTCAGTTTGTTGTCAAATATGACTCCAAGATTACGTACCTTGGTCACCGGTTGAGGAGGCATTCCCATCTCAGGTGGCCACCATTGGGGGGACCAGATAGGTTCCAGTTTCCCGAATGTCATCACCTCTGTCTTGTCAGAGTTTAACTTAAGACAGTTTGATGACATCCAGGAACTTATTGCCCTCATTCCCTCTTGGAAGTTAGCTGCAACCGTTATACCATCGTTATATATGGATAACACCAATTGAGTGTCGTCCGCATAGGTTGTAAGGGCGATTCCATAGGATTTTATAACCCTCGCTAAGTCCGACTCATAGATGTTAAAAAGTGTCGGACTCAGCGAGGAGCCCTGAGGTACTCCACAAGGGAGAGAGAAAGTCTGGGAGATGTAGTTGCCCATCTTCACCGTCTGAGGACCGTTAGCCAGAAATGAGGCGAGAAGTTCTTCGGCTTTGTTTTTTATTCCTATGGCTGAGACACGGTCGATCAAGGTGGCATGATCGACCGTGTCAAAGGCTGCGGAGAGATCCAATAGTATTAGTACCGCGGCTCCT
Source organism: Lissotriton vulgaris (assembly GCF_964263255.1). Classification (NCBI taxonomy): domain Eukaryota; kingdom Metazoa; phylum Chordata; class Amphibia; order Caudata; family Salamandridae; genus Lissotriton; species Lissotriton vulgaris. The sequence continues at coordinate 220,075,474 of NC_141686.1, read as the reverse complement.
CCCTTATCCATTGTGATCCTTATCGCATCTGTTGCTTTCAGTAGCGCTGTCTCCTTTTCCATGACCCTGTCTGAACCCGAATTGGGTGTCATCGAGTAAATTGTTTTCGTTTAAGCAATCGGTCTATAGCTGGCGGGAAGGAGAGGATCTAATGTGGGCTTTTTTAAAAGTGGTTTAATTATGGCCTCCTTCCAAACCGATGGATATATCCCAGATGAGAACATTGCATTGGTAGTCAGTGCGGGGAAGATGGCCTCCGGGATGAGATTAAGAATGGCGGGAGGGCAAGGGTCAACTGGTGACCCCGATTTGGTGCGAGCGACAAAAAGTTTGATATGTTCCTGCCTAGTGGGTTCGAAGGCAGAAAAGGTTGGTCCCTTATTAAGAGAAGGTGCCATGGGTGTGGAGGAGGAAGGGGAGTGGGAAAAGGTTGAGAAGATAGCACTGACTTTGTTTTCGAAGAATGTTGCTAGCGAATCCGAGAGAGACTGTGATCCATCTGAGCGTGGAGCAGGCGGGTTAGATAGATGAATGACTGTCTGAAATAGTTCTCTTGTAGAGTTTTTTGCCTGATTAATTTGGGACGTGTAATAGCATGTTTTTTCCAATGTGATAAGTTTTTTGTATTTGGAGAGAGAGTTTTTGTAGGCAGTTTTGTCAATAGGACTGTAGTGGCAGCGCCACTGCCTTTCCAGGTTCCTGCAATGTTGTCTTTGCAGTCGTAGGGGTTCCGTGAACCAAGGGGCCGGGGGAAGCTTTCTACTGCGATAGGAGGTTTTGATCGGGGTTAACTTATTGCAAGCAGTGTTTAAATTGCTCAGATAGTGGATGGACACTGATGTAGGATCCTGTTCGTTAGGTATGGTGCTACTTAGCATCATCTCTGCGAGGTGGTCAGTGTTAATATTTTTCCCGTCTCTGAAGGAGACAGGAGAGGAAGAAGTATTGGGAGAGGTGCAGGGATTGGTTTTTATGGAGAAACAGACGGCTGCATGATCCGTCCAAGTAAGTGGGATTACCTTAGAGACAGATATTTGAGGATTGCTGGTGAATAGTCCATCTAAGGTATGTCCCGCTTGGTGTGTGGGTTGTTTAACAATTTGCAGGAAACCCGCTGTAGCTAGGTCATTGATTAAGAGCGAGGTGTCTGGGTCATCTATTGTTTCGAGATGAAAGTTGAAATCTCCCAATAAAGTGAAATCTGGAGATCCTACTGAGGCCTCAATTAGGTTACCAACATTTGTGAGGAATTTTGACCTAGACCCAGGAGGGCGGTAAATTAACATGCCTTTGAATTCTACTGAGTCGGCCTTGCTCATGGCAATACAGGAAATTCAGAAGGTGATGGATGGTCGAGGAAGGGCCGCATTGGTCCTGCTTGATCTAACAGCAGCCTTTGACACCGTGAACCACACAGTACTAGTCCGACGGCTGGAGGACCTTGGTATCAGTGGTACAGCACTTGTCCTTCTTACCTCCTTTCTATCATCCAGGGAACAACTGATTTTCTAGTACGGCTATCAGTCTGAAGAGGTTACACTCCCTGGTGGGGTCCCACAAGGCTCAGCCTTATCTGGTACGTTGTTCAAAATATACGTAGCCCTCGTGGTTCGAATTATAAAAAGCGACGGCTTTACGCTGGTGTCATATGCTGATGACACACAGCTTATAGTGTCTGTAGCACAATCTGTGGATGTAACAGCTGCCCAATTCTGCAAATGTCTTTCTGCCCTGATGTCTTGGATGAACTCTAAGTTTTTTAAAGAGAACGCAGATAAAACTGAGGTGGTGAAGTTTGGACAGAACGTATCGGTTTGGAGCCAATTATGGTGGCCAATTGCAGTGGTACTTGTCTGGCTCCGGTTATTAAGGCAAGGAACCTTGGCTTTATGATCGACAAGGACCTCACCTTTTCACGTTAAAAGGCCTAAGGAAGGTTCTTCAGTTTAACCCTCTTTCCCAATAGAAAAACTGTGGTAGGAGCCATGGTACTATCGGGAAATGATTATTGTAATGCTCTTTATGTGGTAGCAGGTGCAGCTCAACTCTCCAACTTCAATCAATACAAAATGCGCCAGCAAGAGTTTTGCTTAAACTGCCCAAACATCATCTCTCATCCATTAGTATAAAACAACTTCACTGACTCCCAGTGCGACGACGGGTCAATTTTAATACACTCTGCCTGGTACATAAAGCCCTCTTTGGTGGTGGGGCTAAGGATGTGCAATCCCTGTTTCTTCGATATGTGCCATTGCGTCCTTTAAGATCCTCCTCTCTTGAATTAGTACACCTTCCAAAGATAAAGAAAGCAAGGCGTGCAGGCAAACGTTTTTCCTTCTTAGCGGCCAAATTATGAAACTCACTGTCCCTACAATTGAGACTTCAGCCTAGGAGATCAGTGTTTAGGAAGGAAATTAAAACATGGCTCTTTACCCATCCCTGAACCTGTTGGTCACTGCCCTTGCAGTGCCAAGATGCCTCGGCAATAGTGCGCTCCATAAATAACTCAGTCTGTCAGTCAGTCAGAAAAAATTGTGTGCACATAAGAGTTACATGTATGCAATTATACATGAATACTTTAATAAGACATATAGATAGTTACTCCTAATCATGTTTCATATTTATTTGATTTATTTGTTTATTTATTTGAAAGGTTTTATATAGCGCTGGCTAGACCCGGAGGTATCAGAGTGCTTTACATCAGTATCAGACCATAGTTACAGGTTACATCGTTACAAAGGGACACAGTTATTAGAGCATTGCTACATAGTTACATGCGAGGTTGAGACAAGCAATTAGGGACAATATGCGTATGGGAAAAAGCCGGCAAGGGGAGAGATTCAGGGGAGAGGGGGTAGGAGCAGTGGAAGTAGACAGCGAATGAAGGAGGGAAAAAGGAGGGGGAGGGGGAGAGACACAGCATGAACAAAGAGGGGTAGGGTGCCGGGGCACAAACCGGTAGATGAGTAATAACTGCGTCCAAAGTCCAGTAAGCTGTGATCCCAGGGGAAGTGGTATCATTCCCCCAACTCTGTTGCGAGAGGCTACCTTTACGCAGTGAACTCTCGCAGAGGGGTCTCTGTCTCTGAGACTCCAAGGCCTACATACTGGATCCTTTCCCCAAAAGGGGAGAGGGAGTACTTTGGCAAGGAGTACAATACCATACCTCAAATGTGAGTGACTCCCTTGGCGCAGTGAACTCTCTCAGAGGGTTCACTAAGACTCCAGAGTATAAGCAATTGGATCTTTCCCCAACAAGGGGAGAAGAGGTGCTTAGTTAAAAGGCACAAGGGACAAGGGGCTAGGCTGCATAGCAGGCACGGAGAGAGATTAAAGGGAGAGAGGATAGGGGGAGAGGAAGTAGATAAACAATGAAAGAGGGAAAGCAGTGGCGGAGGGTGAGAGAGAGAGCATGAAAGAGGGAGGGTGAAGGGGGCACAAACGGGTAAACAGGTAAAAACCTTGTCCAAGGTCCGGTAAGCTGTGATCCCGGGGGAAGTGGTATCGTTTGTGCTACTCTGTCTTCCAAAACCGAAGTGCGGCCCTCCATATTGTCCAGTCTCTTGTCAAGGCGATTTATGCGCTCACCCATTCCATCAAATCTCTTGTCAAGGGAGTCAAATCTGGTGTTGTACACCTTGAATCCAGAGCGAAGTTCTAGCAGCAGGGCTGAGTTGTTTGAAGGTACAGAGCCGCCGGTTGTGCCAGCTGCTGATTCCCCCACCATTGAGGTGAGTTTCCAGGCGGTATTCTTTGGAATGGGGTTTCTCTGGAGGTGCCCCTAGGGTTGATTGGTGTGCTCTGTCTTATCACCAGGGGGGGATGGGTGCCCGAGTGTAATGTGCCAGAGTCTGTAAGCCCCGGGCTGAACTCCCGCTCAGTGTCATGTTATGGGCATTCTCCTCCCTCAATTTAGCCTGCTCAGAATTTGGTGCAAGTTATGAAGTGAGTCACCTCAATTCTTGTAGTGCAGCATAATTAGTGAATTATGACTATGCCCAGAGGAGTGCGGGCAATTCCGTGGTGTACCCACCGACCCTTGCAGCACCCAATTCACACGGACGAAGGTCATCCCGGCTCCGGCAGTTGCCGAGGCAGCAGCTCAATTCTTCACAATTGCGCTGCACTCTCCACAGCCCCCGCCAGATGAATGCCCTGCATCTTCATCGAGACCTCCACAGCTCAGCAAGTCTGGGTTCTGCTGCCCCGCCCCGCGCCGATCACAGATTTGAGTCAATTCCTGTGGGGGACTGTTGTGCTCAATCCCTCCCATTGAGCAGTGTTAGAAACACTTTCCGGTGAGCCCGCTGGATGCTGCCTCTCTTCTTGTGTGCGAAAATGTGCTGGGAGCGCAATTGTACCTTCTTCATGACTGGTGACACACACATCAAAGCAGGCAAGTGACATAATGGTGATAGCAGGTAGTCTTGCTTAAATCCATCCTTCTATCGGCCGTGAAACAAACTCAATTTGGAACACTTGGAAACACAACTAACATCCAGTAAAAATCTGGAAACCATAAATTCTGTTCAAAATCTATATGAGTGGCTACAAGATGCTTTTGACAACCTGATACCATTCAAAACCACACAACAGAACAAAAGAAAAAAAAGTCTTGGAGAAACATAGAAATAAAAGACGTAAAACAACAAATTAGAAAGCTGCTCAAAACAAACACCAAACACGACAAAATTAATCTATAGAAAATGACCAGATTATACAAGTCTGCTATCAAAAAAACTATGAAAAGGTACTATTTAGACAGAATTCAAAACGCTAAATGTGTAAATAAAAAAATCTAAAAAATACTCAATGAATTTCGCAAACCAAATTGCCTAGAAGAAACTCATCCTGTTACTCAAAATTTCACAGACAAACTGGCAAATCATTACACGGACAAAGCAGACACGTTGGAATCATACTTAAAACAGAAACAAAGCACCAGCACTAACCCTTGTACAAAACAACAATCCAAAAATGCTCTAATCAAGCCTCTCCGTTCCTTCCAACACATCTCACACGATGACTTTATGGACCTGGTCAAGGCAAGCAGGCCTGCTGGCAGCCCTTCTGACCCCTGTCCGCCACAAACTTTCAAGACAATTCTTTTAACAACCTCTGCTGCCACTCCATTAAGAAGAATCATCAATGATTACTTAACTACTGGAAAATGTTCAGAAGAACTCAAAAAGTCATACATACGCCCTTTATTAAAGAAAACAAACTTGGACACGCTGAACCCTGACAACTACAGACACATTACAAATGGACCATTCCAGGGCAAACTGATAGAAAGAGCAGCGTTTGCCCAGATGTCACAATTCATTGAAGAGAATGACATACTTTCAGACTTCCAAACAGGATTCAATCCGGGAAGAGGAACTGAATCTGCCCTCCTTGCCATCTGGGATGATCTAAGGAATACAGATGACTGCAAAGGGGGTGCTGAGCTACTCCTCTTGGACCTCTCAGATACCTTTGACTATGACACTCTGAAGCAAAGACTCTATGAACCGGCATAGAGGGAACTGCTCTAGACTGGATCTTGTCCTACCTTCGAAACAGAACTAATGTCATCCATACCCCACCTTTCTCGTCCAAACCATACTCCACAAAAGCAGGAGCCCCTCTAGGTTCTATCATCTCGCCCATGCTTTTCAACATCTAGATGAAGTCATTACCAGTACTGATCAATAAATTTCACCTCACATGTTAAACCTATGCAGATGACACGCAAATACTCCTTCAACTGGAATACCCAAAGACATTGGAAAATCACCAATTTGCAGCTGTCTCAGAGCCGTGGATTAGTGGATGACCTGGAGCCATCTCAAATTAAATGCTTCAAAAAAACTGAAATACTCACGTGTGGCGATTGGAAACATTACAGCCCTCTTGCTGCATGGCCTGATAAATTGAGATCACTGCCTAAAGTATCGAAGGAAGTCAGAAACCTCGGAATGACCATGGACTCCAAGCTGTTGATGAATGCCCAAGAGGATAAACTATTTAGAAAAGGGGGTGGTGATGAACAGAGTGTCTGAATTGAGCAGACCACTCTTACCCAGTCCAAAGATCAGGGCTTGATCCATCACCGCTATTTATCTCACTGCCCCACCCCGGCTCAGAACCTGGCTATATGCACATCAGTCTGTCCCTGGCCCAGTGCATCATGGGAACAGGGCAGACTAAACTACCAAGCCAATTCTTCACCAGAAAGGAGACAAGCTACCGGGGCAGGATAAACTAGCAAGATTTGCTACTATAAAACGCTGCAATGAAATTTCCCTCATTTGAGATTTCAACACAAGGTCCAAACTACCGTCTCCCTTGTTCTGTCCAAACTCGATTATGCCAATAGCCTCTACCATGATTCACCTTTAACTACCATAAAAAGACTACAAAGGATTCAGAACTCGGTTGCCAGACCACTCTTGCATATCAAACCGCGAGACCACATCTCCCCTACCTTGAAAGTCCTGCATTGGTTACCGGTTGCCAGAAGATCCACGTTTAAGCTGCTTTGCATCACTCACATAAGCAATACATTGAATGGGACCACTCTTCATCAGGAATAAAATCACCAAACCCATTCAACAAAGTAACCTCCGCTCTAAAGGAGCATCTTGCCTCAAAATCCCACCATACAATAAAAAAACCATGGGTGGCACATCCTTCTCTGTTCAAGAAACCAAACTATGGAACGCTTTACCCCCCAACATAAGGTCCACCGACAACCACCTTATCTTCAGAAAACTACTCAAGATTTGGCTCTTCCCTACATAAGCACCATACACAAACAGAAATTGACAGCATATCCCTCTGTATACAAGCATTTGTTTTCACTATAGATATGTACCTATCTTTGAATATTACTTTGTATAAATATGTAAAATAATGATGTTGTTGAGAGAAAAAATAATAATAATAATAAATAAATAAAAATCATCTTCGGTCTACATGTACATACTTCCATTGTGCATCTATGTGTCTTCCATGTACTTGAATCTGTGTGTCTGTTACTTTTCTCCTGAAAAAGAATATCCAATAAACTACCCTTTTTCTCATCCTGTGCCTCTATCAATATCTTTAATCTACATATACTTACCTCCTTTATGTATCTACTAGCAGCCCGTCCCGACCTTGTCCAGCAGCATTCAGGCTTCACCATACCCCCGCCTGCCTCGACATTGCCCAGCAGCCCGTACCCCCGCCCGCTCCTTTCCCCGCCTGCCCGACTCCTGCCTGGCCCGACATTGCCTTTCTTCTAGCGATCTTTTTTCCCGCCTGGCCCGACCCCCGCCTGGCCTGAGTCATGGGACAGTACTACCTGCAAAATCTTCCTGCCTGCCCCGACATTGCCTTTCCTTGTTGTAACTCTCCGTCCCCTGCCTTGACCGACACCCGCCTGCCCCAACATTGTCCCCGGAGCCTTACCTCAGCCGCCGCTCTGCTCCTCACCGCCTGTCCTCCACCGCTCCTCCCCCGCGCCATGTCCGCCTCTCTGCTTCTCCCACCGCCGCTGGCCTCACGTCACCACTCCTCCCCCGCGCCATGTCCGCCGCTCCTCAGACGCCTCTCCTCCCCGTGCTGACGTGAGCATGCACGTCGCGGCCGTCGCTACTTTGGGGGGGACTATTTTTAAAAAATATATAAATATTGTAAATAACGGTTAATTTTGACATTTATATAGCCTATAGCCATATACACACCCTGCCGATTTCAACGGTGTATCGGGTGTGTAGATTGGCGCAGTGGTTCCCAAGTTTACCCGCCTCAAAGCCTGAAAGTTTCTACTTTATTATAGTAGTATAGATATACTTTCAATGTAATTATGGATCTATATATTTATCACTTTCTTCTAATTTAGTATTTCCAATACACTACCCTATTTCTCAGCCTATACTTCGCTCAATATATCCTCTACATCCACTCTCTCATTTATCCCTAACCCCATACCACTACTATGATTGGCACAATCACCCTTTCTAGACTCTCTCCTACTGTACCACTCTTTGCATCAACTAACACCTCTTTTACTATACAATCCCCTAAAACAAACCTTTCTAAACTCTTTCCTATGAGTACTCCCCATCAAAACTCCTTTTTACTCATCCAAAAGCCTCCTCCTACTGCTAAGACCTAAATAAAATAAAAAAATCCTTCACTCTTTTATCCCTCCAGTATCCTTTTCAATCAAAATTAGCAAACTAACATGTTCACTTCTCAAATTCCATATTAAACTATACTAAAATACTACCCAAATAACTGAATAACATATCCACTACTCAAATTACTTCATATTTTTTACTATACAAATTTTCAACAGTAATCCTTTATGGGTTCCGGAGTGGCGTGCTACTTGCCAGAAAAGCTCTTCAACACCCATCAGGGGTAACAAGTGCTATATCAATGCAAATCTTTATTCTCCTTTTATGCCTCCGCTATAATTCCCACTCCAAGTAACTGACTAATATCCACCACTGAAATTACTTCATATTTCACCATAGTAATTCACCACTAAATCCTTTGTAGGCTTCCTGAATAGTGTGCGTCAACAAACATTATATAAATACAAACCTTTGTCCTCCTCTATCCTTCTGCCTATCATTCCAAATCCAAATAACTGATTAACCTATCTACCACTTAAAATGTACTTGCATGTTTCACTATGCTAATTCAACACTAATCCTCTATAGGTCCCGGAGTAGCATGCTACTCGCTAAAAAAGTGCTTCGACACCTCGTCAGGGGTAGTAAGCGCTATATAAATACAATTACAATATAATACAATATAATAATCCAGCAACCATGCAACCACATAGCATCGTTTTCCTCTTATCCTGCTGGTCTATTAATAGATGCCCCATCATATCAAGGCAGATAACTGTATGTTCACAGCGGCTTCAATTGTAAAATTCAGATATTCCCCTTCAAAAATCTGACACCTGCAATAAAAAGATCTTTTGCAGACGGAATGAGGGCAATATCCAAGTGGATGTCATCAAACTGTCTTCAATGCAACGTAGGGAAAACAGAGGTCATGTTGTTTGGCCATGCAGCAACATACTGGTCGCCTGAATGGTGGCCCTTGGAATTAGGACCTGTTCCCAGCCCCAAGAGCACGGTCAAAAACCTAGGAGTACTTTTGGATCAGACACTCACTTTTAAGGACCATGTAAATCAAGTGGCCAGCACCTGCTTTCGGGCAATTGGCATGTTAAAAAGAGTGTTCCCTTATCTTCCAGACTGCCACAGAAAAACACTTGTGCAGGCGTTAGTCATCAGCAGAGTGGATTACTGTAACGGTCTTCTGTTAGGAGCTAATGAAGGTCAACTCAAAAAGTTACAAGTGATCCAAAATACAGCAGCTAGGGCTGTCCTTAATGTACCTTTTAGGACTCCCTCTCGCCCCCTGCTGACCAGACTCCATTGGTTGCCAGTGAGGAAGCGAGTACAGTTCAAAACTCTATGTACCATTCACAGAAGTATGATAGGTGAAGGTCCAAAATATCTGGCCAAAATCTTCCAGCCATATGTTCCTGGACGCTCCCTGCGCTCCAGCAATCTGGAGCTTCTACAGGTACCCAGAATAAAGAAGTCCAGACAAGGAGGCCGAGCGCTGGCACATATGGGACCTAGGCTCTGGAACACCCTCCCTCTTGAGCTGCGATCTCTCACCAGCCATCTAGCTTTCCGGAAGACTCTAAAAACACACTTATATTCCAGCAACTGACTTTCCCCTGGTAATAAGCACTATCTACCCTGATCTAACATCTGGAGCTATATTCTTACTGGCAAAGCGCAGAGATACCCCTCCGGGGGTCTATTCAGGCGCTATATAAGAATATAAAATAAATAAATAAATAAATAAAAGTCAAATTGGTTAAAACATGCCAATCGAACCAGGAAAGCCCATGGCATGCTGTCATGGTTTGATGCTCACACAGTTTGACACTGAGATTAGCGATTGAACTACCGGTCTCTTCCCAGCTGGGTGCAGGTAGCTATTTTTATTAGTCAATTCCCACTATTGTTACCATAAGGACCATAGTAGCTGGCAAGTACAGGTTCCAGTGGGTCAGCTTATAAAGAATTCAGTGGTGTCAACATCTATCCACCTGTTTGCTTCTCATCTCTATTTTTGAATTCAGGATTTTTACAGTTGGAGACCAGACACATTTCCTCTTCCCTCAAATGCGTTTCTTTAACCTCGGCCCGGAGGTATGTATGCCTTCTCTCGATTTGTTCTAATTTTCAAATGTTTGTCAATGATTGAAAGGGAATACTACTGATTCTAAAACTTTCTTTCTGGAGGTTTCTGATCTGGTTCCCAGACTTCTTAGAATTATCTAAAACACCTACACTCTTTCCCTCTGATCCTTTACAATCTGAGCAGGTGACTTTACAACCTAAGTCTGCCTTGCCAGCTACATCCAATAGTTTAGAAAGTTTGGGGACAAATATCTGCATCTCAGGGTATTTATCAAACTCCATCCTGTCTATCAACAATGCACGGGCACCATGCACAAAGAAAATGTACATCTTTTTGGTCATGATGGTCTAGCTGGTTCATGGAATCAGATTTCTATCCCATTTCAGAGGATGTCTTATTCCTTCCAATTTCCATAACTGTCTTGGCTACAGAGGGTAAGTGTTATGAGACAGTAAATACAGATTTCCGTCAACATCAAATGGTAAATGGTAACCATGTAGCAGAGTACCCCTTTTATTTCAAGACTTCTCAAATGACTTATAATAAGCATACCTTCTTCTTCCAACTATAAAAATGTATGAGATTTGAATTTGGTACTCCTGGGATGATAATCCATTACTTTCTTTGAAGCACCTTTCTGCAAAATTGACCACATTATTTCAAGAGAATTTCTGATGTCAGAAGTCCGAACATTCACACTGAAAAATTCTCTTTTTTGGGAGTTGTTTTTTTCATTTTAATATGAAACAAAACTCTTTTTTTCTATTTAGTATCCATATTATCCAGAATGTTCAGACCTCTACTCTGGAAGATTATGTAAAACAATGCACATACAGCATGCCACAAGTAAGCTTGACTCTTGCATGAGGTTTTGAGCGGGTTCCCCCTCAGCAACTTTTTTTAAAAATAGCAAATATAGTGTGCCTTAAAACAAATATTTCATTATAAAACCTTGCCCTTTTATTTGGGTAAATGGATCGAGACTGTAGGTAGGGCTGCATGACTCAATGAATGAATTTTTGGATGTTGAGGAGTGAGTAGATGAATTAATTCAAGAATGGATGACAATCAATTAAGAACTTTTACTATGTGGAACTCATGTTATCAGTGCACTTACCAAGGGTGGGTGCTATGCTTTTTATTTTAGCTTTTGAATTAAAAGAAATGTCCTCCCCCACACTGCTATCGTCAGCCATTTTGAAACATGCATAGCCAGCATGATTTTAACAATGTGCACGTATTTAGTGGCTTAAAGAATTGAACAAAAATCATTAAGCTTTGATCTGAAACCGAAGAGAGAATGTGATAACCATGTGGTTGAACTTCACAATATGACATCACACAACCTTATATCAATACCAGGTTCCAATCAATCACATTGTGTAATCCGAGGCAATTACTTTTTCCACAGTGCTTTCTCTGCTTTCATCATCAAATGAGAGGACCTTGAAAAACATCAGTTCAGATGTGTGCACTGCATAAAAGCAAAATACTATAGTGTTACTCCATCCATAGAAGGAGCAATACCCTATGGGTTACTCCATCTATTAGGAGTTTCCTCTCTACCACAGTTCTCATGGCAGTGAGCCTGCCATGAAACTTTTAGCCGCGAGGAAACAAAGAGGGCCCTACAGGTTGCCCTGGTGCCTCTGGACAGTGGATGTATGCAAGGTGGCACATGGTATGCCCCATTTCTGCATGCACTCCCAGTTCTTGAAGGTCATGGACTTGACAGTCCTTGCCCTGCAGGAATGTGCAATGGCATTCGCTTTGCGGTGCCTTGCTAAGGCTCACATAAGAGACTTTGCACTACACCAACTTGGGACAGCCAGAGTCCTGTGATAAACTATAAGGTAAAGTCCCAATGAAAATACAGATTAAGTGGTGAGTAATATATCATTGGTATATATTGATTCGTTTTATTTTTCATTCCTACCCATTTTATTTCTCAATAAATGCAGTCCCACAATCCACCAGGGGAGGGTTTTCAGGAAAAGGAACAGATTTTTGCAGTTTTTCTTCTAATTATGTATTTCTTCTTTGCCATAGCTCCATTTTGTCATAACTCACAATTTTTTTTACAGTTAAAGAAAGAGAACTTGTGATTTAATAAGGGGGTTATGTACCTCATATGGATTAACTGATACCTGTGTTATACTTTCAAGTAATAGCTCTAAGTACTTGCAGTCATGGGATTTGTAGTTTTCCTCTTGTTCATCATGCAATGATCATTTGTGCTGTTGAATTAGAAGCTAGAACATACAGTATAATATGTGCGTGTCTTGTTAACATTAGAACTTTCTATCAGTGAAATGAATTGGAAAATCAGTATTAAATAATACATAGGAATCTGAAATCATTGTATAAAACACCCATTCTAATCCAAGACTTTTGACACACTTAGGGGGTCATTAGGATGGTGGGCGGACTTAGTCTGCCCGCCATCTTATCCGTCTTCTGGACCGCCCCCATAAGGGCGGGGGTCCCGTGGGGGGCATTAGGATGCACCCACCACTGTGGCGGGCCCATCCTGCATGTTTAGCATTGTGACGGGCGGGGCTTTCAGCATCGCCCGCCACAATGCTGAACATGCACAAATGCATTTGCATTAACAAAGCGGCAGGCACCGCGTGGTGCATGCCGCTTTGTTAATGCAAATGCAGGTGGGTACCACAGGTACCCCCCCCTGTGCACCCCCACCTCTCCTTCACTCCGGGGGCCCGCAGGGAGCCCCCGAAGTGAAGATGGCAGGCATCTATCCTGGGCCATCCTAATATGTCTGGCAGTGTCAAATAGACACTGCCACCATGTTAGACCTTTTCAGCCCCGGTTGCACGGTGACCGGGGCGGAAAAGCGGCGGATGGTCTTTCCGTCAGCCGCGGTCACCCCCGCCAAACTAATATGGTGGGGGGCATTTAGTTGAGGAAGGGGGGCGGATTGCCCCCACTAGACCTGCGGTGGCTACCGCCAGCCTGGTGGGGGCAATCCGCCTGCCATCCTAATGACCCCCTTAGTGTCCTATTACGAAGTCAGGTGGAGTTTCCTCCACCCAACATTGTCTCGATCATGGGCCAGAACGACACCCAGACAGGGGTCCTGACCCACTAATTAGGATGGGACCGAACAATGTTCGGGTGCATTCCTGTCTTTTACAATGGGAGCATGTTTTCCTGCTGGAATGCATGCTCCCAATGTAAAATAGGAGGTGCAGTTCATTCCTGCACCACATGGCATGCACCTCAAGGTGCCAGCCACAGGGTGCAGGGATCAACAGGGGGGCAACTTTGGTGCCCCCTTGGCCTCCAATCGGTGGTTGTTCCCCCAAGGAAACCCTGCTGGGTGCCCCCAAAGAGAGAGTTTTGACAGCCTTTCTGTGTTGGAAAGGCGGGCACCGAAAGGCTGCTAAAACTCGCCATCGTAATCTCCCGTGCGGAAAAAACCCCCTTGGAATTACCGGCCACATATCAACTAACAGATGGGCTCTCCAAGACCATCAAAAGCCAGTCAGAATGACAGATCGGATTCATTTCCGACTGCCTCGATCGTAATGAGGTGGTCAGAAAGGAATCCAACCGTCATTTCACGAATGTAGTAGGAAGAAGCCTTTTCCAAATGCATCGTAATTGGCCCACTAGTCTCCACATATAGAAGAGACATCAGAACTAAACTAAACTAAATATATACTAGGGTTTAGACCTTTTAGTGTCTGCTGCCAGAGCAACCAGTCTCAGTGAAAGGCAGGCCAGGTCAAAGAGCCATTGTTTATCGCAATGAAAATGAAACATTGCTTTTATTTCTTCTGTTCTTTTTTTCTAGGTTTCAGTTTTTTTTATACCCCTTAGATAATTATGAATTTGCTAACATGCTCTCTCTTTAATATGAAGGAGCTATGCACCAATAATGTAAGTGGCTTGTAGGAAAGTTGATAGGGTGACCATCAGTATAAACATAGAGAAAGTGTTGGATTGCAGAGGAGTAAAATGTACTGTTCCCACTAAAGTCTGCGCAACAGTAGGGAAAGTGTTGGATTACAGAAGGGTTAAAATTGACTATTCCCACTCCAGTCAGTGCAACAATAGGGATGGTGTTGCATTGCGGAGGAGTACACTTTACTGTTCCCACTCCAATCATTGCAACAGTAGGGAAAGTGTTGGATTGCGGAGGGGTAAAATGTACTATTCCCACTCTAGTCAGTGCAACAGTGGGGAAAGTGTTGGATTGTGGAGAGGCCAAATTTGCCATTCCCACTACAGTCAGTGCAATCGTAGGGATAGTGTTGTTGATTGCGGAGGGTTAACATTTACTAGTCCCACTGCACTCTTTGCAAGATTAGAAATAGACTTACTCACTTCAAGAAAATAAAATATTTACAAAACTATACTAAATTATTAAAATATATAATAAAATATAACAAGTCTATATGTCTTTTTATAAAATATACAAACTACATATTTATTACAATGCTTAATACAAAGCAGAAATTAATTCTCAATATAATAACTACATAATAAATGCAATTTTGCCTACACTTAAAAAGCACAACACAATTAACACATACAATAATAAATCACATAATTAATAAAAATAATGAATAATTTTAAATGTGTTATTACTTTAACTTTCTACCCTATAACTTCTCAAAATACACAACAGACATTTAGAATGTTATAATATTTAGAAATTTTTCATAATTAAATAGCAATTATAATATTAGTAAAATATTAGTAATAATTAACTAATATTAAAATAATTATCTTTAATTGCCTTCCCATCCTTTATCCATATGACACGACAAACCTCACCTAATATATGAATTTAGAAAATCTTAGTTACAGCATTTAAATAATTAATTATTGTTTAAACAATGAACAAAAATGTTTAACTAATAATACATGAATTGCATTTAATTAACTTCCCACCCGTTACCCCTACAAATACACCAACTCGCACCTGATATGTAACATAAACAATACCTTAATTACACAATTTACTAATTTAATTTATGAATTAAAAACTTATTATGAATTAACATTAATTATTATACTTGATTTCTTGCACACCCTTTACCCATACAAAACAGCCTCACACATCAAAAACATAAATAATGCATTTCACAACTTACATAATTATTATCAGTTAAAGTATTATTTATAATAAAAAACAATTATTGATTAATTATAAATAATTTACTTCCCACTTTATACCCCTACAAAACCCACAACCCACACCTGAAACATACCTTCTAAAAGAGGAATTATAAAATTAATATGAATAATCATCAATTACATAATTTATATTAGGTAAAATGTAATTATGAATTAGTTATAATTTAGTTCCCACCCTATTTCCCTCCGAAACACACAACCCACTCTTGAAACTTAACATTCCATTATACAATTAACATACCTAATTATACATTACATAATTAACATTAGTTCAACATTATTTATTGTTTAATAATAATTAATTCACTTTCCACCCAATACCCCTATAAGCCTCACAGCCTTCTATGGTCTAACAAATGGTAAAAAACTATTAAATTAAATGGAAAACTGCTGAAAATTACAAACAATATTAAACATAATTAACAATATGTTTTCAAACAATGTATAACATATACAATTGAAATATATAGTAAAACACATAAAATAGCTACACTACATAGATATTTTTGCAATTGATATTTGTACTTTCTATATTTTTAACAACAATATTATTTCACTTAAAATTTATATTCTTTACAAGGATGTATTTGCAGACAATATTTCTGTATTTGCTTGGGCAAATGTGGGCATATATATTCCTTGAAGGTGCTGGGTTTGACGTATGGTTGGACATAATAACGTCATCAAAGAGTCTCAGTTCTTTGAAAACTCCATGAGTTCTTGGATAAATCAATAATCAAGCAAGGGGAAGTCCCTGACTGCTGAAGGTGGGTTTTTCCAAGAAATCGTTTTGGATTTTCGGAACTAGTGGAAGTAGCCCTGCCGTATTTGGACTGCATGAGCTATGCCTAAATATGGTTATGATTTCTATGCCTATATAAGGATATGGTGATTTATATCTATATAAGGGCATGAATCGGGAAACTTACAATAGGGTCCTAAAATAATACATAACAGATGGGTTAAGCTCAAGGGAGGAGGTTCTTGACCTCCTTTTTCGTCTCTTGAGTTCGTTATTGAACCATGTTAATGTTAATGTTAATGTTAAGGGGGTGCTTCTGTAGCGCACGGCTACTCCGAGTAGTGTCCCGGCGCTGTAAGAGCCTCAGCAAGTCCAGAGAGGAAAGAACACGGAAGAGTGACAGAAACATAGATCTGCAGGCGATGTTTATTGAAGGAAGAGGAATGTCTTCAGGTCTTTTCTGAAAGCCAGAAGATTGGAGCTGGATCTCAAGGAGAAAGGGAGATCGTTCCATAGCTGCGGGGTGAGGAATTTCAAAGAGCTCTCACCACAGCGAGCACGACGGATCATGGGAGTGGCTGCCTTGGTTTGAGAGGAAGAGCGCAAGGATCTGGCTGGAGAATAGAAACAGACCCATTTCTGAAGATAGCGGGCACCCATACCATGCAAAGCTTTAAATGCAATGGTCAGGGCCTTAAAGATGATACGCTTCTTCATGGGGAGCCAGTGGAGAGTCTTGAGAAGCTCACTGGCCCTTGCTCTCCTGGGGAGGCCGAAGATGGCACGGGCCGCCGAGTTCTGTACCACCTGAAGACGCGATAGGAGGTAATCAGGAAGACCAAGGTAGAGAACGTTGGAATAGTCCAGCCTGGAGCCAATCAGGGCCTGGACATTGATCTTCCTGTGTTCCAATGTAAAGAGAGGACAACCTGGTTACTTAAGTCCAGACTGACTTTTGAATTTCTCCCCTTCCACACCCTTGAGTGACAGGATGCCTTGTTACCAGTATACCTGTGATCAACTATAGAGTTGGGTATGATCCTAAAGGGAAGAACCCTGACCCTTGTTTTTTTGTTGTTTTCATAAAAATCTTAAAGGAAAGAACACTGACCCTTGTTTGTTCTTGTTTTTATAAGTTCACCTATTCAAAGATGCTGGACCAAAATCTGTGGAACCCCTCTCTAGAGAACTAGAGAAAATAATACAAAGGATATTACCATACAAACGTCCTTTACACTTTAGACACCTTTTTCCAACTGTAAACTTGTGAATATATCATGTATGAGACCACGCTTACAATAATCAACCTTGTTTGTCTTTTAAATTCAATGGTGTTCCTATCACACCACTCCGATCTTGAACTTTCACTAACTTAAATTGCTGTCTTTGACTCTCTTTAAACGTAATTGTTCTGTACCTTGTGATCCTTCCCAACACAGTGATTATCAGTTGCTTCCTTCTTTTTAGGGCGGTGACCTTGTGGTGATGTGTGAGGTGATGCCTAGCAGATCCTGAATGCAACAGTTGTGGTCACGAACAGCAGGTAAATGGAGAAAGATAAAGTGCTGTGGGATTGGTCTTGTACTGGGTGATGTTTACTATGGTTCAACTGGGTTCTAGTGGATGAGGGATTTTGCTTTTTCGGGGCCATCTCTTGGGATAAGTAAAGCCAATCAGTGCCTACAGCATGGATTATGTAACATGACCTGTCCATGGCTTTAGTGTACCTTCCATAGAAACTGCACTTATGTCCATGGAAAATACAACTCTGGAGAAATGCCTCACTCTATCAATGTAAAGGTAGTTCTAATAGGCACTAGTTATGTGGCTAATAACGCAGCAAAATATTTTGAAGCTGAAGATTCATTGGTGATTACTAAGGCCATAAATCCATACTTTAAAAAGGTGGCTGAGTTCCATTGTACCATAGCAGCTTGCCACACAATGACTGTATTATATTTTCCAGCAGACTTAGAGTAAGTGTTGTTCCTGGTGTTGCTTAGATATGAATTTACCTTAAAAAATTAAAGACACATCGTGTTTGGCGAAACAGGAACAAGTTGGTTTAATTGAATGCAGCAGGGAGAGTATCGACAGAGTAGAGTCTGTAAAAATTCTCTCATTGTGCTGAATTTCTGGCCGACCATTTATACCATTCATGAGGTATAATAAACCAATCTGGAATCCTTGACCTAGTCATAAACAACAAGTACAAGTATCCGATAAAGGGGACATAGGTGGCACTCGACTCAGGGGAGATCCAGTGTGGACCAGTGTGTATGTGTCCAGATGTATGTCATGGGGAGTGTGTGATCACTACTGTATGTTGTGTCATGATTAGCTATGTGTTCCTAACTTGATGTGGCATCTATCATTGTGGTATTTCAGAAACACATTCCTTTGGGTAAACATGTTTTATTGGGATGAAGTTCCGTGGACCTGTTTGTGGTGTAATTGCCTATCTGTGGGATCAATTAGGCTTTTCCTTGGGTGTGTGTTTTTCCTTCAGTTAAGTGTAATTTCATCTGTGACTTGTCAAATGGTAGGATTGGATCGCAGGGCCTATCTGACCACGTATCTCTGTGTAGGGGCTAATGGCTGTTGACTGAATCTGACATTAATGATAAGAATTTGTTAAAATGTGGACAATTAGCATACCAGTCTTTGATATAATTTTTACAGATATCCTGAATGATGTGGGTATATTTGTCATAGTGTACATCGATATTGACTTTACTGATATTGAGATTGGTATGTGTGCATAGTTTATGGCATACATTGGCCTTGTTCTAAAAGGATATCAACATTGTTTTGCATGCATTGATTATGGCATACATTGACATTGTATCTACTGGTATCGTCATTGTTATGTGAGCACATTGTATGGTGTGCATCAATATTGCATTTATTGGTATTGCCGTGGTCTGGCCTGCATATATCATAATGTATAATGGCATTGTATTCATGGATATTAACTTTCCCCCCTCTAGTTGAATTTGCAACTACTTCATACCCATCATATATCATGCCAATTACATTATTTAAGGCTGTGTGTGTGTTGCTGTAGTGTCTGTTATCCTTCTCTTGCTATGTGCATACTACCTAATGTGAGGACTAGGTTTTTACAGCAGGAGACCCCCCATGTGTAGGTAACAACACAACAGTAGTACACCAATGAAAACTGGAAGTAGTGACATTAATAAATTGGATACCCATAGGGGATCCAGGAAAAATAATATGAAAGTGTTCCTGCTCTGGGGCACCTCCCACCTTCCTCATGTCAGCTTATAGACGATGGTAAGAGCAAGAGTTCCATTCTTGAGATAATTTCCAGGGCCAAGGTACAACATGAAGCACCAATATTGACACACACCCCACCTTCCATTGCGGTCATCAAGTGCAAAACATATTGAAGTTGCAGCAACGTAGGGTGGATGGCTCTCAGTTCTTCCTCGATAACAGTGAGGTTGAGCTCAGTGTTGTTAATATTTTTTAAGATCTCCCACCTGGTTGTTTGTATCCAGCGGGCATTCACCTCAGTTTGAGTGGGAATGAAGGGTATGGACCCGCCTGAGTTTACTTGAGTCTCTGAAAACAGTCTAAATTCTTCTGGAATGTCCTTGTACTCAACTATGACTTTGCCTGATATTGATTTGTTTTTTGGATTAATATTACAGCCTGATATGTTGAAAACTGTGCGTAAGGTTGATGACCATCCGACATTTGGAGCATTATGGAAAGATTTAGAGCAGTTAGATGAAGATAGAGAACCTGCACAGAAACCGTGTCAGTTAATTTTAAATCTTCCGGCAGCTATGTTAGTTAAGCTAAAGACGAGTATTCCCCCCTAAAAAGATATATTGGACTGTATTAGCGTTGTATAAGCAAAAGGCAGATGAATCGGTTTCAGATTTCTTTACACGCTTTGAAGAGGCATTCCGCGATTTTAGTGGCCAGTCATTGACGGATGACACGGGTAGGCAGTTGTTTGTTGATAAATATGTCGCAAACCTTTTGCCAGGAATAGCTAGTCGCCTAAAGGCCAGTGAGAGTTCATGGACTACCTCTTCTCCGGTTTCTCTCCTAACTATGGCTCAGTATTATGAGCGACAAGAATTAGAGGCTAAAAGTAATGAGGATAAAAAGTCTAAAGAGTTAAAAACAGAGGTTATGTTAGCTCAAGCTTATGGATCACCTTCTAGAGGTAATGCTAGAGGTGGACGTGGATCTTATGGTTCGTCTTTTCCTTCTTAAACTTGTTTGACTTTGTCTGTTGACCAGTGTGCGTACTGCAAGTAATTTGGACATTGGCTATCTGATTGTCCAGTACTGCGTGCTCAGCAGTGTCCACGTGGTCAGGTACAAATGAGAAATTGCTCATGATACTCAGAGCCTAGAGGAAGCACGAATGATTGCGCTAGGTTTGATGCTAATACACGTGGGCAGGATGGGTTTAACACTTTTGATAGAAGGAACCACTATCAAATGTCCAACTATGTGCTGTCTGATTTTCAAGATTCTGCTTATGCATAGGATTGCGTAGGATGGGGTAAGGAATCAGTTGAAGTTCCAGTAGATCAGAGGGGTCCTATGTTACAGCCCATGTTTTGGGTTCTACTGATCAGTTTCTGGTTGATACAGGAGCTACTCGTAGTGCCTTGTCTAAACAATTGGTTCCAAGAGCTCCCCTCTCTGGCTTAACCATTACATTGATAGGTTTCGATGGAACACCTTCCCTTAGCCCATTGTCACAACCACTCGAATTCCATGTTGATAAGTTTATTGCTCCATGTATGTTTTTGCTTTCTCCAAACACACCAGACAATATTGTGGGTCTTGATATGATTAAATATTTCAGGGCTACGATACGATGTTCCCTGGAAGGAGTACGGGTTATTTTTAATGACAACCACCCTGTGATTGAGAGATCTTGTATTGTTAAAGAGGGCATCGCACTAGCCTCACTCCCTAGTACTTTGTGGGCTACTTCAGACACCGATGTAGGGCAAATGGTTATTCCGCCAGTGCATATTAGTGTCAAGGAGGGTGCTTCTTTGCCAAGATTGCCTCAGTATAAAATTTCAAAGAAGGAGAAGAAGCACTTACATGCATTGCTCATGATTTGATTAAAGTGGGGGTTGTGGAAGAAGTTCCTTCTAATGTTTGCAATAATCTGATTCTTCCCATTTTGAAAAAAGATACTGACACCAGGATTTTTAGATTCATCATTGATTTAAGAGAAGTCAACAAGATTGTAGTACTGCAGTACCCTGTGGTTTCTGACATAGCGGCATTACTTACCCTGGTTTCTCTGAGAGCAACTACATTCTCTGTTATAGACTTGAAGAAAGCTTTCTTTTCGATCCCTATTCATCTTGAAAGTCGATATTTGTTCGGTTTCACTTTGAATTACCGATCATATAGATTTTGTAGAGTTCCTCGAGGCTATACTGAGAGTCCCAGTATTTACAGTCAAGCATTGAAGAGACAGCTTGATTCCTTTACCTTGCCTGAAGGGGTGGCTCTCATACAATATTCAAATGACATCTTGTTGGCAGCCGATACGCCTGAACTATTTGAAGAGTGTACTTTGACTTTGCTTTCTTTTCTTGCTACACACCATCATAAAGTATCACAAAAGAAATTGCAATATTGTAGACCGCAGGTAACATACTTATGCCACCTTCTGTCTAAGAAGGGCCGTGCACTGACACCAGATGGTGCTAGTACCCCATGCAGTAGATGCCCTTTTGAATAAGACCAAGACACAACACTTAACTAGTGCTAGCCTGACAGGATATCAATTGACACTGTTAGCACCTCATATTACCTTGAAGAGGTGCGCAACACTGAACCCAGCCACTTTGTTGCCATATCCTGCGACTCAGTCCCAGTCAGAGGAACCTCACAATTGTATATTCCTTTCTGAGGAACAGACAACGGGTTGCAACGATTTACAAGATACGCCAACTTCCAGATGTAGATGGGGAATTGTGGGTTGATGGGACCTGTCTGAAGTTACCAGATGGCCCGACTTCAGCTGCTTATGCAATTACCACACTTGAGACAGTAGTGGAAACAGCTCGTATACCTCAGAAGTCGGCTCAATCAGCTGAACTAATAGCTTTGACACGAGCATGTGAACTTAGTAAGGACTTGTGTGTGAACATTTACATGGATAGCCGCTATGCTTTTGGAGTGGTCCATGATTTTGGCCTACTCTGGAAGGAAAGAGGCTTTCTTACATCCCACGGGATACAGATAATGCAAGGAGAATTAGTACATAATCTCTTGACTGCACTTACATACCCAAAGAAAGTTGCTATTATGAAGTGTAGCGAACACAAGAACATAATTGACAAAATAGGACAAGGCAATGCTTTTGCAGATCACGTAGCTCGTGAGACTGTGATGCAGTGAAGCACTACTTCAATGTACGTAGGGAAGTCTCAAGCTGAGCGTTGGCATGACGCTAGAGAGGAAGTATTGGATATACAGAGATCTGCCTCTGTGGAAGAGCTTGAGCAATGGTCTAAAGAAGGAATGTTAGACGATGAGGGTTGTTGACGTAACAAAGAAATGAATAAGTGGAATTTGCCTGCAGCCTATTTACAACCTCTGGTTCAAAGGGCACATGGGCTCGCGCATGTTAGAGCACTAGCAATAACTAAATTGCTTACACAAGTTTGGGAGCATCCTGAAATTGCCAGCACAGCTGAAAGAGTAGTACAGTCCTGTTTGATCTGTTGGCAGTATAATCCTGGAAAAGGAGGGTTTGATACACCAACCGCACATTTTGAAGTCTTGCAAATGGAGTACATCCAACTTGAACACTGCAATAATCTGAATTATGTCTTAGTGGTGGTATGTGCCTTCAGTAAAAGGATAGAGGCATACTCTACAAAGGATAATACTGCTCTCCCCACAGAAAGGTGCTTCGGAGGGAGTTTTTCCCTAGATATATGTTTGTAAACTTTTGTGGAGTGACAACGGACCTCATTTTATTGGGCAAGTTGTTGAGCATGTCCTGAAAGGATTAGGGATCAAGCAGAAATTCCATGCAGTCTTCCACCCACAATCAGCAGGATTAGTGGAGAGGTACAATGCTACTTTAAAATTGAAGTTGGAGAAAAGACTAGCTTCCACGTTTTTAAAGTGGCCAGATGCATTACCCTTGACATTGTTGTCCATAAGATCTGTGCCACATTCATGATCTGGTCTCACCCCATACGAATTGGTCTTTGGGAGACCGATGAATATTTGGGTGAGTTCCTAAGCCACGCCCCATACATGATGTTCCTTGTGTTCTGATGAATGATTATTTGGCACAGTTACCCGACAGTTTGATCTCCATTGATCAACAGGTTCGAGAAGCGCTTCCTGACAGATCTACAGGTGGTGCCCACAAACTCCGTCCTGGCGACCATGTGATGGTGAAGGTCTTCGACAGATCGAACAGCCTGGAACCGAGGTGGCGAGGTCCGGAGCAAGTGCTCCTTGCGACAAGGACAGCAGTTTGAGTGACGAACAAGAAGAACTGGGTCCACAGCACACACTGTAAGTGTGTGTCGCCTGCCTTGGTGGAACCTGCTGTGCTGACGGACCATTGAGAGATTCTGGAGATGGAGAAAGGTCAAGCCATCTCACCTGACGAATCTTCGGAAGCCTTCTTGGAGCACACGATTCCTGGAGCATCGCGATACCACTTGAGACCAAGGAAAGAATCTACAATGTTGAAAAAGACTGGTTGAGCTACCACCCTGGGTTAGTGAATCAGAGAGCCGATGCGGCAAGAGGGGGGATCAGCCCTGCATTTGTGTAGTGACACCCGTCTTGGCCCGTGGGGAAGAAATCAGCCGCTGCCCAAGGGATAAGAGCTCCAACGATTGTTTTCAGCGAGTTTTAGAAAGATCAGTTATCACTGTTGCCGAAATTAATAACAAAAGAATCATTTGTGCTGTAGGGTTTGTTGTTGCTTTGGTGGTTATTGCGATATTCACCTGGTTTGTTGAGAAAGTGGCTCTTGCTCGACAGCTTCTTGTTGCCATAACTCCAGCTACAGTGGAACACCAATATTTTACACTTCCCTACCATGAGCAGAAACATTGACAATCCTACTTAAATAACACATTCATCCAGAGGTTGCATATTACAAACAATGCTACGAATGCTACCCATTGTTGGGTGTGTGGAATGATACCTGCACAACAAAAGAAAGGATGAACACCTTTTATTCCTCTACTGTTTTCCCATAATGGTTCATGTCAAGTATGCACTTTTAATTGCTTTTGGAAAGCCCTCAGTAGGTGGAATTTTCTTTTGGTTGAATAAAGTATGCTACCAAGATGAATATGGTTATCCTCAAGCTACAGGAACTAAATGGGAATGGGAAGAGTACCAACCGGACAATATTTTGACACCATATGTCTTCACGAATATGAGGAACATGAAAGACAATGGACTTTTTGTAATTTCCATGACCAGAGCTAAAGCAGAACTGTATAAAATTCCTGTAGGACGGAGTGAATGTATTTTGACATTGACTATCGAAGGTGCTAATAACAGCAGTTTTACGTCAACGCATAATACTTTTTTTGTATGTGGTAATAAAGGATACTATCAATTACCTGGTGGGTGGTCCGGGGTATGTTACATATCATTTTTGTTACCACCTGTGTTCTTGGCCCCTCCATCATATCACCTGAATTTAAAGTTGTATAATGATATTTCCAAGAATAGATACAAAGAACAATAAGTACAGATGATGTTGACCAGACAGATACCCCTTTGCAACAATATGTTGATTTCAATTTGGGTTTGTTCTTTTTGTGGGTGCTGCATTGAATAGCAGAAAGATAAGGCGATTAACTTGCGTTGTGGAAGCTGTCACCAATCAAACAACTATGGCACTTGGGAACATTACAGAGGAACTACAAATTGCAAGGATTGTAGCACTCCAAAATCGGATGGTGCTAGACATGATTTTGGCTGATCGAGGTGGTGCATGTCGCATCATCTGTAGCAGTTGTTGCTTATTTATACCGGATCATTCACGTTCAGTATATGATGCAATCTCAAAACTGCATACAATTGCTGCAGAAATTCACACAGAGACCGGTACATGGACATTTTCAAACTGGATATGGACACTCTTTGCTACTTGGGGCTGGAAGCTACTGACAATTCTATGTATACTAATGGTGGTACTATTCACATGCTGTACTTGTATAAAATGTGGTCCTATGCTTTGTTCCATGTGCATCACTGCTTGTACACCTGCCCGAGAAATATTACAGATATAAAAGCACAGCAAATATTAAATAAAGAAATAGCTGAGATGATGAACATCAATGTACAGGATGCATATCTAGAATACCCCAGATAAACGAATGTCTTCAGCTAATGCTGAAAGGGTCATCTGTTGTAATTTAGCAACAATTAAGTTAAGCATTAGCAGAAGACATCTTGTATTTAGAGACTATCTTGTCCGTTGTGTGGAATCCATTTTGTATTTCTGGCAGGCATTTTGTTTGCCATGTGCTCACCATGTGCTCTGTCCTACCTTCCTGTTAACTGCTCTTGAAATCTGCCATGACAAGATATATTTAGCCTCTTCTGCTTCGCACATGCTCAGTTGAGCTTACAGCTGTCCCCAACTTGTAACTGTCAGCATTTGTCCACTAGAATTAGCTAACTGTCAGCCCCTCCCACTTGTTGCCACTTCACTCTCTGTATGAACTTGGATGTATTTAAAACCAGCATTCTGTACTTGTACCACTTTCATTTGAGCCCCTGTGTGAGTATAAAAGGACCAAGCTCCTGCCAGTCAGTGTGCGACTTCATGCATTACCAAAGGGTGCTGTGTGAATGTAATTCCACTTCATGAGGTTTAATAAGCTCTGTCTTTTCTATTCCAGTTTCTGTCCCAACTTCTTCCTATTGGTGTGAGGACTCCGTGCAGAGAAGGGAGAATCCCTTGCACTGGTAGGCTTTGCTGAGGCTCACCACTACACTAGGGGTAGTGCTTTAGTATAGCGTAGTGGTTTTTTTGGTAGTGTAGTGGGTCGTGCTGGGGTTGTGTTTTAGAGTTTAGGGTAGCGTAGTGGTGTTTGCATAGTATAGGAGGTCATGCATGGGGTGTTCTTTTAGGGTTTAGGGTAGCGCAGTGGTGGTTGTGTAGTGTAGGTGGTCATTCTGGGGTAGATTTAGGGTTTAGAATACCGCAGATGTGTTTGTGTAGTGTAAAGGGTCGTACTGGGGGTAGAATTTTAGGGTTTAGGGTAGTGCAGTTGTGTTTGTGTAGTGTATGGGTTAGTGTTTTAGGGTTTAGGATAGTGCAATGGTGTTTGTGTAGTGTAAGGGGTCATGCTGGGGTTGTGTTTTAGGGTTTAGTGTAGTGCAGTGGTGGTTGTGTAGTGTAGGGGGTTGTCATGGGGTGGTGTTTTAGGGTAGTACAGTGGTGTTTGGGTAGTGTAGGGGGCCGTGCAGGGGGTAGATTTATGGGTTAGGGTAGTGCAGTGGTATTTGGGTAGTGTAGGGGGGCGTGCTTAGGGTAGTGTATTAGAGTTTAGGGTAGTGCAGTCATGTTTGGGTAGTGTAGGGGGTATGCTGGGGGTAGTGTTTAAGGGATTTGGGTAGTGCAGTGGTGTTTGGTAGTGTAGAGGGTCATGCTGAGGTAGTGTTTTAGGGTTTAGGGTAGTGCTGTGGTGTTTGGGTAAAGAGTCGTGCAGGGGTAGTATTTTAGGGGCTGATTCACAGAACTAACTTAAGACAAAATCCTAAACTTACTACTTTTGGTATTCACAGAAGTTAGGACAGACTTAAGACAGACTTAAGACAGAATCCTAACTTAAGTATGTCTTAAGTCTATCTTAAGACAAAATCCTAACTTCTGTGAATACCAAAAGTAGTAGGTTTAGGATTTTGTCTTAAGTTAGTTCTGTAAATCTGGCCCTATGGGTTTAGTGTAGCACAGTTTTTTGTGTAGTGTAGTGAGCCGTGCTGGTGGAAGTATGTTAGGGTTCTGGGTAGCAGAGTGGTGTCTGTCTTGGGTAGTGTTTTAGATTTTAGTGTAACCAGTATTGTTTGGATAGTGTAGTGGGTCGTGCTGGGGAAGTGTTTTAGGGTTTAGGGTAGCAGAGTGGTGTCTGTATAGTGTAGGGGGTTGTGCTGGGAGTAGTGTTTTAGGGTTTAGGGTAGCGCAGTGGTGTTTGGGTAGTGTACAGGGGCGTGCTGGGGTAGTGTTTAGGGTGTAGGGTAGGGCAGTGGTGTTTGGGTAGTGTAGGGGGGTCGTGCTGGGGTAATGTTTTAGAACTTGGTGTAGCGCAGTGGTGTTTGTGTTGTGTGGGGGGTCGTGCTGGGAGTAGGGTTTTAGGGTTTAGGGTAGCCCAGTAGTGTTTGGGTAGTGTAGGGGGTCATGCTGGGGGTAGTGTATTAGGGTTTAGGGTAGCAGAGTCGTGTTCGGGTAGTATAGGGGGGCATGCTGGTGGTAGTGTTTTAGGGTTTAGGGTAGCGCAGTGGTGTTTGGTAGTGTAGGGGGTCGTGCTGGGCATAGTGTTTTACGGTTTAGGGTAGAGCAGTGGTGTTTCTGTAGTGTAGGTGGTCTTGCTGATGGTAGTGTTCTAGGGTAGCGCAGTGACATTGGGGGTCGTGCTCGGGGTAGATTTAGGGTTTAGGTTAGCTCTGTGATGTTTGGGTAGTGTAAGGGGTCGTGCTTGGGGTAGTGTTTTAAGGTTTACCGTAGCGCAGTGGTGTTTGTGTAGGGTAGGGTGTCGTGCTTGGGGTAGTGTTTTAGGGTGTATGGTAGTGCAGTGGTGTTTGTGTAGTGTATGGGGTAGTGCTGTGGGGAGTGTTTAGGGTAGTGCAGTGATGTTTGTGTAGTGTTGGGTGTCGTGCTCAGCGTAGAATTTGGGTTTAGGGTAGTGCAGTGGTGTTTGTGTAATGTAGGGAGTCATGCTGGGGGTAGTGTTTTAGGGTTTAGGGTAGTGCATTGGTGCTTGTGTAGTGTAGGGTGTTGTGCTGGGGTAGTGTTTTAGGGTAGCGCAGTGGTGTTTGGGTAGAGTACGAGGTCAAGCTGGGGGTAGTGTTTTTGGTTTTAGGGTAGGGTAGTGGTGTTTGGGTAGTTTAAGGGACATGCGGGGGGTAGTGTTTTAGGGTTTATGGTAGCGCTGTGAAGTTTGTGTAGTGTAGGTAGTCCTGCTGGGTGTAATGTTTTAGGGTTTAGGATAGCCGAGTAGTGTTTGGGTAGTGTAGGGTGTCGTGCTGAGGAAAGTGTTTTAGAGTTTAGGGTAGAACAGTGATCTTTGGGTAGTGAAGGGGGTCGTGCTGGGGGTAGTGTTTTAGGGTTTAGGGTAGCCAAGTACTGTTTGGGTAGTGTAGTAGGTCATGATGGGGGTAGTGTTTTAGGGTTTAGGGTAGACCAGCAGTGTTTTGGTAGTGTAGGGGGTCGTACTGGGGGAGTGTTTTAAGGTTTAGTGTAGAACAATGGTCTTTGTGTAGTGTAGTGGGTCGTACTGGGAGTAGTGTTTTATGGTTTAGGGTAACGCAGTGGTGTTTGGGTAGCGTACGGGGTCACGCTGGGGTAGTGTTTTAGGGTAGAGCAGTGGTGTTTGGGTAATGTAGGGGTCCTGCTGGGGGTAGTGTTTTAGGGTCTATGGTAGTGCAGTGGTGTTTGGGAAGTGTAGGGGGTCATGATGGAGGTAGTGCTTTAGGGTTTACGGTAGGTTAGTGTTGTTTGGGAACATCTCCTATCCCCCAGGACGTGCACATATGCTGTAAGGGCACGTGCACATCTCCTGTCCCCCTTCAGAAGAAAAATCGCCAACAATAGACTAGCCAAGCGGGCAGCACATGCGCTGCATCACTAGGTAAGACCTGTAAAACTTTGCACCAAGATGGCTGCTAACACTTCCTGGACTGAAGTGTTGGCAGCCAATTAAAGCCAAGCTCATGCTTGTGTAGTTAAGTCCCGCCCAAATATATAAATAATGTTTTACCTTAACCTGTTGCATGCGTGCATCGACCTCGCACGTGTCCGTTTGCTGGCATGGCCCCGCCCACTCAATAAAACTCCTGCACCGCTGCGGAATTTGCGCCACAGTTAAGGAGTTAATATCTCAAAAACTACTGAACGGATTTACACCATTTATAAAAAAGGTCTCTTTCTGACCCATGGGCTATCTTTGTGCCAAATTTGGTGTAATTCCATTCTGTAGTTCGGGCTGTAGCCGTGTCTACATTTTCAATGGATAATAGCATAGTGAAAACACGTTTTGGGACCCCTCTTTTTTCTCGACCTCTGCTTGTCGAATCACCCCTAATCTTTCAAGACAGACGCTGATCGGAGCGAGCCACTAATTTCAAAAATTCCGCAAAGATTCGTCAACCGGCGCCAAAGTTATTTGGAAAACAACAAACACGTTTCCTATGGAAACTAAGTTCTATCTATAACTACATACTGGTGACCCCCAGTAGATAATATACATATATATTTATATATCCCTCCTAAATACCTTCTAACAATAGTTTTTAATTATTTAAGGGTATTTTTCTATGTTCCTCATGCAGCCAGAGTTAATCTTTCAGCTGGAGTAGACATCTGTGTATCTTCATCAGGCGAACACACAAGGTCTGTCCTGCAACACTAAAAACCATCAAAGACTACTATGTGTAGAATTTAACAAATCCTGTACACAAATGGGAATATATATTTAGCCAGCTCTTTAAAGTGTAGTACAAATGCAGACTCATTTCCCTCCTTGATTCGGCCATCAAAATCCTAGACAGAGTCTTATTGTCTAAACTTAGTGGAAATTTGGAGGTCTGTGGGGGGCTTTCAAACATACAATATGGGTTCAGAGAGAAATGAGGCACCCTGGACCAATGTTTGAACTTGCACCTATTAATCGCCAAGTATGCGGTGGCCGGGGAGGGGTCTCTTTATTTGGCTTTCATGGACCTCTCCTCTGCCTTTGATTTGGTAAATAGGTCCAAACTGTGGTCAATCCTTCTTGAGATGGGGATAGATCCTTCCCTGGTCACTTTCATGGCCTCTTTACACCAGGAGGTATTCGCCAAGGTAAGGGTCACAAATGAGTGGAGGTGTACGGACACTTTTAGGTCAGAGAAAGGGGACCGCCAAGGGTGCATCCTGCCCCCCCTCCTTTTCACCATTTACATAAACGGGTTGGGAAAACATCTAGAAGAGACGCACCGCGTGTGGGAGGACTGCAGGTTCCGGACCTCCTATACGCGGACGATGCCGTACTGATTGCCCGCACAGGTATCGGTCTACAGACACTATTGGATCGTTTTGGTTCCTTCATGGAAAACATTGACCTGAAAGTAAACGCGAAAAAATCTCATTCTATGATAGTGGGTAAACAGAGAGGAAAGTTTAGATCTAAAACCTTCACATGTAAGGGTGAGGTGGTTTCCAGTGTTCCGGTCTTCCCTTACCTGGGGGTCCTTTTTGATGAAAGGGGGTCTTGGGCCCCCGAGATAAAGGTGAAGAGTTTATCCTTGGCTCGTTCGACATCTGCACTGTTGGGTTTCACAAAAAGGTTGGGGGCCAGGCCGATGGAAGCGCTTTTTAAAGGTTTACAATACCAAGTGTATTCCCATTGCCACCTATGGGGCTGCCTTGTGGGGCTATGCTACCCAAGACAAAATCCAAAGGGTAGAAAATGGGTTAATTAGATAATTGCTCTCAATCCCAAAATCGACCCCTACCTTTTCCATCCACGAGGAAGTGGGTTTGCCTTACATTGCAGATAAGTTGAACCTGGCACCCCTCCTATGCTGGGCAAAGACATGGCTAAATCCAGAATTAACCCTGAACCATCTTATTCTGGAGGATGTCACTTCTTTGGACCATGTCATGAAAATACCTTGGCTGAAGTATCTAAAAAACACATTTTCTGCTCGAGGTAGACCAGAACTTTTTCTATCTCCTTGTAACATCAGGAGAGAAGATGTAAAGTGGATCAAGGTCCATTTTATAGAGAGAGTCCGTCTCAATAGAGAGGAAACCATCTGTAAGAGCACACTCTATGTTAATCACTACTCCAACCCTGAAACCATACCTGAAATTTGTTACAAGACCCCGTCATAGACTCCTATTAGCGAGATTCAGGTTTAACTTGATTCAATTCTCCTTAGGTTGTTACCCATCATGGGACAACTCAGAAGATGCCCCTCCTTGTGAGTGCGATAATTTTTCAAAGCAAGATACCATGCATTTTATGATGTTTTGTGGGTTTTATACTGCCGCTAGGAAAAAACATCTGTTACCTGTTTTGAGGGAGGCTGGCTTTATTCAAGTCAGACCTGCATTATTCTACCTCCAGATGTTGGGCAATATTTACATTACTTTTAGTGTTGCCAGTTTTCTAGCAGAAGCCTTTAGAATTAGGAATAAACGTGTACAATTGAACATTTTATTATAAATAAGATATCTTTTTAACAGATTCTAATTCTATGTGCCAGACAAGATGTAGTACAGTTTAATTATGGCATGCACTGTTTTTGTACAAAAATGAACTGTGATTTTAATGTATATGTAATGTATATGTATTGTATGTGCTTTTTATGGTTTTTTTAAAATCGAATAAAGCGTGCTTTGACTGACTGACTGACTGTGTAGTACAAATGGACCTTGATGTGTATACTGGTACACTAAGAATTGGTAATATATATTTAATTAATTTATTAGGCCTTGTGATTTTGTTCCACCCATCATCTGCCAAAAGAGTGATTTTTACGAGCGCAACAATCTGAATGGAGGAAGGACAAGAGTTGTTTGCATATGGCTGATTCTGAGGGGACATCGCGTGCAAAGTAATCATGATCTGGGATAAGGCCTAAGAAAATACCAGTGGCTGAGATTAATTCACGTATTGCATCTATCACTTTTTTGTATACTTTAGTGTGTCACCCTAAATGAGAAGAGTATGCCCAGACGTGGTTCCATTGCTTTCAGTATCACTGGAACCAAGCTATACCTGGTTGATGAGCCCTAACTAGGGTTAAACCAGTCCTGGATTGCTTGTGTTCCATTTAATAGAGGACCTGGCCTGGAAGTTTGGGGTGGAAGGTTTCCATTGCAGAAGGGTTAAGACTGCTTTGCATATGACTAGGTCCTAAGTATGGTGACATTGTGTGGAAAAAATCATGATGGACTGAGATGCAGCCCAACTAATTACCAATGTTTAGAATGAATTCAAGCATTCCGTTTTGTGTACCCTGATATGTCACCCTAAGTAGGAGGGTTATACCCAGACGTGTATCCTGTGCACACTGTGTCATTGGAACCAATCTAGACCTGGCTTATGGACCCTTACTATGGCTAAACCAGCCATGGGTTGCTTGTGATTCGGTTCAAGGAGGACATAGTCAGGCAGTTTGGGCTGGACTGGTCCTATTGATGCAAGGTCAAGACTGATTTCCATATGGTCTGGATCTTAATTTAGATGACCTGGTGTGCAAAGAAAAGTGTGTCTTTATCGGAATATATGCATTTAGCACACTACATTCCAATCAGTTTCCTGTAAACAGTATTCTGTCACACCAGGACTAGCACCACGTTGCATACAATTATATATTTTTTTTCGGACATGGTAGTTGTATGCTTTTATCACCCATCTCTGTTGACAACAAGCTCAATATGCCAAACTGTAGTTTCACTTATTTGGCTTGATTTTTATTATGTATCTGAATTTTGACATTGTAAAGGTAGGAATTTTAATTTACGTTTGGCTTTGTTCAAGGTGGCCTAAAATCATATGGTGTAAATTTTAAAATGAGCAGTGAAAACGTGAAACTAGCATTTTAATTTTTGACTTACTATGACTTATTCCAATATGGTTGTCTCTTCTTCCTTGTAGCTTCTGTCCGATGACACCTCCTTGAGCCAAAATTCAACACTGACATAAGGGAACATTATGGCATCAGATATTAAGCCCTCTACCATCCGTCCATTAGTTAATTGCATGAACTTGTGATCCTAACTTTTACATCTCATAATTTATCTTATTAGTAGGTATATCAATTTGATTAAAAAAAAAATTAAAAGTGGGGTCTAAGCTCATGTGTATTTTTCTGTTACATATCTGTTTTTGTGTTTGTGAACAATTATTAACAATCACTATATCAAATTAACCTACACCTCCTCTTTCCAGCTGTTGCATCTAGACATACTTCATCTAGTACAGCTTCTACGACTCACGTTTAGCAACTGACATCACAGTAATCCATTGTGCTATGCACGCGTGTCTTCGAATTCCATCCTCACTGCCACGATATGTAGTGAGGAAGGTTCACGCACGAAAGAGGTAAAAACATGAAGCCTTTATTGTAGTTAACAGGTAGTGAAGTCTGTAACATCAAGTAGGTATGTTAAAGTTCAGAGCCCCACCAGGAACTGCCTGTCAGCTGCTCAGCCCATGACCAACTGTCACTCTGCCTCTGTCAGTCCAATCATTCCGAGACATCATCAGACTCCAACATTCTAATGTGTCAGAGCACATGCACTGGCTGAGCAGGGCTGATAACACACCGTACAATATATATGCAGGATACTACAATCTCCAAAACAGTCTGGCTGGAGTTGCTGAGTTCACATTCTAAAGATTTTTTAATCCCATACATGGTTTAATACTTGAAACCACATGTTGACTTAGTATAACATGGTATTAACTTTAATTTGTTTTCGAAAGGATACGTTTATTAAAATAATATGGTGTTTATTAGCACTGGAATTGGAATGGAATGTACTTCGTCTAATGCAAACTTCTGCTTCGAGCGACTCGTGACATACATTGTAATGATGATACTGAACCATCTTCAAGCAGAGGACAGGAGGCAATCCCAGAAGATAATCTGATTCTCCTCCATGCAATAATATCTGCAGTCAGCTAGACTCGATAAGAATAGCAGGAGTAGGAGAATGATGACGGGCAAGAGCTGGCTGAGGAGGAGGACATGGACAAATTGGTGGGCATTGGTGCTCCAACACCAAAAAAACTGAAGGCCACTCCACAGATGTATGGCAGTGTTCTTTCTGCATCCCAAATGAGGATTTCAAGTCTCCAGCTACTATTCAAACAATTACAGATGCTAAGTCCACCTACACAAAGATTCCCTCAACACAGCCCTGACATCATAGGTCTCTGTGTACAATCTAATACATATTTAAGTAATGGATTACAACAGAAGCACTGCTTTGATGTATGTCAAAATGCCCTTGTGAATAGACCCCATAATTGTCACTTGCAAACCTAGACAGAACATGTTGCAGGAGGGTCAATTTGATGTCAAATGCAATGTATAGATGCATCAATGCTGTTCACTCCATCATTGTTTGCAGATACTCATCAACCAGAATGAATCAGCTTGATCAACATCTTTCCCACAGCTTCTTTCACCTCTTTGTTCCTCAGACTGTATATCACCGGGTTCAGAGCAGGAACCAGCACAGCATGAATGACAGCCACCACTTTGATCTTGTCTTCTGATTCTTTTGAATTGGGTATTAATTCCATGATTAAGCAGCTGCCATAGAAAAGAAATACACAAGTGAAGTGGGAGATGCAGGTGGAGGCAGCCCGGTGTCTCCCAGCTGTGGTGCGGATCCTAAGGATGGCTTTGACTATGGGTATGTAGGAGACAATGATAACAAGAAGAGAACCTCCCACCATGAGAGTACCAAATATAATACGTACCAATTCATTTACGAAATAGTCTGTGCAGGATAGAGTTGCAAGGACAGTGTAATCACAAGCAAAATGATTTATAACGTTAGGTCCACAAAAAGATAACCGATATAAGCAAACAGCATGAATCAGAGAGTGCAGAAGGCTTGCTATATATGACCCTGTAATCAATCGCATGCATATAGGTTTGCTCATGTTGACAATGTATAGCAGAGGGTTGCATATCGCCACATATCGGTCATAGGCCATTACAGCCAAGAGAAAGAATTCAGCACTGCCTAAGGAACAAAACACATAAGTTTGTGTTATGCACCCAGAAAAAGAGATTCTCTTTTCCCCAGTAAGAAACCCAGCCAGCATCTTTGGAGCGAAAACGGTGGTCATTGAAATATCCACAAAGGACAGCTGTGAAAGGAAGATGTACATCGGTGTGTGTAGGCCGGAACTGCGCCAAACGATTAGCAGGATGCTGAAGTTTCCAAGCAAAGTGAAGGCATAGACAGCTAGAAACACGAAGAAGAGAAGGATTTGCAGATGTGGGTCACTGGTAAACCCTTTCAGAATGAACTCCATCACTGTGCTTCCATTTCCAGTCTTCATGGCTATGGACAATAACATTGGTCGATGGAAAAAATTAAGCAAGAGAAGTAATATATGAGCTAAATTTGCTTACTAAATTGTGCATATTCATTCAAATGGTCTGTTGGACCTGTCAGCCTTACGGTGGTCTTCCCCTACCTTTTTACCCCTTTGCCTCCCATGTTTACCATACCTTTTTGTTGGACTTAGGACTCTGGGCGCCTCACCACTGCTAAACAGTGCTGAGGTGCCCTCCACTAAAACATTGTTACGCTGGTATATCTGCCACAAGCAAGCCCCTGCTACTGCAGTGAGGCTTAACCCTTGGTATTAAGATGGAATATCGACGGGAAAATATCGACTAGCATTAATATCGTAGTAAGAATATCGAAAATCAAAAATATCGCTTAAGTAAATATCGTTGTAAAAAATATCGTTTATTTAGATTGACATAAATATCGTCAAACAAAAATATCGATGACTAGAATATCGTTGACTAAAAAGTCGTTGTATATAATATCGTCAAAAAAATATAATGTGTTAGAAAAAAAAAAATTTTATTATAATGTTGTGTGTAAAATTAGAAAAAATAATATTAGTAATACTAAGGTTAAAAAAATAATATTTTACAAAAGATTTGTTAATATTCTAGTAGCGGGTTATTGGTATTATAGGGGATAAGGGTGGGTAGTAATTTAAAATTTAATATAAAAAATGTAAATAAAAAAACAATTTAGAAATTTAATCAGAATGCGAAATTTAAAAATAGTAAATAGATATTTACACGAAAATTTAATTTTAATGATTAATGAAAAAGTCATATTTAATTTTTAGTGGCGGGTAATTGGTATAATAGGGGATAAGGGTGGGTAGTAATTTAAAAATTAAAAAAAATAACAAAATAAAAAATTGCGAAATTAGAAAAATAATCAGAATTCGAAATTTTAAATTTCAAAAATAAAATTGTCACGAAAATTTATTTGTAATCCTTAAAGAAAATATTATAATAACATTTTTGGAGCGGGTAATTGGTATTTTAGGGGATAAGGGTGGGTAGTAATTTAAAAAAAAAAAAAAAAAAAAAAAAAAAAATGCGAAATATGAAAAATAATCAGAATTCGAAATTTAAAATTTCAAATTTGAAATTGTCACGAAATTTTATTTATAATCCTTAATGAAAATATTATCAATAATTTTTTGGATTGGAGTTAGAATAGTTATTTATTATGCTTTACTATCCAGCACTTTCCCTGACTTATGTTGGACTGGAGTTAGAATAGTAATTTATTATGGTTTACTATCCTGCACTTTCCCTGACTTATGTTGGACTGGAGTTAGAATAGTAATTTATTATGGTTTACTATCCAGCTCTTTCCCTGACTTATGTTGGACTGGAGTTAGAATAGTCATTTATTATGGTTTACTATCCAGCACTTTCCCTGACTTATGTTGGACTGGAGTTAGAATAGTAATTTATTATGGTTTACTATCCTGCACTTTCCCTGACTTATGTTGGACTGGAGTTAGAATAGTAATTTATTATGGTTTACTATCCAGCACTTTCCCTGACTTATGTTGGACTGGAGTTAGAATAGTAATTTCCAATGGGTCTTATTTGCTTTCACTCTTTCTTGGGTGTAGGTGTAACCCATGTAGCTCAGCATTAGTTTTCCTTTTTGCGAAGTAATGAAAGTAGCTCCAGTTGCCATGTCTAAGGTAGATCTGTGGAAATATATATATGTGTTTTTAAGAATATTGAATACAATTTATAGAGATGTGTCTAATACTAGGCTACAGTGCTAATGTATACTTACTATGTGGCTTCACTGGTAAACCTTTTATTCTTACTTCTTTTTCAGATTTGTATCCTGTTTAGGTTCTGTAGTAGTGTTAAAGAATAATAGAAAGAAATACTTTAGTGTAATAAGTTTTTCATTTTAATTTTTGCATTTTTACACATACAGTGATTATACTTACTTAATGTAGTAGAAGATGTTGGTAGTGTAGTTGTAGATAGGCAAATAATTTTGTAGAGTCTGTGGAAAAAATTATCATTGTGTTACTTGTAGTATTTGGATGTTAGTAGTTAGATACATGTTTTTAAAATTTTACATTTACTTAGCCAGTTTAAAAATTTTTTATCAGCTATCTAAGTAGACATGGATAAGGTAGTTAATAAAAGTGCTTACATCTAACTGTATTGTCGTTGTTGATAAGTTCAACATGTTTAGTTGTTACTCTAAAGAACAACAGTTTTAAAAATCGGGAGTTTATGGACTTATAGTAACTTCGAAAGAAAAATGGTATTTAACTTACTTGAAGTGTAGTGTGATGTATTGTAGTTGTAGTCGTTCGTTTGTATTCTCTTCTCTCAGCAAGGTAACCGTTTTTCTCCAAGTTTGGGCCAAAAATGGTAAATTACGTTAGGTGTGTAATTGTATTTATATGAGTGAGTTAATTAATGGTAGTTTTGGATTGGTTCAATTAGTGGAAATTCAAAATCATTGGTTGAGAACGTTATTTGGCGTGGGAAAACCGTTATTTTTGTGAGACGATGTTGCTTCACTATTTGTTTGTAAAAGTATATATTAAATGTTTTAGTGATGTCAATAAAATAGCAGAAAAATTTAAGTTAAATCAAAGAATAGTGCATTTCGAGTTGTTTATAAAAAGACGATATTTTTTGTATATATTTAGAGTACATAGGTCGTCGATGTTAGTGTAGTCGATATATATGTCAAAGGTAGTGTTATTTAAAATACAGTCGATAATGTAGTAGTCGATATTTAAGTAGTCGATATTAATGTTAACGATATTAGGGTTGTCGATAAAAAAATATCGATATTTGTGTGAAATCTATGTTATGTATAGGATGACGATATTTCTGTAAGCGATGTTTTAGTGACGATATTTATTATAGACGATATTTATGTTAACGATATTTCATCATGGAACCTAACCCTTCATAGGCTAACATTGGGAACACCCCTTATGGGATAATTTCTGACAGGGACCTCATAAGTCTGTCATGTTTGGTTTTGTTGGACTCGGGGCAGGGAACCCATTCCAAGGATATGTGGGGTTTGGGTCCTACTACTGTAGAAATCCCACTTTTAGAAAGTGGATCTTTTCCTGCCCACACTTAGTCTGGGCACTGTAGACTCCCCCCCCCCCTCTGCATACTGATAGCCTGCCTGGGTTGGGAGGTGGGAGTGGTGATTCACACCTTCTCCCCTGGAATGGTCTATGACCAGCTGCCCACTGTAGCCTTAACAGCCTTGTCTTTCATCACTGTGACAGCCAGGTCAGGGAAGGCAGGGAACATCCCAGAACTCACTGGACTCTTTTGAAACCCCTGCCCCAGACCCTTCCAGAGACTTCTACAACCTTCTAGCGACTAGACTGTGGGATATATAAGGGAGGGTCCTGGCCTCACCTCTTTGTTACACTGCTGGACCAAGATGAAACTCTGCTGGAGTGAGGACTGCTGTGCCAGGAAGGATTGCCATTTGGAAAGATGCTGACTGCTCTAAGGAACTGCTGCCCCAACCTGCTGAGCTGCCCTACTTCCTGCTGATCCTGCCCTGCTAAGAAAGCCTAAACAAACACCTCCAGAGTGTCTCCATAACACACATAAGAACTGCCTTGCTCAAAGAGGACTACAACATATTATTGTCCCTTTAAACTGCCTCTGTATTGCTGTGTGCAAGGATCTGCAACCACCCGAGGACCAACCCTGCTTAAAGAGGACTTTTTATGTCAAACCATGACCACGCAGCCTGTCTGAGGCTGTGCTTAAGCATGGGACTTCCCCTGTAATCAAAATTGCCCCCAGAATCACCACCGCCGGCTTGGGCACTTAAGTTGCTGGAGTCTAATGCGCGCTGCCTAGGGATGCCCTGTGTGCCCCCAGTGAACGAAGCTGCCGGCCGCCAGTTTGCAGCAGGATTGAGTGAGGAATCCCAGGTGCATAATCCTCAGGAGCACCGGGGCTGGGATTGGTGCTAGAGTCCAGCGTTGCCCCGCAATGAGGGTACATCCAACCGGGA
The DNA here is from genome assembly GCF_964263255.1 of Lissotriton vulgaris. Taxonomy (NCBI): domain Eukaryota; kingdom Metazoa; phylum Chordata; class Amphibia; order Caudata; family Salamandridae; genus Lissotriton; species Lissotriton vulgaris. Next base: position 220,036,013 of record NC_141686.1, on the reverse strand, counting down.
GCCGCACCGGGATTGGTGCAACAATGAGCGTCACCAAAGAAACTGCGCTGAGGCCCCAGGAGTGCGAGACTTCCCACTCCATCCCAGCGACCTGCTTATGCCACCGGAGGAAGAAGCGAGGGAGAAACTACATCCCCACCCCAGGTAACTGCTCTGGGAGTGGGTATCAGTGCCTACTGAGACAAGGGTGCGAGTCCATGGGAGAGCGCTTGCGGCCCCCGCCTTCGAGAGACACAGACAGAAGAACCGGAAACCGGACCTGCCAGGGAGTAGCCTTATTAAAATAGTGGGATTGTTGGTCGTGCGGCTTGGCGGGCTGGATCTGCCAAAAGCACTGCTGTCCCAACCTCTAGCAGAAGGGCAAATGCCGCTCATAGCTTCACAAAGGGGCGTGGCCCAGAGTTGAGGACCACCCTGACTTCTCACCACGCACTGGGGCTGGCATTGCCGAGATACTCCCACGTATTGCTTTTACACTACCCACTTCTCACAGGGCCCTAATTAGCAGTGGGAGTCCTGCACCGAATGATTCTTGTCTGGGAGTATAATGTGGCAACGCTGATCCCGGAGTTCGCTGATTGAGAGGCACAGCAGTATTGCAACTAATAAAAGCGCCTTACTCGGTCTAGACCCAATAATCCAGGGTTAATGCGGACTAGAAACAAGCACGAGCCCTAAACGACCACAGTATTTTGAGCCTGTAACTGTTTCTCCCGTGACCTTCCTCACGACTGGGGCAGGGTTAGTCCCTGCACTTGTTTTCTGTACACACTGACCAAGACTAAACTAGTAATTTCATGAACGTTCCCACAGACTCATTGAACCTGCCAGGTTATTCCCCTTTCTCTGGTATGGAGGACATTTGGAAAGTATCAGGATAGACTCTACGCTCGGGTTTTTATTTTTCTTTATCCTGCATGACTGAAACTGAACTGGTAATTGCACAATCATATCGACCCAATACACTGCCAGCAAAATAGTGCCAGTTCAGAGCTCATGATTCCTGTGGAATATTTCATGTTGAGCCTGCCTGAAATAGAGATAACAAATCTCTTATTTTAATACAAAAACCAGTGTGGTGTCCCTTCTTGTGAGTGTTTTTATTGTGTCACTATTGGTGCGTGTTGCACAAATACTTTACACATTTCCTCTGAGGTTAAGCCTTCCTGCTCTGCGCCAAGCTACCCTGTGGGAAGCGGTGGTCCCTACTTGGACTAGGGTGCATACCCCTGTCATCTAGAGACCCTGGTTCTACACATGTAGCTCAGCATTTATCATAAACATTTCCATAAAACAAGGCTACTCTTCATAATAGGGTGAAACGAACGTCAAAGGATGCCCTTCGTAAAGCTCAGAATACAGACAAATATGTGAGTAATTGTTTTCAATGCGGCCAGTGCTTGCCTACTTTAAGCCCAATCAGTTGTGTTGCATTTATGAAGACATTTATGATAATTATAACTGTCTTATTGGTAAATAGTCTGAATGTATGGAATGCCAATTAATATATCCTATTGACGATAGACACAAAATCCATAATTCAAGGCTATTTACAATTTTATGTGTTCTGTATGCTTCTTCATTATATACACAGTAAATTTCAACATTTGGTCCGGTTTGTAAATTTTTAAGGGATTGAATCCCTGGCGTATCCCTCAGGTCTCTCGTTTCTTTTGCCGTGAAGAAGCATACAGAACACATAAAATTGTAAATAGCCTTGAAAAAGCCCTGGCGCAATTCGCCACAGGGGCGAAACACGTGTCGGCTGTCTACGCTTTTATCCACATAAATAAAGAGCAACTTTTCTATAAAGCACGGACTCCTTTGATTATATTCATACAAAAAAGGATTGAGCCTAAGGACACCAAGATGTAACGCTTAACACACTCATCATCCCCTTCAAATACAGTTCTGTGCTGTGTTGCATCACCTAGAGAGAGTAGAACTGCACCATATCTTCAAAGGAGATACACAGTTCTCTTCTCTATATGCACGGGCTCACTGTGGGCTATTTTATGCCAACTCTGGCACCGTTGAGTCATAGAGCCAGGATGTCTGCATTGTAGAAAGGATTGTTTTTGTACAGGAAAAAGAGCCTTCCTGTAGGAATGCTGGGGCATATTATCAAGGGGGTTTATCTCCGCTTTTTTGGCTTTAAAAGCCAAGAAAGCGGAGATAAAATTATCCTCCTATTACCTAGCTGTCGCTAACATCAGTTAGCGACAGCTAGTAGGAGATAGCGACCATCTTTGGCCCGCTTTGCATGTCAGTGATATTTATCACTAATGACATGCAAAGTGGGTTGTGCCAAGATGTTAGCGACTGGAGACAGTCGCTAATATTGCTATCTCCTATTACCAACTTTTGTAGATATTCGCGCTAAGCGCGAATATCTCCAAAAGCTAACACCTGCCCCTGAGCAGTTCTTAGCCATGTTATCCAATGGGAGGTGGATAACATGGCTAAGAGCATTAGCTCGGTAATGCATGAATATCGCTGACTTTTCAGCGATATTCATGCATTTTTATCGCTTAGGAGATAATCCTTGATAATAGCAAGGTTCCTAAGCAATAAAAATCGCCGCAGCTCGGCGATAAAAATATTGCCGCTAAACCAACATAGCGATAATTATCGCTAGTTGTTGGTAATATGCCCCGCTATCTTTTGAGGCTATATCCTCTTTCTATGAGTGTGGCATAATGAATATTATAGACAAAGAGGAAAAAAATAAAGATATTTTTCCTTGTTAGACCACCCTAAGGTAGACACACGATTTTTAGGTATATCCATGTCTACTATTGCTAATAGATATGGGTTTGTGTCAAAATCAATGGGTTGCAGCATGGAAATGTCCATGCAGCACTCATGGAAAACCTCCCTGACTCAAAGCAATGCGAGCCAGCGCAACGCGCTACATAGTTTTACCTTTTAGTTTTTTAACAAAGCAACTCAAATAGCACCTTGCCTTGCTTTGCAAAAGGCAAAAAGAATTTAGCATTTGGTCTGCCTTAAAACATGTAATGCAATCCCAATGCAAAACCTTTGTAAATCTGGTCCTATATGTTTTGAGGTCGATAGATTCTGTCTATAGGAAATTGCCCTGCATAGTAATAAAATACCTTTGCCTGCGCTGTACACTCTGATGAATTAAGGGAGAGTTGGAGCATCTCTGTTCAACGATATTATTATGATGATTATAAACAAACACTTATGGTATATGTCTCTTAGCTTACCTTCTGCTTGTCTTCTTTTATTGCACCAGTTGAAGGTTTTGCCTCACTTGTGGAGAAGTGGGAACTACCAGTCGGGCGTCTGCTAATGAAGACCTGTTACAATATGTACAAAGCCTGGTGTGGAGTGTAAAGAAAAAAATAATAGAGTGCATAATGCAGACAGTCACCTGGAGCATAGGACTTATCCGACACCCTGCCTCCATTGCTTTTCTCATTGAGCCACTAGGCGCTGTGTGTTTGTCGACGCCCTATTCGGGTCGACATGGCTGGTACTTGCAAATATATGTCTTTCATTTTCAATGTCATGCATACGTTACTTTCTCCTAGGCTTCCTTGCATCTGCCAGGGTGAATTGGAAATGTGATAATATATACCACATCGAAGCTATATCTAATGAATATCTAGCGCTGGGATTACTACGTCTCGAAGGAGCTACACACATGAGTTGGAAGCTTTTTGTCCTTCGAGAATTGGAAATGTTGACAGTTGGCCAAACACACACACTCACTGCTAACAACCTGTTCGACAGGAATCCATGGAAAATATTACTTCATCTCTCAGAGGCAAATTCTGACAAAACGAAGCAGTCTCCATTCTGAGAAATGTTGAATAATTTATTAGGATTCTGCAATAATGGTGTCTTCCTTTTTTCATCAAAAACAAAGAAGGAGAGATAATGTCTGTCTGTGTGATTGACGCTTAGCTGCTGTGTGAGGTGTGGACAACATGAAGCAGACTTTTTGCATCTTGCATGGGAGTGTAGAAGGGTGGCCTGTTATTGCTCTGCTGAAGTGCGGGATACAATGGAAATGTCGGGGCTGGAGCTACAGTGCACCCAGTCGTATGTTTACTGTGCTGTGTTATACACGTGAAGGGGGTGATGGGTCGATTCGTATGACTAGCGTTGCTCATTGCTAAACGCAGGGTGGCCATTACTGGATTAAGGACTTTCAGCCTTATTCATGAAGGGGCCGTTTTGCGAGCCCCTAATAGCGAATCATAGCGATTCGCTATTAAGGACTCGCAAAACGGTAATCATGTAGGAATCGCATAATAAAATGCGATTCCTACTGATTCCTTATTTGCGATTAGCAAATTGCTAATCGCAAATAAGGAATAACTCGCCATTCATTCCTATGGGCCAAAAGGCCCATAGGAATGAATGGGGAGTATTCCTTATTTGCGATTAGCAATTAGCTAATCGCAAATAAGATTGCGATTTGAAGGGTGCCAGGGGTGTCCACAGGACACCCTGTAGCACCCCTCAAATGATCTGTGACACAGGTGTTGCACACACACATGTCCAAAGGACATGTGTGTGTGTAACATGCAACTCAGAAAAATGCATTTAAATGCATTTTTCTGAGTTTTCGCAATTTACCGCGAGGTCTGACCTCGCGGTAAATTGCGCCTAGAAATAGCGAAATCGCAAATTGAAATAGGATGTTGAATAGCATTTAAGGAATCTCAAATAGAGATTCCTTAAATGTCATTTCCTCGCACATTTGCGACATCGCAATTAGCGATTTTTGCTTTTGGGATGCTGAATCCCAAAAGCAAAAATCGCACTCGCAAAGGGCCGGATTCTCAGAATCCGGCCCTTTGCAAAACGATTTAGCCTTCATGAATAAGGCTGTTTGTATATTGTAAAGAATATTTGGAGATATATTCAGAGGAATTACCAACAACATCAAGGCCAAAGGATATATGGGAGCCACTGCTGCACTTTCTACAGAAGAGAGCAACAGTGGATGAACAGAGTGAATTAGGTTAGCTGGGGCATATTTAAACTTCAAATATATTAAAGACACAGCGTATATGCAAAGATGCAATGTCCTAATCTCCCAGGGTGATAGTATATTGTAGATTGGTCAAGATATGAATCCCCTTTTTTTGTGGTTTTTATAATTTGTGTTGCATTTCTAGTGTGGATAATGTTCATGATTATTCAGTATGCTGAAGTATGTATTTTCTTTTCTGTTTATTTTTCGAAATGCAATAAAAAAAATGGCCTTGCTTGTTTAAAATTAAAGAGCAAGGGTATAGGACACACATATTCTGTCACATACCAGCCCATTTAAATGAAGTACGGTCAATTTGTAAAGTGTCAAGTGAGGAGGTCATATGACATGTACAAACCCCCCTCTGGGTCCAATTGCTTATGCCACCCTCTTATAGCACAGGAAACAAATTCAAGCAAACATACGTTGAAAAACTTTTATGCAAAACCGGCATATTCAGTCTTTCACACCGTTCTGTTTTGTTAATCGATTTCATCATCACATATTGTGTAAAACTGCTTTAATACTGATAGCCTAAGGCCTTTGCTTCTTGAGTATACACCACAAATGGTCATTTAGCCCACACAATATCTGATTTAGAAATTAAAATCCCAAATGGGGTTTACCCAGATCTCTCAGAATGGTGTCTATATAGCTCAACCATGGCATGTGCGGACTGTATTCCACACTCAGAAAATCTCTCAAGATCTTCCTGTTAAACTCTAGCCCAATTTTGAGCCATACAGAAAACTATAAGAGCATAGGAAGCAATTTTATATAAACTGTAATAAAGCCTGCTTCTAGCTCACCATGCACCATCTCTACCTGTACACTGTCAGGAATCCACAACATCTTCTAAAGAATTTATTTTCAGCCACTTGTATGGGGAGGCAAAATTTATATCCACAGTTCTCTACGGTTGGAGCACATTTTGCATTATAAAGATATAGTAAGTACTTTAAGTGCTATAACCGAGCCACCTAGAAAAATCATCAATACTGGGTGCTACCCCATTATAATATTGAACATATGATCTCAACATGGGATCCCAAGTAAATTTAGTGATCCAGCAAGATGCCTAAATAACTAAAGTTGCCCACATTTCCTATATGATGATCCTTACTTATATATATATATATATATATATATATATATATATATATATATATATATATATATATATATATATATATATATATATACACACATTTTTGTATTTTATGGTCCAATTACATTAGTGTATGATTTAGTGTAATTAATTTTCAGATATTCATTTTCCCTAAAATCCTAAAATCGATCAAACTATAACTATAAACCATTAGTTGTACACACAATGAGGTCAGAATCATCCACATGCAGCACAGCTGGGACCATTCTGTTTCCTACCTTCAATACATCTATATAATATTCTCCTAAAACTGATCTAATTGATTGAAATAAAAAGAATGGGAGCTAATATGCAACCCTGCTACCCCCCACCCCCAACTGAAAGTGCGTAATGCATTCCCCGATGGAACATATCTTACAGAGGCTTCAAGCACCATGTGCAAATCGTGCAAAAATCCACAAGGGCATCATCCACCCCCATCTCCCTCAGCAGAGTCAACAGTTTTGACATAACCACTGCATTAAATGCTGTGCTGAGGTCCAATAAGTCTAGGTGTACCCTTTCCCTTTTGGCAACTGTGTATTTGATAATTAAAAGGTTATGGTTAGGATTGTGTTATTTAGAGTACCTGGTCCTGGTCTGAAACGGTATCACATTTCTGACAAGATTTTCATATTATTTTCCCAGTCCACTCGCCGATTCAGAAAGATCCTACCAAATACGTTCACTTTCACTTTTATCTAGATAATTTGACGACAGCACGCTGGGTCTGCTCGATTTCCTTTAATAGAAATTGGGACAATAAATTATTGCTTCCATAATAAAGGGACATTGTCTCTTGCTACTGCATTCAAGTGCTGGGTAATAAATGGGACCCAAGATGCTATACATGATGTAAAGGTTTCTCCAGGCACCCTTCAGGACCCAGCCCATTCCCAGGTTTGAATTTTACTATACCTTACCTCACCAATTGTAAATGTATTCCTCTGACTGGAGGAGCAATGGAAATAGAATTGGTCACAAAAATATGCCCAAAGGGAGCTACTCACTTCTGCACAGGTATAGTTTGAGTCCCATCCAATACTGCTACCGCATTCAACAATGGCTGATTCATGACGTTCCAAAAAAACTGAGCTATCAATAGAGCAACAGGTCACCTTAAGCTCTTCCCATTCTTCTCTCTTCAAGACGTTGTTTGGATTTCTGCACACCATCGCAAATATCCTCTGAGCCTCCTTTACTACTACTGTTGACCTTGGCTTTTGTTTAAGAGACACCTTTAATTCTTCATAAGTTTGCGCACAGATCTTATTGAACCTTTCTGATAGAGACTATTGAACCTAAGGCTTTTTACAGTCAGCCTCTTTGCAAATGCTAGGAAATGAGTCCACAATAACTTGATCAGGGGAATCAGTATTCAAACATACCTTAAAATAATCTTGCACCAGCTTATGCATCTACTGTGCTCCTTAAGTATAAGAGAATATATGTGATGGTAGTCCTGGTCATAAAATTGCTCCGTCCAAACTCAGCTGTGATTGGGTTATGGTCACTATAAATGCTCCACCCCATTCTAAACCCCATCAAAAATGGAATCAAGCATGCAGACATATAAATATTAATAATAGTTGTTACCTCTGTCCTCATAAGTAGGGACTAACCTAGGGGAATCATACTTCTTTAGTTAAAGATAAAAAAGATTACATTAGGATAGCATAAGCTTAAAAAATGTCTTCCTGGCCTGAATTGCTAAAATTGATCTGCTCTGCTACCTTGCACTGGCCTTGTTCCCTCCTATTCGCAGTACTTGCAATGCATGGATGTAAGTTAAAATACCCCACCAACATAATTATACCACTCTAACGGTGTCTTTTCCCATAATCTTCTTAACTCAACTTCCAATACTACCTCTAAGCAGGTTGAGTTAAAGATATGAAATATCAAAACCCTGATCTTATGAGGGAAGTATAGAAGGAATCCCAAAATTATTCCAGAATCAAAGGTTATCTATTCTGAGGTGCAATCTAACCTTAAACTAACAAACTTTGAAAGGCTTTATAATGTGGAAAAGCCACAGCATTAGCCCTAAAGATAGTAAACCTGTCCATAAAAGAAATACCCTCTTCATCCCAGGTCTCTTGAAAGCACATTATTGTATACTGGTGTGCATAAATCCACTCCCTGCTCATCCGCTAAAAATGAACCTAACCCTGCAAAATTCCTAAGTACACTCAGGCTATTTTAGATGTGTTCAAGGACACTCCTTCCACATTTGACACCTCTTTGATACTGGTACCCCTTGAGCTCTCCCTTTCCCCTGCAACAACCTGAAAGGACCAATCTCCTCTCTATTGAGCCAGTCTACATCTGGAAGGGCATCAAATTGATTGTATGTAGGGATAGCAAAGGAACTGGCCCAACTAACAGGGCTCCTATCGGTCACTGATGGATTAAAAGCCCTGGCAGGATCCCAGATAGCTTGGGGCTTGAAAAACCCCCACTAATGCTGAGTTCCAACTTTTGGCCAGATATGGTGTATTAAAATGAACAAAAATACAATTCCCTTGTCTATATACCAGCCCATTGCCAATCCAACCCACCGTCCTTATCATCAAAATGTTAGTGGCCAATCTAGGTGGAAAACTTCTATAGTGGCCCTGCCAGTTCACAGTCTTGTTGAGTAACCGTTCATGCATCCTGCATCTCCTTTTGGCTCCTCCTTAAAAGGGAGACACCAGTGAGGCTGATTACATGTAGGCAAGAAGCCGGTGACAGGTCAATGACCGGCTGTAATTCCACTTGAGCTTCCCCATCGCCATTTTCTATAACCCTTCAGATTGGGCTCTTTTGGTAAGTTCTATTGCTCCTTTTTGAGTATGAGAATTAATAAGAGCATTTGAGTGGTTACCCCCCATGTTTAACGTACCTGGAAAGACATTTTTGATGGTGGCTGAAGGGCGAAGAGGGAGTTGACCCTGGGGATTTTTTTCAAATACAACTGAAGGAGTTGGGAGAGCTGCCTCTCCGATTACAGTCTTATCCGGATGAAAACGTGCTCGCTCTAAATTGTCAGTTATTTCCTTGAGATCAAGTAAGGTGCTGTCTATGGCATCCACTCTAGCAAATATTGTCTGCAGCTCCATCCACAATAGAGATGTGCCTTTTGGCAACAACCTCCCCGCCCAGAGGCCATTTCCCCCCCTATATTCGTCACAACTTTATCCGCAGCATACCACACTAAAGGCAAGGGGGGATCGACCTATGTTGAGGCTATAGCAGCAACTCTGCACTTTGAGGACTGGGATCACTGAGGGACATTTTTGTTGCCTTTAGGTCTTGTTGAATGCTTGGAGCATTTGGCCTCCCTCGGAAGAAGAGGATTATTGAGAGAACATGAACTCAAATGCAGAGATATAGCACTTATTGCCTGTACCAGGGGGGGCCAAAGTAAAATGATCATGGCATACTAGATGTGTGGCAAGGGGAAGCAGAAAGGTTATTGAGAGAACCTAAACCATCTGCAGCTGAGAGGCACAACCTTCCATATGGTTTATTTCATTGTTAATGGCTGTTATGGCATGCTGAATCACACTATCAAGTTAGGTGGGTATGGGGGAGGTTGTGCCGTGTTCACATCCCCTCCCAGTTTACTCTATCCCATCTTGGCACTTCTTATCCTATTAGGATTCATGTGCAATCCTAGAACGTAGAAGACTGAGGAACCAAGGGGGTGGCCTGGCCTCTTCCGAGCTCTAACAGACCCAGACTGCGAGAGTCTTCTGGACCGTTTGTGGCATTGAGAAGTTAGCCCCTGTCGCTTGGTGAAGGGAATGCTGGGGTATGGAGTCCCAACCTGAGCAGACTGCAGGCAGGCAGGAAAGTGGTTGGTGAGGGCCTCATAAGGCCTAGTTTATGAATCCTGTGCTCTGGGAGTCTCCAGCCGCTTCTGCAATGGCAGAAGGATAGCCCGGACTCCTCTGGTGAAGGGAATGCTGGGGCACCAAGTTCCACCCCAGCGAGGCTGCAACCAGGAGCAGACAGTAGGCAGGCTGGCAGGCAGATGGTTGGTGTGGGCCCCAGATGGCTCCGTTTCTGAATTGGGTCATTTAGTATAGCAGAGTGTCAGTTGCTTCAAATTCTCCATTCTGACTAAAATTTGCTAAACCATACCAAAAAAATGGAGAGTGGTCCTCCTCACCAAAGGGACAGGTCACAGAAATGACACAAAGTCAAAGTAACTTCCCTTTGGTATTCACTTATTCGCATACCTGTATACACAGTTAACACTTACTCTTCACACCTGTACAAACCATAGCAATCGCCAAGGAACAGTATATAAATGTTTTATTAACTGAATAAATGCCCAATGAAGATAGTAACAAATGTATAAAAATTCATTCAGTGTAAGGACTAGAATCATAAATCAGTCAGTCAGTCAAAGCTTTTTTTTTCGGTTAAAAACCATTAAAAGACAATTTACAGATCCATAAAATCAAGTTAAAAACTGCATTAAAAAGACTTTACATAGATAGTAATCATATAATATACCATGAAAAAGAAGAAATTAAAATACACACCCATATCATAATAACAGTCATAAAGAAGGGTGGCTAAGGCCCCAAGAAGAGTTCCAAAGGAAGGTGTCACCACCATGGTCAAGAGGCGGGCCTTAACTAGTGATGGGTTTATTTAGGCTTCCTTTTAAGGTTGCACACCTAATAAACCACATAGAGAGAAGGAACCTTGATGTTGCGAACACAGCCAGGGTCGAAGTGTCAGCTCTTAAGATCCTCAGCACTTCCCTGTAGTCTCTAAGACCCCTGGACCTGAAGCTTGAGCCTCGCACCTCGGTACAAGGGGCAAAAGAGCAGAACGTGCTGATCTGTCTCCTCTGCAACCCCGCACCCGGGGCAGGTACTCACTGATTGTGGGTTCCCAGTCCATTTGTGCGTTAAGGCCCTAAAAGGCAATGAGCCGTGCCGAAATTGAATATACAATTTCTTAGCCAGAGGGGGCTGGATAACATCCAAAAATTCCTCAAAACTGGGGAGTGCTTTAAGATTGAGGAAGTTCTCAGTCAACCTACCCAAGGAGGTATTGGGAAGAACATTGGGAAGGCGATGTTGGTTTAGGGCCATGCTCAAGGATTTTTTTGGAATCCGGGGGCAGGCTACTTCAGGGGACAACCACAGATTCCCTATTCCGAGTGCTAGGGAAAGATGTTTGATATGCCTCAGCCATGGGTTCTTTCTTGCACCGCTTCTCGCCAGGAGATCGCGCAGGTCTTCCCTGAAGCTCTCTAGCTCCACAGTGGACCAAAGGCATCTCCAATAGAGAAGTGGGCGATTCGAGACAATTTCCTGTATAGGAACCAGGCCTAGCTCGAATCTTAGGGGAATTAGGGGCGTGCTCCTTGGGAGTCGTAATATTCGTCTAATGAAGCTGTTCTCTGTGAGGGAAAGTGAAAAAGTACTGGCATGCCCCCAGAGATCTGCTCCATATATTGGATCCCCTCGTGCCTGCACTTTGTATATCTCTACAGGCGGGCCCACCAGTTTCTGGGGCGTTCCGTTAAAAACTTTCAGAATGCCACCCGTCAATTGAGCCAGTTTCAGGTTAGCCCTAGCAACTTGTGAGGTCCAGTAAATTTTCTCATTAAGGGTGACCCCCAAGTAGTCAAATGTGGACACTCGGTCCAGGGGCAGTCCATCCATATGAGGGAGGGGACAGTTTGCTTTTTTGGTGTTAAACACCATGAATTTGGTTTTGGAGACATTAATCTCCAAATCCCTCAACCTGCAGAAGTCACAGAATACCTCCAAAGTTCGCTGGACACCCCAAATGTTTTAGACAATAAGAGGGTGTCATCAGCGAACATTATCGCAGGTACTTTCCACCCGGCTAGGATGGGGGAGTCCAAATTCCTAGCCCCATCTAGATGTGGGAGCAACCTGTTAAGGTACAGGGAAAAAATTGTGGGGGCTAAAACGCACCCTTGTCTTACATCCTTGTTAACGGGGAACGGGGCCGACAGCTCCCCTCCTTTTCCATACCTGACCCTGGCATAGTTGCCCTTGTGCATGCGCCTCAGAAGGTCGCACAGATATGCTGGGGCACCCATATCCAGAAGCAGGGCCCATAACTTATCTCCGTTGACCAGGTCAAAAGCAGACCTAAGGTCAACAAAGACCAGATACAAGCTTCCCGCCCCTAGCACAACAGTCCTCCAGTATATAAGGTGGAGCCTGAACAGTTGATCGATCGTAGATACCCCTGCCCGAAATCCGGCCTGTAGGGAGGTTAGGATGTGATGGTCATCCATCCAATTCTGCAACCTAGACAGTAGGACTCGAGCAAAGAGCTTTTCTAGTAGTTTGCAGGGTCCAAGGGGGAGGCCTTCTTATAGATGGGAATGATTTCCTCACCCAGCCATGTGGGGGAATATCCAGGCCCTCCATAATTGCATTGAACAGGACACAAATGTAGGGCGCCCAGACCCTTTGCTCCGACCGATATAGGTCGCCCGGTATTCTGTCCAGGCCTCGAGCTTTCCCTGCAGCCAGGCTTTTAAGCGCGGCGTGGACTTCCAGCAATGTACATGGTTGGTGGGCTTAAGCCGTGCCACTCGAGGGCTCAATTGCCAAAGGACTTAGTGGTTCCTCTGCAGGGGCTGCATGATCTGAGGCGTAGAGGGGCTTGAAATGGGCGAGCCATGTATCCTCGCTAATATTGGGGAGTATGGCTGACTTCTCTGCTGCCGTTCCCCCCCGAACCAAATTCCAAAAGAACTTAAAGTCCCGGGCAGTAAGCGCCCTACTTGTCCCATCTGTCTGCCTCCCATTCAGATTTTGCCTCTGTCGCAAGATTTTTATAGTTTTGTCTTGCCAACTTGATCCCTCTGGGTGACCCAGTTTTTACCTCTTTTACCAGGGTAGTTTTCGCTGTCCTACAGTTTTCATTATACCAATGGTGGTCTGGCTTCTAATTCCCAGCCCTACCTGGCTTAGTGGTAAAAAAGTAGGCTCCCAGCATGGTGAATAGCTCAGAATGAGTGCGCTGGAGGGCCTGAAGATTTGGTGGATCTAGATTGGGCCACACCGACTCGCAGGCCACTGATAGGGCCCTGGCTACGTGGTTGTACATTTCCGCTAGCTTGTCCTAGTCCAATGCCACCTTCGCCCAACGAATTTGTCTACCTCCCGCTATTTGTAGGTAGTTCTTATTGAGTATGGGTTCCTGAGCAGCATGTGGTTTACCTGCCCCAAGGTGGGGGACCAATTCCAGCTTTAACAAATTGTAGTGACTCTCAACCCGTGGTATAACCTTAAATGATTTAACTTTTGCCCAGAATTCCACATTAACCAAAATATAATCAATTGTGGTGCATCTATCTAGTCCACAGCTTTCCAAATTATGTGTTGCGACACATTACTGTGTCGCGACCCACATGTTGGTGTGTCGCATTGGCAGAGAGGAGCTGCAGGGGCTCTTAGAAGGGGCGAAGCAACAACAAAGCCCCATTAACATGCACAAGGTCTTTAACGACCTGTGAAGTGCTCGGGTGCGGCTGTGAGCGGTCCCGGGCTGCCACACACGACGGGGGGGGGGGGGTCCTGCTGACAGAGCGGGAAGTTTGTGAAAAAGGCAGGAGGCTCCTGATTCAAGGGACTCGTGCAGTGGCCTCGCAGTGCTGCCTGTTGCTCGAACCGGCTCGCCAGCGCTATGCCTGTAATTATGGCTTCTGCCCGAGGCAAATTGAATACTTGTCGAGCTTGGGAGAGTGGCAGTCACAGAGTCAGTGACTGACCCTCTTGTTCAGCGTCAGCTAGTACTTTGCACTATGTTCGTGTCCTGATTAGACTGGGCAGCCTGGACTTAGGGTGGCACACCAAAATGGTTGCCGCCCGTGGGGGTCAGTGGCTCGTGACCTGAAGAGCCTGGCTATTGCCTTGCAGGCGATCGGCTATGATGTGGAGGCAGAAGGTAAAAGGCAGCACATGCAGCAGTCACCGCCAGTTTAGCCCCATTGCCGCTTTTACCTGCTTTCTGCCGAGTGTCCAGAAACTAGCAGAGGCCCAATGGAGCATTGGTGTGCGCAAGAAACCGCTTTGGAATTGTAAGGACTTTCAGCTCACAGTCCTGCTGCCAAACTAAAGGCTATGGATTCCTACTGATTATGAACAACGGCCAAAAAGCCAAATTGCTGCCAAATAACTGTTTACAGCGATCAATATACAATTGGTAGCCTGCAGTCTCCAGCATACAACTACAGTGTGTACAGGTAAGACTGCAAAGACGCGTTGCCGCAGAATACAATAAAGACTGATGCACCTCGTACACTTGAGCCGGCTCTGTGACAGTTAAGCAGCTTGACACCATTTAGGTTTATTGTGCACCGTGAAAAATCAGTTTCCCCGTGTGGGTTAAGAGATGGATAAAGTGGTTCTGGGAGGGCAGAAGGTTCACAGTCCTAAAAGCACCGAATCTTAGCCTGCAAAAAATATTTTACTAATCAACTTGACGCCTCCCCCTCCCCTTGGCCTCCGCACAACACTGCATCTGAAGGTAATGGCACTTAAGCTGGTTGGTCACTGTAACGTGCGCTGATTTTGAGGTCAAGGATAGTTGGTTCCAGAAGCTCAGGGGGAGCCCGGCAAACTGATAGCCCCAGGGTGAAACAGGCTTACTCATTGGTTCGGACGCCGACAGGCACAGACTAGAGCAGGACGTTTACCAGCATGGGGGAGAGAAATCATATGGCTCTCTCCACTTACTACACCCGGTCCCCAGCCTCTCCCCAGATTACACCGGTCAGATTAATTTGCTGACAAGAACATCAATATTTCACTCGTCTCAGTACATGTACAGCCTTTGTGTGTGTGGGGAGGCTTGGGGGGGTTCCAGGTGTTTTTGATTTCCCCTCCTAGCCAAGCACCTAGCACTGTTTCTTTTACACAGAGCTGATGAGGAGAGTTGGGTTCCAGAGTCTGCAGCTGTGTTGCACCTCTTCGCAAGCTGTTTTTCTTAAACTGGCAATTTGGCATCCATTTATCACAACGAGGACCTCCTGCGAAGTTAATGCACTTTCTGGTGTTTTGCAGCAGTTTTAAGATGTTCTTAAAGACTTTCTCAGTCCTCAAATGGATGCAATTTCTGACATATATGTTTCCTTTGTCTACATTACTTGATTTTGCTTGCAAGAAAGTGTCACTCATGGTTGCTGAATGTCACTCATAAGTACAATGACATTTTGAACATGTCACACATAAGCAATCTGAAACCTTGGCAGCCGTGTAGAAGTTTTCACATTTACATCATTCTGCACGCTGCAGTTTGTAACCTGAAAACAAAAATAATTCAGTTCAATGGAGAATGCCCGTGTGAGCCATGGGCATGGAGGAGTGCGGGGGATGGAGTGGGGAGGGGCGCTGCGCACCTGGGCCCCACCAATACAGGAAAATATTATAACGATTTAAGAATGAAAGCAAAATATTTTCCTCTTTGTCACAGACCCTTATGGAACCCACAGAATATGTTGGTCGGGGGAGAGGGAGGTCGTGCGACTGAGAGGGAGGGAGTGAGACAGAGAGGGAGGGAGTGAGACAGAGAGGGAGGGAGTGAGACAGAGAGGGAGGAAGACAGAGAGAGTGTGAGACAGACGGAGACAGACAGGGAGGGAGACAGAGAGAGTGAGACAGAGTTAGAGAGAGAGAGTGAGACGGAAGGAGACAGAGGGAGACAGTCAGAGGGAAAGGGAGTGAGATAGAGAGGGAGTGAGACAGAGAGGGAGGGAGACAGAGGGAGGGAGTGAGACAGAGGGAGACAGACAGGGAGGGAGACAGAGGGAGGGAGTGAGACAGAGGGAGACAGACAGAGAGAGTGAGACAGAGGGAGAGAGAGAGAGTGAGACGGAGTGAGACAGAGGGAGAGAGTCAGAGGGAAAGGGAGTGAGACAGAGAGGGAGTGAGACAGAGAGGGAGGAAGACAGAGAGAGAGTGTGAGACAGAGGGAGACAGACAGGGAGGGAGAAAGAGAGAGTGAGACAGAGGGAGAGAGAGAGAGAGTGAGACAGAGGGAGACAGAGGGAGACAGAGGGAAAGGGAGTGAGACAGAGAGGGAGTGAGACAGAGGGAGGGTGTGAGACAGAGGGAGACAGACAGGGAGGGAGACAGAGGGAGGGAGTGAGACAGAGGGAGACAGATAGGGAGGGAGACAGTGAAACAGAGAGAGTGAGAGAGAGGGAGACGGAGGGAGAGAGAGAGTGAGACGGAGGGAGACAGAGGGAGACAGAGGGAAAGGGAGTGAGACAGAGAGGGAGGGAGACAGAGGGAGGGTGTGAGACAGAGGGAGACAGACAGGGAGGGAGACAGAGGGAGGGAGTGAGACAGAGGGAGACAGATAGGGAGGGAGACAGTGAAACAGAGAGAGTGAGACAGAGGGAGACGGAGGGAGAGAGAGAGTGAGACGGAGGGAGACAGAGGGAGACAGTCAGAGGGAGAGGGAGTGAGACAGAGAGGGAGGGAGACAGAGGGGGAGGGAGACAGTGAATGAGTGAGACAGAGAGGGATTGAGACAGAGAGGGATTGAGACAGAGAGGGATTGAGACAGAGAGGGAAGGAGACAGAGGGGGAGGGAGACAGAGAGAGGGAGTGAGAGAGAGGGAGACAGACATGGAGGGAGACAGAGTGAAACAGAGAGAGTGAGACAGAGGGAGACGGAGGGAGAGAGAGAGAGTGAGACAGAGGGAGACACTCAGAGGTAGAGGGAGTGAGAGGGAGAGGTAGTGAGGCAGAGAGAGAGTGAGACAGAGGGAGAGGGAGTGAGACAGAGGGAGTGAGACAGAGAGGGAGTGTGACATATAGGGAGTGAGACTGAGAGAGCGGGAGGGAGACAGAGGGAGGGAGACAGTCAGAGGGAGAGGGAGTGAGACAGAGGGAGGAAGACAGAGAGGAAGGGAGACAGAGAAGGAGTGAAACAGAGAGAGTGAGACAGAGGGAGACGGAGGGAGAGAGAGAGAGGGAGACAGAGGGAGACAGTCAGAGAGAGAGGGAGTGAGAGGGAGAGGGAGTGAGGCAGAGAGGAAGTGAGGCAGAGAGAGAGTGAGACAGAGGGAGGGAGACAGTCGGAGGGAGAGGGAGTGAGACAGAGGGAGTGAGACAGAGAGGGAGTGTGACATAGAGGGAGTGAGACAGAGAGAGAGGGAGGGAGACAGTCAGAGGTAGAGGGAGTGAGACAGAGAGGGAGGGAGACAGAGGGGGAGGGAGACAGTGAATGAGTGAGACACAGAGGGATTGAGACAGACAGGGAGGGAGACATGCGGAGGGAGACAGATGGAGGGAGACAGGTGAAGGGAAAGGCCACCTCCGCCACTGATTACCTCACTAGTGCCCTTTAACAGTGCCCCTCAAGTCTTAGTGTATGTTGGGTGTGTGGGGTGTGTGTGTGTGTGGGTTGGGTGTGTGGGATGGGTGTGTGTGGGGTGTGTGTGTGGGATGTGTGTGTGTGGCATGTGTGTGTGGGTGTGTGTGGGTGTGTGTGTGTGTGTGGTGTGTGTTGGGTGTATGGGGCTGTGTGTGTGGGGGGTTGTGTGTGTGTGGGGTGTGTGTGTGGGGGGGTTGTGTGTGTGTGTGGGGTGTGCGTGTGGGGTGGTGTGTCTGGGGTTGTGTGTGGGGTGGGGTGTGTGTGTGTGTGTGGGGTGTGGGGCCCGAGCCCAACATAGGTGGGTTGGGCTCGCTCGCTGCGCTTCCTCGCGTTACCGTGTCCCTGAAAATGTTTTCACAAATGGGTGTGTCACCAACATGAAACGTTTGGAAAGCTGTGATCTAGTCTATTAAAAGTGTGGGCACCCGGCATGTCAGGTAAGAATCTGCCATTGCACGACCTCAACGAGTTGGAAACAAACAAATTATTAATTGCGAGAGCCAGAGGTGATAACCGATTGACTGGGTCCATCTGGCATTCAGGAATTGACCATGTCTCGTCCTCCTCGGCGGTAACCGAGGGGATCCCCCAGAGTGGCTCAAAATGGCAATTCAAGTCGGTGCCTAAAACCATATTGTAGTAGGGAGGAAAGGATGAGAGCAATACCTCCAGGGCTTCTATGGTTTTTAAACCTAGCTTGAGTGGTAGCGGGCGTAGGTAGATATTGATCACAGCCAGGACCGAGGCATCCCTGAAGGTAAGAATAATACAGAGGATGTCTGGGCTCAGTGTGTCAACTACCTTGACTGAGCACCCTAGATGTAACGCCACCCAGATGCACAGTTCCCCAGATGGTCTTCCCCTCGGTCCCTGCGCTGCCGGTGTGTGGTAGGATGCAAATCCTACCCTAAGGGGAGGAACCAGGAGCCAGGTTTCCTGAAATAGGCCTTGATTGTAATCGTCTATCAGTACACCCCACTCTGGAATCGACAGTTTAGCCCCCAAACCTGCAACATTCCATGACCCAATTAAAGAGTGACTATTGGATCCCTGTGCACCGGGGGATTCTTCATGCACCTCACAGGGGGGAAGGAGCCACCCGGTTCCCGCCCCCCCCCGAACGCACTTGGTGTCGGAGGAGATGATGGGGCTATGGGGCCTGGTGCTGTTGGAATCTGGTTTAGATCCACTGGCCCTGTCTCACCTTTAGAGCCTCCCTCGGTCAGCCTCTCCTGGGAATAACTGACCTTAATATTAATGTCCCCGTGCGGGGTTAGTCAATCGGTGTAGCTCAGGGCCCTGTATCTGTTCCCCACTGGGAGATTTTACTCCCAATCGAGCCCGCTAAAAGGAGGGAGAAACTGCACCCTAGCCTGTGGATAGAAATACCCCAGGTGGTGTGTGTGAATCTTACTCGTGTTGTCCAACCCACCATTACCTAGAATATGTTTTACCACCTCTGTATCCCGAAAATTAATAATTACACATTCACCTTCTATATCCTTGCATCTTGTGACGAACCAGCTGACTCTGCGTAAAAAGAGGATCTCTCCCTGCCCTGATCCCACTAAGGGTCTACATCAATTTAACCAAAATGTGATTTTATTTTTTAGCTCGGTGTAGGATTCACTCGCACTTGTTTCCAAGGGTGGAACTCCCGTAAGCACCACCAAATAAGGCGTAGCCTCCGGCGGTAGGTGGGGTCGGGGAGCGCGTTTGGTGAAGCTCTCAGCCTGTCGTGTCTGGGTGGCAGTGGTGCTGGGTATACCATCGGCACGAGGCTGGTTCACAGGTGCTACCGGAGGTTGAGGCGGGACACTGGTGGGTGGAACAGTTACTTTAGTTACCTCAGTAGGACAAGGGGCACCTACGTGTTTAGTCAATGCCTTGGTGGACTGCTGCACAATTATCTGGGCCATGACGTGTGGTGGATTACATGTTTGTTTACCACCCTCCAAACCCGTACCCGACAAGGCACCCGAGGTGGTGACTAGAGCATCTCCGCTGGCATAGTTCCCCTGCGATCTGACTAGCTGGGGCTTCCTTAGGGATTTGTTAGTAATAAGGGAGAGAATTCTATCTAGTCTTGATGCTAAAGATTTTACCTGGGAGCTAATGACTTGTTCTATGTGGGCCTGGAGATCAGTCATAAAGTGTGTGACCCAAAGGGGTGGTACAGAAGAAGGGCGGGAAGGAGCTGGATCTGACCGCACACCAATGGGAAAATGAGTTTTCTTCTTGACACATTTCCTCGTAACTTTTATTTTTTCCGTTTGGGACTAGGCTTGGGGTCACTTGTTTCTAACGGATTTGGGGCCAGTGGGGAGGGTGGTGCTCTGCATCACTTGATCAGCGATACCCTCCTTTATGACATAACTGGATGTTTATGAATTTCTCTTCTCATTATACTGGGGTACTGCAATGTAAACTTTCTTCATTCACCTGCACACATGGTTCATGCTTGTGATACCGTCCTCCCTGAATTAAGAGGAATAAATGGTTTTTAACCCCTTCAATGCTGATGACAAGCTCAGCTCGTCATCAGCTACGGCGCTCGTATGCTGATGACGAGCTGAGCTCGTCATGTAACGCGGGTTTTTGAAAAACCCAGCACACAGCGGGAAAACCGCTAGCGCGCAAGGGGTTATTCGTCCCCTGTACATGTGAGTTTGACTGCCTGGAAGAGGTCCTGAGGAAGGTGGCCTTGTGCCGCCGAAACGCGCGTCGACCAAGTGCGGGGTCTCATACTGAGCTTTGAGACCTACTAGTTGGCGGGGGGGTTCCCTGCTAACCAAGACTCAGTTCCCTTTTTCAGACGTTGAGGGTTTGAATGTAGTGGGAGTATGAATGTGTTAGCATGTTGTGATTGATTGTGTGATATCAGGGGCATATGTATTTTTATAAATTGTTCTCTTTGTGTATATAGTTATTGTCATAATATATTTTTCTCATTGTATGAACCATGAAATTATTCATGAAATATAATCTATGTGATAAAATGTCTCTTATGAATTGAAATATTATGAAAAAATACAAAAATTTGAAAGCAATGCTTAATAGAAAATAAAAAGCTTCATATATTTTTTGAAGAAAATAAAAAAGTTTGTTGTGAATCTGTCACCTATGTCATACTAAGAATGGGATGTATTCCTATATTGAAAAACTGTGGCCATTGAGGGAACACCTTTCTTACTGTTGTGTCCTATTCTTCCCCTCTGTTTCCTGGCCGTACTTTAAATTGTGAGGGGGTCCCATCATAATTGCTACTACTAGAACATTGTCACCTGATCTATGTGTCTGAAGACTCACTCCTTGTGGGGTTTCGCCTTTAGATACATATTTTACCTTGCAAGGACCCCCATTAGGTATTCAAATGTAGTCTGGGCCATGTACTCACACTATTTTGCGAGTAATTGCAACTCATAAAATAGTGTATCACTATTAGGAAGAGGCGTTCCCTTTCTAATAGCAGCCGCAGAGCCATGTATGAATGTGTTGCAACAGCAATTACGGTCACAAAACACTCGCAAGTGACCACCCTCTTTAAGAGGGTGGTAATGAAGTCGTAGGGACCCCTTCCCCTTTGTGACTGGCTCCAAAAATATTTTGTAAGGGCAGGCAGTGGTCCCAGGGATCTCTATCTGACCTTAAAAAAGAAACAAAACATTTCATTTTTTTTATAAAAGCATCCTGTTTTTCCCTAATGAAAAATCCACTTGCCCCACTGCCCTGGAGGACCTCTGCCCCACACATACAGGAAAATCCCATAGAAAGGGGTCTGCGTTCTGAGTGAACTCACCAGGATTATCATAACCAGATGCCCCTGGGCAATGCTATCCCTCTAACAGCCTACACAAAGCTCTACAGAACACCACAGGGCTCTGGGGATCTCCCGCTACAGTGACCCCTGATACATTCAAGGGCATCAGCTGCCCAGTATCCCGCTCTCCAATACCCCAACTACTCTACATCTTTAGACTCTCGGTCCAGAGTAGCGCCAGGATACAGCCAGAGCTTTGTTGAGGTGGACCTCTGGAGTGGTCCAGCACACACCTGGCTCAGGGGAGCACTCTTAGGTCTGGATTAGCCGTGGAGTGGGGAAGCCTTGTGGGGAGCCTTACACCTGTATGCACTTGCACCCCAATCTGACTTCTGGCTATTCGGGATTGCTCTGTACCACCCTACAGCCCACAGGGCATTAGGTGACCAAGAATGGCATCAGCCAAGGCAAAGAAGGAGCGCTCGGTCCGAAAGTTACATCTGAAGGGCACTGGGGAAAAACGCCTACAGGTGAGCTGAAAACATTCGGCGGAGGAGAGTGAGCTGAGAGTCCAGTTAAGCACACATTTCTGGAGGAGTTGTTTGCTTCCCTGTGAGAAGATTTCCATGCAGTGAAGACAGATTTGCAAATGGAACTCAGAGAAGTTTGCCAATATGTGGACGCAGTTGGTGAGCAGGTGGTGGTCCTCGAGGATGGCTCCGCATCCAGAGATTAAAAAATAGAAGCCCAGGCATAATCACCAATGAGAGACTGCCTGTGCTGTGCTCTGTCTCTGGCACTGGTGGGAAAGAAGATGATCCTCCTTCCTAAGGTATTGCGCAGAATAACTGGCGAATTGCTCTCTTTGGAGTGGTAGGGTTGGGGGCATTGAGACTAGATGCTATTAGATGACTCTGGCCACCTTGGTTGACCCCATTTGTACTGCCTTCCTACTGTGATGGACTATTCCGATTTCTCATAGATCACATTTCTATTTGTCTTGTTACACTGTTGGAGTTTTTGATGTCTTATTGGGGTGCCACTTCTGACAAACCAATTACCATAGGTCCTCCACACACACGATCTGTTGTGCGGATCTCCCTCCAAATATGTGACTTAGTCCCCACACGCATGACCATGGTGACACTTGCTGGATCTGTCAAAGATAATTTCCCTCTATGTAGTAGCCCTCAACAACCATATCAAGAGATCAGCGGTGCTTTCCCTGCTGGTGCAAGCTCAGTGGGACATATGTCTGCTTTAGGAGAGACACTTACGCCGTAAAGATACATAAAGAATACAAACTCAGGAGTTCCCACAGCAATTTTGAGAAGAGAGGGGTAACCATTCTCCTCCTGAAACATTTCTCTGGTACAGTCTTGGGTCCTATTGCAAAGAATCAAGGACACCTTCTGCCCCTCTGAGTGCACTTGGGCGCATTCCACCTCACAGTGGCATTGATATACGCCCCAAACAAGCAGCAGGAGCCCTTTCTAACAGAAACCTGAGTGATCCATACCCTAGATGTGGCTTTGGTGGTGGGAGGGGCCTTGAACATGATAATGGACTCCAAGCTGGACTACTCAGGATTAACCAACGCCCTAGCAAGTGAAACTACACATTAATCTGCAGCCCATAAAACATATGCTTGATTAGATCACTTTCTAGGCTCCCCATCTGCAATGGAACATGTGCTCAATTCCACCATTGAGCCCCACTTGCTTTCGGACCATGCACATATAACGTTAACTATATGTACTTTTTCCACCCCCACATGGGTGCCTCCCTGGCCCCTCCGTGATACAATGCTACAGTCACTAGTGACCTAAAAAACTATACAAGATTAATTATCACTTATTGACACAGGTTCCACTGCACTGTTTCTGATATGGGAGGCACTAAAAATGGTTGCCCATGGGAATCTTATTGCAAAAGCAGCACACAAAATAAGATGAGGAAAGCTAAGCGGAAAGAACTGGAGACTTCGGTACTTGAATTGGAATCTATTCATAAACATATCGGGCCACCCGGGTCTGGAGGCAACTCGAGAGGGAGCGGCTACAACTTAAAATCCTCGATCTGGATAGAGCGGAACATGCAATGTTTCTGCCTAAAACATAAATTCTACGGAGGAACTAACAAAGGAGGCCGCATGCTCATGCACCGCCTGTGTCGTGAGCAATTCGCACAAGCAGTTAAATCTGTCCAGACGGCCCCTGGGACGGATGCAGCTGAGGTGAATAGAATCGCAGATGCATTCTAGGCCTATTATGCTGAATTGTGCTCCTGCAAACCTCCTAGTCTTTCAGACCCACAAGCATGTTTAGAGACAGCAGCAATACCCTCCCTTCCCCCAGCGGAATATGAAGCACTCAACGGGTCAATCTGCATTGAAGAAGTGATCTCAGCGATGGATTCAGCACAGCATTCTATCGGACATTCTGCTTGGAACTCTCCCCTCTACTCACTTGCCTGTTTAATTCCTTTGCCGAATCAGGTACACTTACAGAATTGATAGTCCAAGCCTCGATTTCAGTTACCCCTTGGCCTGAGAAAGACCCAAAGCGGTGCAGCTCATATCGTACAATTTTGTTTCTGAACATTGACGCAAAACTGTTTGCTAGTGTACTAGCCCACCGTCCTAATCCCCTGATGCCTGGCATCATAGTCCAAGACCAGGCAGGGTTTTTACTCACCCGTCAGTGTATGGACAACACTACACGTATTTTCCATCTGATAGAGAATGTACACTGATTTCGGTAAGAACCCTGGTTACTGGCAGTGGACACTGGAAAAGCGCTTACACTGGACCTATCTATTCGCGACTCTCAAGCAATTTGGTATGGGCACGTGCTTTAGGAATTGAATTTCAAGCATTTATGCTCATAGCTCATCCCAGGGCAGTAGTCTGGGTGAATGGCATAAGCTTTAGCTGCTTTACCGGCCTTCCTATAGAGCGGGACACAAGCCAAGGCTGTCCTCTCTCGTCACTTCTGTTTGCACTTTATATGGAGCCTTTAGCACAGAGATTAAGAGACAATCCTAATGCCAGGGGCATTCCCCTTGGTGCGGATCGGCACCTGATCAGCCTCTATGCTGACAATGTCATCTTTTCAATCACCCAACCTTCAACCTCTCTCGTGGATATTTTAGTTGAACTCCAGGAGTTTGGAGCATCCTCAGGCTGTCGAGTAAACATGCAGGAATCACAAATCTTAAATCTCACTACTATTCCATGCACAGAACGTGCACTGTGATCTCAGTTTGACTTTCAATGGGTCACTGAGGATTTCTCATATCTAGGTCTAGTCCTAAGCAAAAGTCTCCCTTAAACCACAGAGACCAACTATTCAAAGCTTCTCGCCCTAATTCGTAAGGACCTGACACAGTAGCAATGACTTACACTCTTGTCCTGGTCAAAGTAGCAGCAGTAAAAATTAATATTCTCCCCGAGCCATGTACATCTTTCAGACCCTTCCCCTAACTCCGCCATCTGGCATGATTAATACTCTTCAAAGGGAGATGGAGCATTTTATATGGGTGAAAGCGAAACCTAGGCTGCAGAGACAGCTCTTACAGCATTGGAAACAAGATGGGGGGCTTTCGGTAACCAACATGTCTTGTTACTAATAAGCCGCGCAGTTTCGCTACCTGATGGAGTGGAATCACCTACTAATGGAGAAACATTAGGTCATCGCGGACCAGACAGTAGCAGGGTCACACATTTGGATGGAGGTGTGGCTGCCTCAGCTTAATAGGGCGTGGGAGCTCTATTTCTCCCCTGTAACTCGCCCGACACTTCAGATCTGGTACAAAGTAGCAACTACGACATCACTTACCACATTCCCTTCACCCATGACATCCCTATTTTCATATCTGGACTTTCCTCCAAGCATGACCCCAAACACTGCCAAGTGATGGATAGTGTTGGGTCTAAGAGCATGGGATGCCTTTTTTACCACAGTGGCCTCATACCATCCGATCAAATCAAAACGGACTATGCCTTGCTGGAAATAGACTATTTCACTCATACCCAACTGACACACTGGGTGCTTACCTCAGACACACGGCCTAAAGCAGGTAGACTGATATTTGAGAAGTGGCTGCTCCTTAAGGCAGATGATAGGAAAATGATCTAAGAGATCTACCTTCACCTGATGGCGGCACAAAAATGCAGAGCCCCAGGGCAGAACCATTGGGGGGCAGAATTAGGCCAACTGCTATCAGATAAGGAGTGGGAAGATATCTTTGTGGTATCTTTCTGTTGTGTTTTCAGGTAGATTGATTATTTACAGTTACAAGATGTAGAGTTCAACCAGGAACAGTCTGCCTGTTGCTCAGACCTTATTTTCAGGACATTCTGAAGCAGCCTACAAGATGACTTCCTATTGGCACTTCCCCCCCTTGTATACAGACATGGAATGAGACAAACTTAAGACAATATCCTAACTTCTGTGAATACCAAAAGTAGTAAGTTCATTCTGTGAATGCCAAAAGTAGTAAGTGCATTCTGTGAATACCAAAAGTAGTAAGTGCATTCTGTGAATACCAAAATAGTAGTGAGTTTAGGATTGAATCTTAAGTTCATTCTGTGAATCGGACCGATAGAGTACTGCTGTCCAGCTGGGGCACAAAAAAACTATAGACAATCATCAGTGGCTTCATCAGCTATGGTCATTGCAATGCATGGAGCGACTGTTGATGGCGACCTATCCAGATAATTCGACATATACTAAAATCTGGGCCCCCTTCATCGATATCCTTTACTAAGAGTTTCAGAAGCTGGTGTATCCTAAATAGCTGCTTATTTTGAGGTTAGTACCGGACACCCAAGAAGAGGACAAGGCTCTTGAACATAGGCTTGATCAAAACCTATAACATCTCTCTAGAATGCAAAAACATTTCCATTAATTGGTTCACTTCGGAAGGGGCCGGAATGGCGGGCGGTTGGGTTTGACGTTTCTCTCCCTTTGATTTAGAGTTCTCTTTTTTCTCTTTGTCTGGTTTGAAATCTTTAACCTGGCTGCTTTAGCAGATCTATGTGTAGGATTGCACTTCACTGATGAGAACCTGAGGCGAAGCCTGAATCTAGCCATTAATATGCAGCGGGCCCTTGATGGGTTGTTGGCGACATGCGGCTGTGTAACCATCATCCCAAATGTAAGTATTGATATAGTGCAATTTGTAAAAGATACATCTTGCCAGACTTTGCGGCCAGCCCCACCAGGGTTGTAGGCGGCATGCTGTGTACTTGCTTTTATGACTGTTCTGCCAATACAAAAAAGAGATTTGAGTCTAAAAGTAGAAAAGAAATAAAGACATAACAGGTCTGCCAATCTCAGGTGGGTGATATGCTGACTGGGAATGTTTATCACTCAACCTCTTCTGAAGATCTATCCATCCCAAATGTATGGCAGGTCCTCATGCCTGCTCTCCCTGAGACAGTTCTCCGTCCTGCTGTCATGTTTCCAAATTAGGACAGGAAAGAAATAACATCTGCATAGTTATTTCATTAAGTTGCCTTCCCTGTTGTTATATCGACTCTGAAACACATTTGCATTCATGATACTTGGGTTAGTTCTAGGAAACACCAACCTTGCTGACACAGAGATGCAAAGTTAGGGCTTGCATTGTAGGAGTATGCTAGATAGTTGTAGTATTGTGTATGTATGCCTACATAATTTGTCTCATTTAACAAAAAGGGGTAACCTTGTGTCCCTCAGAACCTGGGTATATGTGATTAACAAACAAAATGGTTCTGTTGGGTAGTGATAACAATTCCTTTGGAGGAAGCTGAAGACAGCTCCAAAGCATACAACAAGCAACACTCTCTGATATGTAAAGTTTTTATATGTATTTAAAACAGAAAAAAGAGACAATATACTGGAATTACTTCATTCCACTACATTACTAGTAAATACTTTAAATTCGTGAATAGTGACAATAGTGATTAAGGTGACAAGTGCAATGTATATAGTGACACTTATATACACAACAATTATTTACAATAAAACCACAAAGTGGCACTATGAATCTTGATTCAAGCAATACAGCACAAATTACTTTGTTGCTTCACTCTGTTTTACTCTGTACTGGGGTTACATCCTATGGGCGTTGTGTGGGTGTTCCCATGGAACTTCCATGGATTTTGACATCTTGCAAGATTTACCAGAACTGGTAAACTTGGGTTGTTGAAAAATGTATTATTAGTTGTCGTAAAGAGGGAATAACCACTAGTAATAAGGCAGCGACCACCATAAATCATTCAAGATATCAACAAATTATTTAATTCCTCAAACCTTGGTAGCTGGAAAAAAGCAGGCAGGCTTAACTTAGGGGACAGGTGTATAAAGCATTTAAAAACACCAAAGCATTATTTAAGTAAGAAACAACACACAATAAAAACCCTACACCAATGTATAACAATAAAAAATATTTTTTTTTATAAAGCTACACAAACATGAAAGAAACACAATGCAGGGAAGCAAAGATATGATTTGTTAATGGATAATCCCTTTCTAGTGCTTTAAAGCCCAAATCACCAATTTGGAACATCTGGTCGTTCTTGACCAGGACAATATAAAAGTTTGTAGCCGACTGCAATGGAGCCCTGGTCAGATAAACTAAGCCTCGGTCATGAATTCTTGACCTCTGGAGCTTTCAGCAGGGCGAACCTTGGTGCAGATTAGGGTTCAAGCAGGGCAGTCCATCTTCTTTTTGTTGTTTCATACAGGGTATCTAAGTTGCCATGCAGCTCTCCCATAGTTATTCAGTGATCGTCGGTGTCAAGCAGTGGGGCACCACTGATAAGTGGGATGCAGGGTGCCACCCTCCATTATGATCGCTTCCTCCAAAGTGTGGTATACTCCTGTCCCAGAAATCACTATTCTTACAAAAACAAAAGAGAGAAATTATATCCGGGAGAGTTCGATCTGGCTAAGCCAACTCCCTGGTGTGGCTAAGATCCCTAACACTTACATTCAAACCCTTATACTAATCTAGTTACTGGGGCTACTGTCTGGCTGGGGTGTTGGATGTGGGGGTGAGCCTTTGCTGCCCTAAACTGACTGTCTCCCTCCCAGCTTGCAGTTCTCCTCCCACATGAAGTCCTTTGTCTCCAGTCAGGCCACTTCACACCTCATTAGGATAGCTTGGCTCAACCTTGTCAGAGGCTGACCTATCAGGATAGGGATCTTGCCTTACAGAAAACAGAGTTCTATAACAACTTTTCTATGATAGTTATAATAATACCAACAGTGGCAAGTTGTTAGATTTTTTCTAAATCTCATTTTGTTACTTTGAAGAAACTTGTAAGCTAATTTTTGCAATAGTTAAACTTTAATATAGTATTCCCATCTTAGGCTAGGAAGCCATTGGGGACACAAAACATATTTTATAATGATTCTGCCTATTGCTACAAAGCACCCTACCCCTGGGGCACCAAGGAGAGACCTTAGGGGTGACATATTTGTAAAACTAAGGTAGTTTGAGACTTTGGAAGTACCTTTAATTCCAAAGTCGAATTCCATAGAGTTTTTCATATAAAAGCAGCCTGAAAGGCAGGCCTGCTTTTAAAATGACAGCAGGCAACACATAAGTACGTAAAAGGGACTTACAGTTAGGCTGTAAGTACCAATTGTAATTAAACCTAATTAACATATACCTTATAATTATAGCACTGGCCCTAGGTCAGGTAAGCAGAACCCAGGGCATAATCAGAATAAGCTACTACTGGTATCAATCAAAGAATTTGGGTGATCATGGGAAAATAATTACTTTCTCGCACAGCCCCCGCCAAACAAAAGGTTATAGGTAATTAACCTACACCCTGGTAGTCCTCATTTGCTATGTAGAAAAACCTGGAAAGTCTATTTGCATTGGCATGGGCAGTCCCAGGTCTGAGCTCCACTGTGAAGTCCATCCCATGTAGGGAAATGGAACACATCAACAGTTTAGGAGTCCCCCCCTCATCTGCATGAGCCATCTATGAGGTCTGTGGTCAATTTGAACAAGGAAGTGAGCGCCAAACAGGTATGGCCTCAAATTCTTCGGGGAGCAAACCCCAGCAAAGGCTCGCCTTTCAATGGCACCCCTAGAATTTAGTTGACACAATATGCAGTACCTTTAGCTCTGAATGGTTCCACATTAGCCTCTTTCAAGATTGAATCATATAATTTCACTCAATGTATGTCAAGAATAGAATCAAATAGAATAGGATAGAATAGAATAGAATAGAATAATACTTATAGACTAGAAATGGTCACCTGGGTGCAAGAATAACATGAAAAATATATAATTTATAGAGCATGAACGTTGAATAATGCAATTGAATAGACTGTTTCTCTTTGAAAGGTCAGCACTCTTGTGCATTACTTTTTAACTTGTGGTAAACAGTCTAAATATCGATTTTTTTTATTTCGAAGTACAAAAATATCGAGTTGGAAATATCGTAAGGACAGAATATCGAAATCAAGAATAACGACGACAAGAATATCGACCTTAAGGTAAAGAATATTGTTTTTGGTAATATCGAAGTTAGTAATATCGATAGCAAAAATATTGATGTTACTAATATTGATGGTAATATTAGTGTTATATATTTTATATGTTTCTGTTTATATTTATTGTTAATTATTGTACTAGTTTTAGGATATGTGTATTACATTTTTAGAAGTTAGTAATATTTTTTTTAAGTAAATTGTGCGTTTTAGTACTGTAGCTACTTGTGGGTTTATAGGGAAATAGGGTAGGAAGTAATTTAATTGTAATTAAGTACTTATTTATTTTTATTTGTTGGTATTGATAATTCATTTTATGTAAAGAATTATTAATTATTGGTAATTCATTTTTATTAATTGATAATTAATTTTATAAATTGAATAATTGGTATTGAATAATGTATTATTGAAGTGTGTTGAGAGGTTGTAGGGCAATAGGGTGGGAAGGAATTTAATTGTAATTAAGTAATTATTTGTTTTATTGATGAGTATTGATAATTAATGTATTCTTAATGAATTAGTAATTTGTAATAACTGCTTAATAATTAATATTTTTGGGGGAAATTCATGTATTGTTCATTATTAATTAATACTTAGCTATTACATTCGAATATTTATAATTTATAGGTATTTATCAATAATGTAATGTTAATTAATTATTAAAAAATATGATTATTGTTTTTGGTTTTGAAAATGTATTATTTTGTATTTCATTATTATTTGGTAATTAATTTTTAATAATTATCATGTAATTGTATTTATCATCAATGTAAATTTTTATTAATTATTAATTGGTGATTAATTTAAGTAATTATATATTGGTATTGGTAATTCATTTATTGTTATTTAATAAACAAATCATTCTTTATTTAAAAAAATATATTTGAATTATTAGTAAGTTATTTTTGCCCCTACACTAACCAACACTTTCCCTACTGTTGCATCCTCTGGAGTAAGAATAGTAATTTTAACACCTGCGCTATCCAACACTTTCCCTACAGGTTCACCCTTTGGAGTTGGAATAGTAATTTTAACCCCTACGCTATCAAACACTTTCCGTACTGTTACACCCTCTGGAGTTGGAATAGTAATTTTTTACCCCTACGCTATCCAACACTTTCCCTACTGTTGCTCCCTCTGGAGTTGGAATAGTAATGTTTACCCCTACGCTATACAAAACTTCCCTACTACGAATCGTACACCTTCAACGTCCCCGTACATACGAGGAAGTACGATCCGAACCCAAAGCAGATCTCTGTATGAATCGTACGAAATACCATACGACTTAAAAATAAGTACAAATCGCATTCAGAACACGCAGTACGTGACGTCCGTATGGATTGAAGCAGCTTTTTACGAACCAGCAAGTACGATTTGATTACGACTCTTTTTCTATGGGAGTTTAAAACATCCAAAAAAGCATATTTCGACTCGAAACGCATGTGAAACGGACCCCCCCCGAGTACGCGAGTGCATAATTGCAGGGGTACGGTGCATAGGGGTACAGTGCGCAGTGGTACGGTGCATCGGGGTACGGTGCATAGGTGTACAGTGCGTAGGTGTACGGTGCATGGGTGTACAGTGCGTAGGTGTACGGTGCATGGTGTACGGTGCGTAGGTGTATGGTTCATAGGTGTACGATGCATAGGGGTACAGAGCATAGTTGCAGGGGTATGGTGCTTACGTGAATGTGTGGTTCTCTATACGAATTGCTCATATGACGTTTTCCGTACGAATCGCGTTCTTGTTCCCCCGTCCGGATCGTACTTTTAGGGTTGTACAGCATGTTTATGATTCGTACGGTTCACCGTGAAGGTCCTGTACCGTACGGATTTTTCCTTGCTTTTCGTATGGTTCGCACACATTTGTACGTATTTTTTTTCTACGGATCGTACTACGCGATTCGGACGGATTTGTACGATTCGTATGGAAATGGCTCTGAATAAGAAATCGTCGTACGGATTTGTTTCCCAAGTCGCAATCTACCCCTAAATGTATTACTTATAATTTTAAAACATATTTTTAACTATGTTTATTTTAAATATATGTTTTATTTATTTTACATTATTTTTAAACATTAAAAAAAACATATTTTTAACAACAATATTTTTGACAATATTATTTTGTCGATAATCTTGTACTTACCATGATGTAGATAGTATTTCGATATTCTTGATATCAATATTCGACCTCCAATTTTTTGACGTCGATATTTTTGAGGTCAATATTCTGTCAGTAATTCCTAACTTTTATCCGCTGACTGCAATATTTCAGCATGTGTAGTTTTCTTTGCTAGGAAGTAAGAACTTGCTGCAGTTTAGCACTTGACGTGGGTGAATCAGTAAATATTAGATTGACTCTGCCCCAAGCTATTGGCTTTGCTTGTTTTTATTGTATGTAAGGTACAGTGTACAATAAATATTGTAAATAAATACAAGATTTGGCAAAAGCCAACAGCTGTTGCACGAACTGTCATGATTTGTCTAATTGCGCCTGCATGACTACGACTCCCAGAATGCTAAGAAGAGTGCAGATTCAAAACCTTATATTCCCAGCCTTCACCAGGGCGCACTGTAAGAGATTACTATTCTGAACCTTGTTTGTTTCGTTGTGGGTTCCATTGTTCGGAATACGAGTAAAGGAAGCGTTGAGACCTCAAAGGCATTCCTGATGCAAGATTAACCGCATTGGACGAGACGTCGGAAATCGAACGTTGTATTCAGTCCTTTTTACCGCGTGCGGCTGCTGCGAGGAAGGATTTCCGTGTTCTCGGCGGAGACACATTTGTTTTGGGATTACTGGCAGAGGGAAGTCCTATCCATATCCCAATCCTCCACCCTTATCGCGTGTGGCTGCCGCAAGGAAGGGTACTATGCTCCTGTGTTCCTAATGGAGATCTGTTGTCTTGGACTTTGTACGCGGAAGGAATCCCAGCTCCTGTTTTTTGGCATTTCCGTCCTTCTCGCATGCGGCTGCCGCGAGGAAGGATTTAGCCTCGTTCAGAGGAGACCAGTTGTTGCACGGAGTGCGAATACTGTGGATTGGTATATTGACTAACATATCACATTGGCTACGGAACACTAAAGGTGCATATCAAATCACTCTACAAGCTGGTAAGCCTCAGAGGAGGTTGGATCTATTTCTAATCTTTTTTAGTGTTCCATGTTTAGTTGGGCCCAGCTAGGAATACTATTTGGTGTGTATTTTTGTTCCATCCTTGGATGAACTGGTATCGTTCTATTGACTTTACTGAATCCTTACCCTCCAGTGCCTTGAACTGACTTTTATTCATTGATGAGGATTTCCAGCTCTGGGTTACTGGAGAGAGTTCTTATAATTTCCGGGGAAGTGAGATAAGGGTATGTGTGGTTGTGTGTATGTCCTTGAACTTATTCTAAAGTATAAATGAACAAACAGTAACCTTTGGTTTACTTACAGGAAGCGAATCATATAGAGAATTATCTATGAAACAGAGAGGCAGAGGTCACCCCCTGATTATTGGGGTATGTATAGGTACATTAGTGAGAATTGAATGAGAGTAGTTAGACTTGATGTTTTAATTCTCGCCTTTTGTCGTTTCAGCTATCCCTTCCGTTGCTGTTCCTTCCCTTACCCTTCCCTGACTTATCCCTCGCTTGATTACCTCTACGCTCTGTGTTATTGTTTTAGTCAGAGTGTGGGTAAATCAGGAGGTGGACCCCTTTCAGCACCACCCTGATCCCGAGGAGGAGCCGATCATGACACATACAAGAGTTATTCGCTTTGTCATTGCTTGTTGTTATTGTATGTAAGGTGCAGTGTACCATAAATATTGTTGTTTGTAGGTATCGCAAATAACATCATTATACTTGGTAACCTATACCATTTGCACATGCAATTTTATTTGATAAATCTGGCCCTTGGACCTAAGAATATATGTCTGCTCTCCAGTCCCCCATAACTTAGTGATTATTTCCAAAACACCTAGAGCAAAGTCCTGATGCCTGCTTTACCTTCTTTTTTGATTGAGGTAGTATTGTTTGATCATAGTGCTATTGCCCTTTATACAATCTCTACCCTGTTGTAAGCCAATGGCATCACAGTCTAATGTGGTTATACTGCAAAGTTTTATCAAACTATTAGTGCCAAATCATTTTGGCCTTGGGAAGAATTCAACAAGTTACTCCATATTAGAAAGTCTATTGGGTTTGAGCAATATGTTTGTCTGCAATAAATACAGGCCCAGATGTACAAAGCGATTTTGCTTTTCTTAACAGATGGAATCGCTAATTCGGGCCCATAAGAAATGCTAAACAAGCAATCAGTATATACGCATGTCTGAAACACGGATGCAAGTTGAAATTCCCTAACTGTAGTAATTACAATTTGTAAATATGTAAAATAGGGAATCCTAAATTGCAATTCTCTATTAGCGAATCAGAACCGCATTTGCTAAGGATTTCCTATTTGTGAATGGGGAAGACATGCAATTACCACTGATCCTGACCAGGTGGTAACCAAGTACGAACTATAAAAGAGTACCAAAATCAATAAGCTCTTCCAAAATGGCAGCATTTCATATCTTGGTGAAAAGGATGAGGATTCTAGCAGTGAGGGAGCGGAGGAGGTGGAGACATGAGAGGATAGTTAGGATCAGCGTCACCCTATTTACCTGACAGGAGAGGAGATCATAAACAGGTTTAGACTGAGTAGTCGAGCCCTACTTGACTTGATGGCTGATATACATCCCCAGCTACAGGCACCAACACTGTGGAATAATGTCATACCTTCCCATGTGCAGGTTTTGTGTTGCCTGCTCCTCCTAGCATCAGGGAGTTACCAGTCAGTGATGGCAAAGGGCAGGGGGTTGTTATAAAGCACACTTTCCAGGTTTCTCCACACATTTCTTGAATCACTGACAGAATATAAAGAGTCAATTTATCGACGTACAGAAATATTGAAGCAAAAATATGGAAATCAAAAATATCAACATCTTATCTACACTATAGTTAGTACAAAAATATCAGAAAAAAAATATTGATGGCAAAAATATTGTTGTTAAAAATATGACTTTTTGTGTTACAAAAATAATATAAAAGAAAGAAAATAATAATAATTATTAAAATAAACATAGTTAAAAATATTTTAAAATGTGTAAAAATTAAAACTAATTTGAAAATAAATTACACATATACATATAGGGGCCGATTACGATCCGGTAAACTTACCGTCCGTACGATTCGCATCCGGATGCGTCTCTATACAACTCGTACACACGCTGTACGACCCAACGAGTGCGATCCGGACCGGGGTATCAGGACGCGAGTCATATGGTCCACATCAGGTAAGGGCTATTTGTACGGAAAAGCGCACAATCAAATACACATCGTACTGCGCGTACCCCCTTGATCGCGGGGTTACGGCGCATACCCCTGCGATCATGGGGGGTACGCGTCGTACACCCAGCGAACATGGGGTATGCGCTGTACACCCAGCGTACATGGGGTACGGTGCGTACCCCATGTATGCTGGGTGTATGGTGCGTACCCCCCCATGATCGCAGGGGTATGCACCGTACCCCTACGATCATGGGGGGTACGCGCCATACATGGGGAGGCTGTTCTGTACCTGTTTCGTCACGAACTCTGCTTTTACGGCTGTTTTCAGCTCCTGTAGAAAAAGGGTCGTACAGTGCGTGCCCGACACGTATCGTACTTTCTGGGTCGTTTAAACCAGCTGCGAACCATACAGATGTCGCGTACAGCGGGTTCCGAGTGAGACTCGTACGGAGATTAGAGTCATACGGTCTCTGTACGATTCCTACGGAGTACAGCTCCTGGTACGAATTGTACTTCATTGTACGTACGGGGGCTGTTGCTGGGTACGATTCGTATGGGAAAAACACTCCGAACGGCCATTCGGAGAGCTTTTTACCGGATCGGAACCGGCCGCATAATATATAATATTTTTTTAATATTAATTTTAAGCTATAATATTTTTTTAAATATCTTATACATTACAAATACATCTACACACATAAAACAATAATATTAATAAAAATTTAAAACATATATATAACACATTTTAATATTTTAAAAATTAATTATATACTGCATGAACTAAAATAATACAAAACATATTAGATAGCAGAGGGAATAAAATTACTATTCCAACTCCAAACAGTGCAACAATAGGAAAATGTTGTATAGCATTGGGGTGAAAATTAGGCCTGGGCGGAGGACTACGCTAGGCTTGTGTAGTTTGTGTAGTTTGCGCATTTATGTGCTATGCAAACTGCACGTAGCACAGCGCAAAAATGCGTTGCATGCATTTTTGCTTGCTCGTGGTCCTCAACGTCAAGTTGGTGACTGCGAGCGAGCAAAATAACATCCTAGCGAGACATTTCACTCATTTGTGATCAGCAATATCAAGTTTCTGACGGCGAGCATGGAAAATAAACCTCCTGGAGAGATTCTCAACATGGGGAGGTCAGGTTTCTCATTGCGAGTGGTTGCGTATGCTTGCGACTGCTCGCGATAAGAAATTATCAGTCCAAGTTGAGAAAGCTGCTGCTCGAATACTGATCTAATCGAGGGGCAGAAAAACACCACTTGCACTGTGCAAGATGCAGTTTGCACTGATTGCACAGTGCGGACATGCATCCAGCACTGTGCAATCAGTGCGAGTAACATTTTGCACAGTGGACTACGCAGCTCGCATAGCTTGAGTAGTGCAGAGTGTACTTCGCGTAGCTACATGTAGCGCTACTACACAAACTACGCCCAGGGTTAGTACAAATTACTATTACCACTCCAGTGCATGCAACAGTAGGAAAAGACATGGATAGCGTAGGGTTAAAATGACTATTTCCACTCCAGTGATTGCAACAGTAGGCAAAGTGCTGGATAGCGGAGGAGTAAAAATTACTATTACCACTCCAGTGCGAACAACAGTAGGGAAAGTGTTAGATAGCATAGGGGTTAAAATTACCATTCCCACTCCAAGGAGT
Organism: Lissotriton vulgaris; assembly: GCF_964263255.1. Classification (NCBI taxonomy): domain Eukaryota; kingdom Metazoa; phylum Chordata; class Amphibia; order Caudata; family Salamandridae; genus Lissotriton; species Lissotriton vulgaris. The sequence goes on along the minus strand of NC_141686.1, from coordinate 219,999,224 downwards.
GCAATAGTAGGGAAAGTGTTGGATTGCGTAGGGGTAAACATTACTATTCCTACTCCAGTGAGGGCAACAGTAGGGAAAGTGTTGGATAGCGCAGGGGTTAAAATTACTATTCACACTCCAGTGAGTGCAAAAGTAGGGAAAGTGTTCAATAGCGTTGGGGTAAACATTACTTTTCCCACTCCAGTGAGTGCAACAGTAGGGACATTGTTGTATAGTGTAGGGGTAGAATTACTATTAGAACTCCAGTGAGTGTAACAGTGTGGAGAATGTAGAACATCTTAGGGGATAAATTAACATACTTATTATTTATTATCTTTTAAACATAAAAAACATATTAATTAATTAACAAACATGTAATAACAAATACCAATAAAATGAATGTAATATTCACGTAATTACCATTAAATTACTTTCCACCCTATTCCCCTATAAATGCACAACCAGCTACACATACAAAATAACACAATTATTTTAATTATCAATTAATCAATTGATAAAATGTATTCCTAATTAATAATTAAAGAACAATACATTAATCAATATTAACATTAAATAACAAATGTTAATGAATTCATTATAATTAATATATGTATAATATAAGCAATTAATACAAATTAATCACCAAATAATCATTAATTAACAATAAATTAATAATCAATAACAATAAATAAAAAATATTAATTAATTGATTATACTTAAATTACTTCCCACTCTATTCCCCTATAAACCCACAACCCACTCTGATACTAAAACGCAAAAAATGACTAATTTCTAAACATGTATTACATATATTTAAAAATAATTAAAAAACATTACAAAAATTTTTAATCACATACATATAAAATACATACAAAAAATAACAATAATATAAATATTGATATTATTAACAACAATATCTTTGCTAACAATATTCATTTCTTCGATTTTACTTCGATATTACTTACTTCGAAGTTACTTCCTTCGATATAAAAAAATACGATATTACTTACCTTAAGGTCGATATAGTCTGGTCACCGATATTCTTGACATCAATATTCTATCACTACAATATTTTAAAATCAATAATAAAAACTAAATATTTTGGGGCCGATTCCGATCCGGTAAAATTTCCGTCCGTGCGAATCGCATCCGTAGCCGTCTCCGTACGACTCGTACACACACCGTACGACCCGGCGAGTACGATCCGGACCAGGGTATCAGGACGCGAGTCGTACGGTCCACGTCAGGTAAGGGCGATTCGTACGGAAAAGCGCACAATCTCATACACACCGTACAGCGCGTACCCCCATGATCGCAGGGGTACGGCGCGTACCCCTGCGATCATGGGGGGTACGCTCCGTACACCCAGCGAACATGGGTTACGCCACATACACCCACCATGGGTGTACGGCGCGTACCCCCCATGATCGCAGGGGTACGCGCCGTACCACAGCGATCATGGGGGGAACGCGCCGTACCCGGGGGGGCGTTCTGTACCTGTTTCGGGGCGAACTCTGCTTTTACGGCACTTTTCAGCTCCCGTAGAAAAAGGGTTGTACGGAGCGTACCCAACACGAATCGTACTTGCCGGGTCGGAAAGAGCAGCCGTAAACCGTACAGTAGACGCGTACAGCGGGTTGCGAGGGTGATTTGTACGGGGATACGAGTCGTACGGTGTCTTGTATGACTCGTACGGAGTACGGCTCCTGGTACGAATCGTACTTCGTCGTACGTATGGGACATTTACGGGTACGATTCGTACGGAGGAAAAACGCTCCGTACAACGATTCGGAGCGCTTTTTACAGAATCGACCCCCATGTCTCCATGCCAAATTGCTTGACGTAATGGTCGGAAAGGTAAACCAGCATTTATATTTTCCTGGAACACCCCAATCATTGCAGCAGATGAAATTCCAATTCTACTGGCTAGCACATTTCCCCAATGTAATTGTTTGTGCGGATGGGACACATATAGTCCTATGCCACATGCCACCACACAACACATCTATCGAAACAAAGCTCACTTCCCTGAGCATGCAAATGGTGTTTGATGCTTCTGTGTCCTCACCGACCTTGTGGCCAGATATCCAGGGAGCAGCCACGACTCCTTCAACTTCCGCCACAGTTTCATTAACACCCTGCTAGCATAGGGTAAGTTATGAGATGGCTTCCTGCTAGGTAAGGTGTCCAGAGAAGCAATCAAAGCACTGGCCACGAGTGTATGTGTGATGTGAGCAAATATATATTCCACCTATTGCCCCCAGGTGACAGTACCCATGCATTGAGAACCTGAATCCACACACCTTATCTGCCCTCATGAACAACAAGTGAGAGACCTTAAAACAGTGCACACAGTGCAACACACTCACTCATGTGTGTGCATTTGGTATCCTGAAGTCCAAATCATACTTAAGGCAGGTGGATCACTCCACTACAAGCCGCACACATGCTTCAAGATCATAGCAACCTGTGAAGTCCTGTACAGCATTTCTATAGGAAAGGGATTGAACAAAGTCACCATTGAGCCAGACTCTGACAATGAATCTCATGATGACTAGCAACCGCCACCGGGGCAGTAGGATGGAACACAAGAGTCTAAGGGGGGTGTACTGCACGCTGAGATTGCACAAAACTACTTCTGAGGTGAGTGAAGATATGACACAGTAGAAAAGATGTGACACAAAGGGGAAATACTTTCGACACAACTCAGTGGCCACATGTTATTCAGGTGGCTACCACAAATGGATAAACAATTTCACATAGTGCAACAGAAGTGTGAAAATAGTAAAAAGCCATATAACACAATAGGAACTCAGCATTTTATGTGGCCATTTGTGTGGGTGGTCTTCTCCGCTGTGCTGGTTTAGGTGGCAGGTGCCATGGCAGACCCGGATGGATGGTGTATTTGCTTTGGTGGTTGAGGTTCCTGTGCTGCAACACCACTTATACTTGATCCCTCCTCACTCACAAGTGGTGGGAATATTTGGGGTAGACACAGGTTGTGTGTCTGTATACTTTAAGGGCAGGGATGACCCTCACCATACCACAAGCAACATGCTGGCAGCATTGGGGCATATTAGTTTGTCTGCTGATGGTACAAATGGCAACACTTGAAGTGACATTTTGAAAGGGGTTGATTGACCATGTGAATGTGTTAATGTGCCCCATGGTTGGTCTGTGGTGTATACGGTATGCCCTGTGCTTATGCTCCATTGACAATTGCCATTGCTCCTTTCCCTTCTCAATCTGCCTTGGTCAGGCGCTGCAGCTTTCAAAAGACCCCACCAGTTTTTTGTTCTGCAGGCGCTGTGTACACACGAGGCATCACTCAAGTCCTTCACAGAAGGAAGGTGTTCCTGCAGCTCCAGTAATCAATCAATCAATCAATCAATCATAGCATTTGTAAAGTGCACTACATACCCCTGAGGGTCTCAAGGCACTGGGGGAGGGGGGGCACTGCTACTGTTTGAAGTGCCAGGTCTTGAGGAGTCTCCTGAAGGTTAGAAGGTCTTCAGTCTGCCGTAGGTGGATGGGGAGGGTGTTTCACGTTTTGTGGGCGAGGTGGGAGAATGATCTGCCACCGGCGGTCACTCTTCGGATGCGGGGGACGGTGGCGAGGGTGAGGGCGTGGTCTGTATAGCATACCTTGCGAGCGAGGGTGTAGAATCTGAATCAGCAGCTGGTCCAGTGTCGTGAAGTGCCTTGTGTGCTTGGGTGAGGAGCTTGAAGGTTATCCTCTTGTTGATGGGGAGCCAGTATAGCTCTCTCAGGTGGGGCGTGATGTGGCTGCAGCGGGGGATGTCGAGGATTAGGCATGCGGAGGCATTCTGGATGCATTGGAGACGTTTCAGGAGTTTGACCGGGGCTCCTGTGTAGAGTGCGTTGCCATAGTCTAGTCTACTGCTGACGAGGGCCTGGGTGACAGTCCTAGTTTCGGTGGGGATCCACTTGAAGAACCTGTGAAGCATGCGGAGGGTGTTGAAGAGCAGGTGGAGATGGTGTTGACCTGCTTCGTAATGGAGAGTGTGGAGTCTAGAATGACCCCTAAGTTTTAATGCGTGGTCGGTGGGTGTAGTGGGTTCTCCCAGTGCCAACGGCCACCAGGAGTCATCCCACGTCGAGGGGGTGGAGCCGAGGATGAGGACCTCCGTCTTGTCTGAGTTCAGCTTCAGTCGGCTGTTCCTCATCCAGTTGACGACGGCTTTCATTCCTTTGTGGAGGTTAGTTTTGGCGGTGTAGGGGTCCTTGGTGAGCGAGAGGATCAGCTGGGTGTCGTCGGCGTAGGACATGATGTTTAGGTTGTGCCGTCGGGCGACATGGGCGAGTGGTGCCATGTAGATGTTGAACAACGTTGGGCTGAGTGATGAGCATTGGGGTACGCTGCAGATGATCTCGGTGGCTTCGGAGTGGAAGGGGGGGAGGCGGACGCTCTGGGTTCTCCTGGAGAGAAAGGAGGTGGTCCAGTCCTGGGCCTTCTCTTGGATTCTGGCGTCGTGGAGGCATGCTCTTAGTGTGCGGTGGCTTCTCAAAGGCCTGGCTTCTGTTGAGCTGGCGGGGTTCTGTATTGTCAGTTTTCACTATCTGTTATGTGGGGTAATGGTGGCTCTCCTGCGTGTTGGTGTTAAAGTGCAGGATGCAAGTGATTTTGGTGTGTTAGGGTCTGGATGGATAGCAGTCTATGCATCCCCATATTATGTCATGGGTGCAGTCACATTTTGGCTCTGATCTGTGGGGAATATTTGGACATAATACATTGTAAATAAATTGGATACTCTTTTGGCACTATGATGTTCTGGTCCTGCTCCACAAGTGCATCGTATGTAGGTAATGTGAACATGATTTTGGTCTGGTCATCAGCACTGGGTGGGCCAAGTACCTCAGTGTTTTTTTTAATCTGTGCTGTATATGTTGTGCTTTAGATTAGTTTGTGGTCTGGATGTGGCATGAAGACATGACTTACCTTGTCTGGTGCCTACTGCAGTGGAGGTGTCAATGTTTCCAAGCCCACCAACACTCTCTGCCCCCTCAATCGACCTTTCCATGGCAGTTATGGGGGTGTGTGGATGGTCTCTTGCCTATCTGCCTTCCTGGGGGCTAGCTAGTCCTTTGTTCATGAGCGAAGATCGTTCCATCTCTCCCTCTTTCTGGGATTGTCCTCTGTGTCACCCCCGGAAATGTATCTTCTCTAAGATGCCCTTCTAAATGATGTTTTTCTGTGCATCTGAGACAGAAAAGGACGCCATACCAAAAAGCAGGTCTGTTTTGGCCATGCACTCCTCAGTGAGCACCTCTAGCACCCTCTCTGAAATGTTGATCTTGCGTTTTCTGGTGTTCTAACCTTCCTTACATTCCTCTGCAGCCAAGATGTGGGTGAGCTGAGCTGCCAAATGTTTTTATGAGTCACTTCCTCCTTCCTATTGGTGGATGGAGCCTCTGATTGTGAGCCACACCCTGTTAACACCTTCTACCTGGCCTCTGACATCATCCATTTGCTCTCAATTAGGGAAAGCCTCTTAATTAGCATTTTCTTATTTAAGAAATCACAATTTTGCAATTTCTTAAAAGCTGAATTCTTAATAGCGAATGCGACTCCGTAGGAATAGTTATTAAGGAATTAGGGCTAGATGTATCAAGCCGTTTGCGATTCGCAAAGGCCGGAATTCGCAGAATTTCGGTGTTTGCGAATCGCAAACAGTCTTTTTGCATGTTTTGGCATGTAACAAAAATTCGCAAATAAGGAATCGCAAAAATGTGCGATTCCTTATTTTGATTAAGCATTTAAGGAATCACAATTTTGCGATTCCTTAAATGCTATGTAAGTAGCATTTTGGAATTGCAAATTTAGGTTAAGAAATCGCAAATTACCACCAACTTGTAGTTGGTGGTAATTTGCTAATTCTTTTAAAAATGCACAATTTGGCATTTGTGAAGGTGGCATGTGACGCACATACATGCCCATAGGGCATGTATGTGCGCCATATGCACAAACATGTAAATTTCAGGGCTGCAGCAGGGTGTCCTTGAGACACCCCTGCACCCTTGAAATTATTCTCAATTTGCGATTAGAAAATTGCGAATCGCAAATTGAGAATGATTTCACCATCATTCCTATGGGTCTCCTGGCCCAAAGGAATGAATGGGAAATTATTCCTTAATTACGAATTTGCAAATAAGGAAGATTAAAAAATCGCTAAAAAATAGCGATTTTCTACATACATCCCATTTTGCGATTTCTAAATAGCGATTCCTTAAAAATCGCTATTTAGAAATTGCAATAGGGTATGTTGATACATCTACCCCCTGGTTCTCTCGATACATACTCATTTGCGACTTGCTAATAGCGATTCCTACAAAATTGCTATTTGCGAGTAACTATTTTAAATGTTCGTACATCTCGGCCACAGTATGTTTTCTGCAAAATCATTTAGGTCACTTGGTTGTCACACTTCACAGTTACTTTTTCAACAGCTCACTTAATTACTTTTTGTCCTTAGAATTGTTTTACAGACCTTTCTGTTTGTTTTTCATAATATTTGCTTTTAATGAAATATTGCCTCCTTAACAGTGAAGTCTTTGCTAGGTCTAGTCTCTCTTTGCATTTTCCTCCAGATCATCATTGAACCAAGTACATGCTGTGCAAATATGGAGACATACTTTCCAAGGTATAAATATTGCGTTCACGGGTCTCAGATTCTCGATTTTTGTTCTGCTATAAGAATTGATTCTAGATAACGAAGGAGCCCTTTAGCTGGTTAGTGACAGCTGTATTTTTAGCTATGTGTCCCCCTATGCAATTTAGAGTGGATCAAACGCATGGCGAGGGGCGCATTGATTTTTCTATTCTCCAAAACAAAATCTCACTTTGAGTTTTCATTAAGGAAAATAAAATAACTTTCTAAGTTTGCTGTGCAGCCTAGCCATGTTGACAGAGCCAGCTGTCAAACTGACCGTAACCTCCATTCCTGCCACTGGGCCTGGCAAACATCTAAGAAATTATTAGAAGGGGATTCGGTCACTGCTATGGAGTGCATTGCACTGATGAGGCACTTCACTCCATTGCCCTGGAGGTGGACACAACTGTCTGCCAAACTCTAATGCAGGCCATCAGTCCTTAACACCCCAGAAGTTAAGAGAAATACGTGTCTTAAACATTGAAATGGATAACACTTCATATTTTCGCATGGAAAAGAGAAATAGGGGGCATATTATCAACAACCCTGCCTAAAATTATCGCTGTTTTATCGGCAGGAAACTGCCGCTAAAATGGCGATAATGGTCTTGCTAAAATGCGTTATAGAATTCTAATAGAAGTGCAGGTTAGATGTGCAGGACACGTAACCTGGGCTTCTATTGGAATTCTATAACGCATATTAGCAAGCCCATTATCGCCGATAAAATGGTGATAATTTTACGCTGGGTTCTTGCTAATATGCTCCTAGATTTTTTTCCTTACATTAGATTCTAGTATTATGTTTGAGAGCCAATAAGTTCCGAAAAAACACAATGAAGATAGAGGAGTCTATTAGATCAAAAGAAATATTTCAATATGTCAATTTTCGAGAGCTATCACCACATCTGTTATTTCCCAACAGACACCTTCCTCTGGTTAAAATCAAATCTCACACTGCATTCTGGTTTTTCATTTTCTTTTCTGGGAAGAATGTGCAAATTATGAAATGACTGATCCATAAAGCATCCTGATACCCACAATCATGAACAACCCATTTCTGACCGTATATACCACACTACAGCGGAAAGTGAAAAAAAAAATCACAGCTAACAGGATCAAGCCTGCTTCTCCTCCCCTTTACCAGAATGTGGCAATGCTCATAGTTCTTTTGTTTTGGTTGTTGAGCATTTTTCTCAAGATCACATGACTGCAGCTTGCAACTTCAGAAAGGGCATGAATGCTTGTTGAGAAACAGCCAACATTTGCCTATGTCCACCATGTGAATTCCCCTTTATCACAGGCATGTGGGATGTCTCACCAGTTACCCCTGCTGCCACAGTTTAATGACTAATTCATGCAAGTTGTAGGTCAGAAGCATGAACTAAAACAAAACCAAGACACATGCATGAAATGAAAACAAAAACACAGGTTCTACCGACAGCAAGGAAATAATATTGAACTACATCAACTGTCCATGGACATGTCTGTGCAAATTGAGCCGACACAGCTGGCTGAAACATCGCATAGGGCAAAAGGCAATAGTAGGCATGCTATAAAAGTGTTTATTTGACTTGTAACTAATATTTCTATGGCTAATGGAAGTTAGAAGCTAAGATGGGTCAAGATTTCTTGATGTTGGACCTGTCTTAAGGAATGCTGGGAATATGCCTAGAGTAAGAGATGTATTGATCAGATAACAAAGAGTGTATTTAATGATTGGCAAATTCTCTTTACTTAATTTCAATCAAAGAGGCCACACAAATAAGGCCTCCATGCATGTCAGCTAAGGCTAAGCCAGGAGATGGTGGGAACTCTGCTTCAGAAACTATCCTCACTGAGATTGTGAATCTCCTTCCAGATCAAAATCGGGTTCTATATGGATGATAGATAAAACCATCTAGAGTAAAAAACCTATTAGTCACAGAGAACTAGTGCACTAACATTCGCCTTTAAGACTCTGCCAAAAAACTGAAAAGGCCATCCTACAAACCTTTGTTCTCAGTGAGTGCGGCCAAAATGCTCCCAACTATAGCGTATGCCAATTTTGCTCTACAAGGCTAAGACTCTGAGCCTTTAAACAAACTATTAGTTTCAACCTCTAAAACAGGTCTTGCCAGATACATTTGCCACTTCGCAAGCCCAGGTGTTACTCAAATTTGACATTTTAATGGGGACAGTATGGAGAATGTACACTGCAATAAAGCTTTGGTATTGACTGAAACTGAAAACGGCAAAGTCCCCAATTAATGACACTCTTTGGACACAACTGGAGGAGTATAAAATCACCATACAATCAATACCTTTATAAGACTCTACTAACTACTTGCACAGCTGAGCTGTGGAACAACAACCTGCCTTATTTGACCTTTAAGTAAGTAGTAAATACAACAGGAAATTTCCATTCCTTGCTATTGACAAAAACATCTTTAGCTCTAGGTAGCACATCTGGATGGTGATTAACAATTAGAAGACCATAGCACCGGCACCTTATTTCTGTAATACAATCAAATATACCTAAAGAGACAACTGATGGCCATACGCTTTGTAAAACTCCCCTCGATTGTGGATCAGACAACGTGGGTATATAAAGCCTTTATCATACCTACTCCTTCGTAGCAACAAAGAGGATTTTATTCATATACTTTGCTATGCCCTAAATTGCACACAGCATGAGTCACTTTACTTAGAAATGTTCTAAACTTTAGAGGAATAAGGACCTGCAGAGCTGATATAATAACAGGGCTGGACCCCTTCAGATAATCAGATGAATTGTAAACTGATTACATGTCTTAACTCATATGAACAGACTCTGAAAATGGAAACACAAACTTTGAGCTAGAATGTGAAAATCATGAATCCTTTGAAATCTATTGTACATGCTATGTAAATGGCTTAAATCTCTTATCCTGAAGACCATACCCACAAATTGAACTTTTAATGGCACTAAAGAAAGTGGAAATCTCACGTCTTAGTTAGAAATGAACTGCATACATTATGAATTTTATTGATGTAACAAGTTTACCATTCTTTGCAAGAAATTGAGAATATACATCCAATAATGTTTTAAGAATATCTACTCGCAACAAACTGACAATGAAAACCCTATATATTTTTTTAATTTGTAGAGCTTGTATTCATTCTTTTTAGGTAAAATATTGTTAAGGTTTTACCTAAGCAAACAATAAAAATGTACTTATTTACAGATCAATATTTGGTTCTAGAAATTTTACGCATCAGGATTTTCTGAATGTACTATTAACCTACATACAAAAATACATGCTGTTAAAGCCAGGTTAAAATATTTAAATTATAATTATGGTCTTTGTGACCATGCAGTTATGAAAATTTCTTAAACAAATTTTCCTTTCCATCTACTATCTTAATGCCTATCTTGTCTTTAATCATCTTGTTTTGATGGTACTACTTCTTCTGAGGATCTCTTCTGATGTCACCAACAAAGTAACAAAGTGCACCTTTGATAATTTGCATATACACTTTTCCAAAGTTAATAGGAGTTGTGTCTGTTTAGGAAACACCGCTTGCTATGGTGCTATCATCAGTAAAACTACAGTAGTGTGTTTTGGCTATTGATATGGCCAAATAATGCATTTAATTGTCTGTATGTTGTCCAGTCTTGTCTGTTTCCTCTTTGCTTTTGTATTTGCTTGCACAGTATTGTAGTTTCATTCACCTTATTCTCTTCATATTTTTATTTATGCTACATTGCAATATACATTCTTATTACTTATTAGTAATCATTGATAAATGTAATGCTTATAGATTGCATGCCTTAACTTTAAAGACTTTAGATAACTTGCTCAGCAACATCACTGAGTCTATAGCATCAGAAGACTCTACCATGATTTTGGGAGATTTCAATTTCTATTTAGAGCTTCTCAGTGATAGGGATGCCACAGCCCTCGTATCTGACCTAGACATAATGGGCCTCAGACAACTAGTTACAACTCCCACCCATCAGGCAGGCCATACGCTGGATGGAATTTTTACAAATGTGGAAGGACTGCGTATTACTTCAGTCCTCCCTATGACCTGGACAGACCACTCAGTCATTTTTAGCAGACTCACCATCAAAGGTTCTCAGAGAATAAAAGCGGCCCCTGTAAAAAAGGGCACGTTCAAAGCATGGAAGGACATTAATCCCAATGACCTAACGTTGCTTCTTAATTCCACAACGCCGGAATTAACCACTGACCCCACTACCGCAACTAACCAATTCCAAAAGTGGTTGGGCGATGCCACGACTCAGTTGGCCCCCACCAAATCAATATCTAAAAATAGAAATACGCCTAAAGCTCTGTGGTATACGGCAGAACTTAAAATCCAAAAACAGTTAACCAGGAACAGGCAAAGACACTGGCGAAGAACTTATGATAGTGAAAATAAGGAAAAATATAAGAAAGCCCTGGCTACTTATAAAGCTATGATAATAGTAGCAAAAAAAGACTTTTTCACACGTCATATAGAAACCGCTAAAAATTCTAGCAAACAGCTATACCACATTGCCAAAACCCTTGCAGGCAATGCCCCGGATCTTAACCCACCCCCATCGCAAGCACTATGTGATGCTTTATCGGAGTTCTTTTTTACAAAGGTTAATGACATCTATCAAGCCTTCAACTTAGATCAGGCCAGTAGTAGTGCTATTACTTACATGGTCATTTCCAATACCACCATGACCTGTTTTAGCCCCCTTACCACTGACCAAATTAAGGGCATAGTAACAACGATTAAAGCTGGCTCAGCCCTGGATCCATGCCCAACTTCCGTACTCGCCCCTGTACCAGATACAGTCATTCCCATTATTACCACAGTCTGTAATATAATTCTGGCATCTGGATCTTACCCTGATTCACTAAAAAATACCTTGGTCAAGCCTCTGCTCAAAAAGCCTGGGTTAGATAAAGGTGAATAAAAAAAACTATCGCCCTATAGCAAGCCTCCCTTTTCTAGCCAAGGTCATAGAAAAGGCTATGAACCAGCAGATATCAGCCTACATAGAAAACAACAAGCTGCTAGATGATACGGAGTTCGGTTTCCGCAAACATCATGGCACAGAAACCGCTCTCATCAAAGCAGCTGATGACATAAGAGTCATCCGTGATCAGGGAGGAACTGCTCTGCTAGTTCTCCTAGACCTGTCAGCTGCTTTCGACACAGTTGACCATAAGATCTTGGTCGACCGTGTAGAGAGGATGGGCATTACGCTCATGGCTAGGGACTTACTTGCTTCCTTTCTGGCCAACAGAACTCAGGCGGTCACAGTGGGCCCCTTCCAGTCGGCTGATCTGTCGCTACCGTGTGGGGTACCCCAAGGCTCATCCCTAAGTCCGACACTATTTAATATATATGTGTCGGACCTTGCTAGTGTCATCAAAGCACACGGGATGGGCCTAACCTCATACGCTGACGACACTCAGCTGGTGCTGGCTATAAAGGGCGATGGACAGAGGGTGGCAGAGAGATTCCAAAGTGGGATGATTGCTATCGCGAGTGGATGGTAAAGAATTGCCTAAAGCTTAACTCCGATAAAACGGAGGTGGTCATCTTTGGTAATCTCTCCCCAGCCTGGTCGGCAACCTGGTGGCCATCGGCCTTAGGCACACCTCCCAGCCCCACGGTCAAAGTTAGAAACCTAGGTGTTACTTTCGACAACCAGCTCAACTTTATGGCCCATGCAAACAAGGTGGCAGCTAACGCCCATTTCAAGCTTAGAATGGTAAGAAAAATCACACCTTATTTACCAGATTCAGCAGCAAAAACATTAGTCACCTCTCTAGTGCTTACATCACTAGATTACTGCAATGGTCTACTGCTCAATGCTCAGTGCAGAGTTACCAAAAAACTACAGACCGTGCAGAATGCTGCCGCTCGCCTTCTGTCAAAAAAACCTAAGTTTGCACCTATTTCGGACACGCTCAAAAGCTACCACTGGCTGTCCATCCACAACATGGTAAAATTTAAATCTCTGTGTACAGTATATAAATCTCTACAGGATCAAGGACCTCGATTTCTCAAAAATCAACTGATCCCCTACAACCCATCCAGAACTCTCAGATCCACTTCTCTTAATCAACTAGTGGTTCAACGAAGCCGAAGTGTCTCTTGGGGCGACCGCCGCTTCTTAATTGCGGCCCCCAGACTTTGGAACACTTTACCTAACCATATAAAAACAAGTCCCACACTTCTTCAGTTCAGAAAAAAACTGAAAACATGGTTATTCAATCAGTAATCCACATCTCCGTATTTCCTGATCATGGTGAGACATTTTGCATTCTTAGCGCCGAGACGCCCAAGGGTAATTGTTCGCGCTCTACAAATGGCAAGAAAAAAAAAAAAAAAAACATACAATTTATAATTCACTAAAGAGGTTAAAAATCATAACAATTCTTTCAGTGGTGTTTTATTGGTATTTTCAGTCAGAGATATGTTACTGCAATCCTTTTTCAAAAGTGAAAAAAATAATCTACCTCTTCTTCCCTAAACAAAGCTTTACATTATGTACAGAGAGAATTATAATTGGGCACATTGATAGTATTTTGCTAATCCTTTGGCTCATAGACAGGAAAAAGGAGCTACATGTCTTAGATGTTTTTCCATTCAATGGTCCCACACTTACACTAACTTTTAGATAACTTCATTTTAAACAGTGATGTATACAGTTCCTTTAAAGAAGCATTAACTGTATTTGTTGGACTTGGCTCTGTCTTCAGGGTAATCCCAAACCTTTTGCCTTCACCCCTCCTATTTTTCTGAATTCATTTATGTAGACCTTAAGAATCTGTGCTCTTTACCACTGATAATCAGTGCATGTTCTCCCTCCCTAAATCAAGGCAAAATTTACTTACACCTGATTGGCATATTTAATTTATTTATGAGTCGCTAGTCAATTGGTATACCATATACCCAGAGCTTGTAAATTGAATGCTACTAGGTTGCCTGGGTTCTAGTTAAGGGAGGATCTGGCCTCGAAATTCAAGCTGGATTTTTCTCATCAGGACAGGGAAAATACTGATTTCCATGTAGATGGGTCCAAACTGAGTGTGGTGGGCAAAAGAAAATGGTTTGAAGTCTGACCGAGTGATTGCCAGTGGCTGAGATTAAATCAACCATTCCATCCATCACATTTTTATTTTGGCATCTGCTGCATTAGTGGGCCTGCAGCGCCGGGCAAAATGTTTGAGAAAATAATCCAGCGGCAGTTAAGTAAATTCATTGAAGAAAATAGAAAATTGCATGAGACGCAATCAGGCTTTAGACCCGGCTTCAGCACTGAGACAGCACTGATTGAGGTGGCAGAGTCAGTGAGGTGGTCGATGGATTCAGGAGACTCAGCGATGCTGGTACTCCTGGATCTGTCGGCTGCTTTTGATACGGTCGACCACGCAAGACTGTTGAGGCGACTGGCTGAGGTAGGCATCCAGGATCAGGCGCTGGGGTGGATACAGTCGTATCTGACTCAGAGAACACAGAAGGTGGCGCTGGGGACCGTTTCTTCAACACCCAAGGTCCTCAGGTGTGGCGTCCCTCAGGGGTCGGCACTTAGCCCACTATTATTTAATATCTACCTGGCTCCACTTTTTACGTTGATTTCCAATTGGGGGGTCAAGGCAATCTCATATGCAGATGACACCCAACTGGTGTTTCCGTATTCGGAAGTGTCGGAGGCGTCCTTCTCGAGTTTCAAGGGCTGTCTCCAAGACGTTGCGTGCTGGATGAACACAAACAAATTAAAACTTAATGCAAACAAGACGGAAGTGATCTTTTTTGGCAAAGGCTCCCCTCCTCCCTCGGAACTGTGGTGGCTGGCGGAGATGGGACAGGCCCCTTCGCCTAGCCAAACGGCAAAAAATCTGGGGGTGCGGTGGGACAACAGTTTGTCCTTTGCCTCGCACATCCAGCAAGTAGTTGGCTGCTGTCTGTGTAAGTTGAGGAATCTTCGGAAGATTCTGTGACTTTTACCAGAGGGCTGCAGGAAAACAGTAATCCATGCAACAGTGACATCAAGGCTGGATTACGCAAACGCCCCCTATCTGGGCTTACCAAAGTACCTAACTCAGCGGTTACAACTGGTCCAGAATGCGGCTCCGAGACTGCTAATGCAGATTCCTTTTAAGCATTCAGTCTCTCCGCACCTTCTTTCAGTTCACTGGTTACCAGTTGCCAGCAGAATCAAATTTAAGGCACTCACGCTGGCCTTTAGATCTCTGTATGGCACCTGCCCGAATTACCTGAAAGCTCGGTTGCCGAGATACACCCAGGCCCGCTCTCTCCGCTCCAACTGCCGCGTTCAGCTTGCAGTTCCACGAGCAAAAAGGGCTCGGTTGGGAGGACGATCTTTCTCGACCAATGTGGCGGCACTATGGAACACCCTGCCCCCAGTGCTTCAGCAGGCCCCCTTCGAGCCATTGTTTAAGCAGATGCTGAAGACCTGGCTCTTCACCCAACCGCACTAGGCGCTTAATTCTGGTCCTTGTTCTTCTAGCGCCGGGACACCTCCTTGTGAGGTAGCTGTTCGCGTTTTATAAAACGCTGTATTGTATTGCAGCTCTTATTGTGCCACTCACTTAACCCCTTCGGTGCTTTGGACGGCCAGGAGAAATCCGACGCATTAGTGCTCATGTGCGTCGCTCCGCTCACGCCGACAGTGCACATGGCACAGGAAACCCCTCTGGTGCGGGCATCAGAGGGATTTCCTTTGTGTAAAAAACCCTCTGGAGCTGGGGATAATCTTCCTCAGCTCCCGAAATTTGAAATGACGATTGGAGCGCCCTTCGCGCTGATTATATTTCCGAGAAACTGAAACTCAGTTTCAGTTTCACTGCCTTGGTGCTCAGGGGGCTTTCTTAGCCCCCTGAGCACTGAGGCAGACAGGAGAAGTATCATTGCAAAGGGGAGAGTTTCCCCTTTCCATTGGTAACCCTCCCTAGTGGATTCCTTCTTGGAATCACCTCGAGAGGGCGATCCCCAATCAGGGATCCACCCACTAGGCACCATGGAGGGGTAGCGGTGCCTTGGGAAAGGGCTTTTGCTACATCCATTATTATGGGCATATTCAGTCTTTATGCCCCCCCTTGGGAGGCATATGCGTGAAATGGCCGCCAATAGCACCCTAGGCACTGGGGATTTTGTAAGGCTTATTTAGGGTTGGGGTTTGGCTGAGATAGGCATGCCAATGCCCCTACAAATTCTACAGTTTTTCTGCCTTGCCTGGAGGCAATAGTCACAATCTGCCCCCCGGGGGCAGAAAGCACACTAGGCACCAGGGATTGTTTTTTATACAAAGGGGTTGGGGCTTACCAAAATAGGCATGCAATGCCCTCAGCCCCCCCAACAAAATGTCCACAGTCTTTTTGCCTCCCCTGGAGGCAGATGGGGATATCCCTTATCTGTCCGTGTGGGCGAAGAAAGACCACTAGGCACCAGCGATTGTGTGTTTTTTTTAATACATAAAGGTGGAGGCTGCCCAGAATGCCCACACACTCAAAAAAGTAATTCTGCCCCCCCAGAAGGCAGATCAGTGCAATAGCCCCTTATGTGTCCCTCCAGGGGGGACAGAAAGCCCACTAGGCACCATGCATATGTTTATAGGCATATCATCGAGAATCCCCAAAGGCATGGGTCATTCGTCTTTTTTAGGCACACGTTTTGGCTGCTGCAGTGATATTTTTATTCTTATCTACCCCAAGGTGGGGGCCCAAAAACTACTAGAAATCAGGGAGAGTTTGTGTGTGTGTGAACGGAAGTATGGCTGACGGGCTGTGGCTTGCACTTGGCTAATGGTGTCTGTGGACTCACGCTTGATGACGGTGTGCGTGGATTGGTGCTTCTCTGGTGGTTTGTGTAGAGTGACACTTGGCTGGCAGTGTACATGGACAGTCGCTTAGCTGATCATGTGCATGGATGGAGCTTGGCTGACGGTTGCGGGAAGGTGCTTGGCTGGCAAACGTATAGGTCTATAGTTGGAGGGGCTTGTTACTTCACCCTTTTTGTTTAATGGGACAATAACAGCTCCCTGCCATGTGGGGGAATTGGGTCAGCTTTTAGAATGCCATTAGGCACTGTATTCACATACGGGGACCAGATCGCCGGTTGAGACAAGAATAGATCGCATGGTATGCCATCCATCCCTGTGTCTTTTCTTTTTTCATTTGATTTGATGCCCAGTCTGTTTCAGCTTTAGTAAAGGGAAGATTGGTTACTCTGGTAGCAGATTCTCTGTTTTCTTCGTGGGTTGTTATTCCCACATTCCCACGCGCTCTACCCAGAGGGGAGCTGGTTACGTTTTTTTGCTGCTCCATACCCTTATACAAGCCCCTAAAATGGGTGACGCATATTTCAGGTTTTATCACTGGGTTTAAATGATTGGCGCTGCGTGGTTAATAGCTATTAATTTCCAGATGGTTTTACCACTCTCCATTTCTAGGGCTTCTGCAATTGTCAGCCAATTCATCTTCCCATTCCCTTCTAGCTCTGGAAAGTACAATTTTATATTGATTCCTTGCTTGGTGATTTGGGGTCTTATGCCCTTTTTGATATCTTTTAGCAAGTTGGATTTTTCTAAGCAACAGGTTTGATTATAACAGGAGGAACATTTTTTGAGGGAACCACCTTTCCTCTGTTCCTTCAAAAAACATGGCCTTACTAAATCCATGATTTTGCAATGTATAGAAACAAAGTTAACATTGCAAACATTTGTAAAATTAACATGTGAGAGTTTTTTTCACAAACAGATTAATTAAAAATGTAATATTCTTTACATTCATTGCAAATGCTACCTACTTTACATTTCTTAAATTATTGGTTGTAGCTCTTGGAATCTTAGTTATGACGGGTTCCAGTTTTATGTCTCTGAATGGGGCCTTGGAGAAGGTTGCAATTAATGCCTGGTAACTGTCGGGTGTAGGGACTGCCTTTACATCATAAAGATCTGACCATAAATCATTATCCATTAGTATGTTGTAAATTCTTCAGGTACCTAAGCCTCTGTTGAAAGTTGGACATGGTGGGCAGGCCACGGTCAATAATTAGATCTAGGAATTGAGTTCCTACTTTTAATATTTTGTTATGGCCGTAAAGAGGGGCCAGGGGCATTTTTATAGCTGCCATATGGATGGCTTCTAGAACATGCAAACTACGATTAGTGGAATTTGAGTGTTAATATCCCCCAACTCAATTCTTATAGCTTTCTGATTAAACTGCATTATCAAGTCACCAATTTTATTTATTGTAGGTGATTTGGCATTTGGAGGGACTGATCTAATATATATATATATATCTATATATATATTAAACAGGGCTATATATATTGGTCCTATTGGAGTTGTAATTTTAATTACACGGGCAAGTAGATTTCCTTGAAAGGAAAAGACCTCAAAACAGGAACAAATCTACATCTATCAGAAGTCCTCCTGATGGGTGCCATGCCAAGAAGGGACTGTGTTTTTACTAAAGGTCAGGAAACCAGGTCCGTATTGGGTTAATAGTCGATGTTTCCTAAAGAAATATGATGTGATGCATTTCCATAAATGTACCCCACTCTGGATCTAGTTATCATTTGGATCATTTTAGCACACTTCAGGTAACTGGGTTAATTTTACAAAAAGAGGAATGAATTTAGGTGTTTCGCCACTATCTAACATATATTTAAGGAATCTGACTTAGCAGTCTCCTTTACAAGAATTTATGAACAATACATTGTTATACATTGTGATATTTTTTGGGTCCTGTTACTTTATAGCTTTTGTATACTTTTGGTGTTTCCGTTCTATATTATACATTGCATTTATAATTCATTTCAATATAAGTATTTTTTGTATTAAAACATATCAGTGCAGTATTTTGAACTTTGATTCATGGAAAGTACAGTCCATGCAGCAATCATATTCTAGAGTTTAATTCACTTAGGTATCTTACATGCTGTGGTGGCAATTTATTAATGCATAATAATGCGTTTCATACATGTGGTACATTTTTTTATAAACTTCAAAGCCCGCCCGCCATCCGAATGACCCACAAGGTGTTTTCTTACTAAAACAAATATTAGCAATATCGCATGCTTTCTAGTGTAGTTAGTTTTGTATTGATCCTGTACTGGATTACATAGCTAAAACTGCTGCTGATTCATATAAAAAGGTTGAAGTAAAACTGCTGAGCTATAGCTCATTATCTTTGCCATTATTCTATGTCAACGTTCATTCAATCAATCAGGATTTATAAAGTATTGCTAATCACCCAAAAGGTTATCTAGGCGCTTGCAGATCCCTGAAGGCTCAATCAAATAGCCAGGTCTATGTGGGAAGGCTGTTCCAGGTTTTTTCTATGATGTAGGAGAAGGAGCATCCTCCAATTCCATTTCAGTGGATGCAAGGAGTTTGGGCAAATGATAAGGGAGGCGCAGTACAAAGTAATCTGTGTTAAACAGTCTGATGCTAGTCAGCATTGTTTACTCTGGAAAACTGTAGATAAATAGTAAAAATAATTGGTATTTTATGTGTTTTTATGTCAAGCATTTTTTGTTGGATCACTTTACTCTTTTTAATAAGCTTCAGAGTATTCTCTGCAAAGTTCTTGAGTTATTGATGTGCTAAAATAAATTCGAGTGAAAAGAAATTAAAACATAAATTGGATATCTTCATCTAAGAGATAGGTGTGCACTACAGAACCCAAACTTGTGGGAACCCCACAGTAGTATTAGGGATCTGAATAAAAGAAAGCATCAGCAATTTTTGAGATTCTGAAGATAGAGGCAATGAACTGCTTGGCTGGATGCAAATCATAAAGAAATGTGCATGGTTGAAACATATTAATGTTAAGAATATGGATACATACATAAAAACAATGTAGGTATGTTTGCCAAAGATTGAGGAACAAGACCATTTCAATTGAAATAGTATTGGTCTTCCTCTACATTGTTAAAATGTTCTATTTGTACTTTAATTGATGTCACTTACTAGCCCCTCACCATGCACACATCACAATATATAGTGCTTCAGTCAAGCAGTTAGAAAGTTATGTAAATTAACGGAGGGAATTGCATTACCAGTAGCACCTATATGTGATTAACTCTAAAGGGGACTATATGAACAGAGTCTGGAATAACAGATTCATTAGCGAATAAAACACAACATTTCTATGACATGTTTTGCATTATTAAAATGTGAATGTAAAACAAAGCCAGCATCCTTTCTAGTTTCTCTGGTAGAGTAGACACAGATGATAGGTTCTGGCATATGGTCACATAGGAGCACACAATTATGCAGAAAAGCTATGTGCAAGGTAAGGCAAATTACATAAAACCATTGCAATCAGAGAAGACTTACACTTTCAGTACTTCTAAACAAATTAGCAAGATTCACTCTTCTCAGTTTTTGTGCAACTTGGATTAAACATTTTATAAAACGACAATTCAGAATTGTTTCTATTGGAATGAAATATGCAATGATATCATGTCTGCAAGAATGGATGCCTTGGCTCTCAGAGAAGACCCCCTTCTCTCACGAGGCCCGGACAGATAGAGCAGGTTAAGGTCATTCTCCTCTGCTGCAAGACACAATCCTCATATGAATAGTTTTTTGTTCCAGAGCCCAGGTACAGAATGAGCATTTCCGGTCAGAAGGCCAAAGCGGTGCCTAATAACAGACTCCTTTAACTGCATGGACGATCTGACGTCGGAATACAGCTGCAATTTCAGGACTTTATATTTGTTTATAGCCGTCCAGGTGTGCTATCTAGTCAACAGACACCCTTTATCATTGACCACAGTGATTTTTTAATTATTCCATAGATTGGTTTTTTAAGGTCGCTTGTGGGAGTATTGTTTCCTATAATGTTTGAACCTCCATGTGGTCAATGGTGGGGTTTACGTACAGACCAGTATTTAGATTTTGGGGAATTTCATGCCAGAGGGCTTTATTCAGAGGGTTAACCAGAGTAGTTTCAATTCTTTCATGTTTTGATATATGCCCCTTTTCTGATGATTAGTTTAGTTTTACTAAGCCAAATTCAATTCTAATCGGAGCTGGAGATGCCTCATAATGTCTCACTTCCATAGAATAGACTTGAGACTAGTTTTGCAGCTTTTAACTTTAGAAGTGATGTGAAACCTGGGCCATCCAGGGATCTATGTACTCTTCAAAATACCAGGGTTAATGCACTGCCCTTTCATTGTTACCTCTTGCTTGTGTTGACTGAAGCTGCCAGTATCATCGAACAGGAAGCCAAGATATCTGTACGTTTTCTCCAATTTTAGCCGGTGATCTTGTAGATACTGTGGTTCTTTTTTGTGAACCTTGCTACACACTACCATCAATTGTTGATTTCAAGTCATGTTGTTATTCTCTGAGTAGTTGGATAATTTGTTAATGAGATCTTGTAGGCCAACTTTCATTTGGCTAAGGAGAATCACACCATCTGAGTCTAAAAGATTGGGGACATGGAGCTCCCCTAGCTTTGGGGAGTGGGCATTTCCCTCATGAAGGGCTATGGTCAAACCTGCAATAAACAGGTTCAATAAGTATGGCTCTAATACGCAACCTTGTTTCAGGCCCTGAAAAGTATATATTTTCGGGAATTAGAAGGACCCATCCCCAACTCTTACTCTTGTCCAGGTGTCTGTTAAAATATATTGACAGGTTGCAACAAGGAATTCAGGAAATATGATATAGCTAGAATGACACACCGGTGAAAAAAATGCATGCCTTTTGAGTTTCCAAAAAAGTAGTAATATGTCAATGAAGACAACTAGAAATTCTGAGGAAAAATATTGCATGAATAAACAGGTTGTGCCAAAACCAAGTCATTTACATTTCAAGAATCTACACTATCATAGTGTGCATGTTCTAGCCTGCTCATCACCGGAAACTATTTTGCTTCAACAATATCTTTCTCAGAGCTTCTTTCACCTCATTGTTCCGCAGGCTGTATATAACTGGATTCAGAGCTGGAATCAATATAGCATGGATGACAGCCACCACTTTGATCTTCTCTTCTGAATCTTTTGAATTGGGCATTACCTCCATGATCAAACAACTGCCAAAGAAAAGAAAGACACATGTGAAGTGGGAGATGCAGGTAGAGGCGGCCCTGCGTCTCCCAACTGTAGTGCTGATCCTAAGGATGGCTTTGACTATTTGGAAGTAGGAAACAACAATAACAAAGAGAGAACCTGCCACTAAGATGCCAGCAAATACAAACCGTAAGAGATCATTTAAAAAAAAGTCTGTGCAGGATAGATTGACGAGTACTGGATAATCACAAGCAAAGTGATTTATGATGTCAGGTCCACAAAAATACAACCGATAAAGGCAAATTGCATGAATCAGAGAATGAAAAAAACCTCCAATGTATGATCCTATTGCCAATCTTATACACAGATGTTTGTTCATCTTTACTGTGTATAGCAGTGGATTACTTATCGCCACATAGCGGTCATAAGCCATCACTGCTAGGAGGCAGAATTCAGTACTGGCGCATGCACTGAATAAGTAGGTTTGGGCTATGCAAGCAGAGAAAGAGATTCTCCTCTCTCCAATAAGAAAGCCAGCCAGCATTTTAGGAGAGAGAACAGTAGACAAAGAAATATCCACAAAGGAAAGCTGTGCAAGGAAGAAGTACATAGGCGTGTGAAGGAGGGTGCTGCACCAAACAAGCAGCAGGATGCTGATGTTACCCAGTAGAGTGAAGACATAGACTGAAAGGAACAGCAGGAAGAGCAGCATCTGCAAGTCCGGCTCATTGGTAAGTCCTAAGAGGATGAATTCAGTCACAAAACTTCCATTCCCAGGATTCATGATCATATACAATAATGTTGCTAATGTCAGCCTGTGAAATAAAAAAAGACAAAGCAGTATTATGAGCTAGATTGGCTGGAGAGTTTTCAAAACTTGAGCAAGTATTATTTGCAAACCATAGTGAATAAAGCATTTTTTTTGCAGCCCGTTTTTCTTAAAGGAAAACAAGATGCATTTAAAAAAAAACTTTAAAGTGTCATTTATTTACAGTAGTCAGTGGTGCGTGGGAGGACTGCCTGCTCTTTAAAAATATTTGTTTCAAAATTCATAGAAGGGAAGAATCTCCCCTTTTATGAATAGTTAACACCTACTTTGAGGTGCCAGTAAAAAAATAAAGTGGAGAAGTGTGGCTCAATGATTAGAGCGGCAGACCCTGATGCAGCGGTCTAGCCTGGGACCAGGGTTCAATTCCCCACCTCGGCAGGTCTTGGGCTCAAAATTCTACGGACCTGATAATTCTCGCCTCGGTGCCTATTCCAATTATGGAGTCCCACTCTGGGCAATAGCTTGCTTAATCTCCACAACAGCCCCCACAACGCTAAGGATGCCTGGCCTCCACCTTGGGGGTGCCCAGGAGTGGACGCCTCACAGGGAAAGCCAGGATGGGTTCCACAGTGGTATTCGTACAAGCGCCTTGAGACCCTTACGGGTGAGTAGTGCGCTATACAAGTATCAATTTACATTTAATGTTAACAACCGTCTTCCTGTTTCAAAATATTCATACATACCAATGCTATTCTGTATTTATAAAGGACACTCTTAACATGCCATTTCCAAATACTGAATCATAAACACAAATGGTGACTTGGTAAGAGTTACCGAATCACATAGTTTTGATTTGCACATATTTAAAAGCATTTTTGAGGTCCGCACACAGAGTGATTCTGTGAATTGACCCATTTCCGACTGTAAAAATGACTTGTATACATGGCCCTAGAATCCTGCTTAAAGTAAATTGCTGGGTAAGGGCTGCCAATATGCACAAGTTAATGACCAAGGCACCAGTGAACATCCACACAAAAAATAGGACACAAAAAAGGGTTGGCCTCCTTCCTTTTGGACAAAGGGCCATATTTATAGACATTCAGCGCAGAAAGTAACCTTTATGTGCTGCACTCTGTGACGTGAAAAGGGCAGGAATGCACCGTATTTTAAGGACTGCAACACATTCCTCCCTTTGTCACTGTTCTGGCACCACCTTGGCTGCCAAGTGCCGACGCAGTTAACCTTTCACCATGCTGCAAGGGTGCCTAGGTTGTAAGGAGGTTTGCTTTTTGTGCAGGATGGGGCACCTTCCTGCATATAAACAATCACCCTTTTCCCTGTAATTATATGTACAACTAATAGATTTGTGTTAACTTTATTGTATACCCTTGATTCTTTAGATTAAATATTTTGTATATCTTTCACATACACAAATATCCTGAATGTAATTCAATTTGTCACTATTTGGATAAATAATTTATTGTTGATCTTCAAAAAAGATGGCTTTAAATGACTCCCTTGTCAGCCATTTACTTTACAATATGTGAAGCAACTTGTGTTGCTAGTGTTTTCACCCTGCTCAGCGCATATGATAATGCAATGCACATTGAGTAGAATGTATGATGTACATGTGGTTTTACTATGCATGTTTTTACCACTCATACTTCGTGCACACTTTTAAAATGTTTAATTAGGAATACCATTGCCATGCAAATGACTAGCATGCACAATTTTGCCACGTATATCATGAATTCGGATTTTAAGTACTATTACTTTTATATGTTATTTAAATTTGTAATGTTGATTATATTTTAAAAAAAAATTTAAAAAACAGTAAATGCAAGAAAAAACTATGGGCCTCATTTATGAAAAGTGATGCATCGCTGCGTGAAAACAGCGATGCGTCACTTTTCACTGCGCACTTCTTGCGACACCAATGATGCGTCATATTTAATGTATGATGCATCATGTCGCAAGGACTTACAGATACGTCAGTATTTCTGACGCATCTGTAAGCGCAAAAGTGACGCATTGCTGGAGTGTGTCATAAAAGTGACGCAACTCCAGCAATGCGTCCTTTCACATGGGGAAAGCCCCATGTGAAAGGGCTTTCGTCAGTCTTACGCCTGCTGTGAGGCAGGCGCAAGATTTTGACGCAACAGCATCCTAAAAGTGACGCAGTGAAATCTCATACATTTCACTGCGTCTCTATTACGAGGCTTTTTGCGGGGGAACGCCCCCTCTGCATACATTATACCTGATGCAGGTATATTGTGGCGCAGGGGGTTTAAAAAGTGACGCATCTACCTAGATGCGTCACTTTTTAAATATGGCGCAACAAGGCGCATTTTGTACGCCGCTGGTGCGTCACAAAAAGTGACGCACCGGCGGCGCAAAACTGACGCAAGGCCTCATAAATAAGGGCCCATGTTTTAAATGCTGTATTTTACTGGAGTTCCACTCACAGAGTAACACTCCAACCTACACGTTTTTGGAGTTTCAAAACAGCAGAACGCAGGGTTAATAAGGTAATAGTATTATTTTTGAAACGTTGAGTTTATAAAATTCATTTCAATACATTTTATCTTTTGTGAGACAAAATTGTTTCTAACTAATATTATTTTGATATATTTTACTTTATTTTTATTATGTAAATTGTCAATAGAGTTGGAAAATTGTTAATAAATTATTACTCCTCTATTTAAAAAAATTACCCCAAAACCCTAAAAAGAAACAACCACCCAATATCATTTCCCAGCCCTCAACTCTAAAAGCACCATTGGGCTTCAATACCCATACCCACCCCTAAACCCTAAAAACACCTTCAATACCCAATACCCTTCCCCACCCCATAATCACACTATACATCTACCCACCCCTAAACCCTTGAATGCCTCTGTCTCTTACCTCCAGAAAAACCTCTGCACTCACTAGTGCATGAGTGCTTGTCAGATGTGAGGGTGAACACACGAACAATGGCAGCACCACAACTTACCAAATAGAAGAGACAGCACTCTCCGAAGAGCAAAGAAAAACGTGTTTAATTGCTTTGCAATATAAGTTGTGCATTTAAACATGTTTTCCTTCCCTCTTCCAAAAGTAAGGTCTCTTCTATTGGGGAAGTTGTGGAGCTAAAAAATATATATCCATTTTTATATTTAAAGTTAAAATACAAATTAAATCAATAACCTTAATATTAACACACTCATTACCTCTAAATCCTTTTTACAGGAATATATATAAATGTGGTGCCTGCCACATGGTGCACATATGTAGGGGGGGCACCAGAGGTACCCCCAAATCACAAAGCTTAGGGCCAGGTGGGAAGGGGGGCCCGCTACGGGCCCCCACTGTCCTTTCCTGACAGCCTTTTCATGGTGGGTAAACCGCCATGAAACAGCTGGTGGGAATGGAAATCATAATCCCTACTGTGGTTTCTGGCAGGCACTGCCACCATTGTAGGGATTGAAGTTCCCTCCAATGGTCCGATTGGCTTCTTGAGCCAGTCGGATCCCCAGCAGTCGTTCTCTACAACCTTTACCCATCTGGCCAATAGCCTAATGTTGCGATGGTGGTGGGACTTCCACCGATGGGTTGACCGTGTATGTGCCACCGTCATTGTACTCAGGCCCTAAGTTTTTATGCAAGTACTCTTATAGTGCAAAGAGACACAACGTACCTTCATTTGCTAACTGTTATAACGGCCTGCAAACCTTAGTTAACTATCACGAGTTGTATGAAACACTAAAGATACATCTCACATGTAGGCAGGATTTACTACGTTTTTGCATTTGGTTTGCTTCACTTTTGTGGCATAACCCCAATACAAACGTTTGCCATTTACTAAGCCACGCAAAGCCACAATGCAAACTTTGCATCATTTCACAAATACTATGTAAAGCAGTGCTTTGTGGTGGGTATGCGTTCATGGGTGTAGCATGAACATTCCCATGCATCCAACCATGTATTTTGGCGCAAAACCAGTTTTAGGAAGACTTTCTAAACCTGAGTTTGCTTGAAAATTGTGCACCTAGCTGACACAAAAGCGTAAGAAGGCGCAATATCTTTATTTCTCCACATTACCTCCTCTTTCTCTGTGTGCTGCATTCCAAAGGCCAAGTTCCTCTATAAGGTTATGGACCCTAAAGGGAACTTGCATTATCCTTATCATATTCGCTAGAGGGTATTTTACTCCATATAATAGAGGGTCACACCCTCTCCTTTCCCATAAATCACTTAAAACGCTGTTGCTTACCTCTTTCTTATGAAAGAGTGAGCATGTTTGCAAACATGAATAATTACAATATAACCTCTAGTGCAAAATTAAACTCATCAAAAATCTGTTTGTTTTTTGTTGCAAACAGATATTAGAAACAGTTCAATAGAAGTCAGTTTTTAGCTTTTCTCTGTCTATCTAATGAATGCAAAAAAGAAACATGTTTTCTTTGCTTGTCATTGTAAGCCAAAAATAGAGCAGAAGACAGAAAAGCAATCTTCTGTTTTTGTTGCTTTAAACAGCTACTTAAATTCTGTTCCATGCCCTGTCTTGCCTTTGACTCAACTGCTGGTTCGGGAAGCAGGTATTGTGATGTCAGAAATCGAGTGTAATACATTATTATAGTCAAGCTCCCTTCTTTGAAATAGGCCACTGGGTGCTTCACAAGTCTCTGATTATAAAGAAATCAGAGACTGCCTTTTATGGGATTATATATTCCCATGGATTATGAGTTAAATAGCAAACAGAAAGGGTGTGATGAATTATTCCTGCCTAACTCATCTCTCACGAGCTAAGTGATAACTTGGGCCCTCTTGTTCAAACATTTGGAGGTCATAAAAGGCCTGATTCGCAAAGAAGTATTTTGAATTATGCAAACCCAAATTGTTATTTGGGAATTTGGGAACTTGTTACTAAATCACTGGTTTTAAGATTCAGTATTTTTTTACGGGGTGTGTTTAGGACAATCCTTCCAAATACCGAATCAGTATAAATAAATATTTTGATATCATATTGCAGTTACAAAATGAAATGTGCTTTACAGACTGCTGAAAAGTAGTAGGAACTATTCACAACTAGGAAGAACAGCTTTCTGTGATGCTTCATGTGCTTTTCTCTCAAATTGATTAATGGGGAACGAATGTAACACCATGTAAGTATGTTAATCATGTGAATCACATATATACAAACAAACAAAATGCATATTTCAATGTATTTATTTAGTTATTTATTTACATTATTGGCTGTTTCTCTATCTTACCTTCCTTACTTGTTGTTAGATTGCATTCATTGGTGTTGTCTTCTCAGATATGAAAAAACCTGCCTTGATATCTCCAAATGTATTTCAGCATTGCTCGTGACTGCAAAAACACTGCAATGACCTAATGTAGAGAATGACCAATTACATAGAGTACAATACTGAGAGAGCCTTCAGCAGATCAGATCACAACTGACATGATGCTGCCATCATAATATATATATTACTCCTGCTCAGACAGGCACTATGCATAGACTGTGCAGTGTCTACACTGCTGCCCATTGCATGCATGAGGCATGGATTGCTCATTGGAAGAGGTTTGCTGCTCTCTGGTTAAAAATATATACCCTACTGAAGCAGATTTCTCTTTCCTTGTATCTGCTCAAACCAATTTCAAAATTGGATAATATATACTTTTTAGATGCATTAATTTAGACTCACTATTAGTGATAGTGTGTCCCTTAGGAGCTTGAAAATTGAGGAGACAGAATTCTGTCCTTTGAGTATTGATTGTTATTCATTCAACAGCTTCATATCCCAGTCGCATACCTAGTATGTTTTTACTTATTTGTCTGAATTCAACAGCAATTATTTTGTGTTTACAAAATGAATAGAGGAAAATGGAATGCAATATAGTGAACAATACAAAGAATGGGGAGACTAGGAGGCTAGGAAAAAAGAAAAAGGCATATCCAAATAGGGATAGTGGATCAAATTATATATTGTAATTGCATTTACATAGCGCTTACTACCCCTGACAAGGTGTTGAAGGTTTTTCGCTGAGTAGCGTGCTACCCCGAAACATTTTAAGGATTAGTGGTGTAGTGAAATATGAAAGTAATTTGAGCAGTGGATATGTTAGTCAGTAATGTGGATTGAAACGGATACCAGAGGGGCAGAACAGAGAAAAAAGGTTTGCATTTATTTAGTGCTTGCTTCCCCTGACAAGGTGTTGAAACACTTTTATGTGTGCTTTCACATCCCCTACAAGTTGGTGCCTCTTTCAATAACACCTAGACCAAATTCTAGGCCAGTGATTTATATGTTGGCCCTCCTGTCACCCAAAACTTGGTGTCACTTTCCATAACACCTATATCACATTCTAGGCCAGTGATTTACCTTCAATTAAGATTTGGGTGATACTGTTTTGCTTTAGGACTGTTGCCCTTGATATGATCTTATTAATACCCTTTTGTAGGCTAGCGTATTCACTTCCTATTGTTATATTTAGTGTAATTTTAGGACACGATTAAGGTCACCTAATTTTGTCCATGAGAAGACTCCAACAAGTTGCCCCATGTTAGAAAAGGTGGTGGATGTGAGCAATATGTTTTCTTACCATATAGAAAATGTCCTATGTGCAAGTTAATTTGGCACCATTTGTTTGCGTAACTTCACGTCCTGTTGAAGTGCTAATGTCTTTGTTTCCACTTCTGTTCAGCAGCTTTCCTCCCTGTTTTCCTTAGGATTCCGTTGTAGAAGTGTTTGTTTCTTTTTCCTAATTTTTCTTTATTGTCATCAAAAATGTTTTTACTGGCAATTAATGTCTTGACCATGACCTGCAAGAAGATAGCCCAGTAGGCTATGATTGTCTGCGGCATCTAAACTAGGTATGCAAATGGTCTAATCTGTTTGATCATTTTTGTTCAGATTTCATTGTACAAGCTGTAATTTTTACTGGATTCACAGGTCCCAGATACTAAATTTTGCAACTGAACACGTAGAATCTTCATCACATTAGCGAATGCAAACTACAATACCAACACTGCCAATGAAGTCACCAAAAGAATCAGAATGCTCTTCAAGACAATCAAGCCCTACATCAACCCTCTGCCTGGCCCTTCTATCCCACACTCCTTAAAAAAGTGCAGTGCATGTCTACCTATTTGTCAGTGAAAAATCAACACCACCAGATCGTACATTATAGAAAATAAAGCAGGTCACAATGAATGGCTTGCAGGAGTGGAGAAAGCACCTGGTGAGTAGATAAATGCTAAAATTTAAGATCTACTGGCCTGCCGCTAAACTGCAACAGAGACTGGAAGCTGCAGTGAAATAAGACATTGAAATAAAACCCTGGAAGTACTGGACAATTTTCTCTGTGTAAATAACCTAAATAGGAAAGCTAAATCATCCACAGCTACAACTCATGTTATACTCCTAACATAAGGATAAAAAACAGAAACTGCAAAGAACCATCGGACAGGCACAACAATCTAAAAATGAAGAAACTAATGTTGTAAGGAAAAGGTAATACTTCAACTGAAGCAATTAAAAAAACCTATATGGGAAGCAAAATGATTGACCAATGGAAAAAAGTAGGCATTCCTGCGCAAACTCTGCAAGGGACCTAATGTAATCAAATTTTACGAAAATGATATAGCTTATTGAAAACAGCAACCCTCGCAATGCAAAATAGGCTTTTTCCGGAAGGTTTATATATGTAATAAAGGCCACTATTGACCCACCAATCACAGAATGTGGATATAAATCCTCTGGAACCCTTAGGAGCATAATACCATAACAGATGCTGTGGTTTTTACTACCGGTTACCACTCAATTTCAATTTTGTCTTCACTGCAAGGATTTGATATCTACCCTACATAAAACAAGGTAAATCAATAAAAATCATCTAGCTATAGATGTATTGCCATCCTAGATGTAGAGGTCAACTACTATGCTTTATTGATCATAGCAGATTTCTGAGACTGGGCAATAATACAATATGATTTCCTGCTACCAAAGTGTCTATAATGCAAACAGTGGCATAATGGAGAATGTCATTGCCCTCTCCTAACTTTTTTATAACACACTAAAGACAGGTGAATTGCTTCACACCTGTTTTAAAGATTTGTGAAAAGTCTTTGATAGCATTCCTAAAAGCCTTCTATTGGCCAAATTGGTAATCCCTAGTAAAAACTTGAACAAAATGATTCTATTATATTGGAAAAATTGGATACAATTGAAGTTACCCTGACCAACAAGACACAAGTTAATGATGGGCTCAAGCAAGTCTGTGTGCCAGCGCCGCTTTTATCTGCTCTGTTTGTCACTGATAAGGAGAGGACAGTAGTGAGAACACAAACATGTTCGTCTATGATAACTGCCGTCAAATAAAGAATATGCAGTTGACTACATGATGTCAGCACCAATATTTGAAGGGCTTCTTCAAATATTGGTGTTGACTTCATTTAAGCTGTATTATACTTGCGTACTGCTGCAACACTTGTTAAACAATCTTCAAAGCTATTTTGAATATAATAATCTTGGAATAGCCTTTGAGATAGCAAAAATACTAATCTTTCCAAAAAATGGGAAACCATAGTTGTAGGGAAGTTGTGAAACCACCGCATTTCAAGTACCCCACCTTACAAATACTTAGGGGTGAAACTCGAATCAACAGGTCAACATATAGCCCATGTGCAAGATCTGAAAAAGAGAGAGTCAGGCCTAAGGTTCACACTAGCCAAAATAGCATAACATGTCACTGAAACTACAGTTAAACCATTACAAAATGTACCAAATGCAAAAAAAGTGTGTGTGCATGCTTGTGTGCAACATTTCACTTACAAAATGCAATTTTTTGCATTTTTCTTGCGAACTTAAAGATGATGGTAATTTGCGATTCCTTAATGCAAAGTCACATTCTGAGAATTCTTCATGCATTGCATTTGGGGAATCACAAATTGCGATTACCTAACTGCATTCGCAAAATGGGTAGTCTCAAATTTTTGGATTACCTATTTTGCGAATGGCTGTGGGCTTGATGCATCACAAAAGTCTAATTACCAATCGTAAAGGTGTTGATTCTGCAAATCGGCTCGTTTGCGACCGTTAATTAGCGTGATGCATGTACCCCTAAGTTATTTAAACAAGAATCATTAAAGCATGACAAGGTAATGTATTTTTAAAGTATGTGTGTTTTCTAAAACAAAAAATTAAATGAGGCTTTGTTTAAACAACTCAAGTCATCCTAAGCGGCCGCTCCCCCCACACTCCCTGGCCTCTGACTCGATCGTGATCCTCTTGTGAAGCTCCTCACTGGTGTGCAGAGTCCGGTATCGTAGGCTTGAAACTAGTGCTTTGACCATTATATAGCGCCGAGTCTCGCCTGCTGCTGTGAATATTAGTGCGACTTTGTTTTGCTTGCAGCTGCTGCCATTCTCATATTTTGCATTGCGTGCTGGCTTAACTGTGTGCATTAATTGTATTCAATAGTGCCTTGTGACTATTGAACTGTGCCCCCGTTTAACTCTCCACTCTCCATTTTGTTTATTGTGTATTCCCCTGGCCCGCCTACCCTCCCCGCTACCGCCTCCAAGCTGCCCCTCCCACCCACGAATGGAGAGCTTACCTCCTCCTCGTCGAGGCTGTGACCGTCAGGATTTCATCCTAAGCGGCCGCTCCCCCCACGCTCCCTGGCCTCTGACTCGATCGTGATCCTCGTGTGAAGCCCCTCACTGGTGTGCAGAGTCCGGTATCGTAGGCTTGAAACTAGCGCTTTGACCATTATATAGCGCCGAGCTTCGCCTGCTGCTGTGAATATTAGCGCGACTTTGTTTTGCTTGCAGCTGCTGCCATTCTCATATTTTGCATTGCGTGCTGGCTTAACTGTGTGCATTAATTGTATTCAATAGTGCCTTGTGACTATTGAACTGTGCCCCCGTTTAACTCTCCACTCTCCATTTTGTTTATTGTGTATTCCCCTGGCCCGCCTACCCTCCCCACTACCGCCTCCCAGCTGCCCCTCCCACGCTCCGCCCCCTCAACTATCCATATATGACAGATGTCTAAACGTGCAGCGTCCACGCGATGCGGACGCGCCAAAGGTGCGCCAAAGGTAAGCCCGTCTACGCCCGTCCGTGCCAAGACCGTGCCCAGCACCAGACCGCCTGGTTCCCGTACCACCCACCCCTCCCGCATTACATACGACGCCTCCACCCTCTTAGCACTAAACCCCGGCTGACTCCCCAACTGCGCCCAAGCCGCACCTGGACACACCCATGGACCCTTCACTTGCAACTCCTGCAAGTATGACGGCACCAAGACCAACTCCACATCCACAAACACCAAACAGAGATCTGACACCAACCACCTAAAATGCATCTTGCTCAACACCCGCTCGGTCCACAAACACGCCATCGACCTTTGGAATCTACTAGACACCATTTCTCCGGACGCCGCCTTCCTAACAGAAACTTGGATGAATGCCTCCTCAGCTCCAGACATCACCATAGCCATCCCGAAAGACTACAAGATCATCCGAAAGGACCGCACCAAGCAAACAGGAGGAGGAATCGCCATCGTCCATAAGAATTCCATCCGCATCTCAACCAGCTCAGACGTCAACCTCGCTAGCGCCGAACACCTTCACTTCCAGATCCACACCGACCCCAAGACCACACTCAGAGGCACACTCCTCTACAGACCACCAGGACCCCGTGCACAATTCTGTGAAGACATCACTGACTTCATCACCCCTCACGCCCTCCCCTCCGAGGGCTACATTCTACTGGGACACCTCAATTTTCACCTGGAAAAGAACAACAACAGCAACACCACCACTCTTCTGGTCAATCTCGCCAACCTCGGACTCAAACAACTAGTTAACACCCCCACCCACTGCGCAGGACACACACTCGACCCTATCTTCACCTCCAGCAAGCACATCTCCTTCAGTCTCACCACAGCTCTCCATTGGACGGACCACAGCTGCATTCACTTCACCTACAAAAAGACCACAATCCACAACCACCCTCAACCCACTCTGCGAAGAAACTGGAACAAAATCACCATCGATCAGATCTACACATCGCTTCTTCAAAACCCCCCAGCCTATTCGTCAAACCCTAACCAAGCAGCCATCAACCTCACACAATGTCTAACTCACAGCGCCGCCAACCTAGCACCCTTGAAAAAACGTCAAATCAAACTAGGCAGCAAAAACGCCCCCTGGTTCAACGATGAGCTTAAGAAATCCAAGAAACTCTGTCGCTCCCTCGAGAAGGCCTGGAAAAAAGACCCAAACACCAGCACCAGGGACGTCTTCAAAAACGCCACCCGCATACACCACCAACCGAACCGGAGAGCCAAGAAAGCCGCATTCAAAGACAGACTAGACAACAACGCCCACAACAGCAAGGAATTATTCAACATCATCAAAGAGTTTACCAACCCCACTGCCAACTCCAACAACATCACTCCCTCTCAAACCCTTTACGACTCCTTAGCTTCGTTCTTCCACGACAAAATCGCGGACATCCACAACAGCTTCAACAACCAACCCGAAGACCAACCCACCTAACCTTCTGCCTAACCTGCACCCCCCTTGAACATCCTTAAAGACTGGAACCCAATCTCCACTGAGGACACCATCCGCCTGATGAACTCCATCCACTCAGGATCCCCCACAGACCCATGCCCCCACCACATCTTCAACAAAGCAGACTCCATCATAGCACCACACCTCCGAGACGTCATCAACTGCTCCCTCAACTCTGCCACCTTCCCGGAAAGTTGGAAACATGCCAAACTCAGTGCCCTTCTAAAAAAAAACACAGCTGACCCCACCGAACTCAAAAACTACCGCCCCATCTCGCTCCTTCCATTCCCGGCCAAAGTCACAGAGAAAGCAATCAACAACCAGCTCGCCGCCTTCCTCGAAACCAACAATTCCCTCGACTCCTCACAGTCCGGCTTCTGAGCCAAACACAGCACTGAGACCGCACTCATCGCAGCAACAGACGACATTCGAACTCTACTGGACAATGGAGACACAGTTGCCCTCATTCTCCTCGACCTCTCCGCAGCCTTCGACACAGTCTGTCATAGTACCCTGTTACATCGCTTTAGAAACATCGGAATCCAAGGAAAAGCACTGGAATGGATCACCTCGTTCCTTGCTGGAAGAACTCAGAGAGTCCGCCTCCCACCGTTCAAGTCAGAGGCCTCTGAAGTCATCTGTGGCGTGCCACAAGGATCCTCACTCAGCCCCTGTAATGGCAGAGTTTTTGGCTTTATTTAGCAGTGATATAGATCATTAATCTTGCTCGCATCTAGTATAGGTATTCTTAGCCTATGTTGGCCCTTTTAAGCCCTTTTTCCAGGCCTAGAAGAGGATAGCTGCTTAATATGCCTTTATTCTTGACTTTAACCTGTCTATTGCCTATTGGCTTTGACATATTAGACACATTGGTATGGTTTATGTAGGTATTCTGACAGAGCTAAGGAGCATTTCACCCCTTTTCAGGCCTACAGGCTTAGAGCTAGAGAGACTCCATCTTGATGGAAGCAGAGAGGCTTTTTAGGGTAAAGGCAATGTTTATAGTTAAGGCTGTTGTGTGCTAGAGGAAATCCAGTTAGGACTGCTTCTTATCCGAGAAATGTGTTTTTCTCTTGGGCCCAGACGTAACATGCAGAGGCGCACTGCGGTTGCGTGGAAGCCTGGGAGCTGGCACAGGAATTCGGTAGGAGACAGCCCTCCTGTGGAAATTTCCATGAGGAAACAGCATTCTATATTTGTGAAGTGCAGAGGCGGAGTCAGTCAGTCGAGGAGAGGGTCGAGGAGAGAGTCCAGCAGAGAGTCAAGCAGAGGCAGTCGAGTGAAGGTGGCGGTGCCAGAGAGTCGTGTTAAGGTGGAGGAGTGGAGAGCAGTGGAGTGGAGTTGGCAGAGAGAGAGAGAGGGTTCAATCTGGAGAAGAGCTGAGTCGAATAGTGAGCTGGAACTGAAGAAAGCAGTCAGAAGCAGTGCTTATCAGGAGGAGGTGTGAATAGCTGGAGTCTGAAGTAATGCCTTTTAGAAGAGATAGAGGAGAGCTCGTGGACTAACCTATGGAAGCAGATGGAGTTAATTGGACATTGGCGCAGAGACAGAGTGAATAAGCTAGTGGAATGAACGGTGATCAGAGCGGCAGGAACCATTAAGATTGAAGACGGAAGGTAGAGACAGTCCGTGTGGGGGAGAGGAGTCCAGAGACCGAGTGATCAGCGCAGAGGTGTACCCAAGAGTGCAGGAGAGAGAGAGAGTCTGAGATGACCCAAGGCACAGACGAGAGAGGAACCCAGATGACAGCTAGAACAAGACTACACACTAATAAGGTGAAGGCGTTCCTGTTATATTAATTTACTTTACACTTGCATCTTAATCTTATCTTTATTCCCTGGGCTTTTGCATTGCTAATCTTTTCCCTTTCAGCGGAGTGTTCCTGTTATGTGTAATCCTTCTCTTTCAAGTGGTGTGTTCTACCTATAGTCTTTGTCAGTTATATATATCTGTATATGTGTATTTTATTAGTGTAATAATAAACATCCCCATAACTATAGTGCTTGAGTTCTTTCATGATAAAGTTATCCTGGCTTCAAGCCAGTTGCTGTTGAGCCACTGATGGATCAAAAAGGGGGGTAGGAGCGCTTAAATCAAGAGACAACTCAGTCAACTGGTGTGTAGCCCCTATTCTTGTTCACTGAAGGTAAATGTAGCTCCTAGGTGAATACTAGGCACGTGAATGGATGAGTAATCCCAATCAGGTAAGTGGTGATCACATAAATAGGGAGTGAGTGAACCTTTGATGCCAAGAGCAGAGAGTACATTATATAATCTGGAACTATATTCAAAGTCATTATTGTAGTTTCATCCCGAGTAGACAGCTGAGATAATATCCCAATATATATATATATATGTATAGGTGTTCATAGGAATGTGGTCGTCGTTGATATGCGGCGTTAATGAGAGCGTTGGGGGGGATACCAACGTGGAAACCCACCGGATTGTGGCTTGAATAAGTGAGAACGCCAGGAAGGATACTGGCGCGTAGTTTCGCAGGATCGCGAACAATTTGGAAAAGGGAGCATTGGGTTCTGCAGGCCCGTGTGTAGACGCACCAGATTGTGTGTCAGATCTGCCCTAGGGTAGAACGGTCTGGGTCAGGGTGGCCGCGAGACCAACTGATGTGAATAAGTGTGGTGTAGGGTATGGATATCCCTAGTAATCAGTGAGTATTCTTAGTATCCCTATAGATTTAGTGGTGTTCTTAATAATATGAGCTTGTATATTGCGAGTTCCCCATCTTCAGGTAGGTACCAGGTGCCTGGATAGGTGGTCCTGAGGAGGGAAGGTGATTACGTTCTGGCTGGGTTGGAGGGGCCCCTGGGGGCTGATCCCACCTACTCAGAAAATCCAGCCATTACATTTTGGCGTAGTCGGACAGTTTACGAAGCCTGTGTGACCTTACCATGTGCTTAGAGAGGTTCCTGGCCATGTGCTTAGAGAGGTTCCCATGTGTTGTGGGTGAGTGCCATGAACGCCATTACATCTGGCGTCTACGAACAGTTTACGAAACCTTTGTGACCTTACCATGTGCTTAGAGAGGTTCCTGGCCATGTGCTTAGAGAGTTTCCCATGTGTTCTGAGGGAGTGCCCTGAACGCTAGTTCCATCTGGCGTAATGTTGCAGTTTATGTAGCCTGTTAGACCTATAGGCTTGAACAGTTGCAGCGTGAGGAGATTGCATTACATCATGGCATTTGGCTTATTCAGTGTGGAAGGAATGGTTTTCATCTTGGTGTTTAAACTGTCAGAGTTGAAGGATGGCATTACATGAGGAAGCCAGTTACATCTTTGTGATGGTCCAATTGTATAAATGTGTGTAAAAAGTGCTTTTAAATTGCCCATTAAATTGCTTGCTGCATCTGCTTATGCTGTGCAATGTGAAATGTGTTCATTTTAATATGATCTGTGGAGTTTTTTGAATATAGCTCCTTGTAAATATGACTTGTGAATAGCGCCATTTTAATGTGCCTTATGAGGTGCATGTTCTCATGTTGATCTGCTGTGTTGCTTGTGAATGGTGCTTTGGATATATTCCTTGTGAAAAGCGTGTCGTTTTTTGAGTTTGTTTATTGTCTTGTAAATATGACTTTTGAATAGCGCCATATTATTGTGGCTTGTGAGGTGCATGTTCTTATGTTATTTTGTTGTGTTCCTTGTGCATTGCGCCTTGGAAATGTTGTTTGTGAATGGCTTGTCTTGTAAATATGGCTTGTGAATAGCGCCATGTGGTCATGGCTTGGACAGGGCATGTTCTCATTACGTTTGGCAGGAGAGAGCTGGATCTCTCTCGGGTGCTTGGGGATAACGTTTTTGAAAATATGTGTGTGTCATCTGTAAACGTGAAGAAATGTGCTAATGATTTTCCCATGTATAAAGGGACGTTGGGAAATGTTTCTATTTGAGCTGCCAAAGGGTTAATATCTTGAGTTGAGATGGCAGCCTTTATTTTTTACATGCTGTCAACATGCATGGTTATCTGACCTGACTATAAAAGTCAGTGAATTATTTTAAGGATTATTTGATGGTTTGATTTTGACTTTTTTTTTTGATTCCTTGGTCAGCCTACGTGCTTTGTCAGTTTCTTGACGGAAAGGTAACATCTTGTGTTTTGAGAAGGGTTCTGTTCATTTCACATTCCTTTTGAAATGCGTCTACGAATTTGTGTGGGTTTGCCTTGAAACTGATGTGGTTATAAATCAACCAGTGGATTACGGAGAAAGCTGTGTTCTTTTAAAATGAGTGAAATGTTAAAAAGATGGCCCGTTAGAATGCATGCTACGGGCTGTTTTCATTAATTATTTCTTTGAGGGGTTTCCATCTAGACAGGAATGTGATGGTTGCAATAATAATAGGTTTAGAATAATAAATCTTGCCCGACAGTGCGTGGTAACATGTGCTTTTAATTAGTGGAATGCAACCATGTGCCTTTGAAAAAATGTTAAAATGTAACATTATTATTTTCCCAAATGTGAATTAAAATGTATGCTTTTATAAATGTGTCATCAAAAAATTAACTTAAATACAATGTTGAAATGTATCTGCATTTTATGTTGTTTTACAAATTATTTCTCTTTGACAAATGGACCATGTTACTTCGTTTTTTTCCCAAATGCAGAATGTATAATTTGGTGTGCAAAAGATAGTTGCCCCTTTTTAAATAAGTGCCCATATTTTAAGTGTCTTGCCTTTAGCTGAATTAGTCAGACAAAAGTCTTTTTAGAAATTGCAGCTTTTAATTGGCAGTACACTGTAACAGTTAGTTTGAGAATAAGGCCATGAGAACAGGCAAAAGGAATTTGTTTTTCGACCTTGGCAGACCAGCTGGTCTGTGCAGACGAGTTTCTTCCCTTCATTCTGCTGGTTTCGATCACGTCCCAGTTTGTTATGATTGGCTACAGTTCAATTTTCTTCCGCGCACAGCTTGTTTATTTAAGGGCGGGGTGGCCTGGCTCTTCCCTTGGTGTTAGTTAGTGTAGTGAGCCTGAGCGGGCTTCTCTAATCTGGAAAACTGGGAGGCTTGCAGTGCCCTGCTGAGGCTGAGTGGCTCATCACTTGGCGGTAGTCCAAAGTAGCGTCATATTGTAGCCTGGCTCCTGCTCTGAAGGGAGGGGCTGTCCCATGAAGGATTAGTGTATGAAATAGGCCCTTCTGCCTGTGTATGTAAACAATTAGATTTTGCCCAAACTAATAATAATACATATATGATTTTAATTATGTCTTGACTTTAGAAATATGTTTTTAATTAATTGAGTTTTTTTTCCCAACACTGAAAGGCACCCGGGGTGCTTTTTAAATGGAAAATTTTATTTTTGCAAGAATAATGATACTTGTTCTCTTGTTTTTAGGATGGCTGTGGTTGTGGTTCTGTGTGGGCCCGTCCCCCTTTCCACTTCCTTTTATTTATTTTAGCTTTTTATTTTCATGTTCTTATTTTAGTTTATTGTTTTGGATGATGGAACCAGACCAGACCAGACCAGATCGGAAGGGTGATGGATGGCCGCATTAGAGGAAGTGTCCGGATACCGAGGATGCAGGGTGGTGGCCTACACTGAAGACTTTTGGACAGAATTTTAAAAAATGGATTTGATGATTAATTCCTTGGCCTGCAATTTTGACATCACTACAAGCAGGCCCCACTTTTAAAGAACAAAAAAAAAAATAATGTTTTATTTGTAACAGTATTATAAAAGAATTTGGACATTGAATAATCCCTTGGACAATCAGGCCCCACTTTTAAAGCAAAAAAACGTGCCACCTATTATAGTTTTTCTGTTTTCTTCAAAACAGTTTGTGAAGGACTTTTTTTTGAATGATGGCGCACACATGTGCTCCACTGTGTGATTTAAGCTTGATGTTACACTAGTTATCTTGTAGACTGGGGTTGTAGTTTTTTTTACTGTTCTTGCATTTTCACCTTGATTGATCAAAGGGTGGTTACCTTAAAATTTGGATTGTTCTGGGTGGTGTGTCTTTTAGTATGATTATGTGTTAATGTTTATCCAGACCTTGCAACAGTTTGTCATGTTTATTTCTCAGATTTCACTTTAAATTGACTAATGTCAGCAGGTAGGCCTCATTTAGGCCTATTGTTATTTTCATCTCATATATTAGCCCCTACACCAATAGTTTCATGATTCATCATTAGCTTAAGTTGCCTATAGTACGTAGGGCTCATTTAGGCCCTTTCTTATTTTCTCATTAGGAGTTGAAACACATTTAGCCTTAAGTTGTCCGAAGTAGGCCCCATTTAGGCCCCTTGCTGTTTTCATTCAACACATAAGTCCCTACATCATTAGATTTCACCAGTTATCATTGAAAGTTGAGGCACATTTAGTTTGAGGACGCTTTGGTTAGTTTCTGTTGTTATCAGATTCAAACTCAGATATGTTTCAGCATTCAGGTCAAGGGTGCTTTGATTTGTTTTTAGGTTTCTATTCCCTACAATTGAGTTTCAGGTGGAATTTCTTTGAGTTGTCATTGTTTTTAGGGAGTTTTTTAGGTTTTGATTTGTTGATAGATTGTGTTGATGTTTGTTTGTTTAGATGTTATTGTTTATAAAGATGCTCGCAAGATAAGGATCTAAGGGTGGAGTGTAATGGCAGAGTTTTTGGCTTTATTTAGCAGTGATATAGATCATTAATCTTGCTCGCATCTAGTATAGGTATTCTTAGCCTATGTTGGCCCTTTTAAGCCCTTTTTCCAGGCCTAGAAGAGGATAGCTGCTTAATATGCCTTTATTCTTGACTTTAACCTGTCTATTGCCTATTGGCTTTGACATATTAGACACATTGGTATGGTTTATGTAGGTATTCTGACAGAGCTAAGGAGCATTTCACCCCTTTTCAGGCTACAGGCTTAGAGCTAGAGAGACTCCATCTTGATGGAAGCAGAGAGGCTTTTTAGGGTAAAGGCAATGTTTATAGTTAAGGCTGTTGTGTGCTAGAGGAAATCCAGTTAGGACTGCTTCTTATCCGAGAAATGTGTTTTTCTCTTGGGCCCAGACGTAACATGCAGAGGCGCACTGCGGTTGCGTGGAAGCCTGGGAGCTGGCACAGGAATTCGGTAGGAGACAGCCCTCCTGTGGAAATTTCCATGAGGAAACAGCATTCTATATTTGTGAAGTGCAGAGGCGGAGTCAGTCAGTCCAGGAGAGGGTCGAGGAGAGAGTCCAGCAGAGAGTCAAGCAGAGGCAGTCGAGTGAAGGTGGCGGTGCCAGAGAGTCGTGTTAAGGTGGAGGAGTGGAGAGCAGTGGAGTGGAGTTGGCAGAGAGAGAGAGAGGGTTCAATCTGGAGAAGAGCTGAGTTGAATAGTGAGCTGGAACTGAAGGAAGCAGTCAGAAGCAGTGCTTATCAGGAGGAGGTGTGAATAGCTGGAGTCTGAAGTAATGCCTTTTAGAAGAGATAGAGGAGAGCTCG
This sequence comes from Lissotriton vulgaris, assembly GCF_964263255.1. Taxonomy (NCBI): domain Eukaryota; kingdom Metazoa; phylum Chordata; class Amphibia; order Caudata; family Salamandridae; genus Lissotriton; species Lissotriton vulgaris. The sequence continues at coordinate 219,957,787 of NC_141686.1, read as the reverse complement.
TGGACTAACCTATGGAAGCAGATGGAGTTAATTGGACATTGGCACAGAGACAGAGTGAATAAGCTAGTGGAATGAACGGTGATCAGAGCGGCAGGAACCATTAAGATTGAAGACGGAAGGTAGAGACAGTCCGTGTGGGGGAGAGGAGTCCAGAGACCGAGTGATCAGCGCAGAGGTGTACCCAAGAGTGCAGGAGAGAGAGAGAGTCTGAGATGACCCAAGGCACAGACGAGAGAGGAACCCAGATGACAGCTAGAACAAGACTACACACTAATAAGGTGAAGGCGTTCCTGTTATATTAATTTACTTTACACTTGCATCTTAATCTTATCTTTATTCCCTGGGCTTTTGCATTGCTAATCTTTTCCCTTTCAGCGGAGTGTTCCTGTTATGTGTAATCCTTCTCTTTCAAGTGGTGTGTTCTACCTATAGTCTTTGTCAGTTATATATATCTGTATATGTGTATTTTATTAGTGTAATAATAAACATCCCCATAACTATAGTGCTTGAGTTCTTTCATGATAAAGTTATCCTGGCTTCAAGCCAGTTGCTGTTGAGCCACTGATGGATCAAAAAGGGGGGTAGGAGCGCTTAAATCAAGAGACAACTCAGTCAACTGGTGTGTAGCCCCTATTCTTGTTCACTGAAGGTAAATGTAGCTCCTAGGTGAATACTAGGCACGTGAATGGATGAGTAATCCCAATCAGGTAAGTGGTGATCACATAAATAGGGAGTGAGTGAACCTTTGATGCCAAGAGCAGAGAGTACATTATATAATCTGGAACTATATTCAAAGTCATTATTGTAGTTTCATCCCGAGTAGACAGCTGAGATAATATCCCAATATATATATATATATATGTATAGGTGTTCATAGGAATGTGGTCGTCGTTGATATGCGGCGTTAATGAGAGCGTTGGGGGGGATACGAACGTGGAAACCCACCGGATTGTGGCTTGAATAAGTGAGAACGCCAGGAAGGTTACTGGCGCGTAGTTTCGCAGGATCGCAAACAATTTGGAAAAGGGAGCATTGGGTTCTGCAGGCCCGTGTGTAGACGCACCAGATTGTGTGTCAGATCTGCCCTAGGGTAGAACGGTCTGGGTCAGGGTGGCCGCGAGACCAACTGATGTGAATAAGTGTGGTGTAGGGTATGGATATCCCTAGTAATCAGTGAGTATTCTTAGTATCCCTATAGATTTAGTGGTGTTCTTAATAATATGAGCTTGTATATTGCAAGTTCCCCATCTTCAGGTAGGTACCAGGTGCCTGGATAGGTGGTCCTGAGGAGGGAAGGTGATTACGTTCTGGCTGGGTTGGAGGGGCCCCTGGGGGCTGATCCCACCTACTCAGAAAATCCAGCCATTACAGCCCCACCCTCTTCAACGTATACATGAGCCCCCTCGTGACCATCGCACGCCAACACAACCTCAACATCATCTCCTACACTGACGACACTCAACTGATCCTCTCACTCACCAATGACCCTAACACCGCCAAAACCAACCTACATCAAGGAATGAAAGAAGTAGCAGAGTGGATGAAGCTCAGCCGTCTGAAACTGAATTCAGACAAAACAGAAGTCCTTATCTTAGGTACCTCCCCCTCCGCATGGGACGACTCTTGGTGGCCAGCGGCCCTTGGAAAAGCACACATCCCGACGGACCACGCACGGAACCTGGGCGTCATCCTGGACTCCTCACTCTTGATGACCAGACAAGTCAACGCCGTTTCATCATCTTGCTTCAACATTCTTCGCATGCTCAAAAAAACATTTCGCTGCATCCCCACCGAAACTAGAAAAATGGTCACCCACGCACTGGTTACAAGCCGCCTGGACTACGGAAACACCCTATACGCCGGTACCACCGCAAAACTTCAGAAAAAACTCCAACGCATCCAGAACGCATCAGCCAGACTCATACTAGACATCCCGCGTAAAGATCACATTTCTAATCACCTGAAAGACCTCCACTGGCTCCCTGTCAATAAGAGGATAACATTCCGCCTCCTCACCCACGCACACAAAGCACTTTACAAACATGGACCCGAATGCCTCAACACGCGAGTTTCCTTCTACACCCCCTCCCGCCAGCTACGCTCTTCCAACCAAGCCCTTGCTGCTGTTCCACACATCAACAAAACCACCATGGAAGGAAGATCCTTCTCCTACCTGGCGGCTAAAACCTGGAATTCACTCCCTATTCACCTCCGCCTCACTCAAAACCACCTAGCATTCAGAAAGCAACTTAAAACCTCGATATTCGACAAGTAATTGCCCTCCCTCCTCAAGCGCCTTGAGACCCTCTGGGTATGTAGCGTGCTATACAAATTACTTGACTTGACTTGACTAAATTGATAAGGCAGGTTACATGATGTAAATTATGCAAGGCATTCTTCTTCACAAGAAGAAACATTCTGCTGTTATCTGAATGTCAAACTGGAGTTCTCAGAGCAAGCTGAGCCATGAGCTACATGAGTAGTAGCAAGCACCTGACTAAAGCCTGAGAATATCAAAGCCTCATGTTTTCATTTTGCAGCACGAAAGGTCTGCAAGTCACTTTTTAAAAGCAGTTTAATGTCTGAAGCCCAAAGCCAGGTTGCCATTAGTAATGCTTAGTTCTATAGGAAATGTTTATGCTCTTTCATGGACATATGTCATAATGTATGAAAACATTTCGACTGTATATATTCGACTTCAGGTATGTTCTTCTGCCCATCACACTTTGCTCAATACCTTGATTTTAATCGTAATCTTCAGTGTGGTAGTTATATCTTTTGTCACACTTTGACTTTGGAGGAGAAGTGGGTATAAAGGGTAAAGGTTAAAAAAATTAATGTAGGAAACAATTTCAACCTATTTAATTCCCCGGTATTGTCTGATTTTTGGACCTTTACAGTGAGTGAGTCTCACAAATTGAGTGTCACTCATGGTAAATTCTATGTTTATGAACTGAGAGGGCCAACTATCTTTGTCCACCCATTAGGATATGAGAGATTGCTGTGCAGCTTGGGCATGAGACTCTGGCCTGTTTAAAGTTAACAAGTGATGAAATGATGGTGTACCTGGCGCACTCTTTGTTTGTTGTGCTATTACGATACGTGTGCAATGTTGTGTAAATGCCTACTGAGCATAAATAAAATGACTTTAGAGGCCCAGCCCCTCAAGGGCGACTGGGACAACAACATGCAACAACGACAGATTGAAAAATAAAACGTTCAATGCTTTTAGTCCATATTCATTTAGATGAATTTTTTATATATTTCTCAATAAAGTTCAAAGAAAAGTTTTACATCATTGTTATTTTCCACATTATTTGAAATGTTACAATCATCATTAAAGTATATACATTATTGATTTCACACCCAATGCATTTCGAGACCTGAGTCTCTTCTTCAGGGGTATAGCTGCAAAAGAAATTGTATACAATGAGACCAATGCATTTGCAAGAAAGGTTTTTGTTCTATAGAAATCAGTGGATAGGCCCAATCACCAACACCAGTGTGACAAGCCACCTTGACCAAACTTACTGAAAATCTTCAATGCAATCCTGTTAAATGAAATAAGCCAACAATTGAAACTAAACATCATACTCCAACTAGATAGTTGCCCAAATGTAAACATTCAACAGCGTAAACAAAATCTCAATACCTTCAAATACTAGTGTAAATCCTGATACTGATGGAAATTATCTTCAGTAGATCTGGCACTGAAAAATTATAATGGCACCAGTCAGAGTCTTAGAGTCGAAACAGAGAATGATACCACAAAAAAAACAAGCGTAACCTTACCTAAAAGAGTTATGATGATAAACATACAACTCATTGATCTGTAGAAAAAGCAAAGTGATGGACACTTAGTTGTGTGGGTTTCAAGTTCTAAAAGTCAGCTGTCATACCGTGAAATAAAATATACACATGAGCATGTGTATAAGCAACATAGATCTTACCTACTCGAATAATAGTAGGAACACTGTAGCCAGAACGTTCTGAAACAAAGAATCAAAAGAAAGACTCTAATTTCTATACACTACGGAAAAGTAACAAACTGCTTCGCAGTTATCTCAGCGAAAGTTCCTACCTGAAAAGTACGGGTCTCAGCCTCCCTCCGTCAGTCCTATTTGCACGCGAACAGCGCCATACTGCAAGATCGCGTTGTGAGCCCGTGGATATTCCTTCCGTGTCACGTGATCGCGGTGAAGGGATTCAGTGATATAGAAAGCGGACTGTTATGGATCCGGTCCTTCGTATATATGAGCAATATGTTACTAGAGTATTGAAGAGAAAATCTAACAGAACCTAACAAAACGGTAATATCAAGGAAGATGAATATGAATTTTTTAAATATGAAGAAGGCAATCGTTACGAGTACTCGCAAATTAACGTCGACGACGTGACACTATATATTTATACTACAATATTCTATGGTCCATACCAACCAATTGTGACCATGTTGTTCCACAAGTATCACTTTCCAGTTACACATAACTGATTACTTCTTATCAGTCGTGTCATTTCGCCCAGAGTGAAAAAAAGTGAAGAAAGACTCATTGAGAATGGAAGACAGACTCTGTACTGTTGCAAATTAAATTATAACAAATACAATGCAATTGAAAAATGTGCCATTACAATAGAGCAACAATTTATTAAATTAATATATTTTTCTTATGCAGATAAGTTGGGTTACCAAAGTGTATTGTGTTGGTGTTAGGTTCAAGTGTACGTGTTATGTTTTGGAAAAGGAGTGAAAAGAACACATTTCAGAGAAAACATGACATCTCCAATTTATCATTGAGTCCCATTGGATTCAAGGTTCGTAAACGTTTGATCCAATATACTTCAAGTTGGAGTAATCTCTTAGGATTATCACATCCAGGTTGTTTATCCACTTGTTCTATATTTTGAAATTTCAGTTGAGCAATTGTGTGTCTCTTATCCTTCCAATGGTTAGCCAAGGGTGATGTTAAATTTCCAGTCCTTATACGACTATTATGTTCTGAGAGTCTCGTTTTCATTTTGCGTTCAGTTTTTCCGACATATAATAGTCCACAAGGACATTTGATAGTGTATATGATATTCTCTGAATCACATGTGCTTTGAATCTGCAAAGTGATTTTCTCTCCTGTTTGAGGGTGTAAAAGTTAACAAGTGAGCATACATGTTCGTGTGTGTGTATGTGTGTGTATGAGCTTTTATGTGTGAGGTGACTATCTTGTGCAGTATCTGTGAACAGGTAGACTGTCACATAGGGGCCTCTTCAAGTATTGTTGTTGATTGCTTGTAGACCTTATAATGTGAGTGGGCATTCATAGTGTTGGTTTGTAGAGCTTACAGAAAGTCTGTGGTACTTAACTGAATTGCAGATTACAGGCAAAATTTGCACCAAAGTACAGGTTTGCCCCTACTAGGCCTTAAGGGTCCAGTAAGTTGAAAATCTTAAGGTAAAATACATCTCAAATGTTTAGCCACAGCCGTTTCTTTACACTCCTTGTGGCATTTTGAGAATTACCATATTTTACTTGCTTAACTATGATCAAATGACAGGCTTTCATCCCAACTAGTGGCCCAAGTTAATTATTCTGCTGGCCAGCAAGATGATCAAGTGATTCCCTATACAATAAAGCCATTAACAGGGCCTCACCTAGTTCCCAGGCAAGTGCCTAGTTCCTATAATTTTGAGAATTCTGCGCTACAATTATTAATATCGTAAATGAAGACAAGGAAACCCTACTCACAACAGAACCAGGGTGCTGAAGTATTTTAAGAAAAAACAGTGGTTCCTGTGGAATAGAAACTCAATAATGATTTGAAAAAACAAAGCGTAAATCGCGTATAAAAACAGGGGTTATGTGAGATGTCAGAGAAAAAGATCTGCAGATACACTGATATAGTTGTTCAATAAAAAAAATTAAATTATGGTGAATAATTTCATACATATATTTACAGTTGTGTAATGTGTCCCAAGTGAAAACTATGAACCAAAGCATTACAATAACATTTGTGAAAAATGATGTGCAAGGTTTTAATTAGATTTTTTGTCCATAAAAGCGACCACTTTCTTTCATCAAATTGCATAACATCTATACAGTCATAGGGTGCTATATTCAAAGGTTCGCTTTTCTTAGTTGTCGACCTAAGGTGTGGGGGACATCTGGGAAGAAGAGAATCTACTATGCTGCTGCGGTGCTATAATTAGAGGTTTCAGGGGGTGTCAGAATTACCTGTTTTCAGAATTACTACAATACAGTTGGAGTGCGTGCAAACCGTGTGTAGGTGAAGTTAAAAGTTACTCACTAGGTAACCTAGCCGAGTTCTTTTTGGGGAAAGAAAACATATACAGTCCTTATTAGAGAAAGTAGGATTATTGAAGGAGAGAGAAAGAGAGATAAGGGTGATATATGACACACGTTGTTATCTGTTGGGAGATATAATCACTTACCCCTAGTTAGGGCGTGGATCTACCAATTCCGGTGTAATGCGCAATGGCTGCCCTTTCATTCACAGAAGTTCCCATTCAGTGTAAAGTTGGGTTCCTATCAGCAATACGTTAAAGTCCTGGCCCAAAAATGGGTGTGCAGTACCAGTGACCGCGTATTTCAAAGTGATTTCTGTATTAATAGATTAATGCCCAATGTTACTTTCAGTGTACCTGTAGGTAGTCACCTATACGATGCAAAATTCCTAATAGTTGAACATTGTTCACAGGTACAAAGAGAGCTATCAAGTAGTCTCTCACGGGTGCTTGGTGGCAGTGACCGTGGATCAATATGCGTGTTTCCGAGTGATGTCTATATTAATAGGTTGGTGCCCCATGTTACTTCTAGTGTACCTGTAGGTAGTCACCTAAACGATGCAATATTCCCAATAATTTAACAATAGTTCACGGGTACTAAGAGACCTATCAAGTAGTCTCTCGCGGGTGCTCGGTGGCAGTGTCTGCGGATCTATATGTGTGTTTCCGAGTAATTTCTGCATTAATAAATTATTGCCCCATGTTACTTTCAGTGTACCTGTAGGTAGTCACCTAAACGATACAATATTCCAAATAGTTTAAAAATTGTTCATGGGTACTAAAAGACCTATCAAGTAGTCTCTTGCGGGTGCTCGATGGCAGTGACCGCGGATGAATATGTGTGCTGTAATGTGTAAGCAAAAAACCACCACTGGGTCTGGGCCCCCAACAGCAAGGCTGAGCCATGGATTACAATTGAACAAAGAAACGCCAATACTGTCTCACTTTTGTCAATAAATCTTAGAAACCATATGAATTATGCACTATGGTACATTGACACAGATATGTCTGAATAAATCTTTTTGTTCTATTTTTAGATTTTCTTTCTCAAAAAAGACAATTGGTTATTAATTCACCAATTCATTATACAGTACAAGACCTCCTATACACATATATATAAATGTACACAATATTTACAAACAGACCTTTATACAATTTACAAAAATATAGATTTATTACATTCAAATACCAATCATACTCTCATGCATACACAGCCATTCATATTTTAATACACATACATACACACTGGAATTGAAATATTCACAGTAAGCCATACAACATACATTTCTATCAATAAAGTTTTTGTTGAAAAAAAGTTTTTTGATTACTCCTTTTGTTTAGATGGCATACATTGTCTAAAATCTAAAAATAAAACAAAAAGATGTATTCAGACATATCCTTGTCAATGTACCATAGTGCATAATTCATATGGTTTCTATGATTTATTGTCAAAAGTGAGACGATTTGGTGTAGTGATGGCGACCGAGTGTACTCGACTGTTATTTAAGCCGTCCGCTCCATCTGGTTTCAGCCGGTGATTCAGCAGCGTGCACGGCGACCGCCGTGTACCGCTGCAGTGAGCCGGCACGTATGACGTGATCCGCGCTTTGTTTACCTTGGGCCAGGCTGTGGAAGGATGCGGTTAATGCTTGTGATCAAGTGTGTAGTAAAAGGGGTGAAAAACTGAGTTTCCGTTCACTGAAAGAGTAGAGTATGAACAGAATAATGAAAGTAATACAATACACACAATAATAAAGTAAGATAAAGGAAGGACTGTATTTGGTCCTGTGAGTATATGTGTTGCACGTTTGGTATTCATGTGTGAGGATAATTTAAATAAACCGTCCAGAATAGGTTGGAGTGTGTAATGTGTGGATCAAACTGGTGTCGCCTGTTTGGTTCTGGGCGCCCCTGCAGAGCATCACTTTACATACACGATGCATCTATAGATACGGGTAAAATGAGATAGTGTAGAGGGATGGTAACACTTCTCTTGATTGTATGTTACTCTAAAATGGCTTATATTAATTCAGTGGTCCATCCTGGAGGTGATCTATATGGACTGTGCTTCATTGTTGTAATGTTTACATTAATTTGGTGTTATAACCTGGGGGTGCGATAAGAGGACATGGTTTCAGATGTTGCAGGCGGGAGGGTAGCGATCTATTCACTGGGTGTCTTCTGTTGAAGGTGAGGAGATCATACAGTACATTAGTGAAATATATCTGTTCCATGACAGTGTATCAGATATAAGTGCATACCTGACAAAAAACAATTATCATACTGTTTTCTCTTAGTTTTAGATAAGTGAAAGAATTGTGATTCCACATTACTGATTACATTTGCAATGGTGGATTCATATAATAGATGGATCCGCTAAACCTTTTACACAGGCAAATAGGCCCAATTCCATTAGTTTTGTAGTTTTTTTAAACAGAGTTGCCACAAATTGATAGAAATATTATGTTATCTATCCAGTTGCATTCCCGCCTCTGTAGGATCACCCCCTCTTTTTGGCACCAGGGCAATATCAATGACTTGCCATCTGATGTCTTCTGCTAAATGGTTTTTGTCTTTGTAGTGGGAGACCAGCGGGCATTTTCCACTGACCGCCGTATACGGCTGCAATGCTGCCCTATTCGAGCTTTGATAAGCTGTTGGGTTTGCCCGATATATGGTAAATCACATGGACACCATATACAGTAAATCACGTTTCGAGTATTGAAGTTTGAAAAAAAGTTAAGCATGTGCTGCCATGACCCATGTTCAAAGGTGAGTGTGTTGGAGGTGAAAGAGCATACCACACAGTTTCCACATTTGTGGTGGCCCTTGATCTCGGGTAGGCCCCATGTGAATTGAAGTGTATGTATCTTTGGTCTGGTAGATTCAGTAGATCTGATCAAATGTTCTTTTAGATTCTTGCCTCTCTTTTATGCGAAGAGTGGGATCTCCATTTCTGGGTTGTAGCTCTTGATTATATCCAGTTTCTTGTGATCAGGTTCCTTACTTCATTTGTATATATCCCAAAAGTGGTCACATATACAATTTTTTCTAGAGGTTTCTTTTCTATGGGTTTCAACAGTTCCTCCGGTGGGCAATACCAGGATCACTTCAATGATTTTTTTAATCCTGGATAGTAGCTTTGATTTCAGAATCTCAGCTTCACGCATGTAGTCCTCTTTTAGAGAACAATTCCTACAAATGCGTAGAAATTGCCCGAAGGGTAAGCCATCCTTAAGTGCTCTGGGATGCTGACTTTTATAGGATAACAAAGTGTTTCATTACGTTGGTTTCCTATGTAGGATGGTGTCGATTTTGCCTTCCTTATGTGTGATGTTCAAATCTAAACAGGCTACGGTAGACCTATGCAAGGTAGATGTGAAAGTCAGATGTGGTTGCATTGTGTTCAGGTATAATACAAAATCTTGGAAGTCATTTTCACTTCCTACCCAGATCAAGAAAAGTTGTCCAAATATCTATGCCAATGAGCACCCGCAAGAGAGTATTTGATAGGTCTATTAGTACCCATGAACAATGTTGGCTTGTTGAGGGTTGACACTGCGCAGGATAAGTGTTTGTTCTATGTAATCAGTGGATGTTACCTGAAGGACACAGTGGTAAAATAAATCACATTTGCTGACTTTTAGCTGAACTATTACTAATTAATTTTGGTTATAAGCTGTAAGAAATGCTCGCTTTCAATGAGCAATCAAACACCACCTTTTGTATTTTTACCACTTGGGTGGTTGTTTTGGTGAAGGGTTTTGAATGATATTAACTGGTAATACACTGTAATTAAGAATAAGTTGTTCCTAATCTGAAAACATTTATTCTTTACAGGTATTTGACCCCAGCGAATAGCTGAGTGGGTCCCAACGGCTCTTAGCCGTAAGTATCTCGTAAATCCCACTTTTTTTAATCTTTTTCACACTAAATGCGTGTACACCACCGGAGGATTACATAACTTGGTCCTGAAGAAAGCTGAGCGACTTGGGCTCGTATAAGCAGAAACATGTTGACCAGAATTTATTCCTCACTGTGGACTAGGCGTCTCTAATTGTCGAGACTTTTCCCATGTTTCCACTTTAAATTGTTTTTAATCTAGTGCTAGTTGGACTATTAATAATATAGTTGACAGTCACAACTACGCACTTTTTAACCTTTTTGCACTCACCTAGCACGATTTGGCTTTCCTTTTTGCACCCTCAACACACACAAGAACCAGCTCCGCAGTAAACAGGCGTTGTAGCACACTGGAAAGACATTAGGTCTTTCCAGTGGGAACCCGGTGATGAAGCATGTCACCACTAGGTTGGTGAGTAAGGGTTCTTATATAACCAGTTTTTTGTTTTGATTTCTCTACCCTCCCTTCCCTTTCACTTTAACCTCAAAGGAAATTTTTCTATTTGAAGTTTTTTTGTTGGAACTTTCACTCTTTTCTTGTTTAGCAAACTTGTTCTATGTAGGCCATGTATATGTTTGCCAGGTTTGGTGCAAAAATGGTTTCCTTACAGGTACAGGAGCATTGTTGGTAATAGAGTCCTCCGGATACAAAGTAATTGGACTGTAAAGCGATACGTAGAAGTGAAAGGATGAATGAAGTAGGGAACTGTTGGGGTCTGAGTCTTGAGTCTACTTCCTGGTAGTGATGTCATCATTGGGCTCCAAATGCAACTTCACGATTTTGCGATCTCGCAATGTGCGAGATTGCTATTTACAAAATCAGTATTTGCGAATATGCAATTAGGGGGTTGGAAACAGCAAGCTCTGCGGTTTTGGAGGGATTTCTGCGCAGTTGGCGATTTAGGGCGGGTGCGAATCGCAAATATTTATCGATTTTGATGGTGCATCCCATTCTGCGATTTCTTAATAGCGATTTGTTATTTTTCGCTATTTAAAATTCGGAGAATGGATGCTTGATGCATCTATATGTAAGTGCCTTCTGTGAATACCTAAATGAGTAAGTTCCTTCTGTGAATATCAAAATGGTAATACGTTTAGGATTTTGTCTTATGTTAGCTATGTGAATTGGGCCCTATGCTTGTGCGTGTTATATTATTCTACATTTCAAATACGCATGTTAATATTCCCCAAATTCAATACAAAAGGTATATTCTATTTAATCTATGTTCTAATGGAATAGTAAGAATTCCATATGTCACTTCATAAATTTAAAAGACCAAAGCATATGTCGGGGTTAACTCTCCAGACTTCCATAATTATCACTTAGCATTTTAATAAACAAGCCTCTCTTTTACTACAAGGCAACTATTCTGTACTCTCTTCCTTAAAGAAAGATCTTGAGAAATCCTATTTGAACCTTTTTACTCTGATGCAGTATTTGTCTTTTACTTCTAGACTCTCATCCTTATCTCTTCCGATTTTTAAATACACATGCAAGATTCTTTCCCCTATTTTGATTTCTTAAAAAACTCCTACGGATCAAATTTTAAACTCATCACTTTAGTACAACACTTCTATTTAAATAAATAGTCAAATCATTTTTTGGGAAGGATTGGAACTCCAGAGGTTTTAATTGGATTCATCAGTTTTGTCAAAGCCTGCCCTTTGCGGTAGTACAGTCGCTTTTTTCCTTCCCGGATTCGTATGAGGACAAATTCTGGTTACTCGCCCCAATGAATCCTTTTATCACAAATACTCTCTTGATCATGTATCTTCTTCCTCACCTCCTCATATTTATAATTTATTAGATGTATTGCCATATGCGTCCCAATTATATTAGCATCTAACACTTATTCCCGAAAAAACAAAGGTAGAACATCTTTGGAAACTCGATTTGCAAACTACTTTTTCCACTCCTTTTTGGAAAACAATTTGGAACAAAATAAGGAAATCTTCTAGAGCGGCTATGCAACTCAAATTTGCTTTTATCTCTAACCGACTTTGGATCACTCCTGTTACATTAAATACAATAATTTCTTCTGTTCCTTTAAATGGCTGGTCTTGTTCTCAACCCTTAGCAGATCCTAAACACATGTTATTTGAATGTCCTCTTATTTAGTTGAGGTTTTGGCAACAGATAAATGCTATTTTTAACACTTAAGTCCCATTTAATTTTCTTAACATTTTTTTAGGTAGTACCATTGGTAATCTCAGTCCAAAGATTTTTATATAGTAGATTTACTTCTTGCGGATGCTTTCCAACAAATTACAAAATCTTGGAAGGATATATCCTGAGTATCTTTTCAAGCATCATGGTATGGAGTTTGTTATAACCACAGACTTAATGGAGCATATGTTTATCCAGTTACACTAAAAGAGATCTCTTATGGCTACACATAACTACTTTTTTAAATAGGTCTGCCCATAAATCACAAGTTCACATTAATTGAACTAAAGGCAGCTGCTCACACTGCTGTCAGCCTACACCCGTTCCAATCACCTGATCGGGAACACCACATCCCAGCTCTCGCGAAGATCATTGGCCATGCAAATCCAGATGGTCCAATGCGTTGCTGACGTAGCAAAGGTCCTGGAGCAGGTCTCCAACGCTGTGGAGCACCAACAGGTGGCAGACCATAGCAATGCAAGGGCGGGGTGATGCCAGTGAAGGGGCGTCTAGCCTCAGCAGCCTGTCTGTGCCGATGCAAACAAATAGGAGGCCCAGTGCCCGGACAAACACTGCATCCCGACAGAACCAGCCTAACGTGGAGGGTGAGAGGCGACATAGTGCGTGCGGCAGGAGGCGCTAGTTGCATTACATTTCAGGATGTGCCTTGGTGAGGCAACCATGCACGCCAGCTCGGTTACATGACCTTGGATGTTTAAAAGCCGTACCCTTATTTGTTGCTGATTGAAGCACATTGAGACCTTGTGAAATAAACAAGAGCTTTATTTGGACAAAAAATCTTCCTCATGTCAATCATTGATGTGGCTTGCATGAGTGCAGTGTTGTGTCAGGGGTATGGATGCACTAGAAATAGTTCTGTGTGATGTGCGCGCGGCGCCTGTGACCTTCAGCAGAATTCTCCAAGTGTGCATGTTGCACATGTGCAGGTGGCAGGTCGTCCCCCTCCGACTCACTACCAGACACCTCAACAGGTATCCTCCGCTTGGTGGCAATATTGTGCAGCATGGTGAACACCGCCACGATGTGGCAGCAGATCTCGGGCCGGTATTTGAGGGCCCCGCCAGTCTTGGGAAGGAAGCGGAATCTATTCTTTAACATGCCAAATGTTCGCTCAATCACATTTCTGGTGTGTATATGCGCACCATTGTACCTCTGTTTCTGTGGTGTTGCTGGGTTGAGGTATGGGATGAGAAGGTATTCACTGAGGGCGTAGGCGCTGTCACCTGAAGGGAGGAGTAGAGGATCAGTGCCTGTTATGCGCGGCGACATGGTCTTAACATACTGTATGTGGGCATATGTACTTACCTAGAAGATGTCCCTCGCCAAATTCACCCCTGACCAAGCAGGTGTATATACCGCTTTGCCGGAAGATAAATGAATCATGCGTGCTCCCTGGGTATTGTGCCACAATTTCTGTAATGATGGTCTTCACATCGCAGACCACCTGAATGTTGAGGGAGTGATATGACTTCAAGTACACGTATTCGGTCTCTGCGGGTGGACAGATGTGTATGTGGGTGTAGTCGATGTAGCCAACTACATTGGGGAAATGGGCGGTTTGATAGAAGTCCTTTTTAGTTTGCATTAAGTCCTGTTGGGTTGTTGGGAAGGTGATGTGGTGATGGATCTGGCTCAGCATGACGTCCAGGAAACTCTGTAGGCAGCGTGAAAGTGTACTCTGGGATACACCCCCTGGAAGCTGCCAGAGGCCAGGAGGTGCAGGCAGCACAGGACCTGGACATGGGTGGGCACAGCATTGGTCCTCTTTGTTGGGTGCTGCATCAGAGGCTCAAGGTCTCTGATGAGCTTCAGGATCATTGCCCCATTGAGCCTGTATTTGGAGTAGATCTTATCTTCAGTCTGTCCCAGCAGTGTAATCCGCAGCCGGAAGATTTGTTCATGGATCCTGCGTCTGTTCTGGGCTGCAGCCTGGAGCCTCAGCCGCCTTGCCACAATGTATAGACCTACCGTTGTGACTTTCCTCATGCTCCTAATGAGTCTCCTTAAGTGTGTTTGAATTAGCCAACAGCTGTTTGTTATTTCCAACATTTTTTTTGTCACTTTGAGTTCATGGTTACCACCTGGTTTAGCTTCTCCTTAAATTGCGACTCGTATTTTGCGAATCATGGTGTTTTCGCTATTTGAGATTGCTGATGCATGTAGATAGCGATTTGTTTGCTAATTCGCTATTTGACTGCAAATTTGCTATTAAATTAGCAGAATATGAAGAGAATCGCTTTGAAGGAATTTCAGTGGGGGTTTCTACGGGTTTAGCGATTCTTTGTTTTGCAAATTCTCAAATTGTTACTTTTCCACTTCATGCCTTGCGGAAGTGGAATTTGCGATCGCAATCGCTGTTTCGCAGCGATTGCAATCACTAATTCTCTTGATGCATCTATGCCTTACTCATTTTGGTATTCACAGAAGTTAGGAGTTGTAACTTTAGGACTCCTAAATGCCTTCTGTGAATACCGAAAGTCTTAAAGTTAGGATTTTTCTAAGTTTAGGAGTAGTAAAGTTAGGACTCCTAACTTTAGGACTCCTAAACTGAGAAAAATACTAACTTTAAGACTTTGGGTATTCACAGAATGCATTTAGGAGTCCTAAAGTTAGGAGTCCTAACTTTAGGCAATTAGGAGTCCTAAACAAGAGATCGTTGGGATATTGCTGATTTAAACTGGGAATGTATTTGTGAAGGTATACATTTAGTTTTGGGCCACCTGTCTATAATTGGACCCAAAACAATGTTACAATCACCACCAACAATCAAATAATCATCAGTATAAGTCATCAACTTAGACAATATTCTTGGCCAAAAGGAACTATGCGGATTAATAGGTGCATAAAGATTAACAACAGTTAAATGAATTTCATCAACGAGTAAGGAAACTGAAACCAATCTGCCTTCATAATTAACATCTTGGGCAAGAGATTGTATAGTGAGACGCTTATGATATAAAATAGTTACCCCATCAACCAGTCAATGGAAATTCAATGTTAGGCATCATGTTGGCATCAAAGATCTTGCCTCGGTTCGGAGAATTCACGGTGAAGATCCCTCGCCAGTCCCAGATGGCTGAGCATTTTACCGTGATTTAAAAACTGACCACGAAGGCACTCCGCCATCCAAGGCTTCATTCCTGCAGTCACGGAGTGGCTAATCAATCTTTGATGCCAACATGATGCCTAATATTGAATTTCCATTGAATGGTTGATGACTACTTGTGGTACCCTACCCCATCACATAAAGAGGGTGACTCAGTCCCCTTCATCCAGGTTGCCCCCACTATCCCAGTCCTGAAGAAGATCCGCACGGCCTAGGTTGCGAAATCCCCTAGCGCCATAAGTCGGATCAAAACGTCGACGCCCTTGTTTAAGGCCTAGACTATCAGTTCCATCACCCCTTGTCGTGCGAATGTTGGGGGTATTATCTTGCCAGGTATCTGCTGCTGCTTACTCTGCTTTGAGGGACTTCTGCTGCCTGCAGGACACTGTTGTTGTTGCTGTTGGTCCTCCCCGCCACCGCAAACCATCTTAGCAGCGGCCGCGAAGCGGGAGGAGGACTACAGACCCCACAATTCCTGGCGTGACTGCCATGCCCACCGACACGCGCTCTTGGGGGCCGGGACGAGCTCCAAGGGGCTTCTTCCGCTGATAGCCAGTTGCCTTACACTATTCCTGAGCAGGAGAATGCTATTATAAAACTGAAACCCTCTTCCAGTACCTCACCTCAATTTCCCTCTATTGCAAACATCGAGAAATTAATGAAATCCCTTATACTCCCGACACTTGAGCGGGTGAAAGTCTTGACGGAGAGGTTGGATAGCTTTGAGCAAGCCACTCTCAACAACTTTTTCTCACTCAAATCTCTTATAAAATTACATTCTAAAAACCGAGAGGACTGGTCTGCAAGGCATGCAACCACCCGGATGGACTCCCCTGCCCCGGGGGATTCTCCTCCCGTGGAGGGGAGTGCCCCTATTCCATCCGAGGTTGTACCAGGGGCAACCAGGAGTGTGGGAGTAGCCGTGGAGGGTGCCCCTACTTGTCCCATTCCCCCCAACTAGCTTGAACCATAGCTTGAACTTGATTAAAGGGTCTCAAGGCCCTTCAAATCATTCTCTTGTTGAAAGTAATCGCATCAGTAGCGGGAGGGGGTAGTGGGGGCAAGAACAGCACCACACCAGTTCCATAAAAGGTTTTGGCCCTGACAGAGAGGAGAGTCAGTAATTCCATCCCAAAAAATCTTCCCTGTGTTAACCTACCCCCTGATTGCTTGCCCTATGTAGCAGTGCTCACCGGGGTTCCCCAGCTAAGGGAGGGTAAACGGGAAACGTATGATGAACTGAAAAACAAAACTATATTTCTGGCTAAGGGAAAACAGACCGCTCCCTAGATCATTGGATGGGAGGGTCCTCCATGTGAGACGGGTCAGCTGGGTAGGATCCAGGCCTAGGGACACGAGGCGTGATTGTATCCTGGTCATCTTTGGGGATGTTGGAGTAGTTAGGTACATTTGCAACCCTATGTTTATCCAGGGTACGTTGGGAATTAGCACAAACGATCTTAGCTATTTCCACCCCCGCCCAGCTAATCATCATCATGTTAGCCCACCAACTGGGGGCGGATGGGAGAGTGGGTGCCAACTACATGATCTGTATCCCACAAGATTGCCCCTGTTGAATTTAGGCCTTGGTCCCATCAGGCCTGGCTGGGGTTATTGACCTGATGCTGTTCTTCTTACTGAGTGTCTACCTGCTGTAACCTCCGCATTTGGAAGTTGCAGGGGGTTTAAGCAGAGATTGAGACAAAACTTTCTTTTTCCTCTCGAGCCCCCTCCCCCTCTTCCTCTCAGCCCCAAGTCTGTACCTGTCCGCTTGGAAATTACTGTGCATCAGTAGGGTTGGAGGGTAAAATACAGGAGTCCGGCTCGGGGCATAATATGTCTGCAATGAAGCCACCAGTAGAACAAGTCCTAGCAGACAGCAATGTGAAGATCGTGAGCTGGAATATAGCGGCATTACCAAAAACATTAATCTCCAAGACTGGAACATCTTCATTGAATCCATCGGGATATGTATTTTTCAAGAGACCTGGTGCTTGTAGCCTTGTTATAAGGTTGGTTATTCCACGTACTTTGTTCCTGCAATCTCCCTCTCTGCTGGTAGGGGTCGCCCCCCAGGAGGCCTTCTTATCTGGGTTAGCATTTTCCTGGGGTGTCACATCAAGTTTAAAGACACAGGGGCATATTATCAAGGGGGTTTATCTCTGCTTTTTTGGCTTTAAAAGCGGAGATACAATTATTTCACTAACATCTAGTTAGTGACAGCTAGTAGGAGGTAGCGACCATCTTGGGACCCACTTTGCATGTCAGAGAAATGTATCACTAATGACATGCAAAGTGGGCGTGCCAAGATGTTAGCGACTGAAAACAGTTGCTAACATCGCTATCTCCTATTACCAACTTTTGGAGGTATTTGCGCTAAACGCGAATATCTCCAAAAGCTAACACCTGCCCTGAGCAGTTCTTAGCCATGTTATCCAATGGAAGGTGGATAACATGGCTAAGAGCATTAGCTCAGTAATGCATGAATATCGCTGTCTTTTCAGCAATATTCATGCATTGCGGCCGATTTTTATCGCATTTGCGATAAACCTTGGTATTACCTAGGTTTATCTGAGATAAAAATCGCCGCAGGTCGGCGATACATTTTTGTCTCTAACCAAGCAATAGCAATAATTATCGCTATTGCTTAGTAACATCCCCCATTAAGTCTCCTGACCCACTGAGATTATCAGTTAGGGGGCTAAATAGAGGGCTTACCCTGGAGATATTTAACATCTATGCTAGAGGCCCTAATGGGGGCTTACCATCCCCAACTCTACATGAGCTTGAAGACGAACTCAGCCCGTGTTCCCCGGACATGTATGTCATGATCGCTGGTGACCTCAACTGCACATTTGAGCCCCTGGCGGCTGATGACATTTTGGGCACTTCAGATGAGGATGCCAGGAGGGGTATTCCTTCCCTAGAAATAGCACCTATAAAAAGATGGTCCCAACGGGCAATCCAGCTAAATTCGATCTCTATGCACTTTGGTCTAAGGGTGGTTAATGGTAGATCACTTTCAGACCCCTCAGGTGCACAAACGTTTAATAGGGTTGACCACTCATCAAGAATTTACTACATCCTTTTAGACTTCAAGCTCTGGGCCTACATGCGGGATATGGAAGTGTTACCCACTCCGGACAGTGATCATAACCGTCTATCTTTGTCTCTGTCCCCTTTATGGTCACTACCAAAAAGCCTGCAGGTACCATCTGTGCAACGTACAACTGGGGAAGTATGTCCTGCCAATTGTGGGAGGCATCTGAAATGGCGCAAGGACGCCCTGGACGGGGGGAAGGGAAGGTTGAACTTATTGGTGTGCTCCTGGAAAATGTTGCAACTCGGCTGGCGTCCGCCACCATGCATTCCCCGGAGGTATCAGAGCTGTTTTGTAATATCACCAAAGCCCTGGGAGAACCCATAGTCGGGGTCCCCCAATTAGTGGCGGCCGTAGGCATAAGGGCACCCCGGGGTGGTACTCCACGAAATGCAGGCAAATGAAAAGAGCACTGGTGGAAGCAGTTAAACTTAAGAGACCAGGATTGATCCGGGTTGCTAGGAAGGATTACAAGCAGGCTGTCAATGAAGCCAAGAATGATTGGGAGGATCAGTTCCGGGTGTAAACTGAAGGAGGGCAGCGCAGGGTGGGACCCCAAGGGTTTTTGGGATATAGTAAGAGCTAAGAATAGACCACTTGACACCCTTATAACATTACTGAGGCGGCGTGGTTTAATCATTTTTCTCTCCTCTATACTGGTAACTCGGATCTAAAGGAGGGGCAGACGAATTTATCTTATTTGGTCCCATCTGGGTTAACTGACGACCTCGCTTTCACTGCTAAAGAAGTGGTGAGTGTGATCAAGTCCCTAGTCCCAAATAAAGCAGCAGGCCCTGATGGGATTCCAGGGGACTTGCTCCGCCTGAACCTGGAAGAGTGGGGGAGGCTCATCTCGTCCCTGCTTAACGCTATTCTTTTAGGGGCGGCAAACCCTGAATCATGGATGGGAGCTGAGGTCGTGCCTGTTTTTAAAAAGGGGAGTCAGGACGATCCAGCTAACTATCTCCCTATAAGCTTGATAGACTCCACTCAGAAGCAAGGTGGTTCTGGGTAGTATACTACAGTGGGTTGATGATCAGAAAATCCTCTCTGATTACCAAGCAGGGTTCAGGTCTGGCACAGGAGCTATTGAGCAGTCTTTCAGACTACTGCTCCATTATTGGAAGGTAGTTGTACTTGGGAGAGGCAGTCTTTATCTCGCCTTTATTGACTTAAAGACTGCTTTTGATTTGGTGCCCCGTGATCAATTGTGGAAGGTTCTGTCCGTTTTGGGGATGCCGCCCTACTTAGTGTTCCTATTGGTGAAGCTCCATTCTGGAAACTTCGCACAGGTGAGATGGGGCAGGCAGGGCCAGAAGACTGCCAGAATCCCAGTGAACAGGGGAGTCCGCCAGGGTTGTGTTCTTGCCCCCACTCTGTTCTCATTGTATGTGAACGGAGTGGTGGAGCATCTTCAGGAGATTCCATCTGATTCACCATCCCTGGCGGGCAGGAGAATACCAACCCTCCTGTTCGCTGATGATACCCTCCTAATCTCAAAATCCCCTATGGGCCTAGCCTACAGAGACTTCTGGATAGTTTCCAATCATTTTGTGTTAGCAGGGGTTTAATGATCAACACTGAAAACACAAAGTATCTGGTACTGAACCCACCCAAAAAGCTTGGGCGGGCTCCTATGCTAAACATGGTTGCCCTGGAAAGGGTTAAGGCATTTGATTACCTAGGCATTCGCCTATCCGACTCTATGCGGTGGAACTCTGTAACGACCGGATTTTCGGACCAGATAGAATCAGCTCACAAAACACCACCAATCCAGCCGAAACGTAACCATCTCCCTCCTCAGGACCTATTTATCCAGGCACCTGGGTACCTACCTGAGTATGGGGAATTAGCAATATACAAGCTCATATCATCAAAAACACCACTAAATCTATAGGATTACTAGGAATACTCACTGATTACTAAGGACTTCCATGCTCTACAGCACACTCATACCTTATAGTCTCGCGGCAACTCAGGCCCAGACTATGCTACCCTCCTACTCATAGTGAAGGGGGCAGTTCCGATAACTTACCATTACACACTGATCACAATCAGTGCTCGCGCAAGCCACAATCCTGTGGGTATAAGCACTGTATCCCCCCAGTGCTCTCACTATTTCATACATACACAAGCCACAATCCTGTGGGTATACACACTGACCACAATCAGTGTTCTCACTAATGTCACTCTCTCTAGCAGCAATCTCACTACACACCGTGTCCCTCCGGTGCTCTCGTAAGCCACAATCTTGTGGGTATACACATTGATCACAATCAATGCTCTCATTAACGCCGCTACACAACGACGATCACTTTCCTATGAATACCTTCAGCTCTTTCTCTCTCTGTTGGGAAGTTTCTCTCTCTCTCTCTCTCTCTCTCTCTATATATATATATATATATATATATATATATATATATATATATATATATATATAATATCTACTGGGGATGTCTCATATACAATTGTTATATATTATGTGGTACACAAGAATGGCCAAATTACAATATGCAAAGGTTATTTACTAATATAAGTGCTCCTCTACTCCCTTGATGAGTTACCATTTACCTGGACGGGAGATGCATCCGTTCACATAACAGCATCTGACTAGAAGAAAGGTAAACTTTATTATGAATAATAACACCTGCACAACTGTTCACTAAGAACTGGGGTTCCTTTATTATTATAACAACACAATAACTAGCAATCTAGACATAGCCTGAAAAGTAAAGGGGAATAGACACATACACAGATCTGCGGGGTCTCTTTATTATAATGGAAAGCTCTATTACTAACACATAAAAAGGGATTGCACACCACTGAAAGAAAACGGATTAATCAGTATAGCAATACAGTAGGGAATCTAGCCTAGGAAATAAAAGACAAGATTAATGTTTAAGTGTAAAGCAAGCTAGTTTAGAATACCTCACCCTATAAGAAAGGAATGTTTCTCTCTCTCTCTGGTGGAATCAGGGCTCTCTCTCCCTCTAGCACCAAGGCTTCACTCCACTGGCTCCAACTTCTTCAATAGCTCCAACTGGCAGCTCCAACTTTTCCATCTGACTGGCAACTGCTTTAATACATTCTGATAAACTGGCAGCTCCAGCTGACAGTTCCAACTTCATTCCAAGATTCATCTGACTGCTCTCTCCAGCTCCAGCAACCATCTGAACTCTTTCATTCCAAGAACCGACTGACCACTCCGCCTCTTCTGCACTTCGCTAATATGGAATGCTCTCCCCTCATGGAAATTTCCAACAGAAACTACCTCCCTCCTTCCTGTGCCAGCTCCAAGGCTCTCCGCGCAAACACAGTGGCCATCTGCATGTTACGTCTGGGCCCAAGAGACAAACACATTCTTTCGATAAGATCCAGTCTCTGCTGGTTTTCCCCTAGCACACAACAGGATTAACTATAAACATCACCTTTACCCTGCAAGCTTCTCATTCAGCAGAGGCAGAAAGCAAAATGGAGTCTCTCTGGTTCTGGGCCTTGTAGGCCCGAAAAGGATGAAATAGACAAACACCTCTATCAGAGTACATACACAAACCCTACCAATAAATAATATAAAGTTAGAACTACAGGATCCACCCTCTACTATAGGTAGAATGATGAAAGGACACATAATTATGTCAAAGCCAATAGGCAATAGATGGATTAGAGTCATTAATACAGGATCTATCATCATATAAAGCGGCTATCGTCTAGTTTATGCTTCTAGGTCTGGAAAAAGGCCTGAAAAGGACCAAAACAAGCTAAGAATAGGGATCCAGGATGGTAGCAAGCTTAAAGTCACCATCACTCAGAAATAGAGCCAAAAAAACGGTCAGCACAAACTCCCACCTCAATAAGATACTTCTAGGTCACAAAAGGGTGGTGGGGGCCTTACTTAAAGAACAGCGGACATCCTCCCTTAAACCCATTGCCACTGTGCTAGACATCTTTAAGGCGAGAGGTGTCAGTGCAGCACTTTATGGGGCTGAGCTCTGGGGATCCCTTAATACTGACCTGCTATCCTGGTCAGAAAATACATTTCTGAAGGATCTAATGGCCCTCCCCCAGAGTACTCCAACGCTCCCCCTGTTGTTAGATATGGGATGCCGCCCTATGAAAGATCAGGCAATGCTGCGCCCCCTATTAATCTGGGCCCGCTTGTGAAGGGTGCCAGAACTCGCCAGCTATGCGGAAGGCCTAAAAGAGGTATTGTCATTGCCCGAGTGGTCAAAAATCAGGTGGCTCAGGGACGTCAAATCCCTGCTTGGGGAGTTGGTGCTTAGGGAGGCTTGGCTAACTAGATCAGCCCCCCCTAAGTCTATCCTCAAGAAGATTTACTGGAACTGGGTGGAGGAGAGGAGCAGTTCTGACCCCAAACACTTTAGAACAACCAGTGAGGGCCATATGTATCATACTATCATTTTGCGAATTCCAAATAGCGAATTTTAAGGAATCGCTATTTGGAAATCGCAAAACGGTATGTATGTAAATAATCGCTATTTTTTAGCGATTTCCAATAATTCCTTATTTGCGAATTCGCAAGTTGCGAATTCGCAAATAAGGAATACATCCCATTCATTTCTAAGGGCCTCTTGGCCCATAGAAATGAAAGGCAAAATTGCGATTAGCAATTTGCTAATCGCAAATTTTGCGAATTTTTCAGGGTGCAGGGGTGTCTCAAGAACACCCTGCTGCACCCCTGAAAATGACATGTGTGCGCATGTGGCGCACATACATGCGTCACATGGCACCTTTTGTTTTAAAAAAAAAATGCTTTTTTGAAAGAATTCGCAATTTACCACCAACTACAAGTTGGTGGTAATTTGCGACATCTTATTCCAAAATCGCAATTTTTAAATATTTCATACATATCATTTAGGAAATCGCATTTTGCAATTTCCTAAATGCTTGTGCAATGTTAAGGAATCGCAACATTTGCGATTCCTTAACATTTGCGATGCGATAATTTCATACATTGCATTTCACTTTTTTCTTGTCGCAAACGCTGCGAATTTCCGATTCGCAGCGTTTGCGACAAGAAAAACGCTTCATACATATGGCCCTGAGTTCCTTATGATTAAGGACATGCCCTCCCGTGAACCATATTGTGACCTAATCTCAAAATCTAGAGATAAGGCCCTGTATTTTAAATTCAGAATAGGCATGCTTCCGGTAGGTGAACTAACTGCCCGTTGGAATATTCCGGCCCAAACCTCACCTTTTTGACCATTCTGTGTATTTAGGGTTGAGTCTGTTGCCCATCTTCTTTTTGAATGCCCTGCCTACAAATTTCCGCGAGAGAGGTGGTTAAAACCTTTGTGCAGGGAACTGGGGACCAGACACCACATAGTCGCTATGCGTATCCTGAAGTCTGATACCCGGCCCTTGTTCGTGTGTGGTATGGCTAAGTTTTTAAGCTGGACATGGCTGATTAGGCTTAAAAGATTTAATGAAATTGCTTAAAGTAGTTGGAATCATAAGGCTGTATGAAACTGTTTAATTATGGCCACTATGTTGGACCTTCTTAATTAATTTATTGTTGCTGTATATCTTTTTTAAATCATGTGTATGCATTTTTATCTCTGTTATGTGATGCTTTTTAAGATATGTTTTTATCCAAATAAAGCCTATTGACTGATTGTATTCAATCCAGCAGTTATACATGAAAAAGGAAATGTATACATAATCTTGTGTAGCTAGACTGCATATGACGGTGATTGATAATCGTGCATATTGCCCTTTCAAATAATACGCATTTCTTTCTCTACTATGCCACTGATTTTCTCTTTCTTTTTACACTGAGCACCCCTCTCTTTGCCAGCATGTTCCTCCTTGGAGCAACCTACCTCTTTTTAAATGTTACACATTGAAATATGAAAAATGTTCCCTACCTAAAATAAGTACATTAAATTGTTTGGTGAACATAACAATTTTTCGTCTGTGTTGTATGCTCTTTTTCTAAAAATCTGATGTTTTGAGTAATTTTGTACTAAGCCTTAGGCAGGAGCCTGCCTTGAATCTTGACCCTAGGCTCCACCTTTTGAACTATAGAATTGAATTAATGATATGCTCTGACTAAATTGGTGTTGTAAATAAGGTTCTAGGACCACTGTTGTTTGTATCTTTTAGTGCCCAGGTCCAGGACTAACCTTGGGAATACCCCATTTTTTTTAAATGGTCGATTATCTGATTAGGAAGCGCTCATAATCCGACAGTGTGCAGCATATAATGCCCCCACAAGCACTACATCACTGCATCCGGACCCTCCACAGGACGGGTCTCAGATGCGCAGATTTTCTGTTCACACCCACTACTGTCACATTTGTGGGCGGGAGTGTTGGCAGAAGCGATGAGGCGAGGGGTCGCAGAGTTAGACATGGATCGGCACTAGTCAAGGCATCAAGGACAGGCCTTGAATTCATGGATAAGGCTCCCGGCATTGCGTGCCTCGCTCCTGGCACTCACCCGGCCCATGTCCATGTGTAGATGTCATCTGTCATATTCCCACACAGTGGCATCAGCGTTGCAGCGGTAGGGAGAGGCGTAGAGTAGGGCAGCAGGGGACCTGGCGGAGTCCTGCTGCTCCGACCTCAGGCTCGCTAGTGAACCCGCTCACCACTAGGCCTCCGATGCAGACCGAGTCACTGAGTGCCTCCACTCACTCCCGTACCCGGTTCCAGGAGCATTGAGGGGACATCAATCAGGAAGTTCTTTCAGCTCAGGCCAGCAGATGGTCCTCAGGAGCAGCTACAACCGCTGATCTCGAGGGGAAATGCCAGGTCAAGGCGATTCCTGATGCTTATAGGGCTCTGAATGCCAGAGCTTCAACACCGTGTGGCCATCTTGGTCGAAGGCTCGGCCACACCCCCATGTTTAATACAACCATACCGTTATAAACTATATATTTTTTTTATATTTTTGTACTGACCTGTTTAAGTATAGGAAGTCCATATTTTTCTATCCTTCATTTTCTTCAACAATTTTTTTTAAATCTATATTTTTTGGTCGATATTCTGTCAGTGTATCAACGGAAATGATGTACAGCCCATACCACCACGAGAAACTTCCTTTCAATAGGTTAACACTGCATTTCTGTTTGTGTGAACCACCATTAAGCAAACTGAACATTCTAGATATAGTATACTCTACCCAAAGTACTGTTTCTACTTCCATGATACTGTAACAGGAGCAATTGAAGCATTTACAATAGTCATCTCTACTGTTGTTCCATTGGCTGTGACCTAACTGCTCCTTTTTTCAAAAGATTCCTCAGAGCTTTCAAAAGCCCCACAAACTGGCTATGACTTTTCATCTGACACCTTCTTGTGAAGTGATATGCCCCAATTAGAGGTTGATTACAATGTTGTTCGGAGAGGCTCCGAATAAAATTCGGGTCTGCCGAATCCGATTTAGAACTCGTCTTTCCGACCGAATTGGAAAGCTTTTTGTACAACCAATTACAATGTTCGAAAAGCGTTTGGACTTCCTGAGTCGTTTAAAGCCTACTCGTACAAGTTTACAGACCGTGTTTCTGACAGAGTGAATACGATGTCAGATTTGGACAGCCTTTACAAATCAGTTGTTGCGACATTGATCAGCTGTCTGAATCTGACCATGGGGCCTGTAGCAGGCCCTCCTTCACCCAGAGCCTTCCGAATGTGGCCTGCTTCTTTCTCTGCAATTTAACCTAAATAAGTACTAATCTACAAGATTGAGATGAGCGAAGCTCAATACTCAGTTTATCTCCTTAGAAACGTGTGAGCTGAGGTCCTCATGCCCACCAACAAAGCCCTTCCATCTACAGTCATTCAGTCAACTCGAATATACTCATCATTCTGGCTTCTTCCTCTCAGTTCAGCCTAAATAAGGAAGCACTTCCATACTGCACTGTTTTAATTTCATCAGTACAGCGCTCTCAATTCCCCTTCAATTCATCTCAGTCTTCCCTCAAAAGGTCTGTGGCCCTTGCCTAAAAATTACCATCTCACTGGTTAATTCCTCCTCTCTAATTAGCTGAGCCCTTCTATTTCCTATTTCCAGTTCTCCCCTGGCGTCTTGGTTCTAGACTTTTTTAGTGTCCTACACAGTGAATACTATTTGCAATGCTAGGAAAAGTAGTGACTTCCCTTCCCACCATGTATATAGTGAAGGTTGGATGGTCTAATTAACATTGACATCTCTAGTATGAACTTTTCACTTGGAGCAACAGACACTGATATTCATGATCTGAGACAACCAAATATTATGCCCTAAGGTATGGGAGTACTATCCCTCCATTCCCTGGATTCCTAAATCAGACTTTAAGTGTAATTCTAGTGGTGCCATGATTCACCAGTAGGGAGTGCAGTTTTCTGTCTATCCTTTCACATTGTAATTCAGGGTTAGGACAGGGTGTGTTTTGCATGGCATATAGTAATTTCAGAAGAGTGATCACAGCTTTACCCATTTTTGTGAGTGGGCATCTCCATTATTGCACACCTTACTGAAATTCTTTTAATATACGTTAAATATTACATGCTAGGGACAGTTCTGTGTGTGCCGTGAAACATATCCCATCTGTAGCAATCCCAATTCCTGGAGGAAAGTCCACTTCCAGATCCTGATTTGTAGAGGGTACACTTTCAGCAATATACTTTACACTTGGAGTATGCTTCATAATCCCCAAACATATGGAATATTTTAGGGCTAGATGCTTAAAGTCATACAACTTATAGCAGAATGTTATCCGCACATAGAAAAATCTTTACCGATAATTTAAAAACCTGTCACTTCCTGTTATGACTTGACCTAGAAGGAAAGAGGTTCTATTGTTAGTGCAATGAAAAAGTGTGTTGAGTAAAATGCATTTTAGTATTTATTCTGAGTTCTGGTAACACCTTGGGTCTTTTAATTTCCACACATCGAGTTTCTACTGGCCCCAACCATAGCTAAGAACAATGCGAAATGATCCGGTATTCCTTTCACCAGAAATTTCACTCCTGTATCTCCTGTGGTTACGAAGATATAATTCCATCTGAAGAACACCTTGTGGGAGCTGTAAAAGTATGAATATTGCTTTCTCAATATGGTTCTTCAGTCTCCGGATATCGAGGAGAGGGTGGGCGCAAAATCAGTTCCGCTCGTGGATGTGGTGGATTTTCGGCAATTTCATAATCCGCGAATCTCGCAAAATTGCCGCAAAAAATTTGCAAATACGCTCGCGGGCTGATTTTGGGCAGTTGAGTAGAGGTATCGGAACAAGCCGGTGGCGTCTTCTTGGATAAATATGAAGGGCAGGGTTCATTCTGGCACGATGCTCGTGTCACAAAAAATAAACCTCAACAGGAAGCACTTACAGATATAAATAAAGCAGGTGCCCGAGTTGAAGCTTAAATTCAGTAATGCATTCATCAGCCCAAAAACAATTGTGAGCTTTGTTGTGGCATGGCAGATGGGCTTTCTCCCCATATCTACCATCGAAAATAAGTCATTAAAATCTCCACCAATTACATTGAGTAGAACATCAGCCTTTAGAAGTAGGTTGCCTATTTTGTAGGTCACAATATGCTGCAGCCTGGGTTGGGCATAGACAATAATTGACCAATTATTGTGGTGTGCCCAATGTGCTTCTACACCTACAAAGCAATTGTGAAAAAAAGGAAATTATTTACTTTCCCAGTATGTGGGTTTCTTGAAGCAGGAGATAGTCGTGCTTATGCATAAGTATTTATTGTGCCACCAACCCTTTCTTAATTTTGCTGACCAGGCCATTAACATTCCAGGGCCATGTATGTGAGATGTGGTAGCAGAAATAAGAAATGTATATACGGGGGTCTAGGGGATAGTATTTAAAAATAAACTTAGCTCCACACCCCTAATTAAAACATGCACAACTAAGGGGAGAAAGTCAGTCTGTTAATATGACAAAAAAACGTAAATGCTCCAAAGTAAAACTGTTCACCAGAGTCAAATAGCTTGCCCAATGCCCTGCATGAGAATAGTCTCCATCAGCCCACCCATTTGGCGGAGCTTCGTCATCTGGAAACCTATGAGAGAAGGGTCAAACGTAGCCAATGTTGCTCCAAGGCTAACATGAATGAATAATTGACCTCATACTCCCAATGATCTCAGCCACAATGGTTGTTCAAGATATGAGACAAGTGATGGAGTGCAGTGCAAGTGATAAACGTGTGAAAAGTAAAAATGACTAGAAGGACAAAAAATAAGTTTATTAGGTAATGTCCGAATGCCATAAATAAAAACCGCCTGATAGTATGGAACAAATTTACTATCTCCTGGCAAAAAGTGAGGTTGACATGTTTCAGCTGTTTTAGAGATAGGCTTGAAAGTGAGCAGCTACAACTTCAGACTAATTCTCAAAAGAGAGAAGTAGCTAGGTATCATCTGCATAGGACACATCCTCAAATCCATGAGATTTAACCAATGGTTCCAGCTGAGCAATATAGATGATGAATAGCATCAGGCTGTCAGAAGAGTCCTGTGGCACTCCAAAAGAGTAGGGCTTCATGCATGAGATAAAAGGGTCTAACCAAACTGTATGTCGTCTAGTCTCCAAGAAAGATTTGATACAATCAATGGCCCAGCTCCCAACCCCTATGTCACAAAGTCATTTTGATAGGATTGCATGAGATACCATATCAAAACCTTATAAAAGATCAGGTAAATCAGCACTGATCTTGCGCCTTGATCCAGTGCAAGTTTGATATATTCTGACACTTCTTGCAATGCCATCTCCATCCTATGCTTCCGGTAAAAACCTAATTTGCTTGGGTGATGTAGCCTATACGTTTCTACCTAGTATAAGAGCTGCTCATTCATCAGCGTTTTAATTAGTTTGGATGGTGCTGGGAGAAGTGATATAGGTCTAAAATTGGACAACACATTGGGGTCCGCGAAAGGCTTCTGAAAGAGAGGTAAACATTTGGCCTGCTTCAAGACAGATTGTACAAATCCTGTTGGTAACAAACAGTTGAAGATCATGTTCAAGATGATTGACAACCTCAAAGGCCATGGCCAGCATTGAAATGGGACTGGTGTCAGCCTGGATACCAGATTAACTCATTTGAACAGCAAATTTGAACTCCTCAAGAGAGATTGAATTGAATTGGAGTAGCGAATAAAGCCTGTGAACAGCTCAGATTGGTAGGCTTCTCACAGCTAATGAACAAGGATGACATAGACAATTTGATTACATGATTTTTTTGGATTGACTAGTCATCTTCTTACTCACACCCTTCCTGATGTCTCTTCCTTACACCAAAGCCAGGGTCAGTCTTAGTTTGACCCTGCACGCTTGCCCCATGTCACGTGGAGGGTAGCACATGCAGCTGGTCATGCAAGAAGTACCAGTGTGGTGGAGGAGAGGCCAGGTTGATCTATTGGCTCCTTGAGGGCTATTGAAGCTTTATGGAAGCACAGAAGTGGGGTCCAGTTGATGTGGGTCAGGGGAAAGTGATAACAGAGAAGTGTCTTCTACTCAGGCCCTCTTAGCTCACATCAATGTGATGTGTGCTACTGTGCTTGGTTCCAGAATTGTTCGGAACTGTAACTAGGCCAGGGAGCCTGGATATATTTTGTCTTTGGGAGGTTGGCTTCTATGCTTAGACTTCCAAATCCCACAATCAAAGCAGTGAGTGGGCCAGTGATATGTATACATAGGGGTCAAGCCTCCCACTCAGCTCAAGTCCCACTGGGAATGAGTTTGCTTTCACCTCTCCCAGAATAGGACTCACTATTTCCTCTCTCTTTGACATATCTCTTGGCCAGCATACAGTGCACTAAGGTGAAGTCTGGTCCTTCTGCCCGCAGATTGGTGCACCAATGCTGACCTTTCCCATTTGTCGCACCTCAGGGGAGCTGTTGCTCAAATCGTAACCTGGCGATTGAGTCACTTGGCTCACCCCTCCTGTTCAGCTGTGAGAAATGTTTATATATTCTTGTGCATAGTTAAGAAAGTGGTGTAGTACTGTTTATTTTGGAACAACGTTTTTAAGATATGTATTAGCGTGTTTTTCTACCAATTTCTGATAAGGGCCTTAAAATGAAATTACAGCATTTGTGAAGCACACAGCAACCTCCAGAGAGATGTCCTTGTGTGGGGTTCTGTCAGGAAGATTAGGCAAGCTATTGCCCAGATTCACAAGGTGCTGGGCTAACCTGCCATTGGTGCGTGTCGAGGTGCAAGCAGGGGCGTCACCCCTACCCATGACCGCCAATACATTTAGGGCCCGATGTAGGTAGGGCTTTACCGATCGGTATCGGCCGAAAATACCGATTTTTGGCCCTTACCGATCGGTAAACAGCCATCGAGATGTAGGGAACCAAAAACAGAACGAATCGGATAGAAAACCGATTCGGAATGAGTACCGAATGGGAAAGAATCCGATACGTACATACCGAAAATCGGATATGTAACGAATCGGAAAAACACCGATTCGGTTACAAAGACCGAATCGGTCCATGTACCGATTCGTTAGTGACACCGAATCGGAAAATCACCGATTCGGTCCTACTACAGATTCGTTAGTGACACCGAATCGGAAAATCACCGATTCGGTCCTACTACCGATTCGTTAGTGACACCGAATCGGAAAATCACCGAATCGGTCCATGTACCGAATCGGAAAAAATACCGATTCGGACATGAGCCGATTCGGAAATCATGCCGATTCGTATGATTCTCCGATCGGGAAATTCCCCGATTCCGACAGTTGGGGAGATGTAGGGAGGCACAGAAACACCGAAATCGGCTCAAAATCGGTAGAATTCACTCGGTATTTACCATGGATTGCAATCAGGTGGTAACCAACTCCAACCCATATAAACAGTCCCAAAATGCATTGCAACTTGCAGGATGGCAGCTTTCTATGTCATTGCGAGGCGGCTACGGCTACAGCAGGAAGGACAGAGGGAATGGCTAAGAAATGAACAGGTCTACAGACAGAGGATAACCCTGTTCATGCTCACTGAGGCTGAGATCCTACAGAGATACAGGCTGGACTCTGACACCATACTTGAGCTCATCAGGGACCTTAAGCCATACTTGGACCACCACACCCCAAGGGCACACGCCATCCCTGCGCACGTCCAGGTGCTATGCAGCCTACACCTGGTAGCGTCTGGCAGCTATCAAAGTGGAGTAGCAGCAGCAGGAGGGGTGAGCCAGAGCAGCCTGTCAAGGTTCTTCCACATATTCCTTGACGCCATGATAGACAGGATGGACCAATACATCTCATTCCCTGCAACCCACGCAGAACTGCTACAAACCAAAGCTGACTTCTACCAGATGGCGCAATTTCCCCAAATCATCGGTTGCATAGATGGCACGCATATTCCGATTTGCCCACCAGCGGACACCGAATACATATACCGCAATCGGAAATCTACACACACCATCAACGTGCAGGTGATCTGCAATGCCAAGTGCACCATCACAGACCTGGTAGCAAAATTTCCAGGAAGTACCCATGACTCCTATATATTCCAACAGAGCGGCATATATGCACGGCTGATGGCTGGCGAATTTGGAGAAGGATACCTCCTAGGTGAGACACATCATCAGACCCCCATAACACATAGTAGGTAGGTGTAATACATGTATGCATGTGTCTAATGTGACCCCTTTCTCTTCCAGGCGACAGTGCATATGCCCTCCGCTCATTCATACTCACCCCCTACCTCAACCCCTCCACACCCAGCCAAAGGAGGTATAACCGGGCCCACATACGCACCAGGAATGTTGTTGAACGGACCTTTGGCATCTGGAAAAGTAGATTCAGATGCCTGCACAAGAGTGGAGGTGCAAGGCAGTATACCCCTATCACCTGCTGCAAGATCATAGCTGTATGTGCAATGTTACACAACCTTGCGGTCAAGAAGGGCACTGAGGTGGAGTTGTCTGACTACGAGGACTATGACGACGACGAAGCTGTGCCACTGACACAGCCAGCTGGGGTGTGTACGCCAAGTGATGGCAGATACAGACGTGAGGAGATCACTGAGAACTATTTCTGACTGAGTACAGATGCAAAGACAGCTAAATGTTGCTTGAAAAAAAAAATTATTAATAGTGATGCACCACAGTTACAGCACTGATGTGCATCAAAAAATGGAGAATGTAAACTCAAATAAAGTCCAGGGTTCTGGTTTGCACATCCCCCCTTGCCAGTCTATTTTTTGGCCCGCTTTCCAGACCCACTGGGGTGTCCCTCGGCCCCCTCCGAATGCCCAGCAGCATCAGCGGATCGCCTGGTGCTCCTCCTTGGCTCTGATGCAGCGCTGGCCGGGCTGCTGCGGCTGCTGCTGTCTCCAGCATCACCCAGGTCCAGGGCAGGATTGGAGGCGGCGTTTGATATTAACATGGCCTCCATGGCCGTGGTTATCCTGGCCATCCCCCTGGTGAGCTCAGCCGTATGCTGACTGAGCACTGACTCTTGATTTGAGCTGCGATGGCACAGCTGTGCGGTCGCCGCTGCAAGGCGGGCCATGGCCCGGTTGAGCACCCGGGCATCCCTCCTGCGCGCAACCTCATGCTCCTCCTGCCTGGCAGTTGAGTAGGTGATGGCAGTGGTCAGCCTGCCCAACCCTGCTGCCACCTCCTTGTTGCTGTCCACAACAGACTGGAAACCCTTCACCAACTCCCCCATCTGCATGTTGTGCTGCAGGAGCTGGCGTTGGCAGGCCATGGTGGATCTGGCCTGTTGGCGCTGGATTTTTACCATCCGGCCCTCCAGGCCCAGGAACACACTGCCCTCCCGTGCTGGTGCAGCAGTGGTGGTGGTGGTGGCACGGCGTCTGGCACTGCTGCCTCCGGCCTGCTGAGTGGGCTGGGGTGCCACTGGTGGTGGTGTGGTGCTGGCCGGTCCCGGAGCCCCTGCTCCCACGACAGGTTGGACGGGTGGCAAGGCCACGGTTGTGGCAGGAGCTGTTGTCGGCGGAATGGTCTGCCTTGTAGGGGAGTTGTCTGGTGAAAATTGCAAGGGGGGTGTGCTGGACAGTACTGGGGAGTGCACTGCCTGGAAATCAATCACCAGGACTCCCTCCATTCCAAGCCCTGGGGTGTCTCCTTCCTCATCCTCATCCTCCTCCTCCTGGCCAGCCGGGCAGGTGCTCGGCCCTGCGACTGCAGTGTTTGATGTTGATGCTCCCTCTGCTGCCACAGTGGTGCCGCCTGATGGTGCCCCTAGGTACAAAGAAGCATTTGTAAACTGAGTGCCGATGTATTACAGTCAGTACAATTATGGCATTCCACATGTCCTTGCATCTCCTTACACCGTGTCACACTGTTTCCTGTCTTGTGATTCTGCACTGACATATTTGGCTAACTTCTGCTGACTACATGTACCATGATGCTTGTCTCTTGTATGTTGGTGACAGTACCGTGCTGGTGTTTGCCTATGCATTGTGTCTCATGGGGAGGTGTCTGGTAGGGTGTGTCATGATGCGCATGCTTCTTACCTGTAGCTGTGGCTCTCGCAGAGCTGTCCAGGGTCCCGATTCCTACAATGCTCTCCCTCTCGATGGTGCTGGAGACAATTTCCTCCAGCTCGGTGAGGGGTGGCGCCGGGTTCTTGCCTCCTCCGGTGAGACCAGCCTGCTTTTGAAGGTCAGCCAGCTTCCTCTTCGTGAGGCTGCGGAGGTCGTAAAACCTTTTCTTAAGTTCCTCAATGGACCTGGGGGTGACACCAGCAGCATTGACCTTCTGGGCGATGTCGGCCCACATTCTCCTCTTGGTGCTGTCTGGCACGTTGAGGGACAGCTTGCCAAAGAGCTGGCGGTGCACCCTCACCACCTCCTCAACCAGCACATGAAGTTCGGTGGTGGTGAACTTGGGCTTCCTCTTTTGGGAGGACTTCTGGCTTCCTGCCTGATCTGCCATTTTCTGCTGTTCAGTCTGCAACCTCCTTCTCCCACTGCTGCTAACTGTGTGTTGGGCTCAGGCAGGCTTTCCAGAAACTTCTAGAAACTTCTTAATTAGCTGCACCTGCCAGGGTTGCCACTCCCTGTTTGGGTGGGGGAGGGGGAGCCACCTCATTGGCTGAATCGCCTATTGCCGAATCGCCTTTTACCGAATCGGTAAAATCCGATTCGGTAAAATCCGATTCGGTATTATCCGATTCGGTAAAAGCCGAATCGGTTCATTCAATGCATTCCTATGGGCTTTTTCGCCATGGGTCTATGATTGCCGATTCGGATTTTACCGATTCGGCTTTTGCCGAATCGGTATTCGCCGAATCGGGAATATCCGATTCGGTGGTAGCCGAATCGGTGTTTTCCGATTCGTTGTTGGCCGATTCGGTAATTTCCGATTCGGCCCGAGCAGAATCGGAACGTACCGAATCTCATTACCGATGCCGGCCGATTCGGTATTCATTCGGTATTTTTTTCCTACATCTCGTTTTCCGATTTCAGAATACCGATTCGGCCCGCCTCGGTATTTTGAAATCGGAAAATCGCGTTTACCTACATCGGGCCCATAGTCGCTCCAGAGAAAAGCGGGTGGTCTTTCTTTCTATGGAGGCTAAATATTAAAGAAGGGAAACATCAGAAATGCCTCAGAATGCTTGTTGACAGGTATGCTAGGCACACAATGCACCATACGGCACTCTGGCAGCTACCAGCCGATAAAGTATGTGATTTTTTGATATATGGGGTAATTCATGTGTTTTTCCTGTAGGCTAACAACAGTAGCAATGGGGACAACTGCTACAGTCACAAAGAAAAGGGATCACCAGTATGCTCAGACAGGGCATTGCAGCGGTAAATATGAAGGATCTGGTCGCGGGGCCAATGACATAGAGATGAAATTTGTCCCTAATGGGTTTGCTGATGCATTGATAACAGTGTGTTGTCTGTATATTGTTTAACTAGTTCCCTCGGTAATTATCAACATATGAAAGAAAAGCAGAGTGGTAGTACTGACCCGTGTCCTGAAGAAATTGCCCTAAAATACCAAGGCAATGAAACATGTTGGCCCCCTATGAATATAAGAGGCAACAGAGTGTCTTTTTAATGTGAGCAAAACCACGGCATAGAATAAAGGTGAATAGCTAGTGTAGGTTGTTGCTCGTTTTTAGTATCAATAAAGTGGTCCTTAAGTGTTAGGGTCCACTTTTATGGGCTATGAATCTTTAAGCACTGAGAATAACACGTTAGTGTTTATAACCAGTATCTTCACGACTGGTTCACTGCATACTCACCACACTTGCACATTAATATTATCATTATTTATGTTTGTTTACATTTGTATTCTTTATGGTATGGGTATGCTAATGACGAGAACCTGAGCCCAGCGGTGAGAACAAATTAGTGTACTCCTATGGTGTTACTTCCGTGAGGTACCCCATACCTTTACACACATTTGTTGTATTCTTAGCACTTTGTTCGCAATAGTTTGTGTAATTTGGCATTCATGCTTTGTGAATTACACTGTACACTGGGATGCACTGATAGGGAACATTTTTACAAATAGCACAGGGACTCATGGTTGAAGACAGTGTATAATAACTGCCTATGCAGCACACAAATGTGTGGCAGCCATAGGCATACATGAGGTCCAACTGTATCTGTTCTAGCATTTAGGTCAGGCCACTATTGTGTTTGGATTTAGTGAGTGGGGGGTTGACCGTGACGATATAGGGCACCCTAAGCTCCTTGGTGAATTTAGTTAATCTAAACAGAAACAGGACCCATCCAAGCCACAGCCAGTTCAAGTAACGGCAACAGCCCGTCTGAGTTACAACACAAAGCTTCAAATAATGACATTCTAATTCCAAGGAAACACAGCATAGAACATTACCATGGTCATAGTACAGAGTCACAATGGTCCAGGTGTCATGGTCACAGAGCCACCATAACACCTATGTTACCACACAACTTCCCTCGTTAACAAAAGAGGAAAAGATGAATGAAAACAAGACATACATGTACAAGAATCAACCACAGAAACAATCAACTATGAAATATAGTATTTCAAATACTCTGGCTTTCTAACAGCTCTAACTGATTTTCTCAAAGGATCACACAAAAGATTTTCTTCTCTGGATTCATGCTCCTCACCTAAATTGGAATCAGAACACACTGAGATCCTTCCTAAATTCCATATTCTATGATCATTAGTTCTTACAGCATTATTAAACACTTTAACAACATACATAGGCTTAGTGAATTTAACATTTTCGAGCCAGGAAGTCTAACAAATACTTTATCTCCAACATTTACAACTGTATGTTTAGTAGATTTTCTTGCATCAAAATTCACCTTCCTATCAAAACATTTATCCATTTCTCTCTTCCTCCACTCAACTGTGTTCCTTGGAGATGTGGCGCTAGAACCAGACTCTTCCAGATGTCTTATCCATGAAGGTTCAACAAGAGTACAGGGAGACCTACCTTTGAAAAGAACAAAAGGATAATGACCAGTTGAACTATGTGAAGTCACTCTATAGTCCTCAATTTTCTTTAAAACCTGTTCTTCCCAGTTGTACCTAGCACTTTTAGCCCATGAGATGGTCTCTTTAATTACTCTATTAAACCTTTCCACCATCCTGTTGGTTTCTGGATGGTAAAGGGAGCATTATTTATGTTTTATGCCTCGATTCTTCAAAAAGGTTTCCATTTCTCTTGATACTAACTGCACGCCATTATCCGTTAATATGGACTCAGGATATCCCTCTCTAGCCATGAGGGTTTCTAAAAATGTAATGACAAGAACACTTTCAATACCAGAGGTAAAAATGAATCTCTGAATACCAGAGGTAAAAATGAATCTCTGGCCACCTTGAAAATAAATCCAAGAGAACCAAAATAAACGTTTGCTGCCCAGTGGAATGAATGGGACCCACAATGTCTAAAGCTACCTCCTTCCAAGGCCCACGAGAAATCTCCCTGATAACCATTAGTTGGATTCTGACAAGTTTGGACTTTTTACTTGTAGGACAGACCATGCAATCCCTTATGACCCTTTCCACCTGTATGTCTACTCCTGGCCAACAATAGGAGGAACAGAGCCTTTCTTTGGTCCTAGACATACCAAAGTGCAATTCATGGGCCAAATCCACCAAAACTTTCCTGATCTCCAACGGAGGTATCAAACGTGTGCAACGTACCAGCATTCCATTACACACTGCCAATTTATCCTTGACACCCCAAAACTTGGAAGCCTCTACCGACACAACATTATTTTTTATTCCAACCATTATGAATTATATCCATTACTTCAGACAACACTGGATCCAAAGATAACTTAAGTTGGCACTGACTTTCATCAATTATGCCTTGATTCACAAAACACTTATTCACCAGAACCATCTACAAGTCTAGAAAGAGTATCAGTCACACTGTTCCCCACACCAGAGATGTACCTGATCTCAAAATCATATTCTTGAAGAGCTATGACCCACTTTCTGATCCTCCTTGAAACTTGATCAATCCTTTTTTTAGAAAATATCTCACACAAGGGCTTGTGATCTGTCTTAACCAAAAATCGTGTTCCCCACAAAAAATGTTTACGTTTTTTGATCGCCCAAAACACTGCAAGAGCTTCTCGCTCAATTACAGAATAGCACAGTTCTGGGTCCTTAAGACATTGAGAAATTAAGGTGATGGTTTCTAAACAATTCTCACTCTCTTGTTGGAGCACTGCACCCAACCCCTTAACACTGGCATCCGTGTTAACCACAGACATTTTTGAAGGATTAAAAACCTTAACATTAGGTGCGTCGTTGAGTTTCTTTTTAAGAGAAACAAATTCTCTATTGCAGTCTTCAGTCCATTTGAATTCAATATCTTCCTTTAAACGCCCTCTCATATTCTAGCAATTTTCTGCAAAACCTTCCACAAATGTATTATAATACTCAGCCATACCATAGAACTTCATAAGTTCCTCTCTGGATGATGTAGCTGGCAAACTAGAAATAGTGTCTACTATATCAGATTTCGGAGCAATTCCTGCACCAGAAATTGTTTGTCCCAAGTAGTGAATGGAAGAAGTCGCAAACCGACACTTCTCTAATTTTATGGTAAGATTGGCATTTTCAAGCTTACTTAAAACATCATATAGAAATTTCTCATGTTCCTTGTGGTCTTTGCCCAATATCAGAATGTCATCCTGCTAGACACAAACCCCATCACACCCTTCAAGAACCTTTTGCATGGCCCGTTGAAAGACAGATGCCCGTTGAAAGACAGATGCTGCTGACACAAGGCCAAACGGCATCCTAACAAATCTAAAGGTCCCAAACGGTATTATAAAAGAAGTTAGATCTCTTGAAGACTCTACCAGATTAATCTGGTGGTAAGCAGAGGCTAAATTGATTGTGCTGAAAACTTTGGCACCTCCTAATAATGTAAGTAGCTCTGAGATGTTAGGTAGTGAATACTTGTCCACTACTATACACTTATTAAGTTACCTCAAGTCCACACAGAAGCGCAAAGACCCATTAGCCTTGCGTGCGGTGACCACCGGAGCAAGCTAATCAGTGCTGGTGACTTCTTCAATTATTCCACCCTCTTTAGGTTTCTCTAATTCCTTCTTCATCTCCCCTCTTACTGCCAAGGGTACTCTTCTAACTTTGCAAGAAGAACGTTGTGAGTTAGGGCGTAGAAGAATATTCAACTTAAAACCTTTAAGACAACCAAGTTCTTCTCTAAAAAACCTTTGGATATTCTGTTCTAATATGATTGACAATGTCACCATCAGAGTTAAGATGAACGGTTTGAACATTTTGTTTAAGAATGATAGGAGGGAAACTGCCTGGGTCTAGCATGACACTTAAATCAGCCTGGTGGAACCAGCTGATGATACTGTCACCCTTTTGATAGACATACACCTTTCCAGATACATATCATCCACAGTACTCAATAAAACCTATAAAATACCCACAAAGTGGTATGGGCTCACCACCATATGCCAAGGGGCATATATCCACCTTAAGAAAAGTAACCTTCCCTGCAAGCTTTGTTTTATAAAATATTTTTGACACAATAGTGATCTGGGCTCCTGAATCAAAAAGTACTTTAGTGGATTCGCTATCTACTTGTATAACATCCAAAAGACAAGATCTTTGATCTTGAGAGACATTTTGTTGTACATCAGAACCAACCTGAACGAAAATTTGTCCACAGACAAAGCCTTCTTCTTGAATGTCAGTTTCAATAGATTTAACATTGTCCCAGGTGATATGGTCTTGCATACAACTGAGAGATGCCCCTTTTGTTTACATTTAGCACACATTACCTTTAATGCAGAACATTTTTTGTCGTTAACATAATGCCCAAGTTTGTCACACCTAAAACATTTGGGAACAAATGGCTTAGTCTTAGGTTTAAAAGTGACATCACCTTTAGATACAGTTTTACTTTTAGTTCCTTCTTTAACAGCATGAACAGAGGCTTGCACATCTTTTTTTAATGTATCAACGCACTTTAAAGAGTGTACAATCCTGTTAGCCACTTGTAACACCTCATCTAAAGATGTTTCATCCCTTAACCAGAGTTCTTCACAAACTTTTTCCAAACTACACCCCAACATAAACTGATCTCTAACTCGTTAATCAAGCAGTTGATCAAGCTAACAAGAAAAAAAAGTTTTCTGAGTTGAGTGACATACACTTCTACTGATTCACCATCATTTTGAGGTCTCTTAGTGAATTGATACCTTTCAAGTATTGAGGTTCCGTGCCGATTTGAACCCGTGTTTTCAATATTGTCGGAAATGCATAATATTGGTATCAGCGAACCGCAAATGATCCATTTAGCATATCCTGGTGTTTTCGCTACGCTACGAGCAAGAGCACTCCTGTAATAGACACATTTCTGATCTACCCATGGCATCCATCTTAGATCATGGCAGCCATTTTGTGTTTCTTGCCCTCACATACGCAATAACCTCTGATCACTTCATTTCGATTAAGGACACGTAGCCTTAGCCGGAGATTCACCTCTCTAGTAACACGTGCACCTTAGACCAGAACACGCTGTAGCTGCATGACTCGACAAAGGCTGCCTCCTCTGCCCGAGGCCAGTCCTGCTATACTGGTTCTCATGTCCGTTGGCCTGATCATGATTAGGCGGCCGAAGCTGGTAGCCTTGCCCATTTACAACCCACAAACATCCCTTATCCTGCTTTTCTATCTTCTGCACCTGGCTCTGCTCCTTTCCTTCTGGGCCTTTATTAGGGGGAGGTAACGAAATTTACGATGAGGCGGTCCGGGTCCTGAATGAAAAGTTGACATGATATTATGATGGAAAAGTGGGAACCCCTCGTTCGTAATGTTTTGACATCAGATATTGTCGACGATTCTTGTGCAACGCCAAATATTTATTGTTTAGGACACAAAGGTTTGGGAATGTACTAACATGTGAAGAATTTGCCTGAAGCCAAAATTTTAGTATATAAGGAGCAACCCTCTTTGTACAAATTGAACAGGCTCCTAGTTACTGCCCATGCGTAGTTTCTGTGACTTCTGTGTCCCTGCAGTAATAAACCTTTGGTCTTTGACGCCACCATCGAGAAGCCAGTGTTTCTGATTATTTGTGCACCACGGCAGGTGGAACTCCGGGGTCTTTGGGTGTTGTTCCCTGACACCTCTGGACGGAACCAAAAAGTCCAGAACTCCAATTGGCGCCCAATGTGGGGCGACGTCATTCGGTACCGGTCCAAAAGCCTGAAGAGTTCGAGAAGCTTCGTGTGAAGATTCCTGAGGGAGGCGCCCCACTTCATCGATCCCGGCATATCGCAAAAGTGGCCCGAAGTTCTCTTCCACGAGGGTTCCCGTTCAGGACGGCTGCAGTGGGCCGTTGCCTTGACCGTCGCCCTGTCTTGGACCCGAGGTGCAGTCCTTAGT
Source organism: Lissotriton vulgaris (assembly GCF_964263255.1). Lineage (NCBI taxonomy): Eukaryota > Metazoa > Chordata > Amphibia > Caudata > Salamandridae > Lissotriton > Lissotriton vulgaris. Next base: position 219,916,358 of record NC_141686.1, on the reverse strand, counting down.
ACGGCGAAACGTGACGGGTTTCTCCTTGGTGACGTCTTCAGTGCCTCAGTTAAGTATTTAGTGGTTGCTAGTTGGTTACTTCGTAAGGGTTGTTAAAATCCTTTGGTTCTTGGTTTGGTTTGGTTTCGTAAGATTATCAGTGGTCGTTCTGGTTATGATAATCTATTTGGTTTGGTCTGGGTATCGATACATTTGTTCGCTTTTGGTAGGCCTAGGTTCTTGGTTCGAGTGCACACTTCTGTTTGTGTTGTTTGTTTTGTGTTCCGGATTGCAAAATGGTAAGTCGGAGAAATTGTATGTTGTCTTGTTTTAGTTGCAACAGTGATTCACGATTGGAGGACTCATGTCTGGTTCCTCCGATTGGGACTCCCTTATACGATCTGTACTGTAAACATGGTGTGGGTCCTATATCTTATAATGAGGTGTGGGTCCGCTATACGAAAAAGGATGGTGTCCTTAGTTGGCCACTGCATGGTAGTTTTGAACCCGGAATCCTTGATAATTTAGAAGCGAAATTGTTTAGGAAGAAAGCCCGGCCGGCAATGTTTGATTCTTTCCGTTATTGGCGAAAAGAATCCAAACAGAGAGAAATTAAAAGGTTGAAGAAAGAACAGAAAGAGCAAGAGTTGACTCTAGAACAAGCGGCTAAGCAGCTGCAAGTCAACGAGTCTGAAAAGGCCATAGAGGTGGCCATTAGAGAGCATAATTTAGCGATTGACAAGTGCTATCCTGCCTTGCCATCGAAAACAACTAAGATACTGGAGGACCCCGAAAACGATCCTCTGCTGTCTTATCTGTTAAGGTCACCTCCACCGTATGCACAAGGTGCTACGGCTCCACCTGTACCAAATGTTCAATTGCCGGTTGCTGGACAACCTGGTATTCCTGCTCCTGCCCCTCAGAATCAAGCTCTCCTGTACCTCCTGTGGTCAATGTGAATGTTCCTACGGCACCTCCTCTTCCTGGGTTGCCGACTTCTTTACCTATACCTGTCTCGCTTACACCTACTGTTCCGCAAGCTATTTTTCTCGATACTCCTACTGTCCCGCTATCTGTTCCAACTTCTACTGTGTTCTCTGCGTCTGCCAGTATGTTGACTCCGCTTTCTGTTCGTCGTGTAGTGTAGTTCCTAGTTTCCCACTAGGCCCTGCGCATTGGAATAACATAAACAGTAGTATCGACGTGGAACTGCTTATATTCCAGGCCTCCACTGACTATGCTAAACTTAATTGGGTTGTGTTACCAACTAGCTCAGAGGTCACTGGAAACTTTCTTCTCTGCATAGGAAGTGATCAGCTTCCTTGGCACAGACAAGAAGGGATTCAGTTTTCCAACAACCGTGCAACATGACAACTTTGCTCCTCAGATCAAGAGTCGATCTCTAGGGTCGTGTGAAACAATAGACACAGATTTCACTCAGTCAGTCTAGTGCAGTTTACTTTCACAGTATGTAGAGAATAGAGAGACGGGCGTGTATCAATAAAGGGTTAACATTTATTGAACAGTCTTTCTTCTCGTACAAGAGAATTGTATTGCCACAATTGCAATAACTGTTATTATAAAAAGTACGTACAGTAAGATAAGAATTGCGAAATAGAACTGTAAAAGCATTGATATGGTTTCTTAGCCATACAATGGTTTAAAAGTAATAAAACATATATACAGTCATATATACATTAGGCTAACATACTCAACTGGTGCTTCTAACTAAGCCTACCCCAGTGTGCCTGACCTAAGCCTAACACGTGAGAAGGGGGAGTAAGTAAGTAGCTTAAGTTAAGTTGGTTTTGCCAAGGTTTGTTTCAAGAATTCTCGTCTAAGGGTTTAGTCAACACCATACCTCTGAATAGAATGATGGAGGATTGGTATCTCCTTCAGGGGTCTCTCTCGATATCCCAGTCACCTGCGAGGGTAAACCGGAAGCGCCGGGACTGGATTTCTCTGCACGAGAAAGGCAGCGGCTTCTCTCAGCGCGTCGAGGAAGGAGGGGTGACAGCGTCCGCGGGCAGCTGGGCTGGATGTCTTCGCAGAGGACGGCTGCACGGCTCCTCAAGCGTACTGCACCATAGGTCGCGCTGTAGCGGCGATAATGGTAATCAGTAGCTTCACCACCACAGGATAGCAGGCTGCAGCGACAGAGTGCTAGTTTTTACCAACACAGGGTCATGCAGGCAGCTGGCATCAGCAACAGGCAACGAACTCGCAGCTCGTATCTCTCTCATTGCTTAAGGCAACGTTGGTAATATTTATACCTGACAGGTGCCGGGTTTGACGCAAGTTTGCTGGACATAAGACGTCAATTAAAGATGTTACTAGGAAGTGACAGTTATCAGTTGCTCATTAGAGTTCCATTACTAATCAAAACATAGCAAGCGGGGATTTCCAGGTTTGCTAAGTTTTTATCTTGTTGAAGAACTCGGAGTGTTATCTAGGAATATCAGATAGTGACTGCTGCTCTGTCATTGCACTAATTGGTCGCAAAGGAAGTAGCAGAGAGTCATGCTGGAATGTGGCTCTGTGGCTCTGTTCGTGTGAGGCCAGAGATGACTTTACAGAAAATCGCACTTGAACGGTTATGCCAATATAGGGAATAAAGTGATTTATAGCCGAATAGGGGCATAAGGTCACAGTATCGATCAGGAACCTAGATTAACACGCAACAGTCGAAGAATCACTGATTCTGTCTCTAGCATTCTGTCTCCTTTCTATAAAACTTTAATTAAGACTCCTACTTCTGACTCTGTACAAAGACGTAGTCAGCTTCCGAGTACTGAGGAACGGGGAATATTAGATTCCACGGCTCTCAGATGGATTTCGAAGAGTAGGAGATACTGTACGAGAGATGTACTAGATACATTTATGCAGTGGAATGAACCAACGCAACGGTATGTCTTTGATGAGATGTGCTCTCTTTTACGTGAGGAACTAGAAGACGATGACTCTGAATCGAATTTAGAAGACTTAATTAAGGTTCAGAAAGAGTTTGCTGCAGGAATGATAGTAGGTCAAAATATAAAAGAAGCGATGGAACTGATTTTAAGTTATAGAAATGATCCATCACTTCGTTCACCAAGAGACTTAGAGAAAGGTAGTACGAAACAGACTCGCCAATATCCAATGAGGGAGGTTCCTCCAATTTGGCGCGAAGCTGTGCAAGCTGATGCCATTAATGGTATTGTAGCCGCTCTTCCAGAGAGTGTGGATTCACATTCCGTGGAAGCGAGCCGAAGTGTTAGCAGTGAAACAGGCCTTGCCAGATCTGCGTAAGAATCCTGCTGGATACTATAAGGAGTTAGCGCAAACAGTTGAGGCTTGTGTAATGAACCTGGCGGATATTGATATGTTATTTGGGAATGTGGTTCCGCAACCAATTTGGGCTAAAATTCGTAAAGAGAATCATCCAGTTGCCCTAGGTGGTGATTGGGCAGCTATCATTGCAGCGGATGGCCAGCAAATAGGTGGTTCCAAACCCGAACCCCTAATTGCTAATCTTCCAGGTAGGATAATCGACTTAATGAAGACTCTGATGCCCGCATTGCGTGTTAATTGGGACAAGTTGTCTGCATGCAGGCAAAAGAAAGACGAAAGTGTCTCCGACTTTTTCACGAGGTTCGAAGAGACTTTTGTAGACCATAGTGGTCAGGATATGAGCACAGAAGGAGGACAGAGACTGTTTGTCGATAAATTCGTACATAATTTGTTACCTGAGCTATGTAACAAATTAAAAGATTCCGAGAGTGCGTGGGCTGTCTCTACAACTGCGCAAATACTTGAAACTGCACAGTATTATGAAAATAGGGATAAAGAGGAGAAAGAGAAATCAGATAAGAAAACGAAAGATTTAAAGACTAAGGTTCTTTTGCAACAGGCGTATCCGCCTCGTACTAATCAGACTAGTACGCAGCAAGGCTCGTATCAAAGAACAGATTATAGTTCACCGAGGCCTCAATATCAGTGGAACCAGTGTGCGTACTGTAAGAAAGAAGGTCATTACAAAAATGAGTGTCCAGTCTTAGCGCAAAATAATGCAGCAGCAGCTCAGAGAGGTCATGGTGGTTTTGTGCAGAATTCTAGAGGTCGAGGACGAGGTGCTATGCCTCTGCAGACGAATGATCGCCCTTCCAATCACTTTGATCAACGAAATGGACAGTCTGCCCAGCAAAATAGATCTCAACAGTATCTGGTTGAAGACTATTGTGAAGTGGATGAGGGATTTCAGCAAAATGGGTACTAGGACAGCCATGGACAGAGAGAGGGAGTAGTATCAGTTCCAGTGGATCAGAGTGGGCCATATGTCGCAGTAGCAACATCAGGTGTAGTCGAACCGTTTCTGTTGGATACTGGTGCCGCAAAAAGTTCTATCATTCATGCGAAACTCCCTGGCGCACCTTTGTCCGGCTCAACAAATGTTTCTGTAGGTTTTTCAGGCGCCCCTGTTTACAACCCCATATCTGGTCCTTTGTCTATTTCTGTTGGACCGTGTCAATTGAAGGCACCCCTGATTTTGACGACGGGTTGTAATGAAAATCTGCTTGGTTTAGACTTGTTAAAACGACTATATGCGACATTGTACTGTTCTCCGGACGGGGTACAGCTTACATTAGGTAAAAGAATCACCTCTACGATGTACTTGTCAATGGATGCACTCCCGCCAGAGCTGCGTTCGCTCCCTGATACTCTTTGGGCGACTGGTCCTAATGATGTTGGCCTTTTGGAAATACCACCATATGTAGTTACTTTGAAAGCAAATGTAAAATTTCCACGAATTCCTCAATACAAAATATCTAGTGAAGGTGAACGTGCACTTTTATTGATTGTACAAGATTTGATTAAGAAAGGTGTGGTTGAAGAAACTAGAGGAAATGTTTGTAACAGTCCTGTATTACCGATTTTGAAACGAACTGATCCTACAAAGCCTCCTGTGTATAGGTTTGTCATAGATCTCAGAGAAGTTAATAAGATTGTGGTCCCGCAGTTTCCTGTAGTTCCAGACATTACTGCCTTGTTAACATTGATTCCTGCTACAGCCACATGGTTTTCAGTCATTGACTTGAAAAATGCCTTTTTCAGCATTCCGATAGCCGAGGAAAGCAGAGATATTTTCGGCTTCTGTCTAGGAGGTCAAAGTTTCAGATTTAAACGCGCTCCACAAGGCTATTGTGAGAGCCCATCTATTTACAGTCAGGCATTAAAAAGTCAGTTAGATTCTTTTGTACTTCCTCAAGGTTCTGCTCTAGTGCAGTATGTAGACTATCTTTTAGTGGCTGCCGATGACAAGGAAACTTGCAAAGCAGCTACAATTTCGTTATTGCATCATTTGTCCAATTTGAATCACAAGGTATCACCTTCGAAAATGCAATACTGCTGCCAAGAAGTGACCTACCTAGGTCATCTCTTGTCAAAGGAGGGAAGGAAGTTGACCTTAGAGAGAATAAAAGCAATTACGCAGATGAGTGTTCCTCGCACGCAGAGAGAAGTGCGTGCCTTTTTAGGTATTACCTCTTACTGTAGGCAGTGGATCCCAAATTTTTCTCTTTTAGCAAAACCGTTGGTAGCTTTGACTGGGAAAAATGTTCCGAGTCCGGTACCATGGTCTGATGAATGTCAGGAGAGTTTTTCTGAGTTACGAAAAGCATTGTGTTCAGCTCCTGTATTGGGTACACCCGATTACAGCAAGCCATTCATGCTCTATGTTCACGAGAGAGAAGGTTGCGCGTTGAGTGTTCTGACACAGAAATTTGGTGATAAACAACGCCCTTGTGCGTATTTTTCATCAACATTAGATCCGGTAGCCAGAGCGTTACCTAGTTGTTTGAGAGCTACAGCGGCAGCTGCGGCTTCTATTCGACAATCTGCTGGTTTGGTAATGAACAACATGCTAGTGGTTATGGTTCCTCATGCTGTGGATACACTCATGAATCGAACCAAGACACAACACCTTACCAGTGCGAGATTATCTGGCTACGAGCTGACACTGCTAGCAAGTCATATTCAAATCAAAAGATGCAATGTATTGAATCCAGCAACGTTGTTGCCGGCTAATCAAGAGTCGAGTGATTCTGAGCCCCATGACTGCTGTTTTAGAACTGAGGAAGAGACAAAAGGACGAATAGATTTAAAAGACACTCCGTTGTCAGATCCAGATGGCACGTTGTATGTTGATGGGTCGTGCTTTAAATTGGAGAATGGTGATGTGACTGCTGCCTATGCGGTAACGACTTTGAGAACGATTGTGGAGACTGCAAGAGTGAGTCAGAATTCTGCCCAAGCTGCAGAATTAATAGCTCTAACAAGAGCGTGTGTTTTAGCTAAGGGAAAGAGAGTGAATGTGTTCACAGATAGTCAGTACGCATTTGTAGTGGCCCATAATTTTGGCCGTTTATGGAAAGAAAGAGGTTTCATTACGTCCCATGGGACTAAGATTCAACATGGTCAGCTAGTTAACGACTTGTTAGAATCTCTAACCTTGCCGACTGAAGTTGCAATTGTGAAATGCAGTGCTCATAAAGCAATCACGGATGATGTTGGTTGTGGGAATGCTTTTGCTGATGAAACTGCTAAACAGACAGCTAGAAATATGATGAGTAGAATGTATGTGGCTACGTCTGCAAGATGGATTTCTGAGTCTGGGATGTGTGAGGATACAGTGGAAAGTGTGAAAGAGATTCAGAATGAGGCAACTGAGGAGGAACAACGTGCATGGAAAGAAAGTATGGGCAAGTTGGATTCGAGTGGGTGTTGGATTGACTTGTCAGAACAACAGCGTTGGATGTTGCCTGATGCGTATGTGCTTGCAGTGGTGACGATGGCGCATGGAGTAGCGCATATAAGTTCTAAAGGAATCTGTAAGATGTTGGCTCCAGTCTGGAAAAATGATGGGATCAGTAAATGTGCAGAGAGAGTGGTGAAAAATTGTATGGTATGCCTGATGCATAATCCTGGTAAGGGAACCCCAACTCCTGCTGGTCACTTCGCTCCTCCTTCCTGCCCCTTTGAAGTGATTCAGCTAGATTTCATACACATGGATCGGTGTAATAATTTAAAATACGTCCTGGTGGTAGTTTGTGCTTTTTCCAGATGGATCGAAGCATATCCACTAAAGGACAATACTGCCTTATCTACTGCCAAAATTCTTCTCAAAGAATACTTCCCTAGATTTGGAATGCCACGGATTGTATGGTCAGATAACGGAAGTGAGTTTATAGGGAAAGTTATGCAGAGTGTGTGTGCCGGTTTGGGCATCAAACAGAAGTTCCACAGTGGAAACCATCCCCAGTCTGCTGGTTTAGTTGAGGGTTACAATGGCACCCTCAAACTAAAACTTGCTAAAATACAGGCATCCACGGGTTTATCCTGGCCAGACGCATTACCCTTGGCTTTATTATCAACGAGAGCAACTGTACATTCTAGAGTAGGGCTTAGTTCCTATGAAATAGTTTTTGGCCGTCCGGCAAATGTGTGGGGAGTGCCTAGGCCAAAAGAATTTTGTTCTCTGGAATATCCAATGTTGATTGACTACCTTTACGACTTGACTGCTAAATTGAGTCTTATTCACCAACAGGTTTTCGACGCATTGCCAAAGCCTCCGGAGAGTCCAGGTCATCAGCTGAAACCAGGCGACCACGTTGTGGTCAGAAACTTTACGAGGACAAAGAACCTTCAACCCAGATTCGTCGGCCCCTACCAGATACTGCTTACAACGAGAACAGCTGTTCGTGTGGCCGGACGGAAGCACTGGATCCACGCGTCTCATGTCAAACGTGTGCCTCTACCACTTCCTTACGACGACTGGGTGAAGAAGGGAATTGGTGCCTCCGAATTTGAACAAACGCCAAAGTTTATCCCTTTCAGCGATGCCGAATTGATAATTGACACTCCGAGCTCTGACTCTCCTCCTGAAAAGATTCCTTTGAACTCTGAACACTTGTTCTCTGCATCAGAAAAAACTCTGTCATCTGCGAACCTGAACACTGCAACAGCTACTAGTGATACGTTATTTGCCGATCAATCAGTTCCTACAAAACAAAGATACAACTTACGATCTCGTAATATGGACAAATAAAGCAGGCAACTGCCTATTGTGATATTTGAAATTTTGAACTTTTACCTTCAGCCAGGAAGTTTGCTATTGTTTTATTGTTTTTAAAAATTGCCTTGCCGTCTGGGTAGCCGTAGGGTCGTGGCTGTGTGCCTAGTTGAATCTGCGGGGGTCTGACACAAGGTCGATCTTTCTGTTGGTTCTGGGAACTCCCAGGGCTGATAGAGGCATTTTCATCTACGTACACATCATCAGTGGTCGCGAGCGGATTGTAGAAGATGGAGCTTCCTGCGCTGCAACGAGAAAATGCGATTTATGTTCGCAGAGACAGACTTTACAGAATCCTTCATAGTAAATGTTTTCTAGTGCAATGTGCTATTACATTTTTAATTGTTTTGATAACGTTGGTGGGTGGAATCGTCTTTGGTATAAGTTTGATTTTTATGCCAGTAACTACAGTACCTCCCCTTGATCCTGCTACTCCTACTGTTTCTTCCATACACTCTTTTCACTCGTTTCCTGAACATGAGCAAGCTCGACGCTCAGAATTCATTAATAACACTTTTGTACAGCTCTTGCACCAACACCAACTGGTAGTTAACACTACAGACTGCTGGGTGTGTGGCTTGATACCCCACACTATGGATAAAGGTATTCCCTATCTGGTTTTGCCTTTTAGCTATAATGGATCATTTCAGGCCCTTCAAACCATCTTTGCTTATGCCCTTGAAACCTATCCTCCGCGTCCACCACGTTCCACTAAATATAACTCTGCCAACAAAGCTTTAGTCCAGGGAATTATTGACATGATCAAGGACGTCAATAATACTCCATCTTACCCTAGAGACGAATTAAGAGTATATTTGAGTTGGAATTCTTCAGAGTATCGCCTTAGTTTGGGAGAAAGCAAGCGTAAAAGCTCAACTCCAATCTGGGTCGTACCTCACCGAGGTCAGGTCTGTTTGCAAGGTAATGGGAGAAATCCGAGAGCTCAGCTAGGGAGGAGTGAGTGCATAGAGACTTACGTGTTTCCGTCTAACTCTTCCCCTGCTTTTCATACTGCTAGGGGTACCTACTTCATCTGTCGAGACAGAGCATATACATGGTTGCCTGCTGACTTTTCGGGATCATGTTATATTGCTCGACTGTTGCCTCCGACATACACTGCTTCATCTGATTATCAGAAGACCAGAGTAGCAAGAGGTATTTTCAGCAAGGAAGATACCGCTGGTCAGGAAGCTGGAGACTTCTTCAAAGGTTTCCTTCCGTTCTGGGGGCCTATGGCCAATAGTAGGAACATACGTCAGCTAACACGGGTAGTTGAATCTACTATCACCGAAACTGCTGGTGCCCTTAGCAATTTGACAGCTGAGCTTCAGGCGGATAGACTCATGACGTTGCAGAACCGTATGGTTCTAGACGTAATACTTGCAGATCGAGGTGGGGTATGCAGAATGATCCAATCGAGCTGCTGTGTCTTTATTCCCAATAATGCTCCAACAGTCTATGAGGCGATCTCTAAACTTCACAAGATTTCCGACTCTATACACGTAGACAAGGGAAACTGGTCCTTCATGGAGTGGTTCTGGACTCTGATATCAGCGTGGGGATGGAAGGTTCTGATGGTCATTGGTGTCATCTTAGTATTCCTATTCTCATGCTGCCTGATTATCCAGTGTGGTCCTGCTCTGTGTAGTCTTTGTGCTGCAACCTGTTTTAGGAAACCACCTGCGTTTGGAGAAAAGGCGCGAGAAAGGATGATGATACAGCAACATGTCACTGACTTGATGAGCATAGAATTAGACTCTGACATAGACTGAGTAATTGCCTATGTAAGGGCAAAAGGAGGGTCTGAGGTTCCGTGACGATTTGAACCCGTGTTTTCAATATTGTCGGAAATGCATAATATTGGTATCAGCGAACCCCAAATGATCCATTTAGCATATCCTGGTGTTTTCGCTACGCTACGAGCAAGAGCACTCCTGTAATAGACACATTTCTGATCTACCCATGGCATCCATCTTAGATCATGGCAGCCATTTTGTGTTTCTTGCCCTCACATACGCAATAACCTCTGATCACTTCATTTCGATTAAGGACACGTAGCCTGCGCCGGAGATTCACCTCTCTAGTAACACGTGCACCTTAGACCAGAACACGCTGTAGCTGCATGACTCGACAAAGGCAGCCTCCTCTGCCCGAGGCCAGTCCTGCTATACTGGTTCTCATGTCCGTTGGCCTGATCATGATTAGGCGGCCGAAGCTGGTAGCCTTGCCCATTTACAACCCACAAACATCCCTTATCCTGCTTTTCTATCTTCTGCACCTGGCTCTGCTCCTTTCCTTCTGGGCATTTATTAGGGGGAGGTAACGAAATTTACGATGAGGCGGTCCGGGTCCTGAATGAAAAGTTGACATGATATTATGATGGAAAAGTGGGAACCCCTCGTTCGTAATGTTTTGACATCAGATATTGTCGACGATTCTTGTGCAACGCCAAATATTTATTGTTTAGGACACAAAGGTTTGGGAATGTACTAACATGTGAAGAATTTGCCTGAAGCCAAAATTTTAGTATATAAGGAGCAACCCTCTTTGTACAAATTGAACAGGCTCCTAGTTACTGCCCATGCGTAGTTTCTGTGACTTCTGTGTCCCTGCAGTAATAAACCTTTGGTCTTTGACGCCACCATCGAGAAGCCCGTGTTTCTGATTATTTGTGCACCAAGGCAGGTGGAACTCCGGGGTCTTTGGGTGTTGTTCCCTGACACCTCTGGACGGAACCAAAAAGTCCAGAACTCCAGTATCGTGCTTACTTTTGGTATATAATGTTTATCTAATTTTTTAATATAGATCTCAAATTCATTGAGATCTCTGCTCTCAGCATCAGAAAGTTTTGGCAGGTGATAAAAAACATCTTGTCCCTCCGACCCAAGACAATGTAATAGAAGAGACATTCTTCTTTCAGCACTAAGACTTACCCCAAAAACTTTAGCATACCGCTCAAAAACCCTTTTCCACTTCTTTCACGTGATAGCAGGCTCACCAGGTTCAGACAGAAAGAAGGGAGAAGCTATCAAGTTCTGCATGACCTTAATATCTACACGACTAGGTCTCCAAGGCTAAATTCAATTTTTAGCTTGCGCGTGTAAATATCGTCCTTTAGCTGAGTTACACTGCCCTTATTCCTTATTGTTAAAAGGAAGTCACATCACGTGCCTTTGCCTTTCTATTTTTATATAAAACCTTTTTACACCAGACAATCCTCCACAAACAATAAAGTAAGGGTTTCACCAGATGACTTGGTGTAAACCCCATAATAAAAAACAGTGAGAACGTGTAAAAAACAGGCAAAATGATGCCTCATGATTGTAGGGGTATGGTTCGTACACCCCATGATTGTAGATGTACGAATCGTACCCCTATGTTCATGGGGTGTACGAACCATACCCCATGATCGTAGCTGTACGAACCGTATCCCTACGATCATCGGGTGTACGAACCGTACCCCATGATCGTAGGTGTACGAACCGTACCCCTACGATCATGCGGTTTACGAACCGTACCCTATCTGATTGTGTGGCTCTCCACACGAATTGCTCATATGCAATGTTTACTGTACGAATCGCGTACTCATTCACTGGTCCAAGTCGTACTTGTCGGGTCGCACGGCATGTTTACGATTCATACGGTTCAGTTTCAGGGTCCGTATCATATGGATTTTCCGTTGCTTTTCGTACGGTTCGGAACGATCCAGATGTGTTTTTTTACTACAGATCGTACTACGCAATTCGGACGGATTTTTACGATTCGTACGGAAACGGCTACAAATTCAAATTGTTGTACGAATTTGTTTCCCAAATCGGAATCGAACCCTATGTAAAAACAACCACCAATTTAAAAGTGAAAACACACAAAAATTAGTCCACCAGTTAACTAGATGGCAGCAATATCCATGCCTCAGAAATGGAGCTCAGTCTATTCGCTTAGTATGTGTTTACCAAAATAAATATGTAAACTAAAGGTGTGCCTGTCACCGAGGTGCAGGCAGAAGTTAAATATTCCATGACTAATGACCAATACAATGAGAGATGTGCCTGTCACCGAGGTGCAGGCAGAAGTTAAATATATGAAGACCAAAAACCAATACAATGAGAGGTGTGCCTGTCACCGAGGTTCAGGCAGAAGTTAAATATATGATGGCCGAAAACCAATACAATGAGAGGCGTAGTCGGCAGCTGGACCAAATCAGGACACAACAACCTCAACTTTCAAGTTCACTTTCCCTGATTTTATTTTTTTTCAAAAGAACAACTCAAGGTACTGTACTTTTAAAATTATCCTGATGACTACGCCAATGTAAGAATCACACTCAGCTAGAAGAATGACGCTTGAGGCAGGAAAGTAGAAAGATGAAGCAGGTTTAATCCAAATAGAAACAGGACCCATCCAAGCCACAGCCAGTTCAAGTTACGGTCACAGCCTGTCTGAGTTAGAACACAAAGCTTCAAATAATGACATTCTAATACCAAGGAAACACTGCATAGAACATTACCATGGTCATAGTACAGAGTCTCCATGGTCCAGGTGTCATGGTCACAGAGACACCATGACACCTAAGATACCACACATATGCATTGCAATATTCCTTTTATTTCAAAGTACATGACTGTGGCGCTATGTATAGCATTGTTTCTCTGTTGCACAGAACAAGAGAATGTATCGTTATCCATAGCAGTATTTGTTTTCTTTTGCAACATGTGTGATTCTTGTAATACGAATGGCCTAACCTTTTGGAAACTGTTAGAAGTGAGCTTAACTGTTGGTTAGAAGCTGTGGTTGGGATTAGAACATACCAACCCACCGTAGAGAATACTACCCATTGGTGTATGTTGATTTCATATTGTATGGTCATATTGTATAACTTCTTATATAAAGTTTAAACTAATTTTTATAAAAAGCTTGTGTGGAGTATATTTGTGCTGACATCATTGGGTTACTGTGAGCGTGAGTGCACATACGGTACACTCTTGCTTTGGAGATAAGCCTGGGAACAGTCCAGCCTGAACTGCCAAGCCAGGTCCTCCCTGGAACCAGAAACAAGCATCCTAAGACCAGCCTCAGGGTTTCACCCCTCATCAGCCAGGATATCTTGAATCCAGTGGCAGAGCAAGCCCGGGACCTAATTCTGGGTACACATGGAGCACTAAGGGCGAGAAAGCAAAAGACACACAATTGCTGGACGGGGACACATTACCTCATTAAACTGAGGTTCAACACAGCCACCAATCCAGTTAATATGGAAAGTCTGATTGAGGTACATTTTGGGGTGTACAGACTTTGGGGTACACTGTTTTGCACCCACAATGCTGGCCGGCACTCAGCACCATTGTTGCCAAATACAGTCCTCTGCACTTAGCAACAGTCCTCTTTCTCTGGCAGTTGCCTCTTCCCCATCGGCATCCCCTGACATGCCACTCCAGTTAAGCCAGGCAGCCAGGCCAGAGCCGCAGCTGCCATCTTGGGTCTCATGCACAGTGTGTTCCTCATACTTTGAACTTCAATATCTGGTCTGGGTTGGTTAGGGGTTATGTTGGGCCATCTGGCATCATGGGGTATGTCCAGATGTGGGTCCCTTTCTTACTTTGTCCCTGGATTCAAGCTAGCCTGGCTGATAATTGGTGTTACCCCGATACCGGTCCCAGGATGCTTGTTTCCGGTACAGGAAAAACCTGACTTGGCAGTTTTGGTTGGACTGTTCCCATGAGGCACAGGGCTAAAACTGATTTGCATATAGCTGGGTCTAAACTGGGGTGGTGAAGTGTGCTAAAGAATGACAATGGATTCAACCCAGATCTATGACTGGAGGTATGACTGGAGGTGAGTGTCTGAAAAGTTTCAGTGATTCATCCATCCTCTCCTTGTGTTTGCTTTGTACTCCCTAAATTGGCACGGTATGCCAGACATGGGTCCCTTGCTCACTTTGCCACTGGATTCATGTTAGCATGGCCGATGAGGGTGTTACCCTGAAACCGATCCCAGGATGCTTGTCCACAGTCCAGTGACGACCTGTCTTGGCTGTTCGGGCGGGACTGTTCCCATGAGGCACAGGGTCAAGACTGATTTGCATATAGCCAGGTCTGAACTGGGGTGGTGAAGTGAGCAAAAAAATGATGATGGATTCAACGAAAGATCTGTGACTGGAGGCGAGTGTCTAAAAAGTTTTAGCGCTCCGTCCATCATCTCCTTGAGTTTGCAGTATCTTGTTTGTTGATGTATGTGAGGAGTCAGGATTATAACAATATTAGTTGCTGGCTAGACAAAGCAAATGATGAACATGTCTAGTCTTCCATCTTGCCCCAAAGGGCGCCAAGCCTCAATTATTGCGACCACCTATGTATCTCAGAACACATCTCTATCAAAAAACACTGGTTCACAGTAAAAAGATATAGTGACTGGTCAAATACTTTGCCTCATAAAAAAATATATTCATGACACAGCAAAACTCAACTTCAGCCTTCCCTGATGAACCCACATCACACCCCACCTCAGGAAATTCCACTGGCTCCCCGTACAGAAGAGATGCCAATTCAGTCTGCTGACCCATGTACACAAGGTTCTACAAAACCAAGGACCCGCCTTCATTAAGCATTGCCTGAACTTCTACCAACCTTTGACAAGACTATGCTCCCCTCCCTTTCAGTTGCCATACTCCACACATCCACCGAAGCAGAAGTGGAGGACGCTCCTTTTCCCATATTGCAGCAAAGACCTGGAACAGCCTCCCCACGCACCTCCGGACCATCACCTCACTTCCGGAAATCCGAATGGCCCTCAAGACCTGCCCGTTCCAATAAGACTCCGGGGCCTGCAAGCGTCTAGATACCCTATCAGGTTGACCAACGAATGGACAAAACACTCGTTTTGATTAACTGCTGCCATTCTGTTGGACGCTAGGCCTCTAAATCCTGGGTAGTGTGGTGATCCGCCTCCCCCCCACTCCATTCTATCTATTTGTGTGAAAAATCAAATTGACTATCTGGAAATATTCTGAGCATCACCACATATTTATTCTGAACCGTGTGTAATGTACCACTCTTCACCATTACACCTATATTGGATCTAAAATAGTTTGGAAACCTGTTCAAATATTTCCAGATAAGTACATTTCTCAGAACAGCAGCATCATAATCTTAAGACTTAAGTACATACATTTGTGAAAGAAGTTAAAAATATATAACGAGAATTAATTATGTGTTTTCTCTTGCATTAATAAATCTATAGTTGGGCTCAAATATTATGAAATTGAGGGATATGTGTCCACAATTTTCTCCTTTCTAAAACGTTGATTCTATTCAGCCTCTGGGAGATGATGACACATTCCTCTGGGTGTCTTAATGAAATGATGGGAACTTTCATCACCCAGCACCCAAAGGGCCCAATTCTGACACACTGGAGTCTAAGGCCTTAAGAGACAGTACATCGACAGGTCTATAGACTTACAATAAATATCGCATCAAAGGGGGTATATTGTAGTGACTCGTTCTACATTTCAGAAGGAGAGGTTTCTAGTTCAGAGTAGAGTTTAGCCCAGCATCCATGAGGCAGCAGGCAAGCTTGTACGAGTTAAGACTTGCAGCATCCAGTGGTCTAATGTCCCTTTAAAAATCAATAATAACTTTTACAGCACCTTGAAGACAAAATCATCCGATATCCTGAGGACTGTCTATATTCTTTCTGTTCTTTGTGTACATTCCTGAAAACACTGCAGTTGTGGAGAAGGTGCCACTGTTATTAATCGTGAAAGAGTAGATTTCCAGGCTGTGCTTCGAGGAGCTATGCAGGTTGGGGGGTTCGCTTTCTCTGCACAGCACTGGTGAGAAAAGGGCACCAACTGAAGTCACAGCTGACAACAGAGCAAAGGTGAGATTTAAAAACCCCACACAGTTTCTACATGTCCTTTCAGTGCCTGATCTGTGCTTTTAATAGCCCAACTCTACATGAACTCACCCTGAGAGAAGATGACAGACAGCTGCACTGCAAGCCTTTCTTACAGAGGCGACACGTACATCATGGACTGATCATTATATATGTCCCTTTAATAAGGGAAATGAGTGTGTGTGAGTGTATATATGTAATAACGTTTTCGTCAACGCTCTTTTTGTCTGTAGTCAAATATTTATAAAACAATCGCTGCCACATTTTTTGTTGTACTGTTCCAAGCGCCGCAGAAAACCTTGGGAAATCTTCACGGAACGATGTATTTGTCTATTCCAACAAATCCAAAACATTATTGCAACTGACACCGTTTTATTAAATTATTTCAACATTATCTTTTCTAATTTGAAGAATTCTGAATTACTTACAAGGTTTGGTGATTTTCTTTAAAGTGATGCATAGTCCAAGTGCAGGAGAGGACCAGTTCCAGGACATGTGCTTGCGGGTAGTCAGAATATTGTTTCCGACCCCTTCCCTGAATGAAAGTTCAGATACCTAAGCGTTGTGGCGCAGCGGCCAGGCTAGGTGACGTCAAATACTGGGTCTCACTGGTCGATCCCCAGCGCCGGCGGCAAATCAGCCCAGCACCAGGTGACCTTTTGCTCCATAATCTCCCCGACGGACCCCAGCGCCTAGACGCCCTGTAATTCACCAGTGTAATGGGCCTTGAAACAGTGGCGACTTGTGACACTTCAAAGTAGTGGGGTGTTAATGGTAGGAACGACCTTTACCTAGCGAGGAAGCAATTTTGACACAAGGAGGTTGTTTAACCTACTGAGCTAAGGCCTCATATATGAGAAATTACGCATCGCTGCGTGAAAGCAGCGATGCGTCACTTCTCGGTGTGCACTCCTTGCGACATTCCTGATGCGTCATATTTAATGCATGACGCATCATGTCGCAAGGAGTTACAGATACGTCAGTATTTCTGACGTATCTGTAAGCGCAAAAGTGACGCATTGCTGGAGTGTGTCACAAAAGTGACGCAACTCCAGCAATGCGTCCTTTCACATGGGGCAAGCCCCCATGAGAAAGGGCTTGCATCAGTCTTACGCCTGCTGTGAGGCAGGCGCAAGATTTTGACGCAACGGCGTCCTAAATAGATTTCATTGCATCACTTCTACGACCCTTCCTTGCGTCAATACGCCCCCCTTGCATACATTATACCTGGTGCAGGTATAATGTGGCGCAGGGGTTTACACAGTGACGCATCTACCTAGATGTGTCACTTTGTAAATATGGTGCAACAAGGCGCATTTTTTATGCCACTGGTGCGTCACAAAAAGTGACGCACCCGCAGCGTAAAAGTGACACAAGGGCTCATAAATGAGGGCCCTAGTGTTTTTTGTATTGCCATTAAAATAAACACACAGTACCTTTTAATTTTCAAGATAACCTTATGGCCAAACCAGTGCTTTGAGTGAGATGAAAGAACTGGAGGGTCTCTCAAAGTGGCGTGGCCAATGTAATTAAGGGCGTGGTTTTAAAACACCTAAGCTAAAAATCTGTGCCGCCAGACTTGTATTTTGCTGTTTCTGTCATTGCATCCAGATATATGATACAACAAGTAACATCATGCCTACAAGAAGTCAGGACTATTTGTTCTGTCAACGGTTGTTAGTTGCATAAGATAAATAAGCAGTAACTATGGCTTGTATATACTATTGACAAAGCGTGCACTTAAATGGGAACATTCCTGCCTGAAATGGCTGGCCAGGTCGTCCCAAGACCATAAACAAGCATCCTGGGACTGGTTTTCGGGTAACACTCCTCATCAGCCAGGGTGGCTTTAATCCTATCATTAGTATGCACACTGTGGCCAATTCCCAATCTAACCCAGCCCCCACAGAGAGAGAGCCCTCTTATGTGGTGCAACACACTGTCCATCCCAGGCCCACGCTAGCAACCGCGATAATACCTTCCCCACACATTTATAGGGTACACCCTGGGTCACAGCAATATCAAAGATATGTACATTCATGGATTTAGAATACATTTTAGCAGCACCGTGGCCAGAGCCATGCAGGTAAACCCAATATAAAATGTATTGTGCTTTTGGCATGAAATCAACATATAAAGCAGAACCGGGAGCCAGTCTCATGAATCACAGGCGGTCCATTACCACTATCACTCCCACTCACACACACTCACTCTGCACTGATACACTGTGCAACAGGTATCAGCCCAGTCCATACTGAGTGCTCTTTCACACATACACACTTATCACTCTAATGCGGTGCCACTGGTACTGAGCAGGTCAATGAATAACACCCTGCAGACTTCGTGACCCCAGCCTCCCTCCACTCTCTAGTTCACCCAGACTGTTCTATAACCCAGGATGTAAGATAACCAGTCCCTCCTCAAAGATTCTAGGGCACACGTGGTCAAAGCCACACTTAGGGGCTCATTATGATTGCGGATTTTCCGCATCCTCCGGGCCGGCGGAAGCCACCGCCGGCCCGG
This sequence comes from Lissotriton vulgaris, assembly GCF_964263255.1. NCBI lineage: Eukaryota > Metazoa > Chordata > Amphibia > Caudata > Salamandridae > Lissotriton > Lissotriton vulgaris. The sequence continues at coordinate 219,897,859 of NC_141686.1, read as the reverse complement.
AGGATGCGGAAAATCCGCAGCGGGCCCACCAAAGACCCACCGCCACATTAGGATGGCTGGTGGGTCCTGGTTTCCGTCCGCAGCTTTTCCTCCGCGGTTGGCTTACAACCGCGGAGGAAAAGCACTAATCTGGTGACGGTGTCTCTCAGACACCGTCCGCCAGATTAGTATGTGCCTGCAAACATGCTTTTCCGCGGCGGCTTTTCCACCGTGGAAAAGCATGTGTAACTTCACTTCGGGGGCCCGTTGCGGGCCCCCTAGGTGAAGGGGGGTGGGGGGTGCACATGGGGGGTACCTATGGTACCCCCCTGCATTTGTATGCAGAAAGCGGCAGGCACCGCGCAGTGCCTACCTCTTTCTGCATGCAAATGCAATGCGTGCATTTTTAACATTGCCGCGGGTGCAGCTTGAAGCCGCACCCGCCGCAATGTTAAAAATAGAGGATGTGACCGCCACCCTGGCGGTCACATCCTAATCACACAGGAGGGGACTCCGCAGCCCATGCGGACGTCCCCTCCTCCTCAATGATCGCGGACGGACGCAAGTCCGTCCGCGATCATAATCGGCCCCATAATCTGGGTCCTCAAGAAGCATGTGGAGTATGTAGCAAGTTGTAAGTAGGAAGCTGATGTAAACAAGGGAAGTCTATCAGCTACTCAGGAAATTCACCCACAGGTCTCAAAGCACAATGGAGTCACAAAGTCTCTTGACCCACTTCGGAACTCTCTCAAAGCATTCTTTCAACCCAGTCAATCTCTTGATACTGCATGGTGCCAAGATGTCTTCAGGAGGGGCCAGGTGTAGAGAGGGCAGCTCTTCCTCAGCAATGAAGGTCAAAGGGGAACAACTAATGAATGGGAAGTAACACAGGTGAGCCTCTCAGTAGGAGAAGGCTTCCCGATCAATACTTGTTGATCAGGATCGTCCCCAGGCAAAACCAGCAACGCGTCTGGTGCATGTTGGTATGAGTAACAACAGTCACAACCAGGAATTCACTCACCAACAACAAGATACCTATGAGTGTCAGGGTCCCAGTAGTACAGGAAACACATGCCTTACATGTGGGCTTGATTTCTGGGGCTCCACAGTAGACATTCCAATCGCCAGCACCAAATCTTAGTTCCACTCTCATACCGCACTACCTTTTGGTATTTAGCAGCCAAATTGAGCACTTGAAAGAGCACTGTTCTCCAGAAGTCACAGGTAGATGGTGTAAGACCCTCGCAGAAGATATTTGATGTCCCCGAGATCTCCTGGACAACAGGAGACCCACAGATGAACCCATGGAAAGCACACTTTAGGGAACCATATATCAGCAGGTCTACCACCCAGGCCAGCCACTATTCCAAAAGAGCATGTGGTCTCATTCAATGGCAGAAATCCTCCATGTGCACAACAGAGTCTTCTGACAGTGTGCACTACACAGTTCCAAATCTCGGTCCCATGTCCCCACAAAGGTATTTTGCCTTTTCCTGAAGGATGGTACCAGTAGTTATACTGTCACGTGTCTTAAAAATTAGGAGTGATTTAAGGATTTTCCTTCAATCTACTGATGTCTCCCCTAAATAGTAGTCTTGTCTACGATGGGGCCATGGAATGTAGATCTTGATCTTTAGTGGGACATAATCTAGTACCTCTCTCCAATTCATCTCATCCAGCCCTCAAATGGCAGAGGTCTGTTGTTCTAGTGGTAAGCCCATGGTTTATGGCTGTCGTAAGAGAATGCTCAGATGTGCTCCCCCCCACCCTTGTGTTTACCAGATCCAGGCACAACAGACACAGGTTGACCCCTTCCAGGTGCGATTGCACACACCCTGCCTGCAACGGTGTACCGAGCACCTTGCCACTAGCACACGAGATGCAAGTGAGCGCAGATACAGGCCTGCCCTAGGTTCTAGGACGTCGGGCTGCAGGTATACACTCACCAGCCAGTGATAGCATGCCAGGCAACTAGCCAAAATACCATAGGTGCCAGAACAAATCCTCAACCCTGCAGCAGCATGAGGGCCGGTGCATACACACAGTTCTGTAATGGCAGGCTGGGCACAGAGTTAACACCTAACGGGTACTGGTGCCTACTCCCAGGTTTGAGTTGGCAGAGAGGCCCAGTCTTCAAAACACCATATCAGTGCCTATTTCTAGCCTGTGTAGGTAGGCGACCACACTTGTACACTGCCTTGACAGTGAGGATGTGCTCAAGTCCTAAGGCCACACACTAGACTCAGCAATGCCCTAGGAGTATCCCATGGAAAAGCGGAACTTCACGGCAGGGTAAGCTCCACATGGAGGGTCCTCACTATCTGGGTAGTGAACATCCATATGTACCCGCCGGGCCTTCAGCCTACCCTCCTGCACCCTTTACTGCTTCCCTAGGGGGTGTGCCCTATTGGTATAGGATGACCCACTCTGGGTTGGCAGAGACATAAGTGATGAAGGGGTAAATTGGCACCCCAAAGGCATGCGATGGCAGGCCTGATACATGCCTGAAAGGCTTTCCAGTGGGTGACAAACTCAGTACTAAGTCCCACTACCAGCCAGTGTTGTACCTGCTGCTGTATATAATGGCATGTACGGCACCTAAACCCATCGCACACGCATCCCAGGACTCGTGCGGGAGAGGAAGATGCAAGCACCGTCCCTTTGCAGCATAGTGGGAAGGCGCCCAGATTCCTATGGTCATGTAGAGATAGTCTGAAAACATTGTGGGGAAAAAGCTAAATGTTTTGGGGTAAATTCCCCTAAGAAGGCCATGCTCCACAACAACTGACAGTTAATGAACTGTCTAGAAAACCGCTGAGCCACAATTGCAAATTAAAAAAACATACAGTACATAGTGAAATTAATATTTACCAGGCAGCCACTTCAGATATGGATGTTACATGGTTCCGCAGCTGAATCCTAAATATAAACAATGATCAAAAATGCACACATCTCCTTACTGGACCCCAGAATATTTTTCTCCTGCTGATAGATTTTATATAGTATATTAGCCAAATGTCGGTGTTGTGGAAAAGTATGAGTTATAGGAGCATCCGAACCTGCAGGTGCCTACCTTACCATATACAGCAAGTGTTCTCACATATGGTTTGCTGCTGTGACACCAAACGACTTACAATTAAATAGCAATGCTGAAATGAAACATCAATAGCCCCCATTTATTAAATAGAACAATTTCATATTTTTCGGTCCTACCTGCTTCTATCAGAACCTATAGTGGCAAAGCTATGTAAAAAAGGTGAAAGAGCACCTCCTGTATCCCACCCCATCTACCCTAACTAGAAGAATGTTTTGTGCGGTGAACAGCCACAATATCGGAAAAAAATATTGAATTGACATAATATCGGGTTTTTTATATAGAAGGGACAGAATATCAAATTGCATAAATATAGTGGTGAGGAATATCGAAATTCAGGTAAGAAATATTGATTTACATAATATCGAAGTTAGTAATATCAACAGTCAAATTTTTTATAGTGTTTTAAGTGTTAGTATGTGGGTTAAAAGTATGAATTATATTTGTAACGTATGTTTTAATTTTTATAAAGTAAGTAAGAATTTTATGTTATTTAATTTTTGCGTAGTTCAATTCCATAGCGTGTTGTGGGGTTATAGGGGAAAAGGGTGGGAATTAATTTAATTATAGTAAATTAAATATAACTTTTAAGGAATGATTAATTATTTTTAATTCAATTTTACATTTTAGTTCTGTAGCGGGTTGCGGGTTTATAGGGGAATAGGGTGGGGAGTAATTTAATTGTTATTAAATAATTATTTATTTTTATTTATTGATATTAATAATTAATTTATTGTTAATTATTTATTAATTGGTCAGTCATTTTTATTAATTGGTAATTATTTTTTATGAATTGGTAATTATTTTTTATTAATTGATACTTATAATAATTGTACTAATGTATTATTCGGAGCGGGTTGTGGGTTTATAGAGGAATAAGGTGGGAAGTTATTTAATTGTAATTAAGTAATTATTCAAATTATGTTTGTTTATTGATAATTAATTTACTGATAATTAATTATTAATTGGTAAAAAAATGTATTACTTATGAATTTTTGGTATTGAAAATGAATAGGTTGTTAATTAATTATTAATAGGTAATTAATACAATACATACTATTTATTGTTATTTATAATTAATTCATTATTACATATTTTGTAATTGGTAATTAATTTTAATACATTTTGTATAGGTATTGATAATTAATTTATTTTTACTTAAATACTAAACCATTACTTTACCTACTGTTGCACTCTCTGGAGTGGGAATAGTAATTTTTACCCCTAAGCTATCCAACACTTTCCCTACTGTTTCACTCACTGTGGTGGGAATAGTAATTTTTACCCCTAAAGTATCCAACACTTTCCCTTTTGTTGCACTATCTGGAGTGGGAATAGTAGCTTTTACCCCTACACTATCCAACACTTTCCCTACTGTTGCACTCACTATTGTGGGAATAGTAATTTTTACCCTCCCGCTAGCCAACGCTTTCCCTACTGTTGCACTCACTGGAGTGGGAATAGTATTTTTTACCCTCCCGCCACCCAACACTTTCCCTACTATTGCACTCACTTGAGTGGGAATAGTAACTTTTACCCTCTCGCTATCCAACACTTTCCCTACTATTGCAATGACTGGAGTAGGAATAGTAAATGTTATCCTCCCGCTATCCTACACTAAAAATATTGAATATTTTTTATTAATATTATCTTAATATATATATATATATATATATATATTAAAAAATAAAAATGCATGATTATTTGTTTTTTTAACTTACGTTATTAATTTTAAGGTTATTTACTTATTTTTAAGTATGTTTTAGTAAATTATATTTATTATTTCATTAATTTTACATTTTTTTAAGACGTTAAAACATTCTATATTTTAACAAACTGTATTATTTACAACAATATTTGGGATTGATATTTTTTTACTTACCTGTTTGTAGATAGGAATTCGATAATCTGGCATTCTATATTTTTTCCTCGATATTTTAGCAGGTCGATATTTTGCTCCTCGATAGTCTGTAAGTGATCTGTTCTGTGCATGGTGGTAAGAGCACTCCATAAGGATACTAAAACCATCCAAATGAATGTCACATATTTCCCTGCAGAGCAGCGAGGATGGGGCCCCGGTGGGATAAATATTTATTACCCAAAGGAAGCTGAAGTTACTGAACCTGCAGGTAATACTACTAGGTCGGCCGTCTCCAGTAAAGTTCTCTTCCCCTTTCAGGCCACTCCTTTACTGTGCGTTGTTATTCTGTGGCTTCTTCTCTGTAAGGTAGATGGTTATGTAGCCTAGTCTGCAGAAGTTGATGGAAAGAGCCTTCGTTTGTGAGTAGTGAAAAAATGGGGGTCCCCAAACTTTTTGCAGCAGTTTGTGTATGCTGATGACGTATCTCAAGCACAAGAGTTGAGGAGCTGCACCCTGGACTAAATTTCTTTAAAAATGTCTGTGTGCTCACACTTACTGGCATGCTTACCTATACCAATGTTTATGAAGCATGTCTCTAACTGGTGCTGTACAGTATGGCAAAGTGCGGTTTCAGAGGAGGGATCAGCAAACTCACCAAGCTCTCTTTTCAACCTCCTGGCCTTGATGTTAAAGGCTGAAAGTAACTGCTTTCTCCATTCTCCTTATGCACAATGCTGCAACAGGTGCTGTGCATGAGGGGCAAAAGTGTGCCCATCATGTTACATGGACAGTCTTCAAAATAGGACCACACACTGACTGGTCATGTGGGTGCTTTCTTTTTGCCCCTGCTCTGCCTTGAACCCACGGACCGGCTTAAAGACAGGCTAACCTGTCTGGAATCAATTCAAGCTTTGCTGTTAGGCTTTTTTAAATGAAAGCGGCATGAGAGCAAACGACAGATGGGTGCAAACAGGTGAAGCCAGCTCTCCACACAAGACTAGTGCGGCTGTGCTGTGTTCTACGTGGCAACCTAACAGAGGCTACCCTGACCAGAACCACGTTTACAATTACCTGATTAATTGATTGATCATGTAGGGGATGGAGTATCTCTGTTTGTTCCTGTTCCTGTGTCCCTAATGGCAAGCAGATTGTCAATATTCTGTGTTTTTCTTGTGGGCCTGTGTATGGAAACACTGCCTTTAATTGTGCTATTTTCTATGCTATCCAAAATAGCCTTTGCTCATGTTAATTGGGCTTTCTTCCCATAACTGTGTTCAGTGTTTGTGGGGTTTATTTAGTTGTGGTTCCTTGTAGTTGACCTGCTTGGGTCAACCTTGCGGGTTGAAGTGTAAGTGTTCTCATAGAGAACTGTGTCAGATTTCTATAAAGTTTGATTATTTCTTTGTGTAGTGGGCGTAAGTCTGCTATTGGCAATGTGCCAACTTCTGTATGCGGTGTGTAAGCAGTCAGAACCAGCAGTCGCTTCATCTCTGCTGAGCGGATCAAGTCCCACTTTTTCTGTGGTGGGTGGGAAAGCACCTTTAAACCAATCTATATGCTCTTGTTTGTTATCTGTTATATATGTGAGAAAAACTTCTATGTCCTCGTATGGACAGTACCCTTCTGGTATTTCATTCGCAGCAAACTACCTAGGCCTATATTGGTGTACACTAGGGTTTATGACAGTTTCAAGTTTCATTGAGTTAAATGCACACTTCCAGACTCATATGTCCAGTTATAGATCATACTAGAAGTCAAATACATATGAATAAAAGGGAAGAACCACAAATACACCTATTCACACATTGACAAATGAACTTAAACATTCACACACACACACACACACACACATACAGTTCATATGTATCCAGCCGTGATGGAGGCATTTACATACCCCAAAACTCACTAACACAGCCCGTAAGTAATCCAGGCAGACCCTGGCATACACATTGATAGACCCATCGAGAAACTAAGAGAGTCAGCCATATACCAAATTACTGACATACATAGCCAATGACACATCTACAAAGGGACTGAGACACTTATGCAGATATGTACTAAAGGACTGGGATTAGCAAGTCATGTATCCAGACAAGCAGGCCTATATTGGGCCTGCTGCTGTTGTGTGTATATGACATTTTTCTACTAGGCAGGGTTAACATTCAGAAGATGTTGCTAAGCTTTAAACTCATCTTCTACTACTTATGAGTCTCCCCTAAGATAGACTGTTGGTAGACTATAGGACAGGGAGTTATCAGTCAAAAAGCTAAGATGTTATTTGTAATTTGAGTGAGTTACATGTGGACTTACAGACCTATATGTACAGGTATTTATCCAGTTTTCCACCCATAGAGGAACTCACATACCTTTCTGTAAGAGGATAGTAATTAATACACCCAGTCAGACAGTGACAACGGTACTTACATATTAAATTATACACAATTACAGCTCTCATCTATACAGCAGTAATGGTGGCAGTGGAACACACAGTTAAATACCCCAAAGCTCACTAACATTACCACCAAGCAATTTATGCAGCTCCTTACATAGTAAATAGGAGAGCCAGACATCATATCTACTTAGCTATCCATTGACACACCTAAATAGAGACTGAGAAACTCCTTATGATATATACTGAAGAAATGACACTGACAAACGCTTTAAACAAGTTTCAGGCATGCTATTGTAGAGTCTGTGTATGCAGTTTCCCTGCTAGGTGAACTTGACATTCAAAACACTTTACTCAGCCTTAAAATCCTCTTCTACTTCACATTAGTCACCCCTAAGATATGTTATACTTAGGGCATAGTTATTTATAGATAACAAGGACCCCCTGAAAATATGGATATGGTAATTCCTAGGTCAGGGATAAACAACACATGAAATGTAACAACACAGGCAATTTAGTACTTAGTGCTCATAAATGGAGTTACAAAGGAGAGAAAATTACTATAAAGCATAAAATCAGTGACTTTGGTTTTATTAACATGAAGGATAAAAAACACTAAAAAAAAGTTGATTCTCAAGTATAATTAATCAACTACAAAAATAGTCAAATCAGCATTACATAATATCACAATACAGTTAAAAATTACAGTTAAAAAAGTATAGGAAGAAAAAAGATAAAGTGGCATAAAGTGTTTCTCAACGCGCGTTTCGGCGACCAGCGCCTTCTTCTGGAGTAGCCACGAAATATCTGATAACAAACATTTTTTAAAAATAACATAAGCAAATTATTTGGACAATTGAGACACTAATTGTAACCAACAATATTTCAAAAGACCTCTCCTTTTGTCACTAAATTGACATGTAGCATATGGTTCTCACAAGCAGATTATCATAACACTCAACATACTTATTTCATTGCTCATTGTAGTTCGTAACATTTTCAATGTATACTCATGTGAGGTTGGGACCGACAAATTCAGACAGAGTATAAAATGGGTATTGGTAAGCTCGCTTATTTTGCTTGCTATCAATAAACTTGCTTTTATTTCTGTATTTACTTTAAAGACAAATTCTGAACAATGACGATTTATATATATTTATCACCATCTGATATACGTACTGCTCTAGCAGTTTATCAAAGATGAAAGTCGAGGATGTAGTCTGTGAGGCAAAGACGATTTAACTAAAAGAAGGGGATAACACGGTTTTAAATATGATAGGTCTCGTTCTTTATGGATATTTCTCACATGGATCAACAAGGTTAGACTAGATTAATTACATTAAAAGGATTTTCGGGGAACTTACAATTCTGAATATTCTAGGTATACTTCGATTTGGTTGAAATTCTACCGATATAAATTCTTATAGGCAAAGCCTTTTCAATGAAGGTTACTTTCTTCAAAGTCGAATCTACAAATTAAAATCATATTTATTGCACTTTTGTTACATTATAAATCATTTGTTGATAGTACTGTACTCATTTTAGGAATTGTGGCGTGTTCCTAGGATGATTTTACCATGTGAAAAAGCCTTCTGATGGAATATCATTAATCATGTTTGAGAGAAAACTATTTTCTCATGCTTGTCCCATAGAGGTTTGGAAGGTGGTCCAGAAGCTAAAATTAGAGCATATTTTCTGTAAATTCACATTATCTTTCACAGTCATGTGATAATGAAGTCTGACATTCTCAGTAAAACATGTAAACCCAACAAGGGCAAAGACTGTCAGTTGATTCCTTTTGTGTTCTACTGCAGCTTCCCAGAGTGTTCTACAGAACAATTAGAGCGCTAACAGCCTTCCTAATGACAAAAGCATGGCACACCTGAAGCCATCTTGATTAGAATAAACTGGTAACACTTAAAACATTTAATATAAAAAGGAACAAAATAAGGGGGTTTATTTTGTCATAGAAATTATGGTTAGTGCTGTAGAAAGAAAGATTAGGACGTGTTTTAAGTGAGATCTCAAATATCTTCCTGTTATTGTTTCAACAGGAGTACCTTGTCAGTTGATTGCTTTGTGTTCTACTGCAGCTTCCCAGAGTGTTCTAAAGAACAACTAGAGCGCTAAAAGCCTTACTAATGACCAAAGTATGGCACACCTGAAGCCATCTTGATTGGAGTAAACTGGTAATACTTAAAACATTTAACTTAAAAAGAATAAAATGAGGAGGTTCATGTTGTCCTAGAAAATATGGTTAGTGCTGTAGAAAGAAAAATTAGGACATGTTTTAAGTGAGATCTCAAATATCTTCCTGTTATATTTCAACAGAAGCGGCCTGGCAGTTGATTCCTTTGTGTTCAAAATGAGGGGCTTTGTTTTGTCATAGAAGTTATTGTTAGTGTTGTAGAAAGAAAAAGTAGAGCATGTTTTAAGAGAGATCCCAAATCCTCTTTTATTTAATTTGAAAATTCTGACATGCAGACTGAACAATCACTTTCAATACCAGCAGTAGACTTCCAGTTACCTCCCTGGTGAGCACTATCCCCTACACTACTCAAACACCACTGCACTACCCTAAACCCTAAAACACTACCCCCAGCACGAGCCCCTACACCACCCTGACACCACTGCACTAACATAAACTTTAAAACACAACTCCTACACTACACAAACACCACTGCACTACCCTTAACCCTAAAACAATACCACCAGCACGACCCCTCTACACTAAACAAACAGCACTGCACTACCCTAAATCCTAAACCTCTACCCACTGCACTACACAAACAGCACTGCAGTACCCTGAGCCCAAAAACACTACCCCAGCATTACCCCCTTCACTACACAAACGCCACTGTAGTACCCTAAACCCTAAAACTCCAGCCCAGCATAAACCCGCAACCCTACACAAACACCACTGCACTACCCTAAACCCTAAATCTACCCCCAGCATGACACCATACACTACCCAAACACCACTGCACTACCCTTAACCCTAAAACACTATCCCCAGCATGACCCGCTACACTAAACAAACAGCACTGCACTACCATCAATCCCAAATCACCTCACACTATACTACAGAAACACCCCAGCAGTACCCTAAACACTAAAACACTACCCCAGCATGACCCCCTACACTACACAAACACCACTGTAGTACCCTAAACCCTAAACCACTACCCCAGCACAAACCCGCCATCTCTACAAAAACACCACTGCCCTACCCTAAACCTTAAATCTACCCCCAGCATGACCCCCTACACTACCCAAACACTTCTGCACTACCCTAAAGCCTAAATCTACAGTCAAAGTGCACAATATATGTGGTCCCTTAACTCCTGGCAGACTACTGAGTCAGTCCTGCAAATGTCCAGGTAATAGTCATGCTTATCTGGAATTACACTGTGAGTCTGTGTCCACTCCTACAATCATCCTGATAGAAGCATGTCCTTATCTAATCACTCTGCTGAAACATAAGCACGTATAACCGTATCCTGCTGTCAACTAATAGCACTCTAGGAACATAGGGCCCGATTCACAGAACTAACTTAAGGTGTTTTTTAAAAATTGAACAAAAAAGGAACTAAGTAAACAGTTAGCTTTTGGAATTCAACACCATTCCTAAAAAAAAAAAAAAAATACAATTGCATTCGTGGTTCAGTTGATCTGCACCTATGGCGTCCACTGACTGTTCACCATAACAGATGATGGTATTGCACTTAGTGCAGTGCTGCTGCAGAAAAGCAAATCCTGGGCTAATGTTTACTGTGGTGCTGAAGTGGACGCTCCAGAGGTGCTAGCAATGCCTGGTGGAGGATTGTTTGCTGCACGCCTCATTTCCTCTCGTGCCAGATTTTTCGGGTAAATTGTCCGCATATGTTTATACATACTCGCTGGTCCACAGGAGTATTTTATTCTCACTGCCTCGCGACAGGACCCTGTCACACAGCAAGCATGTGACTTTTGTTGCGTTGACCTTTTTTTCTCCGGCAGGAAAGGTGAAAAATTTCCATATCACTGATTCAGGCCTCTGCTTGGGTGGATCTTCCTCCAAGACATCTTCATCTGAAGAATGATGAGGAGCTTGCGAACCGAATGCCATTTCTCCTATGCAGTTTTTAAAAAACACCCAAAAAGTTCGAAAAACCAGGTGTGGAAGTAGAATATATGTCTCTCATCAACTGCCCCAAACAAAATATTTAAAATGGGTGGGGTCCTTCAATAGTTACAGTGGGAAATGTTATGAACCAATCAAATCTATTTTTTGAGGTCACATGTGATCCGCGCAATGCGCACCCGATGCGAATTCGCAAAAATATTTTTTAAAATAATATACATTTATTACAAGTAGAAATATATAATTTTTATGACTACCTTAGATAATCTTTTGCCCTAATATGTACATTAAAGACACGTACATATCATTTTAGAACATAAAAAATGTTACAGGAGTCGCGCACCAGCGTGCACCAGCACGTATATATGATGTCACTTGGGGCCCGCCACCGGGCAAGCGTCGCGTACCGTAATACGCATGTGTCGCGAATGGGCAGGAATCATGGACCAGTCGCATACCGGTCGCGCACACCACTTAACATTGTACATATATGACATAACTAAAAAAAACACACACTCGTCTCTCACCATACGTGGATCCTTTACGACTTTTCCAAAATGGCAGCTAGAATATGCTGACCCACTGCGGTAGGTACATTTGGGTGCGCAAGTCTCCCCAAAAACAATTTAAAAAAATGAAAAAAGAAAATTATGTTAAAATACAAAAAAAATATATATATTAAAAATATTTCAGTTTTACATTTATTTTTAAGGTTTTGTTTGTAATTTTCAGAAAAATATATAATGTTGTTTAATAAATACAATATTTATTAATAAACAGTTAAAAAACTGTAGAAATTCAGTACAAAAAGATAGGCACTTAAAAAATAGCATTTAAAAATCCTTTGAAATTCACTGAAAAAACCAAAGGTTTCGGAGACGTTATAGTTAGAAATTAGCATTTAGAAAACCTTTGAAATTCACTGAAAAAACCATAAGTTTCAGAGACGTCATAGTTAGGAATTGGCATTTAAAAAACCTTTGAAATTCAATGAAAAAACCATAGGTATTCATCAGTTATAGTTAGTTGTGCTAACTATAACTTGCGCGCCCGCAATGCACTGCTGATGCTGTCACATATTACATCATTCATGACATGGTCAGTGACATCACTGATAACATCACTGATGACATCTCAAATGACATCACTGATGACATCACTGATTACATCATCCACATGGCAATATGAAACACCTCATCACACACTAGTATAACTTTTGATCACTCACTGTAAAATACAGAGTACCATATTTGAAAGCATTCACACACATACCAGTTACTACTTACTCACTCACTGATTCCTAAGTCTACACACACAACTGTCCATTCACCCACAGAATCACTTAAACATGCAGTCTCTCACCAATCGAAACACTATCAAATGTACTCATACACCTATATAGACATTGACACATCAGCAGTCATCCTAGTCGGTTATGCAGTGATGCTACTCACTCATGAAAAGAATAAATCACACTTACATTTACTCACCTACACAAGTATACACACAGCACTTGATTAATACATACACACAGTAAATCATAGTTACAATGTTAAAAAATCACTATTGCAATTATACACTCATTCATACAGTTACTCTCACAATCACTGACTCTTACATATACGTATTTATATACACCAACTCTCATATACAATGCCTTTTATTTGTCTACTTTATTGGAGTTATACCACTGACATATATTCACTTACCAAAACACACAAATAAACACACTCAGACACCCAAATAACTGTTTCCATAAACACTCCTAAACCCATATGCCTAGACAATCAACCACTCCCACATCTATGCATAGAGTTACAACTCCCCCACCCAACCACATATACACTCAATCGTCCCTACAAATACTCAGCCAACTAATCAATAACTAATATATACACTCATGTAGTTAGTGACCAATTGATGCAGCAGGTTACACAACAACAGAGACAGTGATACAAACATTCACATAGTTTGGTTACTAACCCATATATTTAGTGAGACACAATTAATTACTCACTTAAACAAACAGTCAGACAGCTACTAAATACTCCATCCAGTTATATATCCACTCAATCTTCAATACAGCTTGTTTTATATATAATAGATATTTAAATTTCAAACAAAACCACATTCACTGGATGGTGCCATCAGTGATGTCATTTGAGATGTCATCAGTGATGTCACTGACCATGTCATGAATGATGTGATATGTGACATCATCAGCAGTGCATTGCGGGAGCGCGAGTTCAAGTTAGCACAACTAACTATAACGGAGGAATTTCTATGGGTTTGTACGAGTGAAATATCCAGCTAACTATAACACTCATGAAACCTATGTTTTTTTTCAGTTATAGTTAGGAATTAGCATTTAAAATACCTATTAAATTCACAATCCTTGCAGCACACCAGCCACAGGGAGACCAACTTACCGCTGGACACCACTCCGCTCCTGGGGCCCTGACGCTGTGGTTTCGCCGCCCTACACCATCGCAGCGGCTGGAGACTACAGCTCCCAGAGGGCAGAGCGACCACTTCCGGCCGGCCACTTCCTGCCGCTGCGCACCCGGAGGCGCTACTTAACCAGGGCATCTCCTCGGTGGAGCGGGGAACAATCCTTGCAGCACACCAGCCACAGGGAGACCAACTTACCGCTGGACACCACTCCGCTCCTGGGGCCCTGACGCTGTGGTTTCGCCGCCCGACACCATCGCGGCGGCTGGAGACTACAGCTCCCAGTGGGCAGAGCGACCACTTCCGGCCGGCCACTTCCTGCCGCTGCGCGCCCGGGGGCGCTACTTAACCAGGGCATCTCCCCCGTGCGCGGACGCGCGCGGACGGCACCGGGCGAAGCCCGGGCAAAGGGCGGGCCCTCTGAGGCCCTCAGAGGTCATCAGTGGTCGGGCAGGCCTCCCTTCTAACGTCCCCCTGTAAAGGTGAGCATTTCATTTGGCTGTTAAAATGGGCAAACGTAACGCTACAAGCAACACCACAGATCTAGCCACCCAGGACGCTGAAACCTCTGCATCTCTCATTACGTCCTTTGAGACATTAATAGACACTGCATTCAATGAGATTGCCGAAACTGGGAGGAGGCTTTCCATGGGTTCACTTACCACTAACCAACAAAGTACAACAGGTAGTTCAAGTGGTAACACGCATATATTTCCTGAAGTGATCGTGGTAAAACCACAATATGCTGTTAGTTTGCCCATTGTCCTTGAAGACGAAAACACTACTACGCACACAGTCCCAGTCGCAGCTCCAGACCCTGCCTCATTACCACCAACCACTGAGGTCACCGAGATCACTGAGAATACAGGAGCCAAGCGTAAAAGGGGCCCAGGAAAATTAACACACAACAAAAGGAAGCAGCCCCCTAGGAGCGCTAATCAACCAACACCACAAACCATGTGGACCAGGGGGAAGAAACAAAAACAACACACAGTATCTGTGCAGGACCAATCTCATCTGGGTGACGTCGTTGTAATAAATGATGGTTTAAATTCAACGACTATCTCCACTCAGACTGAATTCCCTAATGTAAATAGTCCCCATTCTAAATCATGGGGAATCTTATTGAGACCATTGCGGATACAATTTTTAAACAACTCGAAGGTCAAATGATCAGACAATTTAATAATATTTTTAAGAGACTTGACAGACTGTTAAATTTTATCAAAAATGATGATGCCAAGAGAAAAGGCACAGTGTGCCTGGATAAGTTAAGAGGTGAACGTCTGCTAAAAGACCTGGAATCTACCACGAGTGCCCTCACCAGTGGCGATTACACAAAAAACTGCCATCTGTCCACAACAAATGGGGTTAAGGAATCACAGGCTGCCATCAGTCTGCCCACTACTATAACATCTGTGGCTGTCGCAAGTACAAGGGAAAGCAATCCCCCTGTTTCCTCAAGCAAATCTTCCTTGCCCTCCACTGTTACCAGTGCCCCTAAGAACAATCATAAATGTAATTCTGCTACTGGCACGACAAAGCAGAAGGCTTCTTCAAACCCCAGCCAGGGCCAGAATAATACCCCACGTGAAGACACCAGGCCTTTCAAACATCAAGGCCCTGCCTTACATCTTCCACCTGAGGCGTGTCCTTACGTCTTAGTTCTAGCGGGCATTCCACCCCTTAGGGAAGGGCAAGGAGAATCGTGGGTTCAATTGCACAATAAATGTATTGACTGGCTAACCAAGCACAAGGGGGTCGGCTATGACATTTCCAAAGAAATTATATCCACCCGCCGAGTAACCTGGGTTGGTCCTCTTTTTAAAAACATTAACGGGGACTGCATTATAGTCAATTTCAGGAACCCTGGCACTGTGAAATTTCTGTTAAACAAAAACTTTGTCCAACATGGCCCATCTACTGTGGTGACCCCCTTACCACTAAATTATTTTTATCGATCCCCCACATAGAATGATGCAGCCACCACCTGTATTCCCACTGCAAAACAGGTTCTCAATACTTCATGACCTGGGCACTCTGGATTGACTGTCTCCCATTACTGAAGAACCTGTCTCTGTGTGTCCGGCCCTTGATCACACAGTGGAAACATCATCCGAGGTACCCTCGTTATCACCCGAAACCTTTCTGTTTGAAACATCATGCGAACAACATGTGAATACTACAACAGTATTTTCCCTAGGAACTGACCAGGACCCTTGCTTGAGGTTCGATAAAAATTTGTTAATCCTTAGTTGGAACATTGCCGGCTTGAAGGCAATAATGGAAATCACATCTTGGAAGGACTGGGTCAACTGTCATGATGTACTAATGTTCCAAGACACCTGGTGCACGGATGATCTGCTATTTGAGGGGTACAGCTGTCATAATAGGACTGTTTCGGCCCCCCCTTTTGGCCGTCCTAGTGGGGGCCTTTCTATTTGGGTCAAAATATCTGCAGAAGCCAAAGTCGATACACTCCAAACCAACTGCCCAAGTTTCATGGCATTGGCATACATTAAAAGGACAAGGCTATGTTTGATTAACTTCTACAATAACGACTTTTTGTCCCAACCCAATCGTAATTTTATCCTTTTGTTTCATTTTATTGATGAAATTATGGATGGACAGAAATATGGGAAATTTGACGGTATCTGTCTAGGAGGGGATTTCAATGCACATATACACTTTAGAAACCCCCCCTGTAGAAGAGGTATAGAACTGTCGAATCTCCTTGCAACTCGAGAACTTGTAAATTGCATGGAGCATGCTGGCACCGAAATCAGCGCTGCCCCGTTTCCGACTTTTATTGGTCATGGGAGCGGTACTACGATTGATTATGTATTTGTTTCACCTTCCATTGCTAATGTTCTAACTAAGGCTGAGGTTGTGTGCAAAGTATATAGCGACCATTACCCTATTGTAATTCACCTACTACTTCCGGTGGGTAAGTGTTCACAAAATGAAATAGGTGCAAGAAACTTGGAAGTTTCAACTGATAAATTGAGGGTAATTTGGAGGGGCGTGGATAACAGGGGAATCCTGGCAAAAGTTATTAAAAAACATGCAGCTTTGATTGACATTTGCCTCACCATTGATGACCATGGGGGTAATATAATCACATCTTTTAGTGAACTCTGCTCTGCAATAAAAAGTGAGATTTCCAGACCTGCTTCGAGGAAATCTGAGGAAACACCTAGATGGTTCGATCCTTCTTGCTCTAAGGCAAACAGGAAGCTAAGGGCTGCTTTAAAATCTGAACCCAGGGACATCCCTCAAATAAGGTTACTCAGAGCAGAGTACAAATCTACCCTACGTATTAGAACTAATGAGTTGGTCAAGACCCACTGGGATTCCCTGGCATGCTCGGCCGAATTGAAAGACACTACTGGGTTTTGGAGGGAGGTAAAGAACCTAAGATCCATAGGTTCGAACTTAACAGCAATCAATTGTAATATCACCGGATCTGCGTGGGTTGAACACTTTGCTAAAATTTATGCCACACCGGACAACCCCGCTTTAACCTCCCTCCCCTTAAGCCCCCTAACATCTCTGTGTCTGAGGTCAAGGATGCTATAGTTGAAAGCGCAGGTAACAAAGCGCCTGGTCCCGATGGGCTCTCAATTGATCAATTAAAGTGTGAACTTAACTTTTGGGCCCCACTGCTATGTAACGTCTTCAATAACTTAACGAATGAACAAATCCCAGAAACATGGTCATGTAGTACTATCGTGCCTATTTTTAAAAAAGGCGACAGGCTGGATCCCGGGTGCTACCGCCCTATATCGTTAATCGATAACACTTTGAAAGTCCTGGGGAGGGTCATCTTTAAAAGGATTAGAACCTGGGCGGATGAGAGCAAGATCCTACATCCCAGCCAGCTTGGTTTTCGCAGCAATGTTGGTACGGTGGAACAATGTCTGAACTTGAGTTTGATTATGGCAAAATATAACACCGCTAAAAAATCCCCCCAATATTTTGGTTTTATGGACTTAAGTTCTGCATTTGATTTTGTTAACCGTTCTCGTTTATGGTCCACCCTCCTTAATTATGGTTTGGATGATTACTTGGTCCACTTTTTAGCCTTTTTACATAGTGACCTAAGAGCACTTGTGCGCATTAATCAATCTGGCGAAGTTTCTGACGACATCAGCATTGGTAGGGGGGTCAGACAGGGGTGCGTGCTGGCCCCCCTCCTCTTTATACTTTATATTAACGATTTGAGCTGCTCGCTGAGTACTTTATCAAAGGATGTACCCCATGTGAATGGAGTCCCCATACCCACCCTCCTTTATGCTGACGATGCGGTCCTAATGGGCCGCACACCAAAGGCACTTCGCACTTTAATCTCAGGCTTTGTCCATTTTATGGCAGACCTAGGCTTGACCACTAATTTCAAAAAATCTCTCATCATGAGCTGTGGCCCCAAAAAATATAAAATTGTTGAGATTAAATCAGGGTCAAATGTTCTGAAAAGCACTTGTACTTTTCCCTATCTGGGGTTGCTATTTTCAAATACGGGTTCGTGGCAACCACACGTTTCTTACGCTAGGAATAAGTTGGGTAAAGCTATAAATTGTGTCACTTCTTTAAGACAACCCAACCATGCTGATGTGATTACACCACTAGTAAAGATTTACCAAACCCAATGCATCCCAACTGGTACTTATGGCGCCGAGGTTTGGAGTTATACAAACTGTATCCATATCCAGACCAAAGAAAATAGGTTCTGTCGGAAGGTGCTGGGTGGGGTCATTTGTTCCCCTCACTATATATGCCATAGTGAATTAAACATCTCATATATAGAAGATTTTGTAAGATCTAGACCAGCACTCTTCTGGCTAAAGATATGGATTAACCCGGCTGCCACTTTGACCAGCGATATAATCTTGGACTGTTTAAAATGTGATAGGGCAAACTGCATACCATGGTTAAAAGCAGTTAAAGAATGCCTTGATAGCGTAGGATATGGTTATTTGTTCACTTCACCCAGTTTAATAAATCGCTCACATAAGACTATTATTCATAGGGCATTATATCACCTGTATAGAGAAGAGCGGGAAAGATAGAACCTGTCAAAGTGTACCGTTATAAAATACATGGGCTACTCTGAACCTCAAATTAAACATCCAGGCCCCCCACACAGGTATTTACGTTTACACCTTGGCAGATGGAATAGGAGCTTACTGTTTCGCTTTCGAGATGGGAGTATAGTAAACTTACTAAACTTCCCTTTGGGTTACAACAAACATCTAGAAACTCTGTATTGTCCTTGTAACCCTAATATGAAACAGAGCCTTGTGCACTTTTTGTTTTTCTGCGATTTCTATAAAATTCTTTCCACTCATTACTTAATGCCCTATTGTAGAAAATATAAGTTGACTAACTTTAAAATAGCAATGAGGTCTTTTTTATTACTGGGATCAGATGAAGTAATATTCAGAGTGCGCTGCTTTCTGAAAGCTGCTGTTCGATCACGAGCCACTTTATATATTGATGTATAACATCCGCACATTGTACCTTCTATGCACTTTATAACTCTTTTTTGCACATTCTGCATTCTGATGTGGACCCATTAACGTTGCTGCTATTTTTCATCCATTTTTATTCAGTTTTTTAGAAAATATTTTTAACTGTATATAATGCTGTTTTTAGCAAGGAGGGACATTCTGTGTGTTACTGTGAAATTGATTGATTGGTGTATGTCTTTCGCCAGCTGTCACATTATTGTACTGTATTGTTTGAAACTGCAATTGCATGCACTTTTATGGATGTTTTTATTCCGAATAAAGATCTTTTGACTTGACTTGACCTATTAAATTCACTGAAAAAACCATAGGTTTCACACCAGTTATAGTTACCTGGAAATTTTACTGACATAAAACCATTGAAATTCCCACGTTATAGTTAGTTGGACTCACTATTACTCACTCACTCACTCATTACGCACTATTACTTGCGGCCTGCAATGCACTGCTGATGATGTCACATATTACATCACTCATGATGAGGAGGAGCAACTACTTCTGTGAGGGGGCGATTGCAGGAGCTGGTTCCAAATATTCAACCTGCATTCAACAAAGGTGTCCTGAAATGCAGATACTGCGATCAACTCCTTACCTTTGGGGAGCAAAGTGTCCTGCTCATGTTTCGAGCATTAGAGAACCATCGCTGCCGTTTCCAGCCCAAATTTTTTTTGTTTTTTTTTGCTCCTGTTGGGAAGTTTCCATTCCCTGTTTTTGTTTCTGTTTTTTAAAAAGAAAAAAGAAGAAAAAAAAGTTATTTTCTGAACTACCTCCAATTCTCATCAAAGAGCTATATTCTTAAAAAAATGAAAAAGAGTACGTGAAGTGGAGTGCATTGATAATTGAAAGGAAAATGAGTAAGAAAGAACAGAAAGGTATGAGAGGAGAAAGGAAGTGAAGTAGGGGGACTGAAAGAAGGTGAGTGTTGGGAAGGAAAGTAAGGAGAAGGAGAGTGAATATGGGGAATGTGGATATTCAAAGAAAATGTTGAAAAGGAACGGGGGTGTGGAAGGGTAAGAAAAGATGCATTGCTGGAGTTGCATCATTTTTGTGACACACTCCAGCAATGCATCACTTTTGCGATTACAGATACGTCTGAAATACAGATGTATCTGTAAGTACTTCCGACATATTATGTCATATATTTAATATGACGCATGAGTAGAAGACTGAAGGCCTCATTTATGAGGCCATGCGTCACTTTAACACCACCGGTGTGTCACTTTTTGTGACGCACCAGTGCTGTAAATGATGCACCTTATTCAGTCATATTTACAAAGTGACTTTGTTCGCCCCTGCACCACATTATACCTACGTCAGGTGTAATGTATGCAAAAGGGAGGTATTGACGCAAGAAAGGGTCATAGAGGTGACGCAGTGAAATCTATGAGTATCACTGCATCACTTTTATGATGCTGTTGCGTCCAAATCTTACGCCTGTTTCACAGCAGGCGTGAAGGCCCTTTCACATACATTCTATCAACTGTTTACAGGAGATGCACCTGTGCTGGATCCAGGAGCCACCACTGAGTACACAAAAGTAATGTTAACACTACTTACTTGCTAAGTGAATATTCTCCCGTAGGATAACATTGGTGAATCTATGTGAAAAGACAATAATATTCCTTAAAAATCACTACTGTAACCAAAACGCTTTTACTCAACTGTGTACAGGAGATGTCAGATGAAGGAATCTAGGATTCAGTCCTGTGGTTAGAAAAGTAATCCAAAAAGTAACTAATTGCATTTAACTAGAAATTCACATTGACCTCAATGTTGCATTGTGTATGAAATTGTGTTGCGCATTACAACAACTGTAACTACTGTCCTTAGAAGACTATTGCCTATTTGCAAAGTATTTAAACTAAAGTAATTCATTCTGAGAAAGTATATTTTGTAAGGTAATGTATAAAATAACTATAATGTAATTAAAAAAATAATATATCGGAAAATACATTGTTTAAAAAAAATTAGGAAATCAGTATAAAAAAGTAAAAATAACAATTAATAATTTTAAAAATTGTAATTTACAAAACCTTTGAAATTCACTGAAAAAAACATAGGTTTCAGATATGTTATAGTTAGGAATTAGCATTTAAAAAACCTTTGAAATTCACTGAAAAAAACCATAGGTTTCAGACAAGTTATAGTTTGGTATTAGCATTTTAAAAAACTTGGAAATTCACTAAAAAACTATAGGTTTCAGGGGTGTTTTAGTTAGCTGGTCATTTCACTCATACAAAACCATTGAAACTCCTCTGTTATAGTTAGTTGTACTGACTGTAACTCTCGCGCCCGCAATCCATTGATGATGATGTCACATATTACATCGTTCATGACATTGTCAGTGACATCACTGATGATATCACTGATGCCATCTCAAATGACATCACTCAGTGATTCCTACATCTACATCACACTTACCTATATATTCACTCATACAAACATCAATAGAACACTATTAAATATACTTATACACCTATATCGACATTATTCACCAACAGACATCCTGTTGACTTATGCAGTCATCCTACTCACTTATGCAAACAATTGATCATACTTATATTTACTAAGCTACATATTTATACAAAAAAAGTATTTATTCTTATAGATTGTAGCTCATACTTAGTGTGTTATAAAATCACTATCACAAGTATACAGTTTTCAAAACAGTTACTCATACAATCACTGAGTCTTATGTATACTTATTTGTATACAGCAACTGTCACATACACTGCCTTTTATATTTCTACTTTGTTGGACATTTATCATTGAGAAATATATTTACTCATCACCACACCCATAAAGAGATTCACTCACACAAACTACTGTTTCCACATAGAGTATTAACCTCATATACCTATTAAATCAACTATTTACACATTGTTGGACAGTGACACACTTCCCACCCAATCACACACACATTCACTATCCCATACAATTACTCACTTAAGTAGTTAATAACTAATATAGACTTTCACATAGCTAGTAACCAACTTATGTAGCAGTTTACACAACAAGAGATAGAGTGATACAGATATGCGCACAGCTTAATTACTATCCCATATATTTAGTGAGACACTTTAAATTAGTCACTTAGACAGTCAATCACAATGCTACTAAATCCTCCATCCAGACACTTATACATCCACTCAGTCTTCAATGCAGATTGCTATATATATAATACTTATTTAAATATCGAAGCAAACCACATTCACTGGATGATGTCATCAGTGATGTTATCAGTGATGTCACTTGAGGTGGCATCAGTGATGTCATGAGTGATGTCACTGACCATGTCATGAATGATGTAATATGTGACATCGTCACCAATGGATTGCGGGCACGAGAGTTACAGTTAGTACAACTAACTATAAGGGAGGAATTTCAATGGTTTTATATGAGTGAAAAGTCCAGCTAACTATAACTGAACCTATGGTTTTTTCAGTGAATATATATATTCCTTAGAAATTCACTGAAAAAACCATAGGTTTCAGCCACATTATAGTTAGGAATTAGCATTTAAAAAACCTTAGAAATTCACTGAAAAAACCATAGGTTTCACACATGTTATAGTTAGGTGGACATTTCACTCATACAAAACCATTGAAATTCCCCTGTTATAGTTAGTTCAGCTAACTATAATTTGTGCGCCCGCAATGCACTGCTGATGACGTCACATATTACATCACTCATGACATGGTCAGTGACATCACTCATGACATCACTCATGACATCTCAAATGACATCACTGATGACATCACTGATGACATTATCCAGTGAATGTGTGTCTTTCTGAAAAATAAATATTTTTTATATATGTATATCTAAAGGTCGATGGATGAATAAATGGGTAAATAAGTGTCTAAATGGATTTTTATAACTGACTTATCAAGTGTATCTTAGTGAATACATGTATTAAGGAGTAATGTTTAAATATTTAAATATCTGTATCAGTGTCACACTTTGTGTATAAGTGGCTGCATGGGTGGGGGAGTAGCTACATGAGTGTGTATATGGGTTATTAGTTTGTTTTTTGAGTATCAATATGAGTGTCTGTATGTTCTGTGGGGGATATTACTTAGCGTATAGATGCATGAATGAGTGACTCACTTTTTGTATGTTTTTTGAAGACAGCATGTGTGCAGGACTGTACGGCTGGATGGGTGTGTGTATGGGTGTGTTAATGAGTGAATGACTGTCTCAATAGTGTCTTTATTAGTAGGTACAAATGTTTTAAACAAATATATGTGAGTATGTGTGAGAGTGAGAGATTGGAAGAGTTTGTGGACAAATAAGTATGTGTTTCTATAAGTGATTGTTTAAGAGAGTAAGTATGTGTACGTTTCTGTAGAAGTAAGTGTAGTGGTGTGTGTATAGCTGTATATGCAAGTAAATGGATGTTTGATAGTTTATTTGCATGTGTGAGTATGTGTGCGAGTAACTCTATGGATGAATATCAGTCTGTAACAGGATGTATAGGTGTATGAGTACATATGATGAGTGAGTACATGTATGAATGACTATATAGAACTGTTGATGAATGAGTGGATGTGTATGTAGATTTTGGAATTACTGAATAGGTTGTTGTAACTGATATTGGTATCTCCATTGTTTTGACATTTTTAGTTTCTATTGTTGATTGTGTGTATCAAAGGTAATATTACGCTGAGAGGAGGTCCGCCACTCTTTCACAAGGATGATGTCATCAGTGATGTCATTTGATATGTCATCAGTGATGTCATGAGTGATGTCACTGACCATGTCATCAGTGATGTAATATCTGATGTCATCAGCACTGCATTGCGGGCACGCGAGTTATAGTTAGCTGAACAAACTATAACGGGGGAATTTCAATGGTTTTGTATGAGTAAAATTTACAGCTAACTATAACGTGGCTGAAACCTATGGTTTTTTCAGACAATTTTAAAGCTTTTATAAATGATAATTTTTAAAGGTATTCATTATTATATTTCTGTCTTTCTATACTAATTTCCTACTTTTTTATTATACTTATTTATAGTTATTTTTATTTTTAAATTATATTTCATATTCTTAATGTAAAATAATAACAAAACCAAAGTCTAAAAGAATGTTTTTTTTTTTTTCTCCAAATTTATGAAAATTAAATTCTATATATTTCCTATTGGTATAATCGTACTGTACGCATACAGTGAACGCACATACCTTGTACAAGTAATCATCCACTGCACGTACCAAAGCATACTTTGCGAATACATTTTGACGTTACGCGTCGCATCGACGCTCCCGTGTGACATCATGCACAACGCCCAGTCCGTGTACGGTGCAAAAGCTTCTAATTGTTTGAAAACATATATTAATGTATTTAATCTACATACTAAGGAAAGACACTATCGGGATAATCATGAAAATACAGTTTTTTAACTTTTAATAATCGTATATTACTTTTGAAAGCAATTCCGAAAAAATGCACCTGTACTTCATACATACTCGCAACGTAAACGCACAGTAAATGCACTGTAAGTGTATGCAAAGCCATGTGAGCATAAGAGAAAAGATTTGATTCGTTCATAATACTTCATAATTAAACTGTTGAAAGACCCTTCCTATTTTGATCATTCTACTTGGACCTTCTCAAGAGAAGCATCTATTCTGTGGAGCTGTAGTTATTTGGAACCAAACTATACAATGGCTGCTCTTTTTTGGGATGGTGCAGTGAGCTAAAAAACGGTGATGGATCAAGCCCTGATCTCTTGACTGGGTATGAGTGTTCTGTTTAATTTAGATACTCTGTCCATCATCACCCCCTTTTCTGAATCGTTTTGTCCACCATAAGCGTGGAAGGGTATACTCAGATGTGAGTCCCTTGCTCATTGCACCATCAGGATTCAAGCAAGCCGGGCCGAAGACGGATGTAATGCCAGAAACCGGTCCCCGGAAGCTTGTTTCCTTCCCAGTATAAGAATTGGCTTGGTAGTTTGGTCTGCCCTGTTCCCATGATGCACTGGGCCAGGGACAGACTAATTTGCATATAGCCAGGTTCTGAGCTGGGATGGTGCAGTGAGCTAAAAACAGTGATGGATCAAGACCTGATCTCTTGACTGGGTATGAGTGTTCTGTTTAATTCAGATACTCTGTCCATCACCACCCCCTTTTCTGAATCGTTTTGTCCACCATAAGCGTGGAAGGGTATACTCAGATGTGAGTCCCTTGCTCATTGCACCATCAGGATTCAAGCAGCCGGGCCGAAGACGGCTGTAATGCCAGAAACCGGTCCCCGGAAGCTTGTTTCCTTCCCAGTATAAGAATTGGCTTGGTAGTTTGGTCTGCCCTGTTCCCATGATGCACTGGGCCAGGGACAGACTAATTTGCATATAGCCAGGTTCTGAGCTGGGATGGTGCAGTGAGCTAACAAACGGTGATGGATCAAGCCATGATCTCTTGACTGGGTATGAGTGTTCTGTTTAATTCAGATACTCTGTCCATCACCACCCCCTTTTCGGAATCGTTTTGTCCACCATAAGCGTGGAAGGGTATACTCAGATGTGAGTCCCTTGCTCATTGCACCATCAGGATTCAAGCAAGCCGGGCCGAAGACGGCTGTAATGCCAGAAACCGGTCCCCGGCAGCTTGTTTCCTTCCCAGTATAATCATTGGCTTGGTAGTTTGGTCTGCCCTGTTCCCATAATGCACTGGGCCAGGGACAGACTGGGCCAGGGACAGACTAATTTGCATATAGCCAGGTTCTGAGCTGGCATGGTGCAGTGAGCTAAAATACAGTGATGGATCAAGCCCTGATCTCTTGACTGGGTATGAGTGTTCTGTTTAATTCAGATACTCTGTCCATCACCACCCCCTTTTCTGAATCGTTTTGTCCACCATAAGCGTGGAAGGGTATACTCAGATGTGAGTCCCTTGCTCATTGCACCATCAGGATTCAAGCAGGCCGGGCCGAAGATGGCTGTAATGCCAGTAACCGGTCCCCGGAAGCTTGCTTCCTTCCCAGTATAAGAATTGGCTTGGTAGTTTGGTCTGCCCTGTTCCCATGATGCACTGGGCCAGGGACAGACTAATTTGCACATAGCCAGGCTCTGAGCTGGGATGGTACAGTGAGCTAAAAAACGGTGATGGATCAAGCCCTGATCTCTTGACTGGGTATGAGTGTTCTGTTTAATTCAGATACTCTGTCCATCACCACCCCCTTTTCTTAATCGTTTTGTCCACCATAAGCGTGGAAGGGTATACTCAGATGTGAGTCCCTTGCTCATTGCACCATCAGGATTCAAGCAAGCCGGGCGGAAGACGGCTGTATTGCCAGAAACTGGTCCCCGAAGCTTGTTTCCTTCCCAGTATAAGAATTGGCTTGGTAGTTTGGTCTGCCCTGTTCCCATGATGCACTGGGCCAGGGACAGACTAATTTGCATATAGCCAGGCTCTGAGCTGGGATGGTACAGTGAGCTAAAAAACGGTGATGGATAAAGCCCTGATCTCTTGACTGGGTATGAGTGTTCTGTTTAATTCAGATACTCTGTCCATCACCACCCCCTTTTCTGAATCGTTTTGTCCACCATAAGCGTGGAAGGGTATACTCAGATGTGAGTCCCTTGCTCATTGCACCATCAGGATTCAAGCAAGCCGGGCCGAAGACGGCTTTAATGCCAGAAACCGGTCCCCGGAAGCTTGTTTCCTTCCCAGTATAAGAATTGGCTTGGTAGTTTGGTCTGCCCTGTTCCCATGATGCACTGGGCCAGGGACAGACTAATTTGCATATAGCCAGGTTCTGAGCTGGGATGGTGCAGTGAGCTAAAAAACGGTGATGGATCAAGCCCTGATCTCTTGACTGGGTATGAGTGTTCTGTTTAATTCAGATACTCTGTCCATCACCACCCCCTTTTCGGAATCGTTTTGTCCACCATAAGCGTGGAAGGGTATACTCAGATGTGAGTCGCTTGCTCATTGCACCATCAGGATTCAAGCAAGCCGGGCGGAAGACGGCTGTAATACCAGAAACCGGTCCCCGAAGCTTGTTTCCTTCCCAGTATAAGAATTGGCTTGGTAGTTTGGTCTGCCCTGTTCCCATGATGCACTGGGCCAGGGACAGACTAATTTGCACATAGCCAGGCTCTGAGCTGGGATGGTACAGTGAGCTAAAAAACGGTGATGGATCAAGCCCTGATCTCTTGACTGGGTATGAGTGTTCTGTTTAATTCAGATACTCTGTCCATCACCACCCCCTTTTCTGAATCGTTTTGTCCACCATAAGCGTGGAAGGGTATACTCAGATGTGAGTCCCTTGCTCATTGCACCATCAGGATTCAAGCAAGCCGGGCGGAAGATGGCTGTAATGCCAGAAACCGGTCCCCGAAGCTTGTTTCCTTCCCAGTATAAGAATTGGCTTGGTAGTTTGGTCTGCCCTGTTCCCATGATGCACTGGGCCAGGGACAGACTAATTTGCATATAGCCAGGTTCTGAGCTGGGATGGTGCAGTGAGCTAAAAAACGGTGATGGGTCAAGCCCTGATCTCTTGACTGGGTATTAGTGTTCTGTTTAATTCAGATACTCTGTCCATCACCACCCCCTTTTCCGAATCTTTTTTAAACTTCATCAGTACATTCCTGTGATTATTTAAAAAAAAACATTCAACATTCTCAATAACAATCTAAGAAATAGAATTGAAACATATCCTAAATGTTCTTTTCTGAGAGCAATTTCTTACGTAAATATGAAACATCTCAAACAATCATAAAATAACAAAGCATTATGATTAATTTCCATACACTGTAAATAATGTTACTTACAAATATATGTTAACAAAATACACAACAAAAACTCGTTATTGATTTCACATACTTTTCCGCACGGGCAAATAGTATGCGTCAAATTCTTACTTTGCAAACTGTCCAATAGTAATCCTGAGCATCTGCCTCCCAGCCTTCTGATCCAAAACCACCAAAATCAATTCCTCCGTCCGCAAGTCTTCATCCATCAACCCAATACTAACCAACCAACATCTACATGGCCACCCTCACACAAGTAGCCCACCATCACAATTTAACAATATCTCCTACACCAACAACACCCAGCTCATCCTCTTCCTCACCAAAAAGCGACATACCACCGAAAGCAACCTCCACGACATAATGAAGGACGTCACCATCTACATAAAGAGCAGCTCTCTAAACATGAACTCATACAAAATGAAGGTATTCATCCTCAGACCCACCCCCTCAGCCTTGGACAACTCCTCCTACCTAACTACACTGTGGACAGTATTAACACCTACCAACCATGTCCACAACATAGGATTCATCCTCCACTCCTCCCTCTCCATGTATAAGCAAGTCTACACCATCTCCTCGTACTGCTATAACACACTCCACATACTCCGCAACATTTACAAGTGGATCCTAACCAAAAAAGAAGAACATTGACACAGGCCCTCATCAGCAGCAGACTACACTGTGACAAAACATTCTACACAGCAATTCCAGCTAAACACCTGCAACAACTACAACAAATCCAAAACACCTCCACCTGAGTGATCATCAATGTCCCCTGCTGCAGACACATCACCCACCACCTGATACGACTACACTACCTCAATATCAACAAGAGCATCACCTTCAGGCTCATCACCCTCACTAACAAAATACTCTACAACACCAACACTCATCTACCTAAACAGCAATAATCAAGAAAAAGGCCAAATTTTGATCTTAAAATGTTGGCTTTAAAAATATTAGGTAAAGATTTGGTACCTCTTTAGGCAAACGTTGCTTAAAACCTAATTGACTATCATTACATTGTATCCAACCTTTCAGACATCTTAAATAAACAGTGTAATGTCCAGGTGTTGTAGAAAGTCCATCATGAAAAATAATTGCAACAGCTACAAAAGTTCTTCCTGATATTGAAACTTGACCAGCTACAACATTTTTATTTAATGTTTCCAATTTAAAATTACATACTGTTCATATCTTTTTATAAATAATGTTGATGACATTTCTGATTTACATTGGCTACACTCCATGTTTTGACTTGCTCCTCTAATTAGATTGTTAAAAGACACTGATTCACAATCAGTCAAATATATGAATCTTTCAGTGTCTATGTTAGTGCTACATGTAAAAAAACAATTTTCACAGTCATGTAGCCATTTATAAGAAAGGCCAAAAAGGTTTTCAATATCTATACCTTCATCTTCTAGTACAGCTAGCATAAACATTAAAAATTCTTGACAATCTTGCTGAATATTTGGCGTAAATGGACTAGAACAGAACATATGTCCAAATCATTTCGAATATCAAAAACACTTTGTATTTTACTTTTATCACTACTACATTTCTCATAAACAGAATATAACAAGGAACAGAATCTTTTGTCCCGATTTGCAAACGTTCAAGAACAAAAACAACATTAACAACTACATTAGCATAGCAGTTGACACTACAACTATTTTCAAACCGATAACCAACATTATCTTCAACACTGTCCTTTTTCTTTTTGTTTGCAGGTGCAACTACATCTTGTTTTTTTTCTTGCTCTACATTTTCACTACAGATGTTCTCAAATCTTCTTTTTCTACCTACCACACACTTTTCAAATACTGGATATTGACCTCAATTAGCTGCATATTCTCTTCTTAACCTATTATAGTCTTTCACACAATTTACATCTGCACTAACCTTTGTCTCATCAAAATCAAATAAGTACAATCCAGGTAAGTTCTAACTCGAGACAAAACAACATATGCCATACCCTCTTTAAACACAGTACTTCCAATATTCACTAAAGAACTATCTACACTTAAACCTTGAGATTTAGGAATGGTCACTGCATACGCCAAAAAAATAGGAAACTGTTTTCTGCAAACATATAAATCTTTTACAAGCAAAAAACGAGCTGAACAATGACTAAATTGTTGTACTTCTTCAATTTGATCAAATTTGATTTTCAAAAAATTCAACACCATCTCTATTTACCTAATTAACAAAATCAACAACTTTACCCATTGCTCAATTTACTAAACCTTTTTCCACATTCAAATTACGTCGTAAAATTACCCTACAGTTTACAAATGCATACAAATTCTTTTCTAAACCAGCAGTTTTACCTATCGATTTCTCTGAAGAATACAATTTCCTCTTCAACTTTTCACTCAAAATAATAGTGATTCCTTCATGTTCTATTTTATCAATAGCTTCCAATCTTAAAATTTCTTCATTTTCCAACTTCAACATTTCTTTATAGAATTTAGAACATTCACGTAGCATTAAGCAGATTACAGATTTATTTTCTGCGATTGTCATGTATATTTTCTCTGGTACAATAATTTCATTCGGAAACAAATTGGAAAGAAATCGTCTCTGTGAAGCTTGTTTGCCATGTGCAGTCATTTTTTCAATTCTTATATCTTGAAGAATAGTTCCATAATCAACATCATTTGCTTGTCGCATATTTCTAATAAGTTCCTTATACTCAAAATATGACCAAATGTTTACATTTCCAATACTCCCCAAAGACGTTTTAGTATCTTCATGCAGCAGTGTTTTAAACACTGGTTGTCCTTTTACAGGAGTACGTTTTAGAAAATCTCTAAAAACTATCTTGTGCTTTCCTCAAAATAATACGTTGTACTCTGTTTTAATAATTTTCTGCATTCTTAAATGCACAAAAGCAAACATTAAGTTTGATACCATGTTTACCTCATTAATAATAAGAAGTTTAATTTTCCTCAAAACTCTTGAAACTTCACAACAATATTCTCCACATAGCTTGTAGTATTCTAATTTGTTTTCAAGCTGTACTGGTAGCATTTATAAATGATGTAAAGTAATTCCTTTAATATTGTGGGCTGCTACCCGAGTTGGAGCAGTGACAACACACGAGAAAATGTGACTCAGTTGTTTTGTGTAGACAACTTCTGATTACTTTAATTAAAAAACTTTTGCCTGTTCCAGCTTGTCCACTCACGTACATTCGGATAGGTTCAAATGATGAGCAAGAGCACTCTTTCTTCTCATGAAGTAAACCATGGTCAATCTGTTCTCTCACTTGCTCATATATTTCTTTCTGCTCAAGATTTAGTTGTTCTTCCAAATTTCCTAAGTTTCTAACATCTTCTTGACCTTGATACATTGCTGTTTCCACCTCTTCCATAGCAGTTGCTGCTTCATTTTGAACAATTGGTTACCCTTGTGGGTCCTGACTCAATGGAGCAGAAGTTTGTCTCCCTTGAGAACTTTCTCTAGCAATCTCTGCTGCAATTGTAGCTTCCTGCTCAATTTCGTCATTCAACATTTTCACATAAATAGCAAAAACAGCACATTGTATAGTATCTTTAGTTGCATTGAAAGATTCGTCATAGCTCTCGAAATCTCCAAGTAATTCCAATTCTGAACGCCATGGCTTGAAAAGTTGCAAAAGAGCTAAATAGTAAAATTCCCTTTTGTCAGGTGTTTCGCAACTCAGTTTACGGTGATTAATCAAATGACCTTTTCTTTGTTTCACCAGACATCATTCGAAACCAATAACAGCATATATACCATTACTGATATTTTGTGTAATATTCCGTTTAAAAATATAGTTTTGCAGCACTTCATAGAGACAAATGTTCTCAAGATGATAACTTCTATTTGGATAATATGTATCCAACATATTTGTTTTCACAATATCTGTACTTTCTGGCTCTTTTTCAGCTAAAAATTCAATTTCCTCTACAGATTTAAGAACTTGGTTACGTGTTTCAGCAAGACCTAGACTCACCCAAATGATTCTTCTTGATTTGGAGTATAGACTTGCAGATGATAAGCGATCCGAACATTCATATGCTCCAATTTCTCGATGAAATAACATCTTCAAACTGTAAGTATATAATTTCTTACTTAGTCTCTTCTCGTGGGAAATCTCTTCCCACATTTCCTTCAATTCCGTCTTTTCTGATTTTGTTATGTACGATGTTACATATCTGCAACATATTGAATATCCATGTTAGCATTCCACATGGACAAAATGAATGGGTTATAGTCATTTATGTATTTTGACTCTTCATTTCTTAAGTTGTAGGTGTTTTTTGGAGACTTTCTTATGAAAGTATGTCGCAAAGATGACATAAAACTGTTCACTCTTCCTTTCGATATTACTGGACGTGGAATGGAAAAACAACAGTTGGTGTAGAATTTGTCCTTAGATTTGTACTTTCGACAACAGTTTTTCCCACAACGATGGCTTTGGAATCGTAACACTTGTTGTCTTAAGTCCTTATCTTGTGTACTTTTGGGTATATCACATGTAGTATATTCTTCAATAAAAGACAACACAGTATCATCTGAGTCTGTACCACATTTGGTAGCATCTTTCATCCATATTAGCATGTGTATGTGAGGAGCACCTCTTGCTTTATACTCCTTTCTCCAGAAGAAGTCCAAAATCTCTCTAAGAGGAGGATTTTGTTGGTGATAAAAGACATCATAGGTTCAAATCTATGATTGAAATACCGGCATACATCAACAGGATCCAAAGAGCACAATTCTACAGGTGTCTTGTATTCAATATTTAGTATATTTCGATTTGCCTCTCGAAGAAATTGAACTAAATCATACCAAGCATATTCAGCACAGCTTAGAGTAAGGAACCATGCAGGAGTTTCTAAGTTTCTTAGCAAACATTTGTGTTCTCCATGACGATGGTATTAGTACTCATTAGTACCATGCTGACACGCCATGAGATTAATTAGCCGAGATTCCAAAACATTATCTTTCTGCACTACTTTATCCATGAATTCCTTTGCCGAAACATTTTGCAGATGTACACCTGTTTTCAATATATGGTTTACTGCATAAGAAAGTCCAGACAAATTACTCTGAAACAAAAGATGAAACAAATACGGAATACATTGTCGAAATCTTGGATCTTCTGCATATAATCTTGATGTCCGGTATGCAGATGCATGAATCTGCACAGGTCGGTCATCATATCGTCCTCCTTTTCCTGTGGGAATCAATTGAGGGAAACAACGAGCTTCCAAGCTTTTTTTCCCATACACTAATAGGGCTTCCTTTTGCTTCTTTCATTTGGAATAACTCTATAGTATTCCCCATCATTTCTTTAGAATGCAGCGGATGAACACTGTAATGTTCGTAGATTTCTTCAGTTCTGGACACATTCACTATTTCAATTTGTCCAGATGGCAAGTCACTATCTTCTTCTACAGCTATTTCTCCTTCTCTCACATACACATTTCTGTAATATTCAATTTTTTTTACCAGATACAACGTTGCCTTTATCGCCATTAACAAGAATAACTAAAGGCTCATCCTCTACATTTTCTACACCAATTGTTTCAATATTTTTCTTTAAATCTAGAGGCAAATATACAACCCTTCCCTTTAATCACCTCTGTAAATCAGAAGGAGGCAATTTTCCTGTCTGAGGCTCCATACGAACAAAAGCCTGCAATGGATGCACACATTGAATAAGAATAGACTCCTGGGTATTTAAATCCATGAGTTCAGAAGGAATATTTACCAAATCAAGATTATTATGCACAGCCCTAGCAGGCATTTTGTACTCGTCTAATTTGTTATGACAATATTTACAAATACGCTGATCAGAACCCAAATTAAAACAATTCTCTACCAACAAATACGTTGCAAAATCCTTCCACTCTTATTTTCCTTTTCACTCGTTAAATACAAATCAACACTCCTGGTCTGATTTTTATAATGAGTTTGTCGACAACAGGCACAACAATAATTTGGCCTTTCACCTGAAATCACCTTAAACTTTAACAGTAGAGCTGGACTTTTTGCATAATACAATCTTCTGACGAATTTCCTCATTTCAGAATGATGTACTGCTAACATCCTGAAATGTTGAAAAACACTTCGACATACTTTTTTAGAAACACAAGCCAGAGAATGACCTTGCAAACCAGTATTTTATCTTACTCTGCAAGGGTTTAGTCCTTGCAACATTTTAATCTTTTGTTTCACACTTTTCTTTGTATAGTTACATAAGAATTTGCGTAAAAAATCAATAGATTCTTGCCGTACACTACAAATACTACTACAATTCCAAGTGTACCCTGGAGCTTTAGGACGTCTCCCTAAAACTTCATCAGCTAACACCTCTTCAGCATTTCTAGGAACAAGTTTCTGTTTCTCAATAAGACAACCATTTCTAACCTCATAAGCACGACCACTAGTGTCAACTGCATGCAATAAATCATTACTGTGAAGATGACTTTCTTCATTAAAAAAAGGCTCAGAACTTGAACTATGTTTCCATTCACCCAAAAAAACCTCCAAAAAATGACTTCTGTTAATTATTCTTCTCCACTTACTTTTGGCCTTCATTAAATGGATTGGTTTAACTAGTGATTGAATTCTATTGATCACTAAAATGAACAATTTTGCTTTCAAATTAAAATCTTTCGCAACTACATTTTCTATTACACCTTTCTTCTTCTTATAAAAAACAGGTTTTTTTACACCCCTTAATTTCTTTAGTTAAATTTAACAGAACTCTATTAAAAAAAATTTTTTTCCTAATTTCCATAAATTGTTTTTTCCTCCATTTACTATACACTATTTTTTCTGCAGTTGACATTCCATGATTGTTCTCTTTATTCTTCTTTTTCTTTTTCGTTGCAGACAATACTAATACCATTCTTTCCTTTGTGCACACTACTCTTAGTCTTTAATATTTTCATCAGAAATGTGTTCCTTCTCCTACCAGGACTTTTTTTCTTTTTCTTAACACATGGTTCTTCATGTAAATCTTGTGGATGACTTCTCTTCAAATAAACAACTTTCTTTTGTTGAAAGACAAATCAAGCGCACACAACAAATGCTATGATATGAGTAATCATCGTAAGGTGTTAGGATAAGATCACACACAAGTGTTCTTTCTATCTTGTTTTAATGGGTATGTGGATGGTCCTCCTATCAAAGGAGACCCACGGAGAAAGAAACCAGCCAACACGTGTTTCGTCAGAACGTGTTTTAACCCATGACTCTTCAGGGCTTGGGGTGACATAAAAAAGGGGAGGGAATGATACAATAATAATGCGAAAGAACAGATTAGATAGTAATATGAGGGGAGAGGTAAAGAAAGGTGAAAGAGAAGGGACACCTAGTGTGTGTGGAAACCATAGGAAACAGTGAGGAGGGGCAAAATAAAGTGACTTATAACTCTGTAAACTAGACACCTATTGTGAAATTAGTGTGCCCACATAATGGTGAGTGTGGTTTCATGTGAAATGACAATAGTGAAGGTACTGAGAACAGAAATGAGGGAAGAGAAAACACGGGAGGAAAACACAAGAAAGCATAGTAAGGTGCCGCAATAGTAACAACAGTCCTAGTTGACTGCCTGTACAAGAAGAAGACAAATGGGGGTCAAATAGCGTAACATACAAGTGAGTGGAGTGATGTGAGACCCAGTGACGCAATAGCACGACTGAAAAACGTTATCACTGTATTAACAGCATTGAAAACACAGATATAAGGAAGCGTATTGGATGACGAGCCCTGGTACCTTGGGAAAAAAGAAAACAATGTATATGCTCTGTAAAGAAAAAGACAACAGAAATGGTAATCTACCAGTAATTAATGACTGTGTATATGAGATGTGTTTCCTCAATTGTTTCACCTAGTGGAAGGAAAGGAACCACTGTGCCAACATCAATGCTGTCAAGTAAACAAATTTCAAAGAAAAGCGGTAAACCTGGCGATTGGAGAAAACACAACCTGGAAAATCACAGTGTAATTGAGAAAAGGAAAAAAGCCTGCCTTGTACAGGACAAGGAGAAAGACCAGTAAGAGCAGAGAGTAGGTAATAAAATAAGGAAGAGTATAGAAAAAGCCGAAAAGAACATGAAAAGAGAGAATGGGTAAGGTTGAAATAATGAAAAGGGGAAAAAAAACGGGAACGGTATCTGAAAAAGTGTGGAGTTTCGTGGTATCTGTGGGTAAAGAGCTAAAGTGGCGGTTTTATGAAAGTAAATGCACAGGAGTATAAGGTGCACCGCCCGTGCGTGGGAAATGCAATTAGGTCAAAATAAAAGAGTTTACACTCACCGGGGAACCAGTGATAATTCCAACCCGGTCCTAGTCGGGTGTTAAAGCCAAGTATACGCACAAAGGTGCAAAGAGTATCGAAGGCTGAAGGATGAACAGCTCGTGTTAAAATAGAGGCGGGTAATGCCATTATATATTTCTGAACACTCACAACCCATCGCTGAACTCTAACTTTCTTTTGTTGTTTCTTCTTTTGACATTTGGTAGGCATGATACTGTTTTTTTCAGTATTGATAAACAGAATCTATTACAAAAAATATATATAACATTACAAAAATAAATATATGCACTATTCTATAATATCACTTATAAGAACAGAGGGACGATTATGACGAGAAACGCAAGACTATGAAAAAAAAGTACTTACAACAAGAGAGGAAGTATGAAACAAGGGTAAATATAACGAAAAAGGGGAGTATAAACAGACACTGCAATATAAAGTATCAATAGGTAAGATGGAAATATGAGGAGAAAAGAAACACTATAGGAAGAAAAAAGAAACTAAGAAGACAGAGGGAGCCCTATAATAAGACAGGAAAGATTCTAAAGAAAAAAGAAGGAATATGTGAAAAGACACCAACTATAAAAACAAAAAAACGGATACTAGCAAAGGACAGTGTGTATAAGGACAGACAGAACAGTACCAGAGAGAGCACGAAGAATGTGGGGAAATGTGGAGCATAAGGAAAAAAGGAATGTACAAGAATAGAGGATACAGTCTGAGGAGAAAAGAAGGAGTACAAACAGATGGAATATTATAAAGAGTGAAAAGTGTATGAGGAAAGAGGCAGAAGTATCACAAGAGAAACAAATATAAAGAGAGAGATCAGTATGAAAACACAAAGAATATGAGGAAAGTGCTGCAGAGTGTATGCAGGGAGTCAAGGAGGAGTTATGTTATGTTATGTTAGTGCTATTTGTATTGCGCACGGCTGCTCCAGCGAAGGAGCGTCCCGGCGCACCGACAAGGTGGGGAACACAACACAACAGGAAAACAGAAAATATTATTAAAAATGGGGGAGTTGAGGTTTTAACATAGCTCAGAAAAAAGATGAGTTTTAGCGGCCTTGCGGAAAGAAAGCAAGTCGCCAAGGGTCCGGAGTTTCAAGGGGAGAGCGTTCCAAAGTGCGGCTGCCCGCACCCTAAAAGAGCGACCCCCTGCCCGACTGAGTTTGAACCGAGGGGCTACCGCTAATTCTTGGTCCAGCGAGCGCAAAGTGCGGCCCGGGATATAAGGGCACAAAAGTTGGCACAGTAAGGGAGGCGATAGGCCCTTCAGAATCTTGAAAGAAAATGCACAGTACTTTAAAGTGGATCCGCTGCCTAACGGGTAACCAATGCAAGGCACGCAAAGTTGGACCGGCCGAGCAGAACCTAGGAAGACCTACGATTGCTCTGGCCGCTGCGTTCTGCACTCTTTGAAGTCGGGTTAGCTCGGCCTGGTTTAACCCTATAAAAAGGGAGCTGGCATAGTCCAGCCGAGCCAAAACCGTTGCTTGTACCACCAGTTGACGAGTTGCGGCATCAAAATATTTAAGGGTAGGTCGCAGATTGCGCAAGATGCCAAAGCAGCACGCCGCCGTCCTTTTGGTGTGGCCAATAAAGTTGAGGGAAGGGTCCAGCCAAACATCAAGATTTTTGATCTCCGCAACCGGAGTGGGGGTCGGCCCCAACTCAGGGGGCCACCAAGCATCTCCCCATAGGTCCGTCTGCTTCCCAAAGACCATCACCTCCGTTTTTTTGGCGTTTAGTTGGAGACAGTTGGACGTCATCCAACCAGCCACCGCCCTAAGTCCTTCTCTGAATCTTGGGGCATCCACCCCAGAGTCCCCACTGATCGTGACCGCTAGCTGGGTGTCATCTGCGTACGACACCATGGTCATACCACAGAGCTTCACAACCTCAGCCAGCGGCCTCACGTAGATGTTAAACAACGTGGGACTCAGCGAGGAACCCTGCGGGACCCCAAGAGACAGAGGATGACATTTGGACTGATAGGGCGGGGACGCCACACAGAAGGAACGATCCCTGAGAAACGAACGAAACCACTGGTGTGCAGTGCCGATCACCCCTATCTCCTCAAGACACTGCAGGAGAATATCATGGGAGACCGTGTCAAAGGCGGCGCTTAGGTCTAACAAAACAAGCGCCGCCGTTTGACCTGCATCCAGAACTGCCCGCAGGTGCTCGACCATAGATAGCAATGCTGTCTCCGTGCTGTGGCCGGCCCGAAAACCATTCTGGGTGTCGTCCAGAATGTTGGCACGCGACAGATGATCAGTGAGGGCGGTGTTAACATGCACCTCCGTGAGTTTGGCTGGCCACGGGAGAAGCGAAATCGGGCGGTAGTTCTCCGATTTTGTAGGGTCGAGAGATGGTTTTTTCAAAATGGGCATTACTACTGCATGCTTCCATTTCAAAGGCACCTGGCCAGATGATAGTGACATGTTGATTAAGTCGCAAACCGGGCGAGCAAAAGTCTGGTCTCTGAACATTGGTGGCTTGAGTAAGAGAAGAGAGCAATCAATATCAAAAGATTTAAACATTATGAACAGAGATGACAGAAAATGAAAAGAGAAAAGGAAAATAAAGAAAAAGAAAAAAATATGAACACCGAGAGAAGGAGTATGGGACAAAAAGAAATATAAGAAAATCTCAATACTACAAGCTGACATGCACATGTAAGAGTAAAGAGGGGATAATATGAAAACAGGGGGGGTATAAGAACAGGGGGGAAAATGAGGAGATAAAAAGACAGCAACATTAGTAGAGAATGCAAAGTATAAGAAAAGAGAGGAGAAATGTGAGTACAGAGAGAATAGTATTAGAAAAAATAGAAAAGTGTGAGAAAGCAATAGGGAGTACCTACAAAGAACAGCGAGAATAACAAGAAACAGAGAAGATAAGAACAGAAGAGTATATATGAAGAAAGAGGAAAGACTGTAAAAAGACACAGACACACAAATGTGGATAAAAAACAATTATAAAGGAAGACTGACCGTATAAGGAGAGAGGGAGTACTATGAGAAGGCAATAAGAACTATGACAACAGTGGTGAATATAAAGACAAGAGAGAATTTAAAGAGGAGGACAAATATACAAAAAGAGGAGCAAGTATGAAAAAAAAGTATAAAAAGAGAGCAGAGTATAAGAAAAACAAGATAGTATAATGAAAGAGGAAGGAGTAAGACGAGACATGAGGGAGTATAACAAGAGAGTGTCGAAAATATGCAAAAACGTTCGAATATAGGGCCATATTATCAAGCCTGAGCGATAAAATCAAGGAAACTGCAGCTAAAGTGACGATAATGGGCTTGATAATAGGCTCTATGGAATTCCTTTTGAAGCTCATGTTAGATGTCCTTCACATCTAACAAGGGCTTCGATTGGAATTCCATAGAGCCTATAATCAAGCCCATTATCGCCACTTTAGTGGCAGTCTTCTGCCGATAAAGAGACAATAATTTTATCGCCCAGGCTTGATATTATGGCCCATAATTCCTTAATATGCACACATGCACAGTGTGATATTACCCCAAAAATTATAAGACCATACATTTTACCAAAACACATTCACTACTGTAAAACGTTTAAAAACATGTGCATATAACTCCTTCATGTACACACATGCACAGTGTGATATTAGAAACAAAAAATGAGACCATGCATTTTACCATTTACTACTGAAAAACGTTTAAATAACTATACATATTCCATATATATACTTACAACATTTCAGTGAACAGCACTGACTCATTTTCCAAATACATATACAATTTTTCAAATTTTTTCTGCCACTATCACATAAAAAAAACTAAGGGGCATATTATCAAGGACCGGTGTTAAAATTATCGGCATTTTATCGATTAAACTGCGATAATGGGCTTGATAATACGCCTTTGCTAATTCCCATACAAGCCCATGTCAGAACATGGGCTTCTATGTAAATTGAAGTCTCCTGTCAGTATCATGTCCAAAGTATTGATTTCGCCCAAACAAGACTCTACGAAGTTGACCAATTGCTTTGCGTCATCAGAATTCCTTTTAGGATGTATGTATGTATTTATTATCATTATCTCTTTGTGACTATACCATGATGGCCTCTTTATAGATTAAATTTTAATAGTGATAGTTTCCAGTGTTAGAGCAACTGGATGGGCTGAATTTGTACAGTTGTTACTTACGTAAGTCGCCAGACAACCCTGGATATGACCAAATATTGCTCTTCTAAGAGTTGGGGCAAAGAACCGTAGATATCCTTGTAGGTGTGGAGGATCTTTCAACCATGTCTCCTGGAGGGCAATGATGTGGAAGGACTTTAGATAATTCATGGTGGCGCAGACTGGCAACTGTTTAACCCATTTATGTTCCAGGAGCATATCCGTAGTAAGTTTATTTCACCTTCTATGGAAATTAACAGCGTATTATCAAGCCCGTTACCGCTATTTTATGGGCAGTTTCCTGCCGATAAAACAACGATAATTTTAACACCGCTCTTTGATAATATGCCCCTAACACAATACAACAACAAAGAAGAACAAGATGCTTGTAAATCAACTCTGACTATATACAGAGGGAAAGAAACAGGAAAGAGGACAGAACCGGGAGTATCAAGTAAAAAATTAAATATGAAGAGAAAGGGAAGAAAATGAGGAGACAGAAGAAATAGGAGAAGAAACAGGAAAATATAAAGACAAACAAGGGCAATATGACCACAGAAGACAATATAAGAAAAACACAGTAGTACCGAAAAAGAGAAACCACTAAGAAAAGAGAGAGGGAAGTATAAAAAGAAAGGCTAGAAATTATGGAAAAAGGGACAAATATAGGGCCATATTATAAAGAAAGGGCTGTCGAAGAGAGTACAGCCACTTTGTTGCCATTACAACCACGATGTGCCTTCCTGCTGACGCAAGTGCAGCGGTAAAACCTCCACATCTGTTTTGGCGGATTGGAAAGGATATAATGCAGAAACTTACCATTTCTCACTTTCACATTTCCTTCTCTGCCATGTAACCGATGTTCCAAGTCCTGCATCTGTTGCTGCTGCTAGACAACTAAGACAATCAACATCGTTGTAGCCAGAATGGAACATTAGCTCCTCATTTGCCTGTTACCTTTTGACTTGTCTGTTTACATTAACTCTGGACCCGTGCATTTGTAACTCTCTCTCACAAGCAATAGCATACCAACGTGCAATGCATTTGTGTGTAATGTTGATGTTTAAGAAATTTAAGAAACACACCTGTATAATTACATTGTATTTCTAAATTTGAGGCAAGCTGCCTCCAAATGAAATGAACACTTACACAAATAAGGACATCAATCAAAAAATCAAAACGTGACCATAAAGGTGAGTTTAAATCAATTGCATAAATTGACAAATTAAAAACATATGCATTACACATCATTGGGATAAGGGAAATGTAACATAATATAGAATTGTATTAGACAATGTGCAACATTGACTTTTTAAATACCTGTAAAAAAATGTCAGCCCCAAACTTGAATCAGTCTACATGTGTATCTATGTGACATTTCCCTTTGTCTAGTGCAATTCCTGTATTTGATCAAATTGTAATTGTCACATAATATTTTAAGGTGTGATGCAAATGTGTTTATTCTTATCACTTATCAAGTTGAAATGAGCACACCTGTATACACACTTTCAAAACAAGTTAAAACATTTATTTGTTGGGGCAAGT
Organism: Lissotriton vulgaris; assembly: GCF_964263255.1. Taxonomy (NCBI): domain Eukaryota; kingdom Metazoa; phylum Chordata; class Amphibia; order Caudata; family Salamandridae; genus Lissotriton; species Lissotriton vulgaris. Next base: position 219,855,669 of record NC_141686.1, on the reverse strand, counting down.
GTCAACTATTATGATGAATGCTTGCACCTAAATTCAAATTACCATCACAGTAAATTAGTAAAAAGTAGACATTAAATAAACAGTTGCATTTACTGCCATAATGGTAAATACAAAATATGCACTTCACATTTTAGTCATAAACATTTCTAAGAATCAAACAATTGCATAAGAAAATTAATGTCAGGACTACCTTGGTGAAATAAAAAGTCTTGATTTATTTACCTTATGGGATACGTTTTTCATTGTGCAAGTGTAATGAATAAATTATAGAAATGACAATACTCAGAATGCACTGTTGTGCTCTTGTTGGCAATTTGCCTCCTATATAACTGCCAAGGGGAAAACCTTCTGGAAGGGGCATCTAGTGCGTACAGAGCAGGCACCTCAATTATCTTTCTCAGGAGGAGGGCAGGAAACTACTGCTAAAGCGACGAAAATGAGTTACATAATAAGCCCTTGTGATTTCCTGTTGAAGCCTAGGTTAACACCATAACCTGGGCTTCGTTCGGATTTCACAAGGGCATAATATCAAACCCATTATCGCTGATTTAGCAGCAGTTTCCTGCCGATAAAAGCGGGGATAATTTATCGCCCTTTCTTGGTAATATCGCCCATATTTCCTTAATGAACACAGACGCACAATGTGATATTAAATAAAAAAACATAACAGCATGCATTATAGCAAAACACATTTACGATTATAAAACGGTTAACAAGGGACTAATATAGGGGCATATTATCAAGACAGGCGATAAAATTATCGCCGCTTAATCTGCAGAAAACTGCAGATAAAGCGGCAATAATGGCCATGATAATATGCTCTATGGAATACCAATTGAAGCCCATGTTAGATGTGAAGGACATCTAACATGGGATTCGATTGGAATTCCATACAGCATATTATCAAGCCCATTATCGCCGCTTTATCTGCAGTTTTCTGCTGATAATGTGGCGAAAATGTTATCACCTGTCTTCATAATATGCCCCATAATTCCTTAATGTACAAAGATGCACCACACACATTAAGAAGAATACCACTCACACAGTACATATTCTTATACAGAATCTCTCTAGTTCAGTGTTTCCATCAAAACCACGAAATGGAACATTTTCCCTCTCATTTAACACATACATACATATAAACAACCAATTAACATCCTTCACACATTAATTGAAAAGAAAAATACATTTCTATTGCTTTAACATTGCAAACCTTTCCAACTGACATAACTTTCCACCCTACCCCCAACAGATGAAGCTAAAGTCAACTGTCAACAGAGGTCAAAAGTTCAGCACTGCTCCTCAACAATTTTAGACTATGCATAAGTACTTACTTATAAGTACCAATAAAGAGAAAAGGTCTCATTACAAGCAACCAACATATAAACACATAAACTTGATAGTTATCTGAAAAATATATATTTTTTATTGATTTTTTCTTGCTTACGTACGCTTATGTGAAACGACTTTCAGAATTCGCACAGTACACGTATACTAAATATACCGTAAAAACAATAAAAAGTAGCATCTATCACAAATTTTTTTCAATCCCTGGGGACCTCATTCCCCGGGGCTCAAATATAACGTTCAGGACAGTGGGGGGAGCCCTAAAACCCCCACGGTCCCAGCCGGGTCCCTGCGTCCTTAGGGAGCCGGCATTGCTTTTTGTCAGAGAGACCAGCTTACATGCCGCTCTATCAGACAAAAAGCAATCTGCTTTTCGACTTGAAAGAGAACTCTGGCCCTACCATAGCAAACAGCAGTGCCCCAGGGATAGGCACCCCATAACACTGTTAGGTGGTCGTTCCCACGGCCATCAAGGGCTCAACAAAGCCCACCCAAAACTTTGACCTTGCAGATCATTTTAAACTCCCCTAAGCATTCCTAGGGGGACAGGAAGTCCTATAGCAAATAGCAAACTTTTCATGTCAATCTACACACTCAATCTACACACATATACAAATAAATAAAAAATCACATGTATTCCCACATTAAATCAAAACGAAACACACTTTTATATTGCTTGAACTTTTGCACCCTTTCCAACTGACAAAACTTTCAATTCTTCCCCCATTCCACAATCTTCCAGTTACCATAGAAACACTTCAGAAAACATCTAACTCAGCACACAGGTGATACATTTATCATACATTGTTGCAAATTAAAACAGCAAGTGTACTTGACTTGAGAATATACCAGCTTATCCTATGTAACGTTCTTTTCTATCAGTTTTTCTTAATCAATAAAAATTAGGCTTTTAAAAAACAGAAACATGCATCCTTGCTTAGTGTAGAATATTGTTGAACAACCAATCATTTCTTTTCTTTTTTCAAAACTGCATGTTGTCCCCCATTTTAGAAAAATCTTACTTTTCAAACTGCCATTTCAATTACAGAGTGCATCCAGATCTTTCTTTAAGATGTTTACAGTGTGGATTGTGGGACGCAGCTATATTTTCTGGAGCCAAAGGTACGCACAACAGAAAAGATTTCACAACAACCTAGGTTTACCAAATGTAGAAATTAAATGGATTGGTCAAAGGGTTGTAGCTGACTACATACAAAAATGCGACTTAGCATTTTAGACGAACGCACTCCTATATAATGTATTAATGTACATGTTTATTTTTTTTCCGAATAGCAGTTACGTTTTTATTATCGCTGAAATGTCCAGAATATATTCACAAAACAAATTTTTTGTAGAAATCTGACAATCAATGTCTATAAAAGTGCGATATTATCTAACTCCAAATTAATGGGGCAAGAATTACCAATCATAACATCTTTCTTTTAATATCTTTTAGATGTACAGCTCCAGGATATCTGAATTGAAATGATGAACTCTCTTGATTACAGTGAAAGCTTCTTCCACACGTAGAGCACCATCTTTCAATAACGCCAATGGCACTAGGTGACAAAGAACTTTGCTTCCAAAATATCAAATTATCTATGAAAGGAGTGAGTGGGTAGTGTGCACCAGCTTAACTGTGTAAAATATATAATTACCTCCCAGCAGTGACAACAGATAGGTTACAACAGTCTGACAAACAGATCTACAAGCTTATTACGCCACTTTGTATCACTTTTAACATGGGAAAAGTGACGCAAACAGCTTGTAAATCTACGTCTATCTTTTCAAGAAAAAATCTCAACTCCAGACTCTGCGAGACAGTTTTAATGTTGTTTTCTCTGTCTTTCTCTCTCTCTCACTCGGTTCCATGTTCAAATATCGTTAACATAAATATCGTCTGATAAAAATATCATCACTAAAACATCGTTTACATAAATATCGTCATCCTATACTTAAACTAGAATTCACACAAATATCGATATTTTTTTATCGACAACCCTAATATCGTTCACACTAATATCGACTACTTAAATATCGACTACTACATTATCGACTTTATTTTAAATAACATTACCTTTGACATATATATCGACTACACTAACATCGACGACCTATGTGCTCTAAAAATATACAAAAAATATCGTCGTTTTGTTTATTACTCGAAATGCACTATTCTTGATTTTACTCATTTTTTACACTATATTACACTCCGATGTCCTAAATATTATAAACATTTCTTTATTTTCAACATATAAATGATTTAAATATTACACAAAAATGTAACTTATAACACATTTTAATATATTCTTTTACAAACAAACAGTGAAACAACATAGTATTACGAAAATAACGGTTTTCCCATGCCAAATAACGTTCTCAACCAATGATTTTGAATTTTCACTAATTAAACCAATCAAAAAGTACCATTAATTAACTCACTAATATAAATACAATGACACACTTAACGTAATTTACCATTTTTGGCCCAACCTTGGAGAAAAACGGTTACCTTGCTGAGAGAAGAGAATACAAACCAACGACTACAACTACAATACATCACACTACACTTCAAGTAAGTTAAATACCATTTTTTTTTCGAAATTACTATAAGTAGATAAAGTCCCTATTTTTAAAACTTTTGATCTTTATAGTGAAAACTAAACATGTTAAACTTATCAACAACGACAATACAGTTAGATGTAAAAACATTTATAAACTACCTTATCCATATCTATTTAGATAGCTGAAAAAAATTATTTAAACTTGCTAAGTAAATGTACAATGTAAATAATATGTATCCAACTATTATCATCGAAATACTACAAGTAACACAATGATAATTTTTTCCACAGACTCTACAAAATTATTTACCTATCTACAACTACACTACCAACATCCTCTACTACATCAAGTAAGTATAGTCAGTATATCTATAACAATTCAGAAAGTAAAATGATACACCTATTACACTAAAGTATTTCTTTCTATTATTCTTTAACACTACTACAGAACGTAAAAGGGAGACAATTCTGAAAAATAAATAAGAATAAAAGGTTTACCAGTGAAGCCACATAGTAAGTATATGTTTACACTTTTGCCTAGTCTTATACACACCTATAAAATGGTGTTCAATGTTCTAAAAAAAACATATATATATTTCCACAGATCTACCTTAGACATGGCAACTGGAGCTACTTTCATTACTTCGCAAAAAGGAAAACTAATGCTGAGCTACATGGGTTACACCTACACCCAAGAAAGAGTGAAAGCTAATAAGACCCATTGGAAATGTAGTAAATATTACTCAAATGCATGCTATGGTAGAGCAACAACTGTTGATAACAATGTGGTAAATGTACGTGAGCATAACCACCCACCAAATGTAACTGAAGTGGAAGTGAGAGAAGCACTAGAAACATTGAAAGATGCTAGTACAGGATCACAAGAAACAAGCACTAGCATTTTGAAAAATGTTTTAAGCAAAGTGCCTGAACATGTGACAGGACAGCTACCTTCTATTCCCAACTTAAAGAGATTAATTGCTAAACCTAAACGTGCTTCTGATCCTACTCCACCAACACCAGAAAGTTTTCAGGATATAAAAATATATCCAGAATATACCATTACACATAATGAGGATAAATTCTTAATGTATGACAACAACAGTCATGACAAAAGAATTTTACTTTTTGCTACTAATAGTAATTTGCAAAAGCTTAAATCATGTGAAACATGGATGATGGACGGGACTTTTAAAGTTTGTCCCAAACCTTTCTATCAACTTTACACCATTCATGGGGAATACCAAGATACAAATATACCTCTAATTTATACTCTGCTGCCAAACAAAACAAATACTACCTACGTAGAAATTTTAACAACGATCAAAGAATTAACAGATAATTACTATCCTCAAAGAATTGTTATTGACTTTGAAATGGCCATGATTCAAGCTATCCTTAAAATATATCCCCATACCTCCTTACAAGGTTGTTATTATCACTACAACCAAAGCATATGGAGGCACTTACAAAAATCAACTTTAAGCATTGAATATTGTACAAACAGTAACTTTGCTTATCAAATAAAGAAGTTGATAGCATTAGCATATGTACCAACAACAGAAGTAGCTAACTACTACAATTTATTAATTGACAGCCCTTTCTACCGCACCAATGAAAAAAAGCTAATATGGCCGAGATACCCGCCACCCCCTCTCAACACAATCCCCAAAAGGAGGGAAACCGGAAACAGTTCTTGAAGTTTTTGGAAGTGGGATGGAGTGACCATCCCGGCCGTATTTATTAAAACAAAATAAAAACATTAAACGTTCATGTTATGTACAATTTCATTACCATATTGCGATGTTTGGCTAACCTTAACAGATTCTCTAATACAGAGGTTCTCCTAGCCGAACTAGCATCCTACAAAACATTTCTTGACATATTGAAATTGTACAACCTAACGTTTAAGGGCCAACGGCAAGGTCATAACCGGTGTCAAGATCCCTAACCAGACTTACCCCTCCCACTTGGGATGGGCGACAGCACGGAGGCGTACCTCAAGTGCAACTACTACCAATTTCCCTTGACTTGACGGGGGCACCTAAAGACTCGACGCCAGTTAAAGGTCGTTCGAATACTCGTGTGAGGTATCTAGAAGGTATCGTAGACCTTATCCCAACCCCACACAACTTACCGCATCTGCCGTCGCAGATGTCACTGGCCCCGGGAAATTCCCCAGGAGGGGGCTGTAACCCCTCCTACAAAGGAAGGGGCCTTGACCGCCTTTCCTTTACTTCCGGCGACCCATCCTTAGAAGGGACCGCCTCCCCATTGAGGGGCCAATGGCCACCTCTCCCGAGCGCTCCCATCCGTGTTGGGTGACGCCCACTCATAGGGATCTACTAATTAGTGCTCACCGATCATGACCTTACCGCCTACCAAATTAAATACGACAGTGCTAACTAAACCTCAGAATACATTGGCCACTATGACCGAAAGAGCATGCATAAAATTCAACACTAAATCTGAATCTCTTTAATGGCAAAACGTACTCAAATAGACCATTCTTTATTAAACTCAACATCAACATGACACTCCAACCTGTAAACGAAAACAGAAGCAAAATTAATCAACTTTATTACAAACAACTGGCTGTCTTCAGGGGCTGGTGGGTGGGTCAAAATTGGCTCTTCGTTCTGTCCCGAGCTCACGTGCAGCGAGGAGGTGCAGCTTCAGAGCACAAGAACAAGAGGATGTCTTCTGGTCTTGCGTCCCTTTTTATCCGTCTTCAGGGCGGGCGTATACCCGCCCCTGCCTGCCCCGAGGGCGTGGCTGGCTGCGTCAGTGTCTAGGCCAGCCCACTCTAGGGCGGGAACGGGCGCGCCCCAGCTACGCCGCTTCGGGCATACCAGCCGAGACGCGCCGCCCGCCCAAAAATGGCTTCCCGGGGGGATCGAGGCACTCGGCCATACGTTCGGGGGGACCGAGTTGGTCGCCCCTTTCCATATGGCCGAGATACCCGCCACCCCCTCTCAACACAATCCCCAAAAGGAGGGAAACCGGAAACAGTTCTTGAAGTTTTTGGAAGTGGGATGGAGTGACCATCCCGGCCGTATTTATTAAAACAAAATAAAAACATTAAACGTTCATGTTATGTACAATTTCATTACCATATTGCGATGTTTGGCTAACCTTAACAGATTCTCTAATACAGAGGTTCTCCTAGCCGAACTAGCATCCTACAAAACATTTCTTGACATATTGAAATTGTACAACCTAACGTTTAAGGGCCAACGGCAAGGTCATAACCGGTGTCAAGATCCCTAACCAGACTTACCCCTCCCACTTGGGATGGGCGACAGCACGGAGGCGTACCTCAAGTGCAACTACTACCAATTTCCCTTGACTTGACGGGGGCACCTAAAGACTCGACGCCAGTTAAAGGTCGTTCGAATACTCGTGTGAGGTATCTAGAAGGTATCGTAGACCTTATCCCAACCCCACACAACTTACCGCATCTGCCGTCGCAGATGTCACTGGCCCCGGGAAATTCCCCAGGAGGGGGCTGTAACCCCTCCTACAAAGGAAGGGGCCTTGACCGCCTTTCCTTTACTTCCGGCGACCCATCCTTAGAAGGGACCGCCTCCCCATTGAGGAGCCAATGGCCACCTCTCCCGAGCGCTCCCATCCGTGTTGGGTGACGCCCACTCATAGGGATCTACTAATTAGTGCTCACCGATCATGACCTTACCGCCACAGGCCCGGATAGTTGACCGGCTATCCGGGCCCCCCACAAAAGTCCTACCTAAAGGTCATGTTTCAACGTTTTTAACCATGCTAAGAAGTCTCCTATGAGTAACTCATTTCCCACCCGAGACAAATGCACACCATCCCCTAAATACATACTGTCATCATTAATACAACCATGCGAGATAGAATGCAATGTCTTGGAACGGAACAACCTACTCACTTTGTTATTAAGTTTTCTAACAGAATGATTCAAAGCACGAATCGAAACAGCCCCCCGCCACACTTTTCGTGGGATCATATGAGACCACGCAATTACGCACCCCGGAACTTTCCTTGCCAACCAACTTACAGTGGAAAGCATTGCCTCTAGGAGAAGTCGTCTACCGGTGGTGACCAAATCATTGCCCCCTAAATGTACTATGACTATAGACGGCGGTGACCTCGTCCGCCCTAACAAACCCTCAAAGAATGCCTGAAACTGGTCAATACAGAGACCGCCCCTTCCGTAGAAGGACATTCTGTACCCGTATTCCCCAGCTACGTGAATCATGTCACCTGCTTCGAATACGTCTGCGGCACGCCTCACGTATGAGTGGCCCACGACCCACACCTCTTTTCTCACAGCCGGTGATGTCTGACCGCTGGCCTGGTGTTGGGTCGACTGCATAGTCCGCCCCGCCTCGAAGGCTTGCGTAACTGAAAACCAAACAAAAGACAAGAAGCGTGAGTACATTATTACAGCTTCACAACATGTGCAACCGCACATACCTCTTATAACAATTGGAGGACCAACGCCCCACTCATTTTACTTGTTCCACATTAAGACCCCTGGCTGTAGCTTCAGTGGCAGCCCCTATCCGAAAGGAATGGGTCCCAAACTCGCCCGGGTCCAAGCCCGCTGCGATAATTGACATCGCGAGCACCCGCTGAAACTGAAACTTCGTCAGTGGGGTGGCGTCCGCGTGTCTCAACAATGTCCCTCCCCATGATGCCACCCTTCGTGCTAGGTAGTCTTCTAAACACTTTACCGGACACATGGAGGACCCTGGAATCCTGCGAATGACTATGCAGTCCCCCACCCCACCTTGATCGGTTTTGGACTTGACAAAGGATACAGTCATCGTCTCACCCCTGATCTGAACGTGTTCCCGGCACAAACCCCCCACCACATCCTGTTTGTTCCTTGCCGCCAGCTCACTTATCCTCATCGCCCCGTGAAATGCAAGCGTAAAAGCAGCTCGGAACAAACAGGCCTCGAACTGAGACGAGCATGTGGCGGGGAGTGTGGCCAGCAACTGGGACAACCTATCCAGACCTATCGGGCGCCTCTCATCTACTCTGCGACCCTCAAGGCGTTGCCACCCACGTAGCGCTTTCTGTACCACAAAAGACGCTGTCGGGTCCTGGATATTATGAGCCCTGGCAACAAAGGAAATGGCAGCACGATGCCTCTGGGCTGTAGCCACCGACTTCCCAGCCCTACGCAAGGACATCAGAAAATGTACTACCCAATCCTCATGCCCCCAAAGCCCCCCTCTCTCAGTCCCCAAAAAGGCTAAATAGGCCCGAAACGCCCCTTCGTATGCCTTCCTCGTTCTTGGTGCTAGACTCTCTCCCACGAGGTAACGAAGTTCGGGGCACCGAGAGACCAGAGAGCTTCGGGAAAGGGTGCCGGCTCTGGGTCCGCTGAGGGAAGGAAACCCGAGAAAGCCTGCATTTGAAAACGAGACAGTGCATCAGCCGCCTGATTCATCACCCCTGGGACATGTTTCGCTCTGAATACCACGTTCAGTTGCATACACAGTAAGACAATTTCTTTAAGCAGCCTTAAAATCATTTTACAACGTGCTGCCTGACTATTGATGCATTCTACAACGGTCATATTGTCAGACCAAAATATGACAGAGTGATTTTTGAATCCATTGGGCCAGGTTCTGAGGGCCACCAAAATGGGAAACAGTTCAAGGAAAGCAATATTACTCGTCAGCCCCTCTTCATGCCACCATGTTGGCCACCTTTGTGCCGACCATTTTGTGCCGAAGATGGCGCCAAAGCCCATGCTTCCCGCTGAATCCGTCCATAGACCAAGCTCTTCAGAGGACAAGGCTGGTTTGTTCCAGACGACTCGACCATTGAAATCCGCCAAAAATGCTAACCAAATATGCATGTCTTGGCGGACCTCAGACGATAGTCTCGTGCGATGATGACCCTCCTTTAGGCCGACCATCGCCTGAGCAATCGAACGGGAAAAGGGGCGGGCCATTGGGATCACCCTTAGGGCAAAATTCAACTTCCCCACCAATTGCTGCAATTGATGCAGCGTAACTTTGGATGCATTTATACACATTTGCAGGGCTGCCCTGAATTTCGACACTTTGGCAGCTGGTAAACGAAAACAACCCTCACTAGAGTCCAACTCGATCCCGAGAAACTCGAGGCAAGTCGTGGGACCCACAGTTTTACCTGGTGCCAATGGCACGCCAAATCGATCCATTAATACACAAAATTCAGTCAAGGCCCGGGCACATTCATCATCCCCAGCGGCCCCAAGGAACAGAAAGTCATCGAGGTAATGCATCACATTTCGAAAACCCGTTTCCTTCGTGTAAACCCATTGTAGAAAACTACTGAATTTCTCGAAATATGCACAAGATATAGAGCACCCCATCGGCATACACCTATCCATGTAATACAAACCTTGAAACTTGAATCCCAGAAGACGTTGGTCGTCCGGGTATACCGGGAGCAAACGGAACGCTGACTCGATATCTGATTTCGCCATCAGCGTCCCGGGCCCCAGGCTACAGCCTCATCAAATGATGCGTACCGCACCGAACATACCTCTGGATCAATTGCATCGTTCACAGAAAGGCCATGAGGAGCTGATAAATTGTGAATCAATCGGAACTCACCTGGGTCCTTCTTGGGGACCACCCCTAAAGGAGAACAGACAAAATTCTGTACCGGGGGAACACTAAACGGGCCGGCAACCCGACCTCGGATAACCTCTTTCCGGATCTTATCCTGTACTACAGTCGTATGCTGCAAGACGGAAAGTTGGTTTTTGCACGTCCCGACACCCTGAAAGTCCCCCACCGGGATGCGGAAACCATATGAAAAACCGTTTCGCAGCACCCCAGCAGAAGTACGATCTGGGTATTCGCTGAGCCAGGGAATCATCGCCAAGGTATCAATCGGGGTTGGTAAAGGCGCCCCTCGGACTACATTAGACCTGTTTGGCGCCTCCTCTACCCCCATTTTCACCCGTTTTGGCTCTGCACGAGGACTCAGGATGGGGTGCCCCGCAACCACTACATTCGTGCTTGAATTTACAAGATCCCGGGGGCCTAGTACATTTACCTTTGTTGAAATTGAAACAGAAACCCCTCTTCCCTGTATTGCCGGCGGGTCTCGGATAATCGTCGGTACCCGTACCCGACCGAAAGGGCGTCCCCCCATATTGGCGGGAGGACTCACCAACAGTACTCCCCACCAACGGCATTTTTAACATCCCTGACTCTTTCATTTTATCCCATGTCAAAGAATCATAACAGTCCCAGGTTAAACTTTTGTTATGCTCCATCGCTTTCCTGAAAAGGTTGTCATAACAGAACCATTGGTTACCTTGGTGCGATGTCGAGTACCCCATAATTCGTGACTGATATACTGGAAACTCAGGGAGCAATTCAGGCCTACGTTCCCCCAAAATTGACGTAAAAATTCCCCAAGCATTGCCCCAGTTGCCAATATTCTCATTCACTTTAAAGGCGGACATTTTTGCGCGCCAAACACTTGGATGCATCAGATCCTTTTGACTCTTAACAGTTTCAACCTCATAATGATCAACGAGCAAGGAGAAAATGTTTACGTATTCCCCCGCCCAAATCTTTTCCTTTATTGCCAAGGGAACATGTTGCCCCAATTTTTCTCTACGAGAGGGTGTTGACTCATCCCTCGCGATCGGCAATGGCCGCTTACCTGCACCGAACGCTGCTTCCGCCACTCGTGGCTTGTCTATCACCGCATCCGGCGCGGGCACCTTGGCTGTATCACGTTTCTCGCGCAACTGTTTCATGAGTGCTTGCGCTTCGGCAGCCGTGGCGCCCTCGCTACTGTCCCCCAACCACGCTGCTAACTGTGCCGCCAACTCGGGAGGCATATCCTCAGCGGATGTCGGGGTGACTACGACGGGAATCGGATTCCCTTCCTTCGGTACCGGGGCCGGTACCGGGGCTGGCGCCTCGAGCGGGGAACAGGGAACCGGGACGTCTCCCCCGACCGGCCCCCTTCTCGGCCTCTTTGGCCTCCCTCCGGCCGGTGGACGCCCCGATCCCTCCTCACCGTCTCGCTCCGCCAACTGCTTCTTTATTTCGGACATTTCCTTCATGAGGACCCGAACCATCTGGTCAGTCGACATTCTCTTCGCGCCTTTCTTGGGCATCTTTCAGACGAAGTATCTAGAAGACAAAAAGAAAGATTAAAACGCTCAAAATTGGCTCTTCGTTCTGTCCCGAGCTCACGTGCAGCGAGGAGGTGCAGCTTCAGAGCACAAGAACAAGAGGATGTCTTCTGGTCTTGCATCCCTTTTTATCCGTCTTCAGGGCGGGCGTATACCCGCCCCTGCCTGCCCCGAGGGCGTGGCTGGCTGCGTCAGTGTCTAGGCCAGCCCACTCTAGGGCGGGAACGGGCGCGCCCCAGCTACGCCGCTTCGGGCATACCAGCCGAGACGCGCCGCCCGCCCAAAAATGGCTTCCCGGGGGGATCGAGGCACTCAGCCATACGTTCGGGGGGACCGAGTTGGTCGCCCCTTTCCACTCCCTTCTTAGACTACTTTGAAGATACATGGGTTGGAAGATTACATCGTTCAGGCCACCGTAGACAACCTAAATTTCAAATTCCATGGTGGAATGTCTATGCTAGTACAATAGCCCAGAAAGCTAAAACTAATAACGCAGTTGAAGGATGGCATAATGCCTTCCAAGCGACTTTAGGAAGAAGTCAACCAACACTTCACAAACTGATCCAAAGCATTAAAAAAGAGCAAAGCTACCAAGAACTCAGAATAGAGCAATCACTGTCAAAAATTGGCCCTAAACTAAGTAAACAAACATTAAACATGTACGAATATCTCCAGCAAAAAACTAGAATGTACCCAAGTATAGAAGGTCTAGCATATTTAGATCTAATAGCTAAATCAATCCTTTAAATATAAATTACCAAAAAGTGAGCAAAGGACAATTAAAGATAATATGTAGTTAAATATCGTAATATTATGTCATGTAAAATGATCAATAATATATTTTTACAAGACATAATAATATAACATTTAACTAAACAGTAGACTATACCACAATGCAACCCAAAAGTAAATATCATTTTACTTACGGTTCTGCTGCTGTAGAATATGTTCCATGGTGATGATTTCCACAGGAATAATACCAAAAGCTATCCATATCCAATATCGAAAAATCCCAACAAAATGCAAAAAATACAACTGTTTGATAATACTCCCGTTGCAATCCTCTCGAATTGGAAACCATAAAAAAGTAGATAAATCTTCACGAGTAAAAAAAATAGAGACCCCGAAAATGCAGGACATTTTCAAAAATATGTACCTGCTTAAAAAAAAAAAACGTCACAGTCCATCTGCTCACCAAAACGAAGACCTGTAAATAATCGAAAAAATAACAAACCTCAAAACATTGGCAAAACGCATAGCCTACACATAGCATATAACACATAAAAACAATCTGAATTCATCCATTAATACAACAGTAAACGTTACTTTTGTTCGAACTACCTCACAAAATACGCTCTCCATAACGACGCAAAATAACACGTAATTTGCACATAATATGTAAAGTACTACACATATCTACACGTACACACTACAACTATCACTAAACTTAAGTTAAATATATTTAAAAGTAAAGTGAAACAAACTTACATTCACCTACAAGAAACAGCTCCCAACCGCGAGCTTCCGTTTTCTAAAATGACCCAAACAACGATGTTGATAGAATAAAAAGTGAAGTTCCAAAAAGTAAAATGGCTGCATAATAAAAACTAAAATAGGACAAAATAGCCTTTAACAAAAAAATAAATTGTATTAAATAGCATAATATATGCAATATGTATTAAATATTTATTTTTCTTGTTAAAAAAAATATGAATATTGTAAAATAGACATTAATATGTTTAAATGAGTTATGTATTAATTGTTTTTTATTAAAAAAATGTTTTCATTGTTAAATATTTTTCTCAGATATTACAAAATGTAAATTTATGTTATGTACATATCTTGATAAAAACAATGCCATAATAAATATGTAATATATTACATTTTAATAATAATTATTAAAATGTAATATAATAATTTAAGTACAATACAAACAGTAATTATGTAAAAAAATGCTATATAATTTGTGACCAAAAATTATGTAAAATGTTATTTGAAAAATTGTAATATCTTTGCAATATCAAACTAAACTCTCAATAAAAAAATATTTTAAAAAATGTGTTTCTTATTTTTGACTTGTCATATTAATGTAAAAATGTTATAAAAATGTTTTTATTGTATATTAATGAAATGAATAATACTACATAACATATATGATTCTTATTAAAAATACTAAATAGATACTGCTGAATTAAAAATAATAATAATTCTGCTGGACAGTAAACTATAATAAATTACTATTCTAACTCCAATCCAACATAAGTCAGGGAAAGTGCTGTATAATAAACCATAATAATTTACTATTCTAACTCCAATCCAACATAAGTCAAGGAAAGTGCTGGATAATAAACCATAATAATTTACTATTCTAACTCCAATCCAACATAACTCAGTGAAAGTGCTGGATAATAAACCATAATAATTTACTATTCTAACTCCAATCCAACATAAGTCAGGGAAAGTGCTGGATAATAAACCATAATAAATTACTATTCTAACTCCAATCCAACATAAGTCAGGGAAAGTGCTGGATAATAAACCATAACAATTTACTATTCTAACTCCAATCCAACATAAGTCAGGGAAAGTGCTGGATAATAAACCATAATAAATTACTATTCTAACTCCAATCCAACATAAGTCAGGGAAAGTGTTGGATAATAAACCATAATAATTTACTATTCTAACTCCAATCAAACATAATTCAGGGAAAGTGCTGGAAAATAAACCATAATAATTTACTATTCTAACTCCAATCCAACATAATTCAGGGAAAGTGCTGGATAATAAACCATAATGATTTACTATTCTAACTCCAATCCAACATAAGTCAGGGAAAGTGCTGGATAATAAACAATAATAATGTACTATTCTAACTCCAATCCTACATAAGTCAGGGAAAGTGCTGGATAATAAACCATAATAAATTACTATTCTAACTCCAATCCAACATAAGTCAGGGAAAGTGCTGGATAATAAACCATAATAATTTACTATTCTAACTCCAATCAAACATAATTCAGGGAAAGTGCTGGAAAATAAACCATAATAATTTACTATTCTAACTCCAATCCAACATAATTCAGGGAAAGTGCTGGATAATAAACCATAATGATTTACTATTCTAACTCCAATCCAACATAAGTCAGGGAAAGTGCTGGATAATAAACAATAATAATGTACTATTCTAACTCCAATCCTACATAAGTCAGGGAAAGTGCTGGATAATAAACCATAATAAATTACTATTCTAACTCCAATCCAACATAAGTCAGGGAAAGTGCTGGATAATAAACCATAATAATTTACTATTCTAACTCCAATCAAACATAATTCAGGGAAAGTGCTGGAAAATAAACCATAATAATTTACTATTCTAACTCCAATCCAACATAATTCAGGGAAAGTGCTGGATAATAAACCATAATGATTTACTATTCTAACTCCAATCCAACATAAGTCAGGGAAAGTGCTGGATAATAAACAATAATAATGTACTATTCTAACTCCAATCCTACATAAGTCAGGGAAAGTGCTGGATAGTAAACCATAATAAATTACTATTCTAACTCCAATCCAACATAAGTCAGGGAAAGTGCTGGATAATAAACAATAATAATTTACTATTCTAACTCCAATCCAACATAAGTCAGGGAAAGTGCTGGATAATAAACCATAATAATTTACTATTCTAACTCCAATCAAACATAATTCAGGGAAAGTGCTGGAAAATAAACCATAATAATTTACTATTCTAACTCCAATCCAACATAATTCAGGGAAAGTGCTGGATAATAAACAATAATAATTTACTATTCTAACTCCAATCCAACATAATTCAGGGAAAGTGCTGGATAGTAAACCATAATAAATTACTATTCTAACTCCAATCCAACATAAGTCAGGGAAAGTGCTGGATAGTAAACCATAATAAATTACTATTCTAACTCCAATCCAACATAAGTCAGGGAAAGTGCTGGATAATAAACCATAATAATTTACTATTCTAACTCCAATCCTACATAAGTCAGGGAAAGTGCTGGATAATAAACCATAATAATTTACTAATCTAAATCCTATCCAACATAAGTCAGGGAAAATGCTGGATAGTAAACCATAATAAATTACTATTCTAACTCCAAACATAACTTAACTCAGGGAATGTGCTGGACAGTCAAATTTAAAAAATTACTATTCTAACTCCAATCACACTTATATCAGGGAATGTGCAGGATAGTAAACAATATACATATAACAATTAAAATTTCGTGACAATTTCAAATTTTGATTTGTAAATTTCGAATTCTGATAAAATTTCTAATTTGTTCTTATTTTTCGATTTTTTTTATACATATTATCTAATTTACTACCCACCCTTATCCCCTATTATACCAATAACCCGCTACTAAAATATTAATATGAAATTTTTCAATATCATGAAAAAAATAATTTCGTTTAAATTTCTAAATTTTATTGTAAAATTTCTATTTCTGATTTATTTTCGATTTTTTTTATGAAATTTTATATTTTAAATTAATTTTATAATTAATACCCACCCTTAGCCCCTAAAATACCAATGACCCACTACTAAAATTAATATATTAGTTATTAATTAATGATTACAAATAAAATTT
This sequence comes from Lissotriton vulgaris, assembly GCF_964263255.1. NCBI lineage: Eukaryota > Metazoa > Chordata > Amphibia > Caudata > Salamandridae > Lissotriton > Lissotriton vulgaris. Next base: position 219,838,972 of record NC_141686.1, on the reverse strand, counting down.
CGTGAAATATTATATTTAGAAAATGTAAATTTCGATTTCTGATAAAATTCCTAATTTGTTCATTTTTTAAATAAAATTTTAAATTACTACCCACCCTTATCCCCTATAATACCAATAACCCGCTACTAAAATTTTAACAAATCTTTTGTAAAACAAAAATTTTTATAATTATTATTATTAAAAGTATTTTTCAAAATTTTTAACAAAAATATTAATTATTGTTTTTTTTTTAAACACATTATATTTTTTTGTCGATATTATATACAACGATTTTTTAGTCAACGATATTCTATTCATCGATATTTTTGTTTGACGATATTTATGTCATTCTAACAAAACGATATTATTTACAACGATATTTACAACGACGATATTTTTTTCTTTCGATATTCTTACCACGATATTAATGCTAGTCGATATTTTCCCGTCGATATTCTATCTTAATACCCTCTCACTCTATGTGACATCATTCTCTTTCTCTTTTAGAATCAATCATTTTTATTAAGCAGCAACACATCGAAGAACACAGCCCAGCTGTCTACACCAACCTGCCCGCAGGGCAGATACACAAATCAAAGGCACAGCGTTTGGGTCTACACCCCAGAGGTCAACCCCTCGTGAATGAAAGGCTCCACCTGAAACAAAGCCACCATTTTATAAGGAAAATAGCAAAAAAAGGCATAAAGGAAACATTTCCCCTCCCTCCTAATCCCTTACCCAACCGGAACCCCCTCCCCCCTGCCTCCCAGACCCACCCCGCTCTGCATCAGCTATTCTACGTCCTAAATATCCTAGTGATCCAACCCACCAGTCCGACCGCATGCAATGTCTTTCAAGAGCCCTGCATGGCACCCACGGGTTCCAGTGGAATAAGTGGTAAAATTTGCAAGTACTTCGAGCATGTCACTTCCCGTAAATCTTTGGACAGGAGTCGCAGAAAGGGACCCCAGAGCCGAGCATACTCCGAGCCCTTTCCATCCATACCCAAGGAGAGACGCTCCATGGCAAGTGTATGCCACAGTTGTTGAATCCAATCTCGGAAGTCAGGTATAGCTGGGGAACCCCACTGAGCCAAAAGGACCTGTTGCGCCGCTAGCAAAGCCAATGCAATCTGTCTGCCCCTAAGAGAGCGCAGAGGAAAAAATGAGGACTGTGGTAACCCCAGCAGCGTATGTTCAGGGAGTCGTGGAAGTGTAATCTGAAAAGCAGAATCTAGCTCATCCAGGACCGCAGCCCAGTAGTGCTCCAGTTTCGGGCACCGCCATAGCAAATGGGTCAAAGTCCCAGCCATCCCGCAACCCCTCCAGTAGAGGCCTGACTTCACTTTGTCCCACTACTGAATGCACGCGGGTGTGTAATACCAATAGGTTGCAATTTTGTAGGCCTATTTGGTCCCAGCACTGTTAGATGTCGTGTGATGGGCCCTATAGAACACATGCTCCCATTCTTTGAAGATAATGGGCGCCCTAACTCCAGCTCCCAACGGACCTGCGCTTTGGTACGTTGCTGCCACGGACAGCGTACAATCATTGCATATAGCTCCAATATAAGGCTCCGGTAATCCTTCTTGCACACCAGCCAACCTTCAAAGTTTATGAGGGGCCGCGACATGAGTCCTACATTGGCTGTTTGGGTCACCCAATGTGCGACTTGCGCATGATAGAATGCGTCCTCCTTGTGCAACTGAAAGTACTCCGAGCGTAGTGTGTGAAACGGAATTAGCCCGTCCAGCTCGAAGAGCGAACCCACCCGCTTACAACCCTCCTCTCACCGGTGATGCACAGCCCGGCAGAAAGTTAGGATTATCCACTATGGGTGTCATCGGAGAAGGGAAGGACGTCCATCCTTTACGCAACGCCAACTGATCCCAAGCTTTGAGTGTCGGCGAAGTCACTGGAGAAGTGTAGAAACCCCACATTCTATGTTTGCGCGGCAACCAGAGCTCCCGCCAAATATCACATCCAGCCACCGACTGGTCCATAAAGTTCCAGGGTTTACTGGACAGGGGCATATTCCATTCGACTATGTATCGAAGACAGGATGCCTGAAAGTAAGCAGCAAGTAGCGGAATACCCAGCCCACCCGCGGCCTTCTGAGTAGTCGTCACAGCAAAGGCAAAGCGCAGACTCATGATTCCATAACAACTTGTTGAGGATGCCCTGGAGTCTCCGCAACTTGCCCGGGGTTGGCTCAGAGGCAGCATCTGTAAAATATAAAAAATGCGGGGCAGCACCGTCATTTTGAAAGCGGCCAGCCTTCCGAAAAAATGCCAACTTAAGGTGGGACCAGTCCGCCAAGGTCTTAGCGATCTGTTCAGCCAAAATCGAGTTATTCAGGGAGAGAGTCTTAGGGAGGGTCGGGCCAGCTGTACACCCAGATACGTGATATCCGATTGGAGCCACTGAAAAGGGAAGTCCCTCTGCAGGTGCGCCACATCGGCATCCAGGACCGAGATATTGAGAATTTGTGATTTAGAAAAATTTACTTTAAATCCTGCTGTGTTTTGAAAGGCCAAAAATTCCGCAGACAGACACCGCAGAGAGGAGTGGGGGTTACTTAGATCCAAAATGATGTCATCCGCATACAGACTGACTTTATGGACATCCGCCCCGAAAAGGATCCCCGAAATATCGGCATGGTAGCGGACGCGCTGGGCAAAAGGCTCCATATAGAGCGCAAAGAGCAGCGTGGATAGGGGGCACCCCTGTCGCGTCCCCCTAGTGACAGAGAAAGCACTGGACCAACACCCATTTACCCGCACCACCGCTGTAGGAGCCGCATAGAGGCACTGAATCCACTTCTGGAAATTGTCGCTTATCCCAAATGCCCGAAGTACCTTGAAGATGTAGCCCCAGTCGACGCGGTCGAATGCTTTCTCTTCATCGATAGAAAGCAGGAAGGCTTGCGACCCGGAGCGGTGTACTAAGTCCAGCAGGTGGAGCAGCCTCTTGGTATTATCACCCCCCTCTCTAGTTGGTATAAACCCCACCTGATCAGGGTCAATCACTCCATCCATCAAAGGGCTGAGCCTCACAGCCAACACCCCCGCGAATAATTTGGCATCAATGTGGAGGAGTGAGATCGGCCTATAAGAGTCGCTTTCCATAGGGTCCTTCCCTGGTTTGGGAATGACCGTTATGGCTGCTTCAGTCATGGAGGGAGTGACCACCCCAGTGTCTAGGAAAGAATTAAAGAGGTGAGTTAGGATAGGAGCCAGCTCCTTACAATATGTTTTGTAAAAAAATAGCTGAGGACCTGTCCGGCCCGGGCGATTTAGCCGGCTTCAGCTGCGCGATAGCCAAAATAACTTCCTCGACTCGTATCTCAGCATCCAGCACTTCAGCCGAGTCTCGATACAAAGGTGTAATACCCGAGGATGCAAGATACTCCTGTATGCTCTCCAGAGCAGTTCCCTCCTTCGGGTAGAGTGTTTGGTAAAAGTGACGGAAGGTGTCAAGAATGTCAGCGTCCGCAGTATGAGTCTGCACCCGGCGATCCTTGATTGCGTGAATTGTGTGTGCCTGTGTTCGCGCTCGTAGCCTATGTGCGAGCATTTTACCCCCTATATCCCCACAAAGGAAGAACTTGTGCTGCAAGCACAGTAACGCATGTGCCGCCCTGTCAAGGTCCAGATGTTTGAGCATATGCCTTTTCGTTTCGAGTTCTCTCCATACCCGGGGCGCCCCCGTTCTCTTGTGAATTGCCTCAAGGCCATGCACATCCCCCTCTAGCTCCACTCGCTTTTCCCTGCGCAACTTAGCATACGTTGCCGAGAGTGCTATCAAATGCCCCTCACCACCAATTTGAGCGCTTCCCAGATCGGGGCAAGTGGAGAGTCCTCCACCCTAATAGTGTCACGCAGCTTTGCCACTATGGAGTCAGAATGGAGCATGGAGTCTCGGAGGCGCCAGCCAGCCGAGGGCGGCCGGACACCGTTAAGCGAAATTTCCACGGATATGAGTGCATGATCGGAAAGGGAGCGCAGTGTAATTTCTGCAGTAGACAGATGGGGTAAAAAGGAGGATGAGGCTAGGAAGTGAATGAGGCACGTATAGGTCTTGTGAGCAGCAGAGTAGTATGTGTAATCGCATTCTTGTTGATGCTGGATGCGCCACACATCATGCAGTCCCCCCTCTGAGAGACACTTTTTTCGATATCCTGTGACCAAGTGCCTGCTTGATGGGATCGCTGTTCCGATCTATCTATGCCTCCCTCCATTACAAGGTTGAAGTCACCTCCCACCAACACCAGTGCATCTGGGGACGCAAGCACCTGAGCAAGGGCTGAACGCAGGAAGGCTTCTTGTTGTACATTAGGGACATAAATGAACCCTATCGTAAAGGTCGTCCCCTCCACTGCACCCGCACAGCCAGGAACCTCCCTCTGATGTCAACTACTTGGGACAGTACTTTACAATGCATACGGGCCCTAAAAAGTAACCCAACCCCATTTTTCTTATTCGGGCCAGAGGACCAAAGCTGCAGGGGGAAACGCTTATCTTGCATGCGCCGGACATCCTAAGAAAGGAGATGCGTTTCTTGTAAGAGGCACACATCACTATCTGTGCCCTCTAAAAGGGACAGGATCGCAGCTCGCTTCACCGGATTATTGAGTCCCCGAACATTGAGACTCACCACTTTCAAAGTCCTGGTCATCTTTCATACATCCAAAGCACATTACTAACCCCTAGTACCATACCTAGATAGACATTACGTGGCAAATAGCCTTCATTTCCCACTATACTCCCGGAAGGAACTTGCGTTCCTCTGGAAAATTGCGTCTGACCACCCCTCGTGTACGAAGAGCCAAATGGGGTGGTAGAGCTTTTTCCACACTTGCTCCTAAGTGGTGGAATGACCTTCCCCTGGATCTGAGATCTCTCCCGTCTTTACAGCACTTCCGCTCCGCGCTAAAAACTCTTCTTTTTCGGCAAGCATACATGTAAGGTTTCCTGTTTCTTTTCCTTGCCCCTTTTCTGATCATTTTGTTAGGCGCCTTGATACCTGCAGGTCATTGTTCTGCGCATTATAAATCGCCATTCAATTAAATTCAAATACATTACAAGCCTCCAAAGAATCCCCATCAGACTTCCTGCATGTGGATGTAGGACATTCAGTGGGCTACTCATAGCCCCCCATAGCTGATGCTGAGTCCCCTCAACCCCCCAAACCTCCCTACCCCCAACAACCCCCACAAAAAAAACAGCAACTCAAGCCCCAGGAGTGTAAGCAAAAGGAGTGCATGATAGTCCATGAGACAGGCTCCAACTGCAAGGGAACGTGGCACCCACCCACCATTCACCCAGTTCCTGATACAGGACACCTCCCAACATAAGGACATGAACATACCACCCAACTGGATCCTGTGAGCAGTCTCCTCCGGCGCCAGCTATAGGCCCTTTAAGGGCCAAGTGAAGGGCTTGCATCTCACGAGCCCCCCGGAGCGTCCGTCACCAACGCCACGGAAGCCACAGCTGCTCCTCTTTCCCGCTGACTTACTGACAGGTCAGGTTTTGTCACCACAGCCACCGGCTTGCCAACCCTCTGCCATTCCATGGAATGCCGCCGTCGCCTGCTGGGTGAGCCGCCGAGCTCGTTCGAGCTAGGGGGTCGATCCAGACCCAAGATGTGGAGGGCCGCTTCCAGAGACAGGACTTGAATCAGCTTGGCCTTCCATTTGAAAATAAGCCTGAAGGGATGCCCCCACGAGTAGGGAACACCTTGCTCTCTGACATAGTTAGTGACAGGCTTGAAGTCTCTCCGCTTAACCAAAGTGGAGGCCGCCAGGTCCTGGAACAACAGGGGGTGGTGATCGCGAAACTGAAGAGGAACAAGAGTGCGTGCTTTCCGGAGGATCCGTTCTTTGAGCTGAAAATCGTGCACACACACCAAGATATCTGGCGGAGGGGCCTTGGGACCCCTCGGCAGGCCAACACGGTGCACCATCTGACGGTGCACCATCAGAACCGGACCCTGACGATTCATCGTCGGGGTCTGGTTCTGAGGGTATCGCAGGTATATTGAGGGTGCCTAGCGTCGAGGGCGTTGTGCCAAATACGCTTCCACCCCCCTCCTGTGACCCATGGTGTACACCCATTACACCATCAAAGTGCAGAAACCTTAATGTTGGAAGCCTCCTAAACCAGGAGTTACTAGGAAGACAATTTCTCTTCCTTTTTTTGCACTTTTTCACTTTCTTTTTCACTTGCACGTCCCTAGGAAAGGGTGGGCCTTAGCGTGTGCATACCGCCAGGGTTTAGTACACTTATAGAGTCCTGATGAATGCCTGGTAACTTTACACCATTTCATAGGCAGAAACATGTTGACTGACGATTAGGAAATAACCACACAATTAATTGGGGACGACTTTCCTACACATACATTTTAATATGTCCTAAGTGATCACATATGAAATCAATTTTGGATACACTAAAGACATTTTTAATCTCCTCCCTGCCATTTAGTTTATTTTCACTGCACGCCTAAACTCACAAAATCCTCCTCTGCAGTAGATCTGGCGTCGAAGCACACTAAAGAGGCAGTCTGCCTCTTTAGTGGGGCCCAATGATGAAGCATGTCATCACAAGGTGGTGAGTGAGGGCTTTCCTAACCGACCCAAGTGAGGCCGTTTTTTCAATTCTTTTTGCTCCTTCGTGTGGTCTTACTAACCATATGACACTCTTTTTTTGCTTATAAGATATAACCGGGGGATAAGAGTGTTGCTTACTTCTCCCTACCTCTCTTTCTGTTGACATACAGTTAATTCTTCACTCATATTAAATCCATTCAGGATCAAACATGCAAAGTCAATGATGTATTTTGATTCTCGTTTTCTTAGGGATAGTTCTCGATTACCACCTCTGACACCTAGATCAACACTGTCGATTACCACCATTCGAACTTGTGTTTTATCCTGCATGTGTTGTTCGTAAAAATGTCGTGCTATGGGGTATTGTTTGTTGTGGCTGCGAATGGCGCTTAGATGTTCTAACACCCTCTTCTTTGCTTCATGCTTCGTACTGCCAACATACCATTTGTTGCATGGACAGATTAGGAAATAAATGCTGTAAGGTGTATTGCATGTTTGGTACCGAATGGATTAAATATGAGTGAAGAATTAACTGTACATCTATATGAATGAAATTCATGTATCAATAGCTCGCAAATTGATGTGTCTGCAATCTGTTTGGTTTTAAATGTAAATTTTATTGTTTTAGATGTCACTGGAGGTCCCAGGACGGTCTACAATGAAACAAAATTACAAGTTACTTTGTGGCTATGATATGGATTATTTCCAAGACAAGCCCACTGGGGCAGGGATGGCACATTCCAATAATATCCATGGACTTAAAACTAGACATATCCTGGATATATCGATCATGGAGTAAGAATTAGCCCACTGGGGCATGGAAAGTGTATTCCATTTGGTTTGAACAGATAATTTTCGGGATACATGAGACATCGAGAAAATGTTTCAAGGACTTGAAATGTATCACATCATGAATATTGTCCACAGGGGCTACTTGCGAAGTGGTTTGTTGACATCAGCACCTAGCAACGAACCCACACAGGGATTAACCAATGTATTACGAGAACTGGTATACCGCGATCGAGTTCACCAATCAGATTGTAGATTACTATTATAAAATGTCATGTGACACGGAGCTCTATCCGTGATGTAAATATGAATGTAAATCAATTGTGGATAGTAGTCCAAGTATAGCCATACTCGCATTGGGCAGATTATACCTAAATGTATCAATTGAAGTTATTAAGATGAAATATTGCGCATGATACGAATGGGCATTGAAATGTGCTACCAAAACGTATTTTTCATCACAATGTTATATGATTCTATAACTACTGCATATCTATGAAACTAAGATAATGAATGATCATCTGCTAGTATAATCATGCACACGTCTAAATGTCCGCCGTCTCTCAGAAATTTTGCACATGGTAATAACACTAAGGGTGATGAGGTGTATTTGAAGATGGCCGCTTGTAAGGTCAGACGAGCGTGATCAAGCCGTAATGGTGAAACGAGTCGTTGTTTTTTCACTTGCCAAATAAAACTTTCTCTGCAAGAAGCTTTGAGTGTCCTGGCTTACTTTTGTTTGTAGAGTTCTACCTCTACTTAAAAAAATACTTAACATGCCAAATAAAACACATAGAAGTAAGAAACAGAAGAAAACAAACTAATAATTTGTACAATAAAGTATATACTTTTATGAGAAAGCCTGAGGTAGTTTAAAGAAATTTGAATCACAATGTCCAGTAGTAGGGTAACTCAGAATGTCATATCCATACTAATATAATAAAGAGAGAGCCCAAACCTTTGAGGCGGGTAATCTCAGGAATGACAGCACCAATCACAACACCCAATACAGCGTTGGAAAGAGCAGTTGCAGCAGAAGGACATAGGCTATGCAGGCGCACACCATATACATTTAAAAGATAAAAGAACCATGCCAGCAAAGTAGTCCCTTGTGGGCGTGTCTGAGTTGTGCTGTGGGTGTGACAAATGATGGGGTCGTGTGGTACGTTCCGCCCTTCATTCCATGTCTCATATCGTGTGCTCATAACACACCCTTACTCCTTAAAATACCCCAACACCCTTAAACACTAACCCATCTTAACCCTATAAATATACCCTGTACCCCAAAACCCAAACCTATTCCTAAACCCTAAAAGTACCCCTGTACCCCAAAACCCAAACCTAGCCCTGAACCCTATAAATACCCCTGTACCTCAAAACCCAAACCTACCCCTGAACCCTAAAAATACCCCTGTACCACAAAACCCAAACCTATTCCTAAACCCTAAAAGTACCCCTGTACCCCAAAACCCAAACCTAGCCCTGAACCCTATAAATACCCCTGTACCTCAAAACCCAAACCTACCCCTGAACCCTAAAATACCCCTGTACCCCAAAACCCAAACCTAGCCCTGAACCCTAAAAATACCCCTGTACCCCAAAACCCAAACCTAGCCCTGAACTGCAACAAGCAGGAGAAGAAAGTATTGTTTTCGAACACTTAGCAGCACAACTGAACAAATAACAGAAATACAATGATATTGAAGTAAAAGATAAAATAGAGCATTGATTTTTGTATCGAAAGAAAGAATGTGAATGTTCTTTGTTTAAGCCAATACTACTATACATCAGAGGTCAAACTGGCACTGGGAATAGCTTTCTAATTAAAGCTCTCAATGCTTATCTACAGAGGTCTACAAAATCAAATTTACAATGTGTAAAAACAGCACACACTGTATTAATTACACACATTAAAGGAATTACTTTACACAGACTACTTATGCTACCTGTTCAACATGACAATAAACTGGAATACCAGATGTTATCTGGTGAAGCATGTCATGAGGAGTCAACAACATTGAAGAAACTGAAGCTTTTATTCATCAATGAGTTAAGCATTGATTTAAACCTAATGCTTGCCTTTGTTCACCCAAGAATGCAGATGATTTTCAAAATTAAATATGATATGCTGTTTGGAGGAAAGTATTTAATTGTCTTTGGTAAACTACTGCAACTTACCCCAATGAAAGGACAGCTTAATTTCAAGACACTTCTCCATAATGAAATAAGAGGGATGTTTTGGCAATGTGAACATTTGCTTAAATTTCAAATACAACAACCTATAGAACAATAACCAGATGTGGATTATGCAGCCATCCTGAAGGACATTAGATCCGGCTACTGAGAGCCGACGTTTTCGTGATTTTTCAGCATTGGTTGCCCGGTGCCCGACAGGTGAGACCAGCTTAGCTCTGCTTGCATGGTCCTTTGCTTAACTCCATGCACGCTAGCGGAATTCCGCTCGCACGCTGAGTTTTTTAAAAACGCACTTTACGTGACGAGCTGGGCTCGTCATCAGCGTGCGAGGAGGCTACGCCATGACGAGCCCAGCTCGTCATCAGCGTCGAAGGGGTTAAAGGCTCACAATTCTTTTGAATAACGAAGGAACTCCCTGGGTAACATGCTGTGTTTTGTTTTTTGATTTAGAGCAAAAGGATTTATTCATCACCAATCAATTTTTGCAGTCCCACCACTCAAATACATTCTGAGCGATTTATGTACCTAACACTACCAGACTGAAAAACTGTGGGCCTTATTTATGAGAAGTGATGCACCGCTGTGTGAAAACAGTGATGTGTCACTTCTCAGTGCGCCCTCCTTGCGACATGATGAATGTGTCATATTTACTGTATGACGCATCGTGTCACACAGAATGACTGATACGTCAGTAATACTGACATATCTCTCGGCACACAACTGACTAATTGCTGTAGTTGTGTCCAAAGAGTGACTCAGCTCTAGCAATACAGAGGTGAGGGCTATGAATATAGCACTGCGTCACCCTTATGCCTGCTATGTGGCAGGCATAAGGATTTAATGCAATGGCGTCCTAGAAGTGGCACATTGCACCACTTCTACGAGGCTTGGGTGAGGGGGAATGCCCACCCAGCATACATTGTATCTGACGCAGGTATAATCTAGCGCGTGGGTTTATAGAGTGATGCATCTGCTTAGATGCATCACTTTGTAAATAGGGCGCAACATGGTGCATTTTTTAAGCCACCGGTGCGGCACAAAAATTGACGCACACGCGGCAGTGCAAAAGTGTCACAAGGACTCATAAATAAGCCCCTTTGCCTTTTGACAGATTGATTAAAAACGTAAACTAAAATATGACCTTTACACATTGTAGATTAGAGGTTATGTCTGCATTGCATTTACAAAAAACTGGGTAATACCTTATATCAATGAGGTTTCGGCAAGGTAAATATTTGGTTAAACTTCAAATACAACAACCTAGAAAAGAATAACCAGATGTGGATTATGAAGATATCCTGAAGGACATTAGATCCGGCTACTGAGAATGTGTTTTTGCTGCTTTTCCAGCATTCGATCCCCAGTCCCGACAGGTGAGACACGCTGAGCTCTGCTTGCATGGCCTTTTACTTAAAGCCTCACAATTCTTTTGAATTACGAAGGAGCTCCCTGGGTAACATGTCCTGTTTTGTTTTTTGATTTAGAAAAAAACGATTTATTCATCACTAATCACTTTTGTACATCGCAACGGTAAGACACGTTTTTAGCGTGCACTTTAATTTGACAATGAGTTTACTACAGTGAGTAGAGCTTCTTAGGTGACTTTATATTTACTTTTTTAATTCACAGCATTTGATCATAATGGCGTCTAGTAATGGACGCAGGCCTGTTGAAATAAAATGCCATGCCGCTAAGAAGGTAAGACGCTCTACAACAATACAGAGCAGATTGATCTAAATTGGGAACCAAAATTACAAACTTCAAAGCTGGAAAAAAATCAATTTCTCTAATATGATATTATCTTAAATGAGGAGGAAAAGTAACATAGGACACTATACTGTCTGTTTAAAGAGTGAAAATGGATGGACCAAATGCAGTAACCTTAAACCGAAGTTCTTAGGAGTATTTTTGAGAAAATGTAATGTACGGTGTTTCTTGTATGTGGATCGTCAATGTTTTAGACATCATTTGTCCTATCAGGGGTGATTTCTTAAAATAACATGTTGATATTACACTCTCTAATTAAAGACTCTCTCAAACATCCTCTCACTTATCCATAAAACCACTCATATACCCATTTACTCACCATAAAAGCACTCCTCGCAAAGCACTCTACCCATGCTAAGATGTTCCTTATGAATAGGGCATTCCCTGACTGTTAAGTAGACCCCGTCCCGCACATAGCACTACTCTCCCCAGATGCAACCATGAGGTATGGTCTGTAAGACCGGAGTTCGGAATAGCTTGTCCAGCTTATTGTTGACCCTCTTTACCGAGTGATTCAACGCGCTGACTGCTTCCCCCCCCCTCCAGTGCAGTCTCGGTATCAACTGTGACCATACAATAGTGCAACCTGGTAACAGTTTTGCTAGCCACACTGCTGCTGAGATGATTTCTTCCAGGAGGACCCTTCTATGGTGCAGTCTGCATTTTATATTTTGCTAACCTGCTCGCTACTGAGATTATCCCTTCACCAGGACCCCCTTGCCCAATGAAACTCAATCGTTGCTACCGCATTGTCAGATATTGACTGAGGGTGGTGGGGCGCGCCTATCGAGTACCTCTCCTTCCCAACTCTGGACGGACAAACCCCATCTGTGGGGCCCCTTTAATTATCGTGACCTACGTTGCTGCGCTCAATAAGACATATAGCCAGGTTCTGAGCTGGGATGGTGCAGTGAGATAAATAATGGTGATGGATCAAGCCCTGATCTTTGGACTGGGTAAGAGTGGTCTGCTTAATTCAGACACTCTGTTCATCACCACCCCCTTTTTTGAATCGTTTTTGGCCACTATAGGTGTGGCAGGGTATACTCAGACATGAGTCCCTTTCTCACTGCACCATCAGGATTCAAGCAAGCCGGGCCGAAGACGGCTGAAATGCCAGAAACCGGTCCCCGGTAGCTTGTCTCCTTTCTGGTGAAGAATTGGCTTGGTAGTTTAGTCTGCCCTGTTCCCATGATGCACTGGGCCAGGGACAGACTGATTTGCATATAGCCAGGTTCTGAGCTGGGATGGTGCAGTGAGATAAATAATGGTGATGGATCAAGCCCTGATCTTTGGACTGGGTAAGAGTGGTCTGCTTAATTCAGACACTCTGTTCATCACCACCCCCTTTTTTGAATCGTTTTTGGCCACTATAGGTGTGGCAGGGTATACTCAGACATGAGTCCCTTTCTCACTGCACCATCAGGATTCAAGCAAGCCGGGCCGAAGACGGCTGAAATGCCAGAAACCGGTCCCCGGTAGCTTGTCTCTTTTCTGGTGAAGAATTGGCTTGGTAGTTTAGTCTGCCCTGTTCCCATGATGCACTGGGCCAGGGACAGACTGATTTGCATATAGCCAGGTTCTGAGCTGGGATGGTGCAGTGAGATAAATAATGGTGATGGATCAAGCCCTGATCTTTGGACTGGGTAAGAGTGGTCTGCTTAATTCAGACACTCTGTTCATCACCACCCCCTTTTTTGAATCGTTTTTGGCCACTATAGGTGTGGCAGGGTATACTCAGACATGAGTCCCTTTCTCACTGCACCATCAGGATTCAAGCAAGCCGGGCCGAAGACGGCTGAAATGCCAGAAACCGGTCCCCGGTAGCTTGTCTCCTTTCTGGTGAAGAATTGGCTTGGTAGTTTAGTCTGCCCTGTTCCCATGATGCACTGGGCCAGGGACAGACTGATTTGCATATAGCCAGGTTCTGAGCTGGGATGGTGCAGTGAGATAAATAATGGTGATGGATCAAGCCCTGATCTTTGGACTGGGTAAGAGTGGTCTGCTTAATTCAGACACTCTGTTCATCACCACCCCCTTTTTTGAATCGTTTTTGGCCACTATAGGTGTGGCAGGGTATACTCAGACATGAGTCCCTTTCTCACTGCACCATCAGGATTCAAGCAAGCCGGGCCGAAGACGGCTGAAATGCCAGAAACCGGTCCCCGGTAGCTTGTCTCCTTTCTGGTGAAGAATTGGCTTGGTAGTTTAGTCTGCCCTGTTCCCATGATGCACTGGGCCAGGGACAGACTGATTTGCATATAGCCAGGTTCTGAGCTGGGATGGTGCAGTGAGATAAATAATGGTGATGGATCAAGCCCTGATCTTTGGACTGGGTAAGAGTGGTCTGCTTAATTCAGACACTCTGTTCATCACCACCCCCTTTTTTGAATCGTTTTTGGCCACTATAGGTGTGGCAGGGTATACTCAGACATGAGTCCCTTTCTCACTGCACCATCAGGATTCAAGCAAGCCGGGCCGAAGACGGCTGAAATGCCAGAAACCGGTCCCCGGTAGCTTGTCTCCTTTCTGGTGAAGAATTGGCTTGGTAGTTTAGTCTGCCCTGTTCCCATGATGCACTGGGCCAGGGACAGACTGATTTGCATATAGCCAGGTTATGAGCTGGGATGGTGCAGTGAGATAAATAATGGTGATGGATCAAGCCCTGATCTTTGGACTGGGTAAGAGTGGTCTGCTTAATTCAGACACTCTGTTCATCACCACCCCCTTTTTTGAATCGTTTTTGGCCACTATAGGTGTGGCAGGGTATACTCAGACATGAGTCCCTTTCTCACTGCACCATCAGGATTCAAGCAAGCCGGGCCGAAGACGGCTGAAATGCCAGAAACCGGTCCCCGGTAGCTTGTCTCCTTTCTGGTGAAGAATTGGCTTGGTAGTTTAGTCTGCCCTGTTCCCATGATGCACTGGGCCAGGGACAGACTGATTTGCATATGGCCAGGTTCTGAGCTGGGATGGTGCAGTGAGATAAATAATGGTGATGGATCAAGCCCTGATCTTTGGACTGGGTAAGAGTGGTCTGCTTAATTCAGACACTCTGTTCATCACCACTCCCTTTTTTGAATCGTTTTTGGCCACTATAGGTGTGGCAGGGTATACTCAGACATGAGTCCCTTTCTCACTGCACCATCAGGATTCAAGCAAGCCGGGCCGAAGACGGCTGGAATGCCAGAAACTGGTCCCCGGTAGCTTGTCTCCTTTCTGGTGAAGAATTGGCTTGGTAGTTTAGTCTGCCCTGTTCCCATGATGCACTGGGCCAGGGACAGACTGATTTGCATATAGCCAGGTTCTGAGCTGGGATGGTGCAGTGAGATAAATAATGGTGATGGATCAAGCCCTGATCTTTGGACTGGGTAAGAGTGGTCTGCTTAATTCAGACACTCTGTTCATCACCACCCCCTTTTTTGAATTGTTAAGTAGACCCCGTCCCGCACATAGCACTACTCTCCCCAGATGCAACCATGAGGTATGGTCTGTAAGACCAGAGTTCGGAATAGCTTGTCCAGCTTATTGTTGACCCTCTTTACCGAGTGATTCAACGCGCTGACTGCTTCCCCCCCCCTCCAGTGCAGTCTCGGTATCAACTGTGACCATACAATAGTGCAACCTGGTAACAGTTTTGCTAGCCACCCTGCTGCTGAGATGATTTCTTCCAGGAGGACCCTTCTATGGTGCAGTCTGCATTTTATATTTTGCTATCCTGCTCGCTACTGAGATTATCCCTTCACCAGGACCCCCTTGCCCAATGAAACTCAATCGTTGCTACCGCATTGTCAGATATTGACTGAGGGTGGTGGGGCGCGCCTATCGAGTACCTCTCCTTCCCAACTCTGGACGGACAAACCCCATCTGTGGGGCCCCTTTATGTATCGTGACCTACGTTGCTGCGCTCAATAAGACGCGGTGCTCTTGACGCTGACACCCATTGTCAGAGCAACTGACAATGCTACCCGAGTAACCACAGTTCCCCAAAAAGGCTCCCCCTGGCGTATCGTGAAGTGTGCTAACCCCTCCACACCTGCCCACTCTGCTCTTGTTAATGTTAAGTGTATGTCTACCTCTTTACTATGTGGGGCTATCGTTGGCCCTACCGATTGGTAACTTTATGAATAAACCATGCCGACCCTGGTGGCCCTGCGAGCGCAGGCGCCGTTGCTGTAGAAATACAATTTCCTGACAAGGCAACTACTGCCATTTTCTGTGAAGCAACATCCCGCTATATTACTGCGGCCAGCCAAATCTATGGTAACACACCAAAACAGTCAACCCAGTGTTATCACCTCCGGCGTCCTTGATTGATCACCCATCAGATCTGATGTCGGTGCTTGCCATCCTCTCCCTGACGTACGCATCCCTTTGGCTGTCCACCTGTTGCAGTTGTTGCGGTGTGGAGCGCTTCACAGATATCCACTGTGGACCCGGCCATACATAAATGGAAAAGACAAACACAAACGGTTAGTGTTTCTGGCTTCCCGGCGATAACTGCAGTACACGTGCTTGTCTTACATTGCCCTCACATGCTAAGTTTTCGATACGATTAGCGCCAGCTGTATTCTCATTAGAACCTCCAACTGCAAGTGTTTAGCATAACCTCAGTTTGTGTCCCATGTGGAGTGTTTGCATTAGTGTTACTGAGAGGGTGCCCTGTAGAATGACCTTCCTTGAAGAATAGTACCCAATGTGAAGTGCAGTGACACAGTGCATGGGGTCCACAGTGAATACAATAGCGCCTTCATGACTCCTTAAGGATGATACACAGTGTGAAGTGCAATGCCACAGCCCATTCATTGTTGTTATTAAAATTCTGCTGTAGACCAGGACATATTCCTATTCCTGGTTTTCTACCCACAGCTACCCGCATAGGATAAAAGTTTGCACAGGACGGTCTGTTTGCCAGTGCAGCATCACAATCTTTACGCAAAGGATTAGCACAGCCCTAACCATGCCCGGCTGTAACATGGCAACAGAGCCTTTTTAAGGTCCCGACTTTGGCTTCTGGTAAATACCACACCAGCCAACCTGACATGATCACCAGCATCCCCTGACATGTGTTTCACCCTCCTCAGAGAGATATAACCCTGTCCACACCTGAGTGCACACCGGGTTTAGGTCTACACAAAACCCGTTCAGACAGATAATGCTGCTCTGTATGCCAGTTGTGGTTCTTATACCCCTTTCTTGATATCTGGCTTGGTACGCCCCTAAGGTTCAATGTACATTGCGCTTATTTCCTCGTGTGTTAAATAAGTTTACTGACTGTCCTCTTTTGCCTCTAGCCTCAACAAGGGGCTAGAGGGATATGTTTAGAACAACTACATATACTTTATGTATACCTGATGTCAATACCAAACACACTACCTGTACATGGAGCCTAGGGCTTTAGACACCGTCCCACCAATGCCTGTGTGATGCCGCGACTGGGCACCGGGACAACTTTGAAGGTATGACAACAGGGGCCAGGGTGTGTCGGAATATCAGCACCCCAAGAAAGAGGCCATTAGCGTGGAGAAGTTCCCACGCTTGTTGTAACTATCAGTTCGGTCGATGCCATTGATAAGAGTTCTAAAAATGAGGGTACTTGTGAGATAAAAGCTTAAATAAGTTTACTGCTAGAGGGATGTGTTTAGAACAAATACATATATTTGTTATACACCTGTCGTGGTTCATTTACTCATTCATGAGATTATAGACTGGTAAAACAAGCTGCTCTACATTCCTTCAAGACTTAGCCTGCTCTCCACAGCTACCACTAGGATAGCTTTCTAATAAGGTTGTCTTTAACCTACCATCAATAAGGGTCGTTTGGACTGATGCCATGTGCACAATGCTCGGCTCAACCACCATATCACTGGGCTCCGAGCTTCTTTTTCACTTGCTTCTTCACAAAAGATTCTCGTTTACACATTTCTTGAAACTGGAACGGATTACTCCCACTAGCGCTGTTATTTTAGACTAAAAATTGCACAGTTACTCTGTAGGGTGTTAGAAACGAATTTAGAGAGAAGCTGAATGAATTCTGGAAAAACAAACAAATTTTAAAAAAATGTCTTTTTAATTGTGATGACAATGCTTTTAATACTGCACTAACCCTAGCGTGATTTGCACAGTATTTTGGTGCCTACCTGACCTGCCAGAGCGAAGGGAATAGGGCACTCGTCCACGAGCACCAGCCGCCATCTTGGGGCAGGGTCGGGACGCGGTCTAGCTCTTCTCCACTTCCGGGAGAGAGCTATATAGAGCGAGCGAGCCCTCTCCTCTGTTGATTCTCATTTACACATTTCTTGAAACTGGAACGGATTACTCCCACTAGCGCTGTTATTTTAGACTAAAAATTGCACAGTTACTCTGTAGGGTGTTAGAAACAAATTTAGAGAGAAGCTGAATGAATTCTGGAAAAACGAACACATTTTAAAAAAACGTCTTTTTAATTGTGATGACAATGCTTTTAATACTGCACTAACCCTAGCGTGATTTGCACAGTATTTTGGTGCCTACCTGACCTGCTGGAGCGAAGGGAATAGGGCACTCGTCCACGAGCACCAGCCGCCATCTTGGGGCAGGGTCGGGACGCGGTCTAGCTCTTCTCCACTTCCGGGAGAGAGCTATTTAGAGCGAGCGAGCCCTCTGCTCTGTTGATTCTCATTTACACATTTCTTGAAACTGGAACGGATTACTCCCACTAGCGCTGTTATTTTAGACTAAAAATTGCACAGTTACTCTGTAGGGTGTTAGAAACGAATTTAGAGAGAAGCTGAATGAATTCTGGAAAAACGAACAAATTAAAAAAAAAGTCTTTTTAATTGTGATGACAATGCTTTCAATACTGCACTAACCCTAGCGTGATTTGCACAGTATTTTGGTGCCTACCTGACCTGCCAGAGCGAAGGGAATAGGGCACTCGTCCACGAGCACCAGCCGCCATCTTGGGGCAGGGTCGGGACGCGGTCTAGCTCTTCTCCACTTCCGGGAGAGAGCTATTTAGTCCTCGCTCGACTAGGATGCGCAGCGGACGAGCGCAGCGGGCGCGCGCCAAAGACGCGCCTAAGACAAGCCCGTCTGCGTCCGTCCGAGCCAGATCCGGGCCCAGGGCCACTCCCCCTGGTCCTGCTGCTATCCTACATACAGCTTCCACCCTACGCTATACTTCCACACAGCTGCAGGAATGGAACACAGGACTGGGTATGTCTTGTCAAGTACTTCCGTTATTAAAACACTCATTATCCACACCCATATCATGTGCAGGTTGCTCTTATACTCTGCCACCTCCCCTGTCTGCGACAAATACTATAGACCACCCCTTTATAACTGTCAGCGCTCCTCGCTTAGCGACACAGTATACTAGAGCAGCACTCATTAATTCACGCTGTCTCCCCAAACATAGTCTGGACATCAGGGAGAGCAATATTAATCATGAACTGGACATCTTATTCATCACAGAATCATGGGGAGATGATGCATCTGGCCCTGACTTTGTTCAAGCTACTCCTGAAGGTTACAGTGTAGCTAGACAAGATAGAGCCTCGGGGCGAGGCGGAGGCTTAGCCATTATTCATAGGGACACTTATCGTGCCAAATTTGAGCCCATTCAAAGTACCAATTACGAAGCACTCGCATTTACTATCAATCTTGCACACAAACAGGCGTTTAAAGGAACCCTGGTGTACAGGCCACCTGGAGCTCGAACCAAATTTCTAGCTGCACTCATTGAAATTATGGAAACAGCAATAGATTCCCCGACTTAATGAACCAACTACACAATGTGGTTACCCAGCCGCTGACCAACATATGCAACTCCATCTTTAGGACAGGTGTCTATCCACAGACCTGGAAGAAGGCTATTGTTAAACCTTTGATTAAGAAGCCATCTTTAGACCCTACCATCACTTCCAACTACAGGCCAATTGCCTGCCTTCCATTTCCTGCCAAAATAGTGGAGGCAATAATAAATAAACAGCTCTCTGAGTTTATTGAACAACATAAGCTCCTAGATGACACTCAGTTCGGGTTCCGGAAGGGACACAGAACTGAGACAGCATTGATAAAGGCCTTGGATGAAATTCGAGAGATCATGGATTCGGGAGGTGCTGCAGTGCTCATTTTATTGGACCTGTCAGCTGCTTTTGACACGGTCGACCACGTCATCTTGGTCGACCGTGTCGCAGCCCTTGGAATTAGTCATCTGGCTAAAGACCTTATAGCCTCCTTCCTTGTTAATCGCAAACAGGCAGTCAAACTGGGAAACTACTACTTGCCCACTTCCGAACTGCCCTTTGGAGTCCCTCAAGGATCCTCGCTAAGTCCCACGCTTTTTAATATCTATGTTGCGGACTTGGCGAGGGTTATTAAATCACATGGGATGCGTTAACTACCTACGCGGATGACACCCAGCTTGTGTTGGCGGTGCATAAGAACGGTCCAGTGGTAGCAGCTAAGTTTCAGGAGGGGTTACTGGATGTACAATCATGGATGCACAGTAACTGCCTGAAACTTAATGCAGAAAAAACTGAAGTTATGACTTTCGGTAAGATCTCCCCCGAATGGTCCCCAACTTGGTGGCCCAGTCAGATGGGCTCCCCCCCGATTCCAGCTGTCAAGGTTAGGAATCTGGGAGTGATCTTTGATAACAGGCTATCTTTTGGTTATCATTTCAACAAGGTGGTCTCTGCTGCATTCTTCGTGCTGAAGAAAATAAAAAAACTCATGCCATACCTACCCGCTTCGGCAGGGAAAACACTGATTACCACCTTAGTGTTTTCGAAGCTGGACTATGGAAACGCCCTCTTCCTTGGCACTCACAAATACATCCTGAACAAACTACAGTCCGTGCAAAATATGGCAGCACGGATTCTGCTTAATATTCCTTGGCGACACTCTACTTCAGCAGCCATACGCCATCTACATTGGCTAAGAGTGGAGAGCAGAATCAAATTCAAGGCTCTCTGCATCGCCTATAAGGCCATTCATCAGACTGGACCAAAGTTCTTAAAGAAAGCTTTTCAGGTGTACATACCTGGCAAGAATCTAAGATCAGCAGCAAGCCACCTATTGCATGTTCCCCGAACAAGAACGGCCACATGGGGAGATAGACGCTTCCTGGTAGCGACCCCCATATTGTGGAACACACTCCCCTTGGATATTAAAACAGCACCAACACTCATTGCCTTCCGTAAGGCCCTGAAAACTTGGCAACTTAATCAATAAGTTCCTGTCCTGAATTTAGTGTATCCTAGAGCATCTCATTGCGCCTAGACACCTTAGGGTATTAGTTGCGCATTAAAAATCCCATAAATAAATAAATAAATAAACCCTTGACTACTCACCATCAATACAAGTCACGCACTGCGATTCCGAGGACTTTTATATTTGAATGTTGAGTTTAATTCAGCCAGATACCACTGTCACCAGCACTGCCCCCACACCGCGATTCCGAATATTGTAAATGCCAAGAAGGGTATGTTTTGACCGCTCTCCAAGATTCTTTTCTGATAATTTCCCTGTTTGTTGTTCTTTATTATTTCCTCAACAGGCGTTCTCAATTCAGGCATTCTTATTACATAAGTCCTGAAGATGATCCCCTTTAATTGTTGAGCGAGGGATCGAAACGTCGACACCCATGAGTGGGCATACATGGAAATAATTTATATTTGTTGTTGTATGTGCTACTCCAGGCGATACTGTCAATATTGTTTATTCATAACAGTACCCTGTCTGCTCTTTTCTTTTGCCTGAAACACCCCTTTCACCCTCTTCTATTTTTTCCTTTCACTTCTAGTACAGCACAGGATTGTGTCTTGCTATTGTTGTAGAAATGCATCATAATCATTTACCTTCTACTTTTTAATAAATAAATTCCTTGCCCCGCTGGACAAGGAAGTCAAACTTATAGCAGCCTATTGGGGTCTGTTTATTATCTGCTCATTCCCTAAAAAGCTGAAACCCTGTATAGTCACCCCCGCGCAGGGCTCTGACTCCGACCACACTCTGTAAGAGCAGGTTAGAATGGGCATCTTGTTTTTTTTCCGTGTACTCTTGAGAGGTGCCTGGCTCCACTCCCCTTTACCATTTTTAATAATTGGATGTTTTTGTTCCTCACTGTTTATTTTACTTACTCTTTCTTTTCCCAGTAGCAGCACATTCAGGGGAGCCTGGAGCTGACGCACGGGTTCTGGGCCCCAGTTAAAAGTCCCTTTTCTTTTTGCCCACTCTTTTTGCTTTCGGTGTCTTCACTTTGGCGGACTCTCTTCTACGAGGGTATTTTAACATGATATGCTTGTGTCCGCGCAGCTCTGTAAGAGCAGGATAGAATGTGCATCTTAGTTTTATTTCCTTGTACTATACTATGCCTGGACAGTCTTTTTATTACTGAATCATGTCAATGATTCTTGCAGCCCAACCGAGCAGTTCTGGTTCCCAAGGATTGGGACTTTAGGCAGGATAGGCCATTCAATAAGGGGTGGTGGCTTGGCCTTAATATATCGCAGTGAATTTACAGCCATCTTCAATTATGTAAGCAATGAAGATTGGAAGGCATTTATGTTCAAACTTGCCAAAGAACGCCAAGTATTGTTCTCGGGATTCTCTTATATCGTCCTCCAGTGACTAGTCAAAAGGCATTTCTCCAATTATTCCAACTGCTAGCTGAGAATAGCATCCTTTTTAAGCACTTTACCATTTTAGGAGTCATTAACTACCATTTGGAAGCATCTGAGGATAATAATACAGCTAATCTGCTTGACATTGAAGAATATTTAGGGCTCAAGCAGATTGTCAAGGAGGCCACTCATTTAGCTAGACACATGCTTGATGGCTTCTTTTTCAATTATCCTGTTGTTTGGTCCAATCCCTTTGTTATTTCTTTTACCAGGGTAAGTGCCAGAGATCACTCTTATCTGGCCAAATCCTCTTTGTGCATTATGTATAAGGATTGGAGTATACTCAATCCTGCCATCTTAGCTCAGACTTTAGAGAATATCAACCTCCTATATCATTTGAGGCCGAGTCCGCTGCTATTGTCAGAACCCAGCCAGCAGTCACTAAAGGCAGTGTGTCAGTCAATGTGATCACCCATCAGGCTTTATGCAGGGTTAGACATGGTGTAGCCAGAGATGGATGCAGCAATTGGAGAAAGCCTAAGATGGCCACCAGAAGGACATAAAAAGACACTGGGTAGCACTTTAGTGTTTCTAAGTATTGTAAGCCAGTGTTAAAACTTTGGCAGCTGAGGAATTGGAATCTTTGCACTTCACCGGAGGAACTTGAAGGTATTAGAAGTATTAAGTATTTTTGGCGCGCTGGTTAGTTTAAGGTAGAGTTCATCAAATATTATTGTTGCTTTGTTAGCATTGTGACGTGTTTGTTGTCAGAAATATTTAGTAGATTTCTGTACTGCGTACATTTAGATTAAGACCAACTTATTTGCTGAGTAAAACTTCCTAGGGCACTGTTTCCATAGTGCACATGGGTAGTTGTGCTTCATCACGCATTTGTTATCAGAAGCGTCTGAGTGTTAGAATGTTTTACAAGCTTTGAGCATGCGTACTGAGAAAACACTACGCTTAGTGAGTGTCTCCTTGTTGCGCATGCTGACAACGCTTCACGTTTTGCTTGGTATAGTGTCGCACTTATGGGAGACTATTCGCCTTGTAGAGGGTTGTGTATGCACATGACTGGTTGACGATTCACTTATCTTGAATTCATGTAGTTTTCTGAACACGCGTTTTTGATTATTCAGTAGTGGCTGAATGAGAATACATTTTTAGAACATAGTTCCCTTTAAACACTGTCATACTGTTCTCTGGAGAGAATATTAAACAACTTGAGTTCAGTAGTGATAGTAATAATTTACAGAGAGTAAACCCTCTATCTTCCTGTCAGGGAAATTCAAGTTTATTTTTGAGGTATTCTGGAGATGATTACTAACACTTTATATATACAAAAGTTTAAGGGTGAATGGTGCAAATATTAATATCATACGTACTGTTAGTGAAGGCTCTGCTGACAATGCATCCTTTGTACGTTTTCACCGTAAAACCTTACCCGAAACCTAAGAGTACATTCAGTTACAGACGAAGAGCTAACTATATCAAGTGAATAATCATCTATTCAATAGCAATCACTATACAAATATTTGGGTAAGTGCCAGTAGAGAATAGAAGTAAAAGTTAAGTGTCCATTTGAAATTATAACATTGTGTAGAACAAATGTGAATTAAAGGTTTTTTCCTTGCCGTTCATCACCCTCAGAAGATTGTGCAATTTTACAGAGAAGAACCACAAGGAAGTATACATGTCTCTTCTTTGTCCCCTACCCATTTCCCCCTTTTAGTTTCTTCAGCCACATTGCAGTTTACAGCGGTTGGCTGAGAAAGTGAATGAGGGAGTTGGGAATTAGCGTCACTCTGCTTCGGTGCAATTTTAGTGGTACTGACTTGGCAGCTTTCATCCATACGTATGGTTATCGCATACTTTCAGGGATCAAGCTCCCACCAAAAATCATTGCTCTCATAGAATGAAGCCTACGGCTCCTTGGTTCACTGAAGCGTTGAGGCTCGAAATACAATTATGTAGAAGGCAAGAAAGGATCTGGAGGAGAAAGTATGAGGAGCATGAGAGACAGGCATACAAGAGTGCACTAGCTAAATATAAAGATCTGATCATCAAGGAAAAAAGGTACTATTATGCACGAATAATAAATAATGCCTCCAACTCTTCCAAGAAATTATTATTATTATTATTTTTTTAAAGGCGCTTTCCATAGAACGTACTTGACCCGAGTATCAGAGCGCTTAATAAGAGCACTAGCTGCACTACATGAGGACACATTCATTTTTTTGTTAGGCACAGGGAGATTAGGTTATTTGCCAAGAATCACAGGATGTTCAGGGTGATTGTCGAGACTCGAGCCCAGTTAACCAGATTTACGCCAACTCCTCTGCCAATTATTTCAGATTGTTAAGAAACGTATTACTACTTCAATAATAACAACTCTTCTCATAGCCAAATATTTTGCAAAGCCTTGGCAAATGCATTTAAAGAAAAAGTTAATGGGATTTTTTAAGGTTTTGATATCCACAACCCGCAACTTTTAGAACAATTCAATCCAAATGAACAGGGTGTCTACACGTTTCTTAATTTTTCTGCTACCACACCAGTGAGCCCACTGCTAACCTTATGACCCCTGTCCAGTAAAGATTTTGAAATTGACTCCAGACATTATTGTGCAGAATTTAACAATTATCTGTTATACCATGTTCTCCACAAGCACTTTCCTTCCGTCTGGAAACATGCTTCCATCATGCCTCTCTTTAAAAAAAATTAATCTGAGCTCTACTGATACCTCAAATTACTGCCCAATTGCACTCTTGCCTCTCCCCGCTAAAATCTATGAAAAGATTATGAATACTGAGTTATGCAAATACATTCAGGAGAACCAGCTCTTAAATACCACTCGGCTTTAGACCAAGACATAGCAGAGAAACTGCCCCGGTCAAAGTAAAAAAAGAGGTCATATATGCAGTGGATAATGATTGTTTTAGACTTATCGGCTGCCTTTTATACAGTAGACCATACTACTCTCATCCACTGCCTGGAGGAAATAGGAGTACAGCCTATAACTTATTCACCACTTTCCTTCGAGATAGAACACAAACAGTAGTTCTAAAGAAAATTCAATTCCAACCCTTTTCCTTGCCTTGTGGAGTCCTTCAGGGTTCATCTTTGTGCCAAACGCTCTTAAATATGTATGTAGCAAAGCTGGCCACTCTTATCAAAAGTTTCAACTTGGAGGTAACATTGTATGCCAATGATGCACAATTGATAATTGCTGCTGCTACCAATGATATGTCGGGCCCTCTTAAATGCAACACTGTATTAAGGTGGTCAGTGGCTGGATAAGTAGACACTGCCTGAAACCTAATTCAGGTAAAACCAAGATTATTGTTTTCAGGAATCCCTCTCTAGCTTGGTCCCTTAAAATGGTGGCCGGAGAATCTTCCTCTTCCTCCCCTTCTTGTCACCAAAGCTAAGAACTTTTGAGTCATTGTTCACAACAATCTCAATATGTCTCAACCTCATTATGTATCAGCTATAACGTCCTCAGCTTATTACATATTAAAACTGATCAAGAAAATCCTGCCATTCATCCCTGACAGCCACAGGAAACCCTGATTTTCTCACTAGTCCTATATAAATTGGACTATTGCAACAATCTCTTTCTAAACATTCTAGAAAAACACATGAGATGACTACAGTTGCTTCAAAATGCTGCTGCTAGAATGATCTTTAACCTCCATAAGTTGCACTCTATTTCCCAGGGACTTCTTAAACTAAACTTGCAGCCCATTCACAGCCGTGCAAAATTTAAAGCCCTATGCCTGGCACATAATGGAATGCACAATACTGGGAAGGACTTTCTAGGATCGGCCTTCAAAACAACATATTCCCGCTAACATCTTAGCCGGTCCTAGATTTAAAAAGATGCAATGGGGGGCAGAAGCATTATCCACAGCATGGCCAAACTTTGGAAAAGTCCGCCATCGCATATTAGAGCCATCACTGCGTTAATGGCAGTAAGGAAGGAGATACAAACCTGGCTATATAACCTCCGATAGTTCCTCTAGGCTGCCCTCTCAGATAGTGCCAAGACACCCTCGCGTATACGCACTCTTTAGAAAATTCATTAACATAACTTAGCTCTGTTTGCAGGCAATGGGAGAGGAGTTGGCCTATTGGCTAGGGGGGTCAACCCCAAATCTGGGGAACTGGGTTTGAGTCTTGGCAATGACGCTGAACATCCTGTGATTCTGGGCAAATCACTCAATCTCCCTGTGCCTGACAAAA
Organism: Lissotriton vulgaris; assembly: GCF_964263255.1. Lineage (NCBI taxonomy): Eukaryota > Metazoa > Chordata > Amphibia > Caudata > Salamandridae > Lissotriton > Lissotriton vulgaris. The sequence continues at coordinate 219,812,777 of NC_141686.1, read as the reverse complement.
ATGAATGTGTCCTCATGTAATGCAAATTGTGCTATGTAAAGCACTCTGATACCCAATTCAGGTAAAGTTCGCACTATATATTATCGCTAGTTTTTGGTAATATGTCCCTAAGTATTTTCGGGGCACTAGTTAGTTTAAGGTAGAGTTCATCAAATATTATTGTTGCTTTGTTAGCGTTGTGACTTGTTTGTTGTCAGAAATATTCAGTAGATTTGTGTACTGCGTACATTTAGATTAAGACCCACTCATTTGCTGAGTAAAACTTCCTAGGGCACTGTTTCCATAGTGCACATGGGTAGTTGTGCTTCATCACGCATTTGTTATCAGAAGCGTCTGAGTGTTAAAACGTTTTACAAGCTTTGAGCATGCGTACTGAGAAAACACTACGCTTAGTGAGTGTCTCCTTGTTGCGCATGCTGACAACGCTCCACGTTTTGCTTGGTATAGTGGCGCACTATTGGGAGACTATTCGCCTTGTAGAGGGTTGTGTATGCACATGACTGGTTGACGATTCACTTATCTTGAATTCATGTAGTTTTCTGAACACACGTTTTTGATTATTCAGTAGTGGCTGAATGAGAATACATTTTTAGAACATAGTTCCCTTTAAACACTGTCATACCGTTCTCTGGAGAGAATATTAAACAACTTGAGTTCAGTAGTGATAGTAATATTTTACAGAGAGTAAACCCTCTATCTTCCTGTCAGGGAAATTCAAGTTTATTTTTGAGGTATTCTGGAGATGATTACTAACACTTTATATATACAAAAGTTTAAGGGTGAATGGTGCGAATATTAATATCATACGTACTGTTAGTGAAGGCTCTGCTGACAATGCATCCTTTGTACGTTTTCACCGTAAAACCTTACCCGAAACCTAAGAGTACATTCAGTTACAGACGAAGAGCTAACTATATCAAGTGAATAATCATCGATTCAATAGCAATCACTATACAAATATTTGGGTAAGTGCCAGTAGAGAATAGAAGTAAAAGTTAAGTGTCCATTTGAAATTATAACATTGTGTAGAACAAATGTGAATTAAAGGTTTTTTCCTTGCCGTTCATCACCCTCTGAAGATTGTGCAATTTTACAGAGAAGAACCACAAGGAAGTATACATGTCTCTTCTTTGTCCCCTACCCATTTCCCCCTTTTAGTTTCTTCAGCCACTTTGCAGTTTTTAGCGGTTGGCTGAGAAAGTGAATGAGGGAGTTGGGAATTAGCGTCACTCTGCTTCGGTGCAATTTTAGTGGTACTGACTTGGCAGCTTTCATCCATACGTATGGTTATCGCATACTTTCAGCGATCAAGCTCCCACCAAAAATCATTGCTCTCATAGAATGAAGCCTACGGCTCCTTGGTTCACTGAAGCGTTGAGGCTCGAAATACAATTATGTAGAAGGCAAGAAAGGATCTGGAGGAGAAAGTATGAGGAGCATGAGAGACAGGCATACAAGAGTGCACTAGCTAAATATAAAGATCTGATCATCAAGGAAAAAAGGTACTATTATGCACGAATAATAAATAATGCCTCCAACTCTTCCAAGAAATTATTATTATTATTATTTTTTTAAAGGCGCTTTCCATAGAAGGTACTTGACCTGAGTATCAGAGCGCGTAATAAGAGCACTAGCTGCACTACATGAGGACACATTCATTTTTTTGTTAGGCACAGGGAGATTCGGTTATTTGCCAAGAATCACAGGATTTTCAGGGTGATTGTCGAGACTCGAGCCCAGTTACCCAGATTTACGCCAACTCCTCTGCCAATTATTTCAGATTGTTAAGAAACGTATTACTACTTCAATAATAACAACTCTTCTCATAGCCAAATATTTTGCAAAGCCTTGGCAAATGCATTTAAAGAAAAAGTTAATGGGATTTTTTAAGGTTTTGATATCCACAACCCGCAACTTTTAGAACAATTCAATCCAAATGAACAGGGTGTCTACACGTTTCTTAATTTTTCTGCTACCACACCAGTGAGCCCACTGCTAACCTTATGACCCCTGTCCAGTAAAGATTTTGAAATTGACTCCAGACATTATTGTGCAGAATTTAACAATTATCTTTAATACCATGTTCTCCACAAGCACTTTCCTTCCGTCTGGAAACATGCTTCCATCATGCCTCTCTTTAAAAAAAATTAATCTGAGCTCTACTGATACCTCAAATTACTGCCCAATTGCACTCTTGCCTCTCCCCGCTAAAATCTATGAAAAGATTATGAATACTGAGTTATGCAAATACATTCAGGAGAACCAGCTCTTAAACACCACTCGGCTTTAGACCAAGACATAGCAGAGAAACTGCCCCGGTCAAAGTAAAAAAAGAGGTCATATATGCAGTGGATAATGATTGTTTTAGACTTATCGGCTGCCTTTTATACAGTAGACCATACTACTCTCATCCACTGCCTGGAGGAAATAGGAGTACAGCCTATAACTTATTCACCACTTTCCTTCGAGATAGAACACAAACAGTAGTTCTAAAGAAAATTCAATTCCAACCCTTTTCCTTGCCTTGTGGAGTCCTTCAGGGTTCATCTTTGTGCCAAACGCTCTTAAATATGTATGTAGCAAAGCTGGCCACTCTTATCTAAAGTTTCAACTTGGAGGTAACATTGTATGCCAATGATGCACAATTGATAATTGCTGCTGCTACCAATGATATGTCGGGCCCTCTTAAATGCAACACTGTATTAAGGTGGTCAGTGGCTGGATAAGTAGACACTGCCTGAAACCTAATTCAGGTAAAACCAAGATTATTGTTTTCAGGAATCCCTCTCTAGCTTGGTCCCTTAAAATGGTGGCCGGAGAATCTTCCTCTTCCTCCCCTTCTTGTCACCAAAGCTAAGAACTTTTGAGTCATTGTTCACAACAATCTCAATATGTCTCAACCTCATTATGTATCAGCTATAACGTCCTCAGCTTATTACATATTAAAACTGATCAAGAAAATCCTGCCATTCATCCCTGACAGCCACAGGAAACCCTGATTTTCTCACTAGTCCTATATAAATTGGACTATTGCAACAATCTCTTTCTAAACATTCTAGAAAAACACATGAGATGACTACAGTTGCTTCAAAATGCTGCTGCTAGAATGATCTTTAACCTCCATAAGTTGCACTCTATTTCCCAGGGACTTCTTAAACTAAACTTGCAGCCCATTCACAGCCGTGCAAAATTTAAAGCCCTATGCCTGGCACATAATGGAATGCACAATACTAGGAAGGACTTTCTAGGATCGGCCTTCAAAACAACATATTCCCGCTAACATCTTAGCCGGTCCTAGATTTAAAAAGATGCAATGGGGGGCAGAAGCATTATCCACAGCATGGCCAAACTTTGGAAAAGTCCGCCATCGCATATTAGAGCCATCACTGCGTTAATGGCAGTAAGGAAGGAGATACAAACCTGGCTATATAACCTCCGATAGTTCCTCTAGGCTGCCCTCTCAGATAGTGCCAAGACACCCTCGCGTATACGCACTCTTTAGAAAATTCATTAACATAACTTAGCTCTGTTTGCAGGCAATGGGAGAGGAGTTGGCCTATTGGCTAGGGGGGTCAACCCCAAATCTGGGGAACTGGGTTTGAGTCTTGGCAATGACGCTGAACATCCTGTGATTCTGGGCAAATCACTCAATCTCCCTGTGCCTGACAAAAATGAATGTGTCCTCATGTAATGCAAATTGTGCTATGTAAAGCACTCTGATACCCAATTCAGGTAAAGTTCGCACTATATATTATCGCTAGTTTTTGGTAATATGTCCCTAAGTATTTTCGGGGCACTAGTTAGTTTAAGGTAGAGTTCATCAAATATTATTGTTGCTTTGTTAGCGTTGTGACTTGTTTGTTGTCAGAAATATTCAGTAGATTTGTGTACTGCGTACATTTAGATTAAGACCCACTCATTTGCTGAGTAAAACTTCCTAGGGCACTGTTTCCATAGTGCACATGGGTAGTTGTGCTTCATCACGCATTTGTTATCAGAAGCGTCTGAGTGTTAAAACGTTTTACAAGCTTTGAGCATGCGTACTGAGAAAACACTACGCTTAGTGAGTGTCTCCTTGTTGCGCATGCTGACAACGCTCCACGTTTTGCTTGGTATAGTGGCGCACTATTGGGAGACTATTCGCCTTGTAGAGGGTTGTGTATGCACATGACTGGTTGACGATTCACTTATCTTGAATTCATGTAGTTTTCTGAACACACGTTTTTGATTATTCAGTAGTGGCTGAATGAGAATACATTTTTAGAACATAGTTCCCTTTAAACACTGTCATACCGTTCTCTGGAGAGAATATTAAACAACTTGAGTTCAGTAGTGATAGTAATATTTTACAGAGAGTAAACCCTCTATCTTCCTGTCAGGGAAATTCAAGTTTATTTTTGAGGTATTCTGGAGATGATTACTAACACTTTATATATACAAAAGTTTAAGGGTGAATGGTGCGAATATTAATATCATACGTACTGTTAGTGAAGGCTCTGCTGACAATGCATCCTTTGTACGTTTTCACCGTAAAACCTTACCCGAAACCTAAGAGTACATTCAGTTACAGACGAAGAGCTAACTATATCAAGTGAATAATCATCGATTCAATAGCAATCACTATACAAATATTTGGGTAAGTGCCAGTAGAGAATAGAAGTAAAAGTTAAGTGTCCATTTGAAATTATAACATTGTGTAGAACAAATGTGAATTAAAGGTTTTTTCCTTGCCGTTCATCACCCTCTGAAGATTGTGCAATTTTACAGAGAAGAACCACAAGGAAGTATACATGTCTCTTCTTTGTCCCCTACCCATTTCCCCCTTTTAGTTTCTTCAGCCACTTTGCAGTTTACAGCGGTTGGCTGAGAAAGTGAATGAGGGAGTTGGGAATTAGCGTCACTCTGCTTCGGTGCAATTTTAGTGGTACTGACTTGGCAGCTTTCATCCATACGTATGGTTATCGCATACTTTCAGCGATCAAGCTCCCACCAAAAATCATTGCTCTCATAGAATGAAGCCTACGGCTCCTTGGTTCACTGAAGCGTTGAGGCTCGAAATACAATTATGTAGAAGGCAAGAAAGGATCTGGAGGAGAAAGTATGAGGAGCATGAGAGACAGGCATACAAGAGTGCACTAGCTAAATATAAAGATCTGATCATCAAGGAAAAAAGGTACTATTATGCACGAATAATAAATAATGCCTCCAACTCTTCCAAGAAATTATTATTATTATTATTTTTTTAAAGGCGCTTTACATGGAACGTACTTGACCTGAGTATCAGAGCGCGTAATAAGAGCACTAGCTGCACTACATGAGGACACATTCATTTTTTTGTTAGGCACAGGGAGATTCGGTTATTTGCCAAGAATCACAGGATTTTCAGGGTGATTGTCGAGACTCGAGCCCAGTTACCCAGATTTACGCCAACTCCTCTGCCAATTATTTCAGATTGTTAAGAAACGTATTACTACTTCAATAATAACAACTCTTCTCATAGCCAAATATTTTGCAAAGCCTTGGCAAATGAATTTAAAGAAAAAGTTAATGGGATTTTTTAAGGTTTTGATATCCACAACCCGCAACTTTTAGAACAATTCAATCCAAATGAACAGGGTGTCTACACGTTTCTTAATTTTTCTGCTACCACACCAGTGAGCCCACTGCTAACCTTATGACCCCTGTCCAGTAAAGATTTTGAAATTGACTCCAGACATTATTGTGCAGAATTTAACAATTATCTTTAATACCATGTTCTCCACAAGCACTTTCCTTCCGTCTGGAAACATGCTTCCATCATGCCTCTCTTTAAAAAAAATTAATCTGAGCTCTACTGATACCTCAAATTACTGCCCAATTGCACTCTTGCCTCTCCCCGCTAAAATCTATGAAAAGATTATGAATACTGAGTTATGCAAATACATTCAGGAGAACCAGCTCTTAAACACCACTCGGCTTTAGACCAAGACATAGCAGAGAAACTGCCCCGGTCAAAGTAAAAAAAGAGGTCATATATGCAGTGGATAATGATTGTTTTAGACTTATCGGCTGCCTTTTATACAGTAGACCATACTACTCTCATCCACTGCCTGGAGGAAGTAGGAGTACAGCCTATAACTTATTCACCACTTTCCTTCGAGATAGAACACAAACAGTAGTTCTAAAGAAAATTCAATTCCAACCCTTTTCCTTGCCTTGTGGAGTCCTTCAGGGTTCATCTTTGTGCCAAACGCTCTTAAATATGTATGTAGCAAAGCTGGCCACTCTTATCAAAAGTTTCAACTTGGAGGTAACATTGTATGCCAATGATGCACAATTGATAATTGCTGCTGCTACCAATGATATGTCGGGCCCTCTTAAATGCAACACTGTATTAAGGTGGTCAGTGGCTGGATAAGTAGACACTGCCTGAAACCTAATTCAGGTAAAACCAAGATTATTGTTTTCAGGAATCCCTCTCTAGCTTGGTCCCTTAAAATGGTGGCCGGAGAATCTTCCTCTTCCTCCCCTTCTTGTCACCAAAGCTAAGAACTTTTGAGTCATTGTTCACAACAATCTCAATATGTCTCAACCTCATTATGTATCAGCTATAACGTCCTCAGCTTATTACATATTAAAACTGATCAAGAAAATCCTGCCATTCATCCCTGACAGCCACAGGAAACCCTGATTTTCTCACTAGTCCTATATAAATTGGACTATTGCAACAATCTCTTTCTAAACATTCTAGAAAAACACATGAGATGACTACAGTTGCTTCAAAATGCTGCTGCTAGAATGATCTTTAACCTCCATAAGTTGCACTCTATTTCCCAGGGACTTCTTAAACTAAACTTGCAGCCCATTCACAGCCGTGCAAAATTTAAAGCCCTATGCCTGGCACATAATGGAATGCACAATACTGGGAAGGACTTTCTAGGATCGGCCTTCAAAACAACATATTCCCGCTAACATCTTAGCCGGTCCTAGATTTAAAAAGATGCAATGGGGGGCAGAAGCATTATCCACAGCATGGCCAAACTTTGGAAAAGTCCGCCATCGCATATTAGAGCCATCACTGCGTTAATGGCAGTAAGGAAGGAGATACAAACCTGGCTATATAACCTCCGATAGTTCCTCTAGGCTGCCCTCTCAGATAGTGCCAAGACACCCTCGCGTATACGCACTCTTTAGAAAATTCATTAACATAACTTAGCTCTGTTTGCAGGCAATGGGAGAGGAGTTGGCCTATTGGCTAGGGGGGTCAACCCCAAATCTGGGGAACTGGGTTTGAGTCTTGGCAATGACGCTGAACATCCTGTGATTCTGGGCAAATCACTCAATCTCCCTGTGCCTGACAAAAATGAATGTGTCCTCATGTAATGCAAATTGTGCTATGTAAAGCACTCTGATACCCAATTCAGGTAAAGTTCGCACTATATATTATCGCTAGTTTTTGGTAATATGTCCCTAAGTATTTTCGGGGCACTAGTTAGTTTAAGGTAGAGTTCATCAAATATTATTGTTGCTTTGTTAGCGTTGTGACTTGTTTGTTGTCAGAAATATTCAGTAGATTTGTGTACTGCGTACATTTAGATTAAGACCCACTCATTTGCTGAGTAAAACTTCCTAGGGCACTGTTTCCATAGTGCACATGGGTAGTTGTGCTTCATCACGCATTTGTTATCAGAAGCGTCTGAGTGTTAAAACGTTTTACAAGCTTTGAGCATGCGTACTGAGAAAACACTACGCTTAGTGAGTGTCTCCTTGTTGCGCATGCTGACAACGCTCCACGTTTTGCTTGGTATAGTGGCGCACTATTGGGAGACTATTCGCCTTGTAGAGGGTTGTGTATGCACATGACTGGTTGACGATTCACTTATCTTGAATTCATGTAGTTTTCTGAACACACGTTTTTGATTATTCAGTAGTGGCTGAATGAGAATACATTTTTAGAACATAGTTCCCTTTAAACACTGTCATACCGTTCTCTGGAGAGAATATTAAACAACTTGAGTTCAGTAGTGATAGTAATATTTTACAGAGAGTAAACCCTCTATCTTCCTGTCAGGGAAATTCAAGTTTATTTTTGAGGTATTCTGGAGATGATTACTAACACTTTATATATACAAAAGTTTAAGGGTGAATGGTGCGAATATTAATATCATACGTACTGTTAGTGAAGGCTCTGCTGACAATGCATCCTTTGTACGTTTTCACCGTAAAACCTTACCCGAAACCTAAGAGTACATTCAGTTACAGACGAAGAGCTAACTATATCAAGTGAATAATCATCGATTCAATAGCAATCACTATACAAATATTTGGGTAAGTGCCAGTAGAGAATAGAAGTAAAAGTTAAGTGTCCATTTGAAATTATAACATTGTGTAGAACAAATGTGAATTAAAGGTTTTTTCCTTGCCGTTCATCACCCTCTGAAGATTGTGCAATTTTACAGAGAAGAACCACAAGGAAGTATACATGTCTCTTCTTTGTCCCCTACCCATTTCCCCCTTTTAGTTTCTTCAGCCACTTTGCAGTTTACAGCGGTTGGCTGAGAAAGTGAATGAGGGAGTTGGGAATTAGCGTCACTCTGCTTCGGTGCAATTTTAGTGGTACTGACTTGGCAGCTTTCATCCATACGTATGGTTATCGCATACTTTCAGCGATCAAGCTCCCACCAAAAATCATTGCTCTCATAGAATGAAGCCTACGGCTCCTTGGTTCACTGAAGCGTTGAGGCTCGAAATACAATTATGTAGAAGGCAAGAAAGGATCTGGAGGAGAAAGTATGAGGAGCATGAGAGACAGGCATACAAGAGTGCACTAGCTAAATATAAAGATCTGATCATCAAGGAAAAAAGGTACTATTATGCACGAATAATAAATAATGCCTCCAACTCTTCCAAGAAATTATTATTATTATTATTTTTTTAAAGGCGCTTTCCATAGAACGTACTTGACCTGAGTATCAGAGCGCGTAATAAGAGCACTAGCTGCACTACATGAGGACACATTCATTTTTTTGTTAGGCACAGGGAGATTCGGTTATTTGCCAAGAATCACAGGATTTTCAGGGTGATTGTCGAGACTCGAGCCCAGTTACCCAGATTTACGCCAACTCCTCTGCCAATTATTTCAGATTGTTAAGAAACAAACCTGGCTATATAACCTCCGATACTTCCTCTAGGCTGCCCTCTCAGATAGTGCCAAGACACCCTCGAGTATACGCACTCTTTAGAAAATTCATTAACATAACTTAGCTCTGTTTGCAGGCAATGGGAGAGGAGTTGGCCTATTGGCTAGGGGGGTCAACCCCAAATCTGGGGAACTGGGTTTGAGTCTTGGCAATGACGCTGAACATCCTGTGATTCTGGGCAAATCACTCAATCTCCCTGTGCCTGACAAAAATGAATGTGTCCTCATGTAATGCAAATTGGGCTATGTAAAGCACTCTGATACCCAATTCAGGTAAAGTTCGCACTATATAAAACTCTGTAAAAAATAGAAAGAAAAAAAAGCGTCCTCCTCCGTCTTTACTGATGAATTCAGGGCCCTGATTTTGGAGACACTACATTTACCCACTCTGCCTGCAGACAGCCACCCTTCCGAGTTCCTTGTCATCTTCATGGTTAAGCGCAAGCTGGCAGCATGCATAGTTCTCTTCTGTGAATCAGTAGCACAACATAAGCCTCCAACCAGTTACACACTATTCTCCGAGCCATCACAGGTTGGAGCAACAGACAAAGTGACCACTTTTCATTCCAGACTGGATACCCTTGAACAATGTGTGTTGGATATGGAAATGTAATACACTACATTGCCAGGTTAGGGTAGAGACATAGGGCCTCATTTACATCTTGACAGAAGGGTGGCCTCCATCTCAACCATGACGGATATTCCATCTGCAGAAATATAAATCCTGTAGGATACAATGGGATTATATATTTCATCAGATGGGAAATCCATCACCGTTGTGACAGACTAACCCATCTGCTGAGATCTAAATCAGGCCCATAGACTTCTTATTGCAAAAAGTCATGGATGTGGAAGACAATTGTGACATGATAACATCTGTATTTTTGGTGTTCAGGAGAAACAGAAGAAAAAGATACTTTTCTTTGAATGCTCCTGGTCAAATTGCTGTCATTATTCTTTCCTGAACCGTTGGAATTTCAGAGAGCACATGTGGCCCGGTCTTGCTCCACGTACCCTAACCAACCCCCTTGTCCTGATCATTGCCTGTCTTCTCTGCCACCAACTGGTCCGAGCCATAATACAGTTGGCAGAGCCCTCTCTGATCCAGTTGATGCATGTGGGCCACCATATTTTGGCAGACTACTCCCCAGATGCCAATGTCAGGCACAAGAAGTAAAAGATTGATACTTGTATAGCGCACTACTCACCCGCAAGTGTCTCAAGGCTCTTGTACGAATACCGCTGTGGAACCCATCCTGGCTTTCCCTGTGAGGCGTCCACTCCTGGGCACCCCCAAGGTGGAGGCCAGGCATCCTTAGCGTTGTGGGGGCCTTTGTGGAGATTAAGCAAGCTATTGCCCAGAGTTGCAGAGTGGGACTCCATGATTGAAATAGGCACCGCGGCGAGAATTATCAGGTCTGTGGAATTTTGAGCCCAAGACCCGCCGAGGCAGGGAATTTAACCCTGATTCCGGGCTAGACCTCTGCATCAGGGTCTGCCGCTCTAATCATTGAGCCACACTTCTCCACAAAGTTCCCCACCCTTTGTGCCAGACTCTTGCACTGGGATCTTGAATAGGGACTGTTGGCCCATCACATATGTGGATCAACCGCAGATAAAAGACCAACCCGAATTACCTGAAATCATTAATGGTTGACTTTGAGGCCTACTTAACGCATATAAGAACCCCCTTAGATGCCTCCAAAGTCCAACCTATTAACAAGACTCACCGAATACATCATCTCTCCCTGGTGCTGGGAATTGTACAAAGAAAGCCTTAATTATGTGTAGAAGGCTCTAAGTAGAGACAGAGGCAAATCTTGCTCACCCCTCAAGCTCCTGGAATAGATGAGGAACTTGATCCCTAATGGACTCATTTGTGAACTTTCCACAGTGATATTTATGAGGCTCTCATGGCATAGGACTGTCTATCTCTGGGACTCTGACTGTTTACTCCACGGATCAACCAGATCAATTGTTCCCTTGCAATTCATGGGTATGTTGGCACTTAAAATTGGAGCCTCTCTGGTTTCAGTGGTAGCCGGTTCCTTACTGGTTGACAGAGTGCCCCTCGTTGTAATGTTGTACTGTTGTAGTGATATTGTAATGTTTACAGCGGTCTCAGCTCCCAGTGGTTGTGCTATGCCTATTTATAGAATAGCCCCTCATCTGCTGGTGCCACATACTGGACTGGAAGCCCCTTACAGCCTCCTGGCTCCAGTGTTTCTCTCTCTCTCTCTCTCTCTCTCTCTCTCTCTCTCTCTCTCTCTCCCTCCATGCCTCCCACCTCCTGCCTGCATGTTGTTCCTGGAGTGACAGACAAGGCTCCAACCTAAGAAGCCCAACATGCAACCCATTTCACATGTACTTTGGTTACCCTGACAGACTCCTCTCCATTCATCACCTTTCTTAGTTTAGGGCCCAAAAGGGAGTGAGCACTGATGGCCAAGGGTTTTAGCTCAGGACACTACTGGAGTTAATCACCACACTCTCCTTTTTTTGGCCCCTTTTCTTCCCTCGACAGCATCCAAAAAATAAACCCCTTGCAAAAAGGTTCTCTTTATATACCTCAATATTTGCATGCATGCACAGGAGTCATCGCCTGCATATCCCACTGTCCAATATACCTTTTGGAAGATGCCCATACCCTGCACAATTGGCACACTTAGGGTCCGGGACCAATCCCATCCGGAAGGCCTCCGAATCGGATGGGATTGGAATCCGATTCAGAGGCCTATTTTCCGACTGAGTCGTACACAGGTCCAGACGTCCAAGTACAATGCGAATGACCGCGTAAGCATCTCCCGACCCATATCCGGTTCCAAACCACTCCGTACGACCCGTATGGACAGATTTGTACCGCTCAATGGAGACGATTTTCGACCGAGTGAGCACAATGCACAAGTCGGACAGCCGGATGGAGCCAAAACCTCAGACTCGCAAAATGGCTGGGAAGCTGCCTTTGGGGGGCTGTACAGGACCCCCTGCACCTGTAGCCTTACAAATCAGTCACAGGGGGAGACCCAAGGGTCCCCCCTACATTTGCATGTACGGTGCGGATGGCACCAACACGTACACACTACAGGGGGAGCCCTTGTTCACAACATACCCATTCAGTCAATGGCAGCTTGTGTAAGCCTCGTACGACCGGCTCCCATTGACTTCAAAGGGAGTCCGAGCAACCCGAGTCCGTCAGCATACAGCTGCATCGTACTCGCTCGGTCGAACTCCAGTGGCACGGCGCGGTCGGAAAATGCTCCGGATCCGACTAAATGTCAACATCATGTCACAATACTACAAACGCAAGAAGTTCTTCACTTCATGAGAATGAACCTAGTGGTCATTTCCCTCCTCCAAGAAACACACCTGACCCCTGTACCTGTAAATTAAAAAGGATTGGGTGGGCACCGTAATCAATAGTTCTCAACAATTAGAGATTGATGGAGCACTCTCGTCCTCTATCAGCTCATCTAAGTAGTGCGGGTAGGGATTCTCCACTGGCACAACCTCCCTTGAATAGAGCTCAAGACTTAAATGGACAAGAAAGGCTGTTAAATATTTGCAAAAATATCCTTCCCTGACAGAATACTGGCTCTTATCTCCATTTATGCTTCCAATATTGATAAGACACTTTTTGGCCAACTTTACTTGGATGCTTTTGACCTTTGGCTGTATCCCCCTAATTCTATGTGGTGGCTGGAACCTGGCTCCAAATATGTTTATGGAATGTACAGGCAGGCTTGATACCCACACTAAGCTGGAGAGAGATGTCCTACTTGATCTTTCATTGGACCATGCTGAGGTGGATGTGTGACATCTGCTGCAGTCGGCAGGTAAGGCATGCACTTTCCTTTCCTGCTTTCATGGCACTCAATCTCGTATTGATTACTTTTTACTTCTTCACCCACTCCTCTCTATAGTTTTGAGTTGTGCTTTTAGGAGGCTGTCATTACCGTCCTCCATCTCCACTATATGGTACCCCCAATGACACAAAAGGGGGAGCACTGGAGATGTCCAAGGCACGTCTAAAAACCTTCTTCACCGTATCGGTTGAAAAAGAGCATGTGATGGTGCTAACAATATCAGTGCAAAAATCCTTGATGATTGTTTGTCACCCAATTGCAAGTGTGTATCACAGATGATGGTTCCAGCCATTCAAGAACGAATGGTGCTCTGCTGCCTCATCCCCTGGACATAGTGGACCAGTTTGTGAGGTTCTGCTTGGAACTTAACTGCTCAGAATCACTAGTGGCGGCTCCTCCACTAAGAGGAAGAAGCTTCGCCCCACTGCTTTTCAGCAGTGCAAAAAAAAATAACATGATAATAATATACTGTTTACATAATTTTTAAATATTCCATGCTGAAGTCAGTTTGAGGCGGAGCTTGACTGTGTTATATCCTGCAAGGGGAGGAGCGGGTAGTGCACTTAAGTGCTCAAGATGATTTGCCAAGCCGTCTTGGGCCAGCAAAACAGTCATGTGCACTTAGCATGTTCTCCACTGGGTTGTATTCCACAGCCTGGGTGGATATCATGCACGGACTTGCAGTCCCTTTCTGAGCGCCGAAACAGTTTTCAGACCAACCATGACCCCTGACACTGCTGTCATGCTATCCAATGCTGGAGCTTTCTATCAAGTATGTTTCTACTGGCATTGGAACCCTTATCACTGGCCATCTGCTGCCTGCAGATCACGCATGAAAGAACCATGGTGAAGGTACTTCTAGATGTGGACAACCTCCTCCTCCTCTCTGGCCTCAAATCTTTGTTGACAGCTGCCATGTCAATCATAGATCACTTCTCCAATGTATAAGAAAGCAAAGTTAACTGGGCCAAGTGTAAGGCTCTCATGATGTTCAGAACCACTAATTCATGCCTCCGTGGCCAGGACATTAAGTGGGTATCAAAGGGACTCAGGTACCTTGGCATCTGAGTGAACAGTGGCCTTTGACTGATGGTGAAGGATAATTTCCTACCTCCTTGGCATAGTCCAAATTAGGTTTCCTCAAATTGCAGCATCTGTGAAAACTGTGAAGATGATGGTAGCACCTAGGTACAGATGCTAGTGGAGATGCTTGGAAGAAGACTTTGACATATACCCTGTACTATGGAGCAGCCAAGACCTCTAACCTTAGGGAGTATAGCAGTATGGGCTCACAAGCAACAACTCCACCAACAAACTGAAACCCTTGGCCTACTTGGTCCTACTCCATAACATTGCTGACATTCCTGAGATGGATATACATGCACACCCTTGGGTGGCCATGCCGCTTGTGGTGCTGAAGGTTTGCGTACTACATCAATGATGCCAACCCATGTGTTATACACATATGGAATGGACTATATAACTACATAAAGTGACTCTACCTGAAAGGTTTACGTATTACGGAGTGGTTTGGCTCACTGGTTAGAGGCTGCAGACCCGAGAGCAGAGGACAGCCCGGGACCAGGGTTCAATTCCCGACGTGGCAGGATCGTGGACTAGGGTCAGCGGACTCGATAATTCTCATCTCGGTGCCTACTCTACCAGGGATCACACTCGGCAACTCTGGGCATTAGCTTGCCTCATCTCCACAACGGCCCCCCATATATGCCGGGGATGCCTGGTTTCACCTTGGAGATACCCGACGGGGACCATCTCCCAGGGAAAGCCAGGACGGGTTCCCCAGCGGTCTACTGCGCAGAGATACTCCTTCGGGAGTCGATTCTAGCACATTACAAACCCACAATTAATTAATCAAGTAATTAATAGGCAGACACAATGTAGGACTCCGGCTTACGTCGTTCTCACCCAATATTCCTACTAATAATAATCTACCACAACCCCCTTTTAATCATGGATGCCCAGCAGCCTGTCCCAGACTAACACTACGGCAGAACTGACAAGATAGACTGAGGATGGCTCTATGCCCTTGGTGCTCACTGTAATGGTGTTTAGGAAAATTGTTTACTGTTCGTATAAGTAACAATATTAGCTGCAGTGCTCTGTACTAATAATAATAAATGTGCTTGTCTAGCCCAGTGGGCTATGGATTGGAGTTACGTCTGCATCCATACTCAAAGCTACATGTCTTGTATGCCTTAATACCTGTGTATAGCTCTGTGTGTTCATTAGCCTAACAGGCCTTCTATCCCTTCTTGCCTGCCCTCACTTCTCATCTCCCCTACAACCCTGCCTTTTCTCCCCCTTGAATTAGTATTCTTGTATATTATGTACAACCAGAAAGCCTACTTTGACTCAATACCACAGAACCATACAGGACTGGAATGCGCGGACAGGAGTCTCCACAGCTCAGATGCCCTTGTAGTTCAGCTCTTGCTGCTGCCTTCACATTAAAGAGTCTGCCAGCCCTTCACTCAGTATATCTAAGTTCCTTCTTTGACATTGTGGATCAATTTTGTTTATTATTGTCTAGCCTTAGTGAAAAATAAATAAATGAAGGTTGCAAAGAAAAATGTAAGTGCACCATTGTTGAAGACATCCTGGATGATTGGTCGGTTTCACTTTAAAGTACCCTTCCTGGTCCACATTTATAGTCAAACTGTCTGTATCTGAAAAGGAGTGAATGCTCATTTTTGCCAACTAACAATATTGGAGAGATTTCTCTGTAGCTGGACCTTAAGCTTTTATCTTCCGCAAGTTCTACTATAACTGCTAGCACCTGTCAGCTGCTCATCCACTTAGATAGAAGGGGTCCCAACACTGCCAGTTGAGTGTTCTTGATCCCGTGGATCTTAAACCCTATGACTGAAGGGTGCAGCAAGTCGGCAAGTCGGTCTGCAAAATTTTCATTGAAATGTTGGAACATGATAATTTTCTGTTTGCGCTTATATAATCCATTCCAGGGCTGCCTTCTTAGAAGGTATTGTTGAGGAGAAGTTGTTGCCATATTGGTAGAATTACATTGCCATATTGGTAGAATTACATTGAAACAAATCAAACTTGACATTCATGGAATCAAAGCAGGTTTGTGGGAAACATTCTGCATATTGGGAAAGTGGTTTAGAGTCTGAGAGGGCTGTACAGAATATGTGCTTCAAGGTAAGAATGCTACAGGAACGTTTTGTAAAGGTTTTCAGTAATAATTATTTTTTATTTTTTTTTATTTTAAAGGTTTTATATAGCCGTGGCTAGACCTGGAGGTAACAGAGCACTTTACATGAGCATCAGATCATAGTTACAGGTTACATCGTTAAAAAGGTTACACAGTTATTAGAGCATGGCAACATAGTTACTTGGAAGGTCGAGATAAAACAATAAGCACAAATACGTAAGGGGAAAAGCAGGCAGGGGGAAAGAGGAGGTGAAAGGCGACGGGGACACAAACTGGTAGACGTTTCAAAGCAACGTACAAAGTCCAGTAAGCTGTGATCCCAGGGGAAGTGGTATCACTTCTCTATCTCTGTTGTGGGAGGTTCCATTTATGCAGTGGACTCTCTCAGAGGGGACTCTGAGACTCCAAGGCCTACATACTGGATCCTTCACCAAAAAAGGGAGAGGGAGTGCTTTGGCAAGGGGTGCCATAACATACCTCAGATGTGAGTGGCTCCCTTAGCACAGTGGACTCTCTCAGTGGGTTTGCTGAGACTCCAGAGTATAAGTATTGGATCTTTCCCCAACAAGGGTAGAAGGAGTGCTTAGTCAAAGGGCACAACGGACAGGGGGCTGGGCAAACTAGCAGGCAAGGTGAGAGATTCAGGGGAGAGGGGATAGGAGCTAGGGAAGTAGACAAAGAGAAAAGGGGACTAAATGGGAACAAATTTAAATGAATGAGTTATTATATAGTGCTGGCTAGACCTGGATGAAACATAGCGCTTTACATGCGGAACAATAATGTTGCAATTTACATCAGTTAAAAACAGGGACAAGGTGACAAGGTGAATGGTGCAAGGAAGGGTAAGGGGATAGTGTAAAGGGGTAGGAGGAAGATAGGACATAGAGACGAGGGTAAGATCTGCCCAAGGTCTGGCTGGGTAGGTGATGGCAGGGGGTGGGGAGTCCACAACCCATCTCCTCTTTAGCTATATGGTAGCTCCACCGGAAATCGGCCAAATCACTTGGTCTCTACAATCTGGGATAAGTTTCACAGGTTCCAAGTCCTGATGCGTAAGCAGGTAAGGGGATAGGTTCAAGGTCTGATCAATGTCCAATTGTTGTCCCAGGGAAGTAAAACAATGTGGAGGGGACCACAATGGAAGCCATCTTGGGGTCAGGTAGGAGACTGTAATGTACACTGGTGGCCATCTTAAGGACAGGCATCTGGCAGTTAGAGTCCGTTTCCAGAACAGTGGCTGCCAGAGAAGAACAAATCCAGCGTGCACACACCCTCACACACACAGACATGCACAAGCACATACACATGTGGGCGCACACACACACACACACAAGCACATAGACAGAGACATCCAAAAACACAAGTACACATAAAATCACATGCTATAATACAAAAACACCCAAGCACATGCACACGCAAACACCATCACATGCACCTTCTATCGCTACAACTTACTTATATTGGTGGGGCGGCTACAGAGGCATCAATAAATAAATAGATTTGACACTATGGATAGAGGTAAAGAGGCCGCAGAACTCTTTGACAGCTTAGCTAGGGGTGAGACAGTCACTACCTCTCTAGCAAGTGGGAGTACAAATAAGAAGAATGAGGGATTGCGAGAAAAATTTGTTAAATTGGAAAGATTAAAGATAGCAGAAAACTCTAAATGGTGGGATCCTCTAAAAATTAAATGAAGTTTAATCTCTATCGAACTTGTATTACATCTGTGAATTTGCAATATTGTTGAAAATTTCTCATTGATAATTCTTGTTGGTGTGACAGGCTTTTGTACATTTAAACACCTAATCTGTGGATTACTTGGGGTAAGGATGACAACCCATGCCTAGGCACCCAACTACATATATAACTAAGTGGTGTAATTAATAATAAGAGCCTACACAGTGTAAAGCGCCAATACCACCGAGATCGGTCATCCTTCTATCGCTACAACTTACTTATATTGGTGGGGCGGCTACAGAGGCATCAATAAATAAATAGATTTGACACTATGGATAGAGGTAAAGAGGCCGCAGAACTCTTTGACAGCTTAGCTAGGGGTGAGACAGTCACTACCTCTCTAGCAAGTGGGAGTACAAATAAGAAGAATGAGGGATTGCGAGAAAAATTCGTTACATTGGAAAGATTAAAGATAGCAGAAAACTCTAAATGGTGGGATCCTCTAAAAATTAAATGAAGTTTAATCTCTATCGAACTTGTATTACATCTGTGAATTTGCAATATTGTTGAAAATTTCTCATTGATAATTCTTGTTGGTGTGACAGGCTTTTGTACATTTAAACACACAAATGAGCTCACACTCTCATACATGCACAGACACACACACACACATGCACACATACAGAAACTACTAAAAGCAAAGGCACACATACAATCGCAAGCTCCAGAACAAAAATACCCAAGGACGTACACACAGGTACATGCACACACACACCATCACATGCACAGAAAAGCTCAAGCAAGCACAAATGTGCACGCACACTCATACGCAAATAGAGGGCGCACACAAGCATGCATACAGAAGCATCCACACGCACAAGCACACATACAATTCCATGCTCTAGTACAAAAACACTCAAGTACATGCACACACCATCACATGCACAGACATAAGCATAGATACAGAAATATCTGCGCACACCAACACAAGCACACATAGAATCACATGCTCCAGTACAAAAATACACAAGTACATGTCCACACCATCACACACCGCCTTTGGGGTTGTGAAGATTCTGAAATTCCCCTCCGATCCCACATGCAGACGCGCAGGATACAACATAGCGTATGGAATGTTTTCGGACTGAAGGAATTTTTTAAACAGCACCGAATTCCAAGAGAACAGGCAGAACCCCACTAAGATTACCTGCAAAAGCCTCACTTCAGTGGCTTCCTCTTAGCATCATACCACCCTCTTTTTGGCAGAAATCCGTGAGTGCAGTGATGCATTCACACAGTTCATGAGCTCCTCATGGAAGCTTATCTGGCAATAGTTTCAATCCTGCCCCATCAGACAGACACGTTTTTAATTTTTAAAACAAAATATGTAATCAGGACCAACCACTAATTTCTACCTAACTGACTGGACTAGGCACACAGTCTGTCTGGATCTCTGTCACCCACATGGAAAACATCAATTATCTTGTGTTTTCTATGTGGTAGATAGAAACGTACACTCACTTTGCTTAACAGTTGTGAGCAACAAGAACAGGTACTTCCAAATGTGATGCTACTTGAATTTTCTTTCTTGTGACAGGTGGGGTTCCAGGAATTGAGATGCAGGAACACAAAGATGTCACAGAATTCACTGGGCTACTTTACCTTGTTTGAGTGACAGCCTTGATGTAGTACGCATCCCTTTAGGAATAGATGTCCAATACATTTCACTGCACCATCAATTTCAGAGCTATGATTAAATAACTGAACATAATTGTGTGTCTGAGTGTTAGTGTATGTGTGTGTGTTTGATGTTGTGTGTGAGAGAGCTAAAGAGGTATGGAGGGGTTCCAGGCTATGTGGGACAGAGGCCAGAGATACACATTTGTGGGTGCTTCAATTCAGGGTCACATACAATTGAAGATTGGTTGCTGAAAGGTAGCACCCACATATATGCAGGAGTCTAACCTAGGGATCATCCTACCAGACAATTTAAAGATTGCTAATATAATACATTTCTGTTGAACAGTGTGAGAAAGTGCACTTTTAGCTTGCAGGCAGACCTTTCAAAATAAAGCTTTGAACAGGAGGGAAGCCCTATGTTTAAATATTAAGTCAGTTGCCCCTTAGTAGGATTAGTAACCCAAAAGGTAGGGTGCCTTGTATATAAAAGTGAAACATGCGAGATTTTAATGCTTACATGTTCCTTTAGTGAATAGTCTCCCAACATTGTTTTCACTGTTACAGCTGTAGCTATGAAGAGAAACAAAAAGAACAGTAAAAATATTATTTTATGTATTTGATTTCTAAACATCTACAGAGTAAAATATACTCGAAAATAACGTTTAAAAAGTTATACTTAGCTTGCCTAAAACATCTGCAGGCTCAGTACTGCTTTGATGAGTGATGAAATGTGACCCAGCTTGACCCAAGGAGGGCAATTTAGGACAATTCAAAGGACTTCAATTATTCAATAAATAATAAAGGAAGCCTGGAGAAGAGCCGTCTTTTATTCAAAAACACACTGTAGCTCTCTCACTTTAGTTTCGAGGGAGCAGGGTGGTGGTGGCCCCACAATCAGATTAGAGTGGTTGAGTGGGAGGAAACTGCTCATTACCTTCAAAACTTCACTAGCTATGCTGCAAGCTACCTTCTTGGATAAAAAGGTTTTACCATGTTGGATTTTACTGAAAATGTTGCATTGTGGGACGGGTTGAATTTAGGAAAGCAGGATGTGGTGCAAAGTTGGGAAAGTTTGACCATCGAAGCTTATGCGTATTGGTCAATGAGTGACGACAAGTAATCCACACCAACTGACTAGTGAATTGATCAAAAGTAGCACCTCACCACCTGCTCCTGAGAACCCTTTCTGGATCTGTGACAGACCAAAATGGGACTGTACCTACTATCTGTACCCTGTAAGGAGACCTGAAGGGCTTTACCTGCTTCCACCTGTACCCAGGCCTAAGAAGTGGACTCCAAGGGTCTGTTGGCCACTCATTGTCAGGGAAATTGCTCTCCCTCCCTCGCAGCTCAGCCATTAAGTGAGGCCCTCTCCGGAGCCCCTGCACTCTTTCGATTGTTGGTGTTCGAGGCCCTACTCCACCCGCGTCTCGTCCTTGGTGAACCTCTGTCTCCATTCTCTTGCTCCGCTTTTTCTTTCCTTTTTGACTTGTTTTGCCCCTCACTTCTAGCTCCTCCCTTCACTCTCCTTCATTTTCCCATCATTTCATCTGATAAGCCCTCTTCTTTCCATGCATACAGTTTTTCATTAATCAACTTAGATGCCTGACTAACGGAATTTCCACTCAACCTTGAATAGCAAGAAGTATCTTGTAACTGCCTATTTATCTCCTGGCAGTAGTCAGACCTGTTCAAAACAACAACATTGCCTCCTTTATCGGCAGCTTGAATTACGATGCTCTGATCTGACCTTAAACAACGTAACACTACCAGCTCCTCTTTAGTCAAATTATCATACCTGCTGATCCGTTTTTTCAATTCCAAATCTTCTAATTTATGAAATTCTTCAAGTGTTTTTTTGGTGTATAGATCGATAGCAGCAAACTGAGCACCTTGAGGAATGAATTTAGACTTAGGTCTTAACCCACTCGAGCATCTATAATCAGCAGGGATATTAAGCAAAGTGGCAACATCATCCATCTGTGTCTTTCCTCCACTGTTTCTTGCACTTGTTCTGTTGTTTTCCCCTCATTTCAAGCTCCCCCCTTCACTCTCCCTCTGTGTCTTTCCTCTGTTTTTCAGTCGTTTTTTACCCTCATCTCAATCTCCCTCTTTCACCCTCCTGTGTCCCCTGTGTCTTTCCTCCACTCTCTCTTGCATTTTTGCTGCGTTATTTGCACTTGTATCTCTCTTTTAGCCTTTTTCCTTTTGACTTTTTCAGCCCGTTTTTTCCCCGCCGCTGCTGCCCACGCGGTCCCTCTCCCAAGCATGACCAGTACAACCGGCCCAATCGAGCTCCCCTCCCCGCTCCCGCCTCCCAGCTGTCCAGCCCTCTCCGACCCCTACTTAATGGCAGCCAGGGCGACAAAGGAAAGCCGTTCGCGACCCGACTGAGACCAGCCCTAGGAACCCTGGATCTATGCACCGCCAACACTACGACCGAGCGGCACTACATGCTCTCAACCCAGGCAGCAACAATAACTGCAAGCCAGCATCACCAGCCGACACCCACGGAACCATCAGCTGTCACAGCTGCCAGCACACCTGCAGCACCACCAAGACCACTGACCCAGCGCAATCCGCCCGCTAGAACACAAACGAACAGAAGACCCTGCAATGCATCCTCCTCAACGTCCAATCCCTACACAAGCACGCTACTGAAATCTGGGACCTCCTTGACTGCACTACCCCGGACGTAGTATTCTTTACCGAAACCTGGCCCAACACCACCTCGGGACCGGACATCGCCATAGACATTCCCCAAGGATACAAGATCTCCAGGAAGGACCGCCCCACCCTCCCAGGAGAAAGAATAAAAAATTAGCTAGCATTCGCTCCAAGAATTTTCAATTCTAATAAGGAAACGTAGGCGAGAATTATGCTTCTCTTTCTTTTATTTGCTACTCACAGCAGACAATAAAAAAGGTTTTGTATGCAAAGAAAACCACATTTCCCATGATGCTTGTCCATACATCACATCCTGTATAGCCCTATAAGAGCCATTGTATCCTGTTTCTCCTCCTCTTTCTTAGCTCGAACCTTCACAGTCAATAACATTATTATTTTCAGCCCAAAAACAAGGAATGTGAGTCCCAATAATCATCCTCCAACGTGGGAGAACCATATTCAACCTGGAAAGTTTACGTCTTCTAAACCAGAAGTACACCTTCTCCGTCTTCTTTTCTCAAATCTGAAAGGAATGACACAGGGAAAACCCGTAACTTCTGCTTATACAGAATATCAAGTACATGCGGGTGGGTAATTATTACCAATATTGTAATAAAACCGGGTGGGATAATCCTCGCCTCCGTATCCTTAAAAGAATGTCTCATAAGATTCAGCGTCGATGGTGTCTGATTTCAGAAGGACCTTTGATATAACTTCGGGTCTGAACCACTGAAAAATGTGCAGCTAAAACATTTGACTAATTGTGAAGGTAGGAATCTTTCGTGGGCAAAGGTGTGAAGTATCTGCCAGACATTCTTTGAACGACTTGCTGTATCCGCCCTCTACAACATAATGGTCAGCCTGAATTGCACCAATGCCCCAGTCAAAGGTGAACAGTGATTTCTGACTGTTATTTACTTTTGCTTGGTGATTTTTGCCTTTCAATATTACAAATTCATATCTTCAGTCCCCCGTATTGGATTTTGGTGTGATCTTTCTTGTTAAATTTGTCTCAATTCCTTTGAAAAAAGGGCATTTTCAACACAATTGCAAAAGTTCTATTCTGCACCTCTGCATGGGTAATCTTTGACATATTCAACGTAGGTAGGCACAGAGCAATAACTACCAGTCAGGTCACTCCAGAATCCATATTAGTGAGGCACACAGCTTTTCAAACAGTCCCCGTCTGGAACATTGACTGCTTGTCCCAAAGTGCCAGAGTCATTGAAGCCATTTCATTCATGACGGTGCCATTTACACCACAGACAATCATCCATTATTAGGGCAACAGTGTCACCGCTCTTGGGTTTGCCAAAAAAGAGAATGATGGTTGAGATTGTGGGTGCTCCACTTTACACTGGCTCCTGAGAGTCTGAAATTAGATGAATGTGCTGACAGTGAGGGCCTGCAGGACAATGATTTGAAACCCAAAGATAGCAATAATTAGAAATGTTTTCCACAATGATTAAACTGTGAATATAGTTAGACGACATATGTTAGTCCATGTAGTCCACGTAGCAAACGAGACCGTTAAATGCCCTAATATCAAACTCGGTAATTAATTTCATATTCCAAATTTTTTTTGTCACTTTGAATGTTAACTGATAATTCTTAAAATCTCCAATTTTCCTGGGATTAAATATTTGCTTTCTATATACTTAATGTGCTGAATGTTTTTATAACGTCATTATATGTTAAATACTTTAACAGAAAAAAATCTTTTTCCTTTCCCTCAGATCGAAGTTATAGTCCATAGTCATGAATTCAGTAAATGAAAGCAGTGTGACAGAGTTCATCCTGTTAGGACTCACAGATGATCCAGACCTGCAAGTGATTCTCTTCATTGTGTTCCTATCAACGTATATATTCACCTTTCTGGGCAATGGCTGCATCCTGATTATTGTTTGGTGCAGCTCTCATCTACAAACACCCATGTACTTCTTTCTTGCTCAGCTCTCCTTCTTGGACCTTTCTTTCTCTAATGTTTTCTCACCCAAGATTTTGGATGATCTCCTTCGAAAGAAGAAAACAATCTCTTTATATGGCTGCTTTACTCAAGTGTACTTCTTTTCTTCCTGTGCAGGTACTGAGTTCTTCCTCTTGGCGGTGATGGCCTATGACCGGTATGTGGCAATATGTAGCCCACTGCTATATACAGTCATCATGAGGAAAGGTCTCTGTGTGTGCTTGACTTCTTCATCATATATAGGCGGCTTTCTACACTCTCTGATTCATGTAGGATGTTTATTCCGTTTATCTTTTTGTGGTCCTGATGTTATAAACCACTTTGGTTGTGATTTCCCGGTGCTCCTGAAGCTGTCCTGCACTGACATCCTAATAAATGACTTGGTACGCTTTGGATTATCTGCTTTAGTAGTTTCAAGCTCCCTTTTTGCTATTGTTGTTTCCTATTCCCACATTGTTGCTACGATCCTCAGGATCCGCACCACAGCTGGAAGGCGCCGGGCTGCCTCCACCTGCATTTCCCACCTCACCTCAGTATTCCTCTTCTGTGGCAGTTCTTTCTTCATGGAGATACTACCCAACTCAAGCTCTTCTGAACAGCAGTATAAAGGAGTATCTCTGATCCCTATTGTAATAATTCCTGCCCTGAACCCTCTCATTTACAGCCTGAGAAACAATGAAGTGAAAGAGGCTCTCAGAAAGTTATTGTACCAGAAAACTAATTTTTAGTAATGAGTGATACCACAGCCTTTCAAAATTGTATAAAGAATACAACTGGAGAGTTGATAATAGGGGACTTTGGGTCTGTATATTTTAAAAGTTATTAGTGAATCTTTGACAATTTCATAAAATACATTAAGTTTAACCTCGGGCGTGCCCGGAATGACTCTTTTCTAGATATAGTCCGTCTGCACATAGCAGACAAAAATGTCAGAGGTGTTCTTCCTACAATAGGGTAAAAAGCACATTTAGGAACCCAGCATTTCAGGGTACATGTAGTTAATTTGAGTTCAGGGGAGAAAACGATAAGGGCATTAAGCGCTTAACATGGCCTAATGCTGCCTTGTATTTAAGGCACCCTTTCACGCTTAGACAAGGGGTGTTGCGGTGGACCTTCCACTGCAACCCCATTGATTTTAATACTGCCCCCTATTTACAAGGGCAGCGTAAAAAGGAGGCAGCACAAACATTAATTGCTTCATTTCTCCTCGTTTTTGCTTTTTCCAGGTGTGCTGTCTTGTGCATAGAAAAAGTAAAATGCCTTGCATTGTTTATGTGCAGGAAGGTCCGCCAATCTGCACATAACAATCTTTTTAAAAAAAAGGACATTTTGTGACTTCCATGTGTGCTGAATTAAGAAGCACACATAGGAGTGACTACATGGATTTTAAAGATTGTGTATGTAGAAGAAGGTGGACCTTCCTGTACATAACCAACCTTTCCCCCTGCACGAAATCACCCTTGCACTGTGGTGCAATGGTGCCTGGATTTGTGTAGCGCCAGCACAGGGGGAAATGCAAGCCTGCACCATATCCTTGTAAATATGGTGGGGGCATGGCCTGGTGCCAATGGAATGAACAGCACAGCTTGCGCGCTCCAGTAGGCCGACCACGATTAGGTGACATCCTGTATGCTGGAATGGGGATAAAGCCTCGCAGCAGACCCCTGCAAGCACATAGAGCCGGAGTCACGGGCTAACAGAGCTGAAAGTGCCCTCCTTAGTGAGAATCAGCAGCCTAGTGGAGGGTCGGAGCTGCAACCATGAGGCTCCCCAAGATGGAGGTGCCCACGGAGAAACAGTGAGTCCGACATCGAGACCCAGCTGGCGGCGGAGGGGACAAAGACGGGGTGCCCGGATCGGGAGGAGTCCTCCCTCTGTTACTGCGAACTGCATACTGAGCCCATCGGCCTTACAGTGGAGTGCGGAGACAGGGAAAAGTGGCATGCACAAGCCCACAGGAGGACCTGTCAGATTGAGGTCAAGCTACGCTCAGGGAAAGCCCACAGTTGATAGGAGAACTGGGGCTACTCCCCTGTGAACCCCCAAGATAGGAGCGCCTGCTGCAAAAGGTGAGCACGGCCCTGCGAGCCAGCTCATGACAGAGTGGGGACCCTTTTGTAAGTAAGAAGAACAGGAAACAGGTGTGGTTCTGTAGTTTATTAGTAGATCAGACCCTAAGATGCCACAGGAATAAAAGCTCAGCTGCAACTGACTCTTACATTCCTAAGTAAACACAGTGGAGTCACCAACATTCCACCAGAATTAAAGGAACAGTAATAATATAGAAACAGGAGAATGTAACACATCCTTCTTCTTAAATAAAAAAAATAAAATAAAAAAAAAACTATATACATTACAATGACATACAGAATCATTCTATATATATACAGAGTCACATCAAATAATCTTTAAGCTTGACAGGTTTCACAATGATTCGACCTGACAATCTTCTGGGCCTGGAAACATCCACCTTTGGAAGATCAGATGACGTGGATTGAACATGAGGGGAATGAACAGAACTCGGAACAGAACTAGAACCAGACCCCTTTTCCAACCAAAGATCACGTTCCAAATCATTGCACTTAACCATATTACGTACATTCCATTTTTGTCCATCATCCAGCAGAACGCAATTACCCAATATTTTTAACACCTTCTTGGGACGAGACCATCTGGAAGAACCATCCTTGGATAACCCAAAACGAGAAGATCTCACCAAATCACCAACTTGAAAACTACATACACGTTTCATAATTTTACCATTATGCCTGTCCACATACTTCTTTTGGTAAGAGCTCATCCTACTGTTGAGATTTTCTTTATAATTGCGACCAGCAGAAATCTTGAGCATCCATGCAGGAGTCACCTTATTACCAGCAGAACGCCCCTTCAAAAGATGAAATGGGGATACCATGGTAGCAGAATGTGGAGTATTCCTATAACTCCAAACCAAATTTTTGACAGCAACTTTGCAATCATTGCCACCTGACACAGCTAATTGTATACACTCCTTTAAAACATGGTTGAACCTTTCTACCATGCCGTTCTCTCTTGGACAATAAACAGCCGTAGTAATGTGTTTTATACCACAAGAATGTAAGTAACTTTGGAACTCAGAAGCAACGAACTGCGGACCATTATCAGTCGTGATGCTCTCAGGAAAACCTTCCCTATGAAAAACCTCTTCACAAAAATTAACAATGCTAGAAGCTTTAACCTCCTTAACAAATGCAACCTCAGGCCATTTGCTATAATAGTCCATCAACACAATGGCAAATTTACAAGATCCTGGTGTACCTCCTATGAATTGGGAGGATTGGCGCGAATCTTTTGAAACTTATTTGGAGGCAATTGGAGGAGAGGTATTCCTTGCTTCACGAAAATTAGCATTACTCAAGCACAGTCTTGGTGTTGAAGGTAGGAAAGTACTGAAAACATTACCTATTGTATCTTCTGGTAATTCAAAGGTATGTGTAGGCAGGGATGAAGATCTCAGTGAGGAAGAAATTGTATTTGATTGTTCAAAACTTGAATCAACCTTATCTGATGAATATCTAGATGCACTTAATGCACTAGAAGAAAATTTTGGTAAGAAAACCAGTATTGTTGTAGAAAGACACAAATTCTTTTCAAGAGCACAACTGGTTGGTGAAACTGTGGAACAGTATGTTACTGCTTTAAGAAGGTTAGCAGTTACTTGCAAGTTTAAAGAGTTACATGAGGAAATCATAAGGGATCAGTTCATCAATAGAACTAACAATGTTAAAATCCAAGAGAAATTACTTGACTTAAAAGATCCATCTCTTCATAAAACTATTTCTGTTGCCAGGAGAGTTGAAAATAATTCACGTTATGTCAAAGAGTTAAACAATACACATAGCACTGATCGGAAGTTATATGAAAACAAAGATTCTGGTGAGGTATGTACTGTGTCCAGTAAGCCAAAAACTTTTGATAGTAAGTATAATGTTAAACGTGATACTAGAATTAGACCTCGCAATTTTTCAGGTGTCAACAAAAGCACTGTATCATATAACAAAGCCTCTAATAAGACTGTAATTCCTAATAATAAGCAATATTGTTTCAGATGTGGAAATGCCAAGCATACTACTGAAAATTCTTGGTGTCCTGCGTCAAATGTCACTTGCTTCAAGTGTAACAAATCCGGTCATTTTTCAAAAATGTGCAGATCAGGAAATCCTAACGCTTGGAAAAGTTCTGTTAATTTCATTAATGAATCTGTTAATTCTAATAGTGATAGCGACATTGAAGTCATGACCATTTGGAATGACGATGAAGTTAATCAAATCTCTGAAGAGATTCAACCACCTAAATGTGAAGTCACTATCAATAACCACAAGCTATTTCTTTGGGCTGATTCTTGCTCGTTATATACCATTATTGATAAGACCATGTGGGAAACGTGTGGTAAACCCGTCTTAGTTCATTCGCAAAGATCTCCTGTGGGTTATCTATGCATTAGATTACCTGTGATTGGATGTTTCACATCTGAAATCATTTTTAAGGATAGGAGCACTCTTGGAACTGTCTATGTGGTGGAAAAAGGGAGAGCATTATTAGGGTGGAAGGAACTATGGAATTTAGGATTGACCCTTGATCCAAATCATCCAGACCAAGTTTTACTATCTCCTAATTGGCATAAAAAAACTTCTGAAGAGGTTTTAGTAACTCAGGATGACAATGCTGTGTTAGAATTGCATAAAAAGTTCCCTGATTTGTTTAATCCTAAATTAGGTTGTCTCAAAAAATTTGAACATAGAATTGTTCTTAAACCAGATTGTGTTCCTATTGTTCATAAAGTACGAAATGTGCCGTTAGTGTTAAGATCTCAACTCAAATTAGAATTAGATCGCCTTTGTCATCAAAACATTATTGAACCAATTGAAGCATCTGATTGGCTTAGTCCAGTGGTTTTGGCACGAAAACCCAACGGAAAATTGCGCATGTGTGTGGATTTAAGAGATTTGAACAAAAATATTTGGGTAGATCGCTACCCCTTGCCCAAAATTAACGAAATGGTTGCTTCTGTTAAAGATGCAAAAATTTTCTCGTCCATTGATCTATCCAATGCATACCATCAGATAAAGTTACATCCAGAATCCCGCCATCTAACATCTTTCATCACTCCTGAGGGTGCATTTCAGTTCTTGAGCATGCCTTTTGGGTTATCTTCCGCCTCGGCGGTTTTCCAAAGAGTCATGTGCAAAGTCCTTGAAGGCACACCTAATATGTTAGTGTTTCAGGATGATGTACTTGTATGGGGTGCAGATAAAAGTGACCATGATATGATTCTACATGATGTATTGGGTAAACTTCAAAAGGCTGGGTTAACTGTAGCTGCTGAAAAATGCAAATTTGATCCCATCCTCGTCGCCACTTTTGTAAGTAAGAAGAACAGGAAACAGGTGTGGTTCTGTAGTTTATTAGTAGATCAGACCCTAAGATGCCACAGGAATAAAAGCTCAGCTGCAACTGACTCTTACATTCCTAAGTAAACACAGTGGAGTCACCAACATTCCACCAGAATTAAAGGAACAGTAATAATATAGAAACAGGAGAATGTAACACACCCCTGCCAATGTGATCCATGTAATGACCCCTGAGGCCTTACTGTAAAGTGTGGAGCAATGAGGTAGTGGCATGTGCAGTCCCAGTCAGGGACTGGAGGAACTGTTCTCAGACCGCTTTAGGAAGGCATAACTCAGAAGCCAGGAGGGGAACCAGGGACAAGTCCACGAGGCTCCCTGGGAGGCTGGTGGGGGCAGCAGTGAGGTGCCCGGAACAGGAGGAACGCCCCCTCCATATACTGCAAGCTGCACTCTGTGCCCCACAGACTTACAGTGGAGGGAGGAGATGCGGATCAATAACGCTGGGAGAGAGGTCTACCACGACTGCTCCAGCCCTCTAGAAAGGCAAGAGAGGAGCCTGAGCAGGGGATCTGCGGGGCAAATAGCTCATAGTGGGACCCCTCCCCAACAGAGAGTGCAGCGGAGTCAGCAACTGAGAGCCATGTGGCTCGCACAGAGGTGAGAAGCACTGATATTAGGACCAGAAAAGAGAGAAGATTAACAACGGCCAAGGAAGAATAAAGAGCACAACAGGTTCTGTCCTGGAAGCTGACAATAGCTACTGCGGGAGCCCTTGTAGCTAGAATGACAGGTGGCACACAGCAACGAGGCACGAAGACTGGAGACCTGACCCGGGGAACACAAGGCCGGCAC
Source organism: Lissotriton vulgaris (assembly GCF_964263255.1). Classification (NCBI taxonomy): domain Eukaryota; kingdom Metazoa; phylum Chordata; class Amphibia; order Caudata; family Salamandridae; genus Lissotriton; species Lissotriton vulgaris. Next base: position 219,782,314 of record NC_141686.1, on the reverse strand, counting down.
GTGAACGTGGGACTAACTGGGCCTACATAACCTGAGAGAAACAGGCAATGACACAACCATTCGAGTGATACCCACATGTGGAGATGAACCTCAGCGGGGCACATGTCGGACAGCAATGCTCCAGGATGGCAAGGCACACCAGGGGCAGTACAGACTGGGAAGGAACGATGGGGAAAATATTTAAAAAGGACAGAGAAGAGGCCTCAGTAGGAAATGAAATGGAGAAGGGGAAATTTCAAACACAAGCAGAGCATCCAGAGATACCACACTCCAGGACATACTGCAGGCCATCACCTCCTCGAGCAAGCGTCTGGAAGCCAATATTGACACATTGGGCTCGGACCTGGGCATCCTCAGGGTTAGTGGAGTGAGTGATGATGAACGTAGGTCAGCTCTCAGAGACATATTGGCAATGCAGAAACAGTTGACAATCCTTGAAACAAAAGTGCGCATGCTAGACTTCTGAGCAGAGGATGCCGAAAATAAATCACACAGGAATAACCTCTGCATCGTGGGTCTGCCTGAAAGAGTGGAAGGCTGCAGCATGGTGGACTACCTTGAAAAATGGCTGCACGAGGAAGAAGCGTATCAGGCTTCTTCACCTAGGAGAGGACGTACCGACTACCTGCGAAACCACCCATACCAGGAGCCCTGACCCAAGTGGTCATAGCAAAGCTCCTCCAGTATAGAGACAGGGATAACATCCTTGTACAAGCACTCCACGAAGGAGACATAACAGTGGACAACTCAACAGTGCACATATTTCTGGATTAATCCAAAGACGTGCAGAGGCAAAGGAGCTACTTATGGGAAGTGAAATAAAGGCTGCACAAGCTGAATTACAAGTACATAATGCAATACGCATCCTGGCTGCGAGTGACTACAGAGACTCAAACAGAATTCTTTAGAACCCTGCAAGATTTCTTGGAGTGGCTGGAGAGATATGAAGGAGTAGAACCCTTGCTGTGGATTAGTGCGGCACATCACTGACGGGTTCCCTACCTCATTGCTGGGGCATGTTTCAGTTGAACCTAGGTCCCCCCCCTTCACCCCGTCCTGAGGAAGACCCGTAGCTGAGGTGTTGATCCACCCTCAACCGCGTCAGGGTCCAAACGTCAACAAATTCCCCCCATTTGGGGCCGGAACCCTTGCTACTTCGCCCCTTTCACCCACTATTCGCACAGATGCTGTGTCACTGTGACAAAAAACTGTAGTAATTTAATTGAAAGTAATTTTGGGGCAGGCATTCCATTTTGCTAAGAGTTTCTGACCTTTAGCTCATTTCAGAATTATTGGATTCACTTTTTAAACTATCCTTCCCCTCTTTTCGCCTCTTTCACCTGAGCACTTACCTTTGCACCTCTCCCTACTGCACCTGGCAGTAATCTCTAATACCTTTGTTGTATTCATTAAATGTCTTATTGATTTATAATGTAAATAAATTGCAATTGAGTTTTCCTTGAGCAAATTATTGTGTGCATATGCTTTTGGGTACTATATAAGGATATATGCATTTGGCTTTTTGTTCTATTTATTTCCTTTTCTCTTGCAGGATTGGATTACGAATTTAATTGAAAAAGTTTTCCATTCATTGTTAGGATTAAGTTATGTCTAGGACCACATTGTTTCTATACTGAGCAACAAAACCAAAGCACTGACGGACTACCGGCCGACATCTATGCAGCGTATGTGGAGGAGGTGGCACCTAGACTGCTCTCATTTTATCAGGTGACTCACGATGCCGCAACCTTACCAGAGAACACCAAGGAGACCCTCTGAGTCCTGGTGCCGAAGCCTGGGAAGCAGGCACAGGACTTTACAGCTTACAGGTCATTGTCCATGCTGAACATGGACTATAACATATTAAGAAACATATTAGCGTCACGCCTCTTGTCACGCATGCTGGAACTGGTCCATGCAGGTTTTCTCCCAGGGCGGAACACAGTCATTAACATAAGGCTGTTATGGATTCCAAAGAATATGACAAACGGGAGGTGGCGGTGTTCGCAGTGGACATCGAGAAGGCCTTTGACAGCTTAGAGTGGACCTACCTCTACAAGGTCCTGTCTAAGCTGGGACTAGGACAAGGCTTTCTTGTGTGGGTGAGGCTGCTCTACACAACTCTTTTACAGCCTGAGTATGCACTGGGAAAGAGTTACGAGGCAGGGATGACCCTCTCCCCGCTATTATTTGTCCTCGCCATGGATCCCCTGGCTTGCTGGGCAAGGAGCAGGCAGGACGACAATGGATTGTGGACGGGAGAAGTGAGGCAGCATATAGCCTTATATGCGGACGGCCTCCTTCTGTTTCTCTACAATACAACCACAGAGCTGAGAGGGGCTCAAGACATGCTGGCCCAGTTTGTCTGGCTTTCTGGCCTTAAGGTCAACTGGCAGAAATCAAAACTTTCCCCTGTGGTGCCTAACAGTCCCCGCCACCTGATCTGGGGAACTTACAGTGGGAACCTGACTGCCTGTCATACCTTGGAGTCAAAGAATACCATGGCTCAACCAAACTATCAGAGGGAAATGTAGGCAGAACGATATGCTCAATACAGTCCAATATGGAGTTCTTGGGGACATTGCCGCTCTTGGTGGATGGACGATTGACAGTCGGGAAAAGAATGGCACTTTGGTGGCTGTTGTATTTTTCCGGCACTCTCCCAGTGTGGATACCAAGAGCGACATTCAGAGACCTTGACTTAATGATAGTATCCTTTGTCTGGGGGGAAGGGTGCAGGAGGGTAGCACGGACCACGTTGCAATGAGTGTCAGCTGAGGGAGGTCCAGCGGTCCTTGAATTTGAAGGATATTATGTAGCTGCCCAGCTGTACTGGCTGATTCAATGGTTAGCAGTCACACAGAAACCAAACAGGGAATGGTGCCCAAGTGCACCAGGTGCCCCAACCCTTGCGAAGATACTACTCCGGGTGCAGAGGAACCCATCGGGAGACACAGCAAAAACCAGGGTAGAGGCGCGCCACTGGGCCAGATACTTGAGGCAAGTGGGCAACGGGACCACTTACACTCCAGACTTACCCATAGCAATGCTACATTGCCTCCCAAAGGGAGAGCACTTGACGGGGTTAGAGCAGTGGGAACAGAGAGTCATAAAGGTGATGGGGGACCTATACCGAGAATCAGTAATGCTCCCCTTTGCAGAACTACAAGTGAAATATGACTTGCTGGAGGGCCAGTTTCTGAGGCATGGAGCACTTATGAGCAGGATTAGGAAGCACTGGGGCACAGGCAGTGCTGTCATGGGGCGAGCCTTGCATTTACTCTGTGTTAAAATGGCATGATCTTATTAGCAGTTTAAACACCATTTTTCCATTCTGTTGCCTTTGCACACGGTACACATTATTATAAATGTTTAGAGTTTAGCAGAGTGTTTTGATTCACACGAGAATAATATGTTTTTCTATACTAGCAGATTTGCTTGGTTTGCTTTGTCTGAACAGTGAGTGCTGAGGCCTTCAAGGTTATTTCAACATAGTGGTTGTTGTTCGGACTGATCAGCGCACGTTCTAGACATAACATATGTGCAGCTATGACCACCTCTGATTTTGGCGTGTTTAATAATGCACTGTGCAGGCATGCTCATACACTTGGAGAACACTCAGATGCAGAGAGACAGTGTAGAAAAGGATGTGATCCATTTCTACTAGGACCAGAGGGATGGGGCCGCCCTTGTAAACCCAAGAGAACTTCTGTAGATATAAAATATCCTACTAGCAAGGGAGGGTGAAATATAGAGGTATAATCTAGACTATTTCCATTTTGCATTTTAACATGCTTTCTCCCTTTTTGTATTTTATGGAATAGTAACTATGCTGATAATCTTGCTGCTTATAATATGTATGCTTGTATTAGCTAAGATACTGCGCCTGAGAACACAGCATTAGAAATAAATATTTTAAACTTGCACGTGTCCTCATTTACTCCCCGTTTTGGACTGGTATGAAAGAGTGTTCATGTGTTCCACATTGCCTGAGGTATTTTAAGTTCCCTGTTCTGGGTTGTCTAATCATTGGGGCTACGGAAGAACCAATGAGACACTGATTGCTAATCTGGTAGGGGATTTTGGCTACTAAGGTTCCAAGTCTCTATGCACAGTTCTGTGTATGAGCAGAATCCCTGCTACAGTGTAGGGCCTCGAGCGCTTGCAGGATGCAGATATGTTGCACTGTCAGCGGGAACAATCAAAACAGTCTCCTGTCTCTACAAAACGCTGAAGCAAAACATGCACAGGCCGCTGGAGCGCCTACGATTGCAATGGGAGGAGGACCTGAGAAAACAGATCCCGGAGAAAGACTGGGACATGATAGTGGAAAGAACCCAGAAGGCATCCAGGAACGCGCGGTTCAAGCTGATAAACTTCCACATACTCCACAGAGCATATCTTACCCCAGCACGGATAAGACAATACTTTGTGTGGAGTTCGCAGTATGTCCCAGATGCAGAGAGAGGGAAGCTCACCTTCTGTACAAGTTCTGGGATTGCAACCATATTGCATGCGTTGTGAGAAGAGATACAATGCCTGCTAGGCGACGTCATTGACAAGGAGCTACTGCAAATCCCAGACCACTACCTATTAGAATGGTTCCCACACATGCCCCAAAAATAACTGGGAAATTCAAGGACCTTGCCTATGTCTTGGCCAAGCTAGAGATAGCTAAGACCTGGAAGACACCAAGGGGATCGTGGGTAGGCACATGGAAAAAGGAATTAGAAAAATAGGCAGGGGTGGAAGGGAGACTATTACCCAGAGAAGCTAGGCAAGGAATAGGTCAAAAAGACCATGCAAGGGCATGAGAACACCTAGTAGGTCAATTAACAGCTGATAGACAGGGACCCAGTGGGATAAATTGCCACCTCAGCGCCCTGAAACAAGACTAGATCTCTATTGAATTAGCGACACCCAGCGACACCTTTACCTAGAATCAACAGCAGCTCAAGTGTGGTGGGCGAGGCTCACTCATAGGGGACTTTGAGTAAAAATGTATAAAATGCATGCATAATGTAAAGGTGATTCATGTAAGCTAAAGATGTTGAAACCCAATAAAATCTGGTTGGAAAAAAGTCCTTATAAATATGTTGCAGCCTTTTGTTTCTAAAGTGGCACAGTGAGGTGTTAAGCCATGACGGCTAACACCTCACTCCACTACTTCCTTGTACATATGCCCCTGAGTGTGAAAAGGAGGGTAATATCGGACATGTTAGCAAAAGCAAAGGAAAGTAAATCTTGGGCAGGATGAAGGGAATAAAGGAGGAGAAAAGTCCACTTGTTGGGCCCTAATAAGTTTGTCAGTTTTTGACAAAGTGGTCAAGAGGAAAGGTTTTCCAAAGGCGATTGTTGGTAAGGATGCATCCCTAATGGGGGCGTGGCATAGCAGCAACAATGGCCCATTGCAAAGTGGGCTCTGCTGGCCAGACCCGAAACCTGGCATTTACCCTGGATATTGGGGCTGGTTGCTACGCCGACATTGCCAGTTCCTAAAATTTTCAGATCTGGGAACGGTGTGCAGATCCAGCTACTGGTATTGAGCAGATATGGGCCTATTAACTGCCAGAGCTGCAGCCTTCCTGTGCATGAGGAGCGAGGAGAGGCCTGTGCAAGCGAGCGCAGGAAGTGGACCAGAACTCAATGCCTCAAAGTGGGAGACGACAGCTGGTGCAAAGCAGATATCGTTGCAAAGGACTATGAGCAAGATGCAATAAAGACCCTCCCTTCAACAAAAGGGTAATGTTACAGGGGTGGGAGGTGCTGTTTGAATCGGGGGCTACAGTGTCTATAGATCCAGGGAACGCTGCAGAGGCACCTCGCAGTGTAGAGCCTTCACGATTAGCTCTCCTCTACGAACCGGGCTGACCCAGTGAATTCTGCCCGTACAGACCTGGGGGAACTCTGGTGAAGTACGTTTCCGAGTCCCAGACCGGGGTCCCGGCCCTGCACAGTCGAGAGTCGGCAGCCCGGAGGACCCCATGAAAGCACTGTGTCGGATACCTTTTCAGCAGAAAGTCCTCGACTATCACTGCATTGGATAGAGCCTGGGTGCCACCCGGCCTGAATGATAAGCGCTGAACCACACATGGGTGCCAAAACCAGCTGCCACGCCTTCAAAGGGAGGTGGGTGAGGTGAGTCTTAGTGACTGGCTCCCTTTTGCAATGACATTTAATAATCAAAGCAAGTGTCTTCGTCCTGAGCTGCGTATGCTGGACAACCTGAAGCGTGATTAATTAGCGCTAGCTCTGTGTCTCTGCAGGATATTTATACAAGTACAAACGGAAGGTTTAATTGATTAACATAATATTTACTACGTTGCTCTTTGTCATTTGAGCAGATAAATCACCCGTGCTGATGCTGGGGGGCGGCTAAATGAATCTGAGACTGAGAGCTGAGTGTGGTAGGATGCCCACTTGGCTATGCACCCGCTCTAGCAGAGGTTAGCTGACAATCAAACTGCGAGTTCCTGTGAGTGAACTGTGAGATGTAACCAGAATTACATGGCCTTAAGCATGTGCAAGCTGTGCACCTGCACAGGGCTGCCAAACCCCAGGGGCCACTACACCAATATATATCCTTAATATAATAATCCTCTGAGCATGGATACATATTTGCGTGGCGGCCCCTGGCAGGGATTTTGTGGCCTCCGGCTCTGTTCCACTTCCAAACACCCTTACCCCCCCCCCTCTTCACCGGCCATCGTGCTCTGCCCCGCCCGCACCCCCTTTTCCGGGGCCTCCTACCTATGCTCCCTGCCCAGGGCCCCCATGAGCCTAGAGCCGCCCCTGCCTTTGGTGAAGGGAGTGAGATACACAGTGGGCTCGTGCTCAGGTGGGCACCCTAAATCAGCTTAAACTTTTGACTTGTAGACTTATTAAAGTCTGTTAGCCACCAGAATGCTGGGAGTGGTGATTCAACTGTTGTGACTCACTGAAATCTCGGCCCGGGTTACGAACAACCAAGAACTCTCAGCACTGTTTTAATAATAGGGAGAAACAAGACAAAACAAACTAAATTGTTCTGCAACAACAAGGGGCCCACTCAAAATGCCGATATGGGAGTACAGTATAATACATACTCAATCTCTAGGGAAGTGCCAGACAAGCAAGATGACGACCTACCGAACATTCTACTGAAGTGAAGTCCGGTCTTAAAGTGATTGACACGAAATTAGATAAATTCACCACCCAACTTGACCGAGTGCCAAAATGTGTAGACACACCCGCAACACATATAGACCAACTAGAAAACAGAATGTCCAAAGCTCATGATCATTATGTTGAATCGAAGAACATTTATTACAAATGGAGAAGGTCCTAAATATTATTAAAGCCAAGAATTTAGATTTAGAGGCCCATTGCGGGAAAAAAAACTACGTATTACTGGCATACCAGAGTCCACCCAAATCTCTAACATGAAAATATATTGTTTTTTTATTCGAAACGTTTTAGGTATCAGAGCGCTTCACATTCGCATTGAACATAGGAGGAAGAAAATAACAATAAACAGTATATGAAGAAAATTACATCAGACATCAAATGAAAATAAAGGCATAAGTAAAATAACAATAAGCCGAGTATGAAACAAATTACAGCAGATATCATACAAAATTAGGGGAGGTTTGTTATTGTTCTTGCACAAGGACCTCTAGGGCAAAAAATAAAAAAAATATATATATTTATATATTTTTTTTCAACGCAAGATGCGTGTAGGATAAGCGCATTTCGCCGCCAAAAGAAAAAAAAAACAAAGCGCGGGCTCCCGCGCTTTAAAGGTTATTAGTCCCCGGGGCGGCCAAATCCCGGGGGCATTTTAAAAAAAAATAGTGTGGGGGGTTCCAATCTCACACACACTTTCCCGGGGACCGCCACCCTCCTGGGCTATAAGTTAATATTTGCGGGGGGCTCACTGGCCCCCTCCCCCCACAGCCCCAGGGCCGCCACCCCTGGGGCTTCTTTAATGCGTGAGAGGGGGGGTCGCATGGCACTTTGAAATGACAGGGTGGGAGCAAATGGCAGTGTCCTGGGGATGGCCACCCCGGGACACTACATGAGTCGGCCCTGGGGCATGGCGGTCTCCAGGGCTCTTGAGGGCACCAGACAGAGTGCCACGCATTCTGACACCCACAATACACAATTTTACGGGGGTACAGAAGATATCATACAAAATTAGGGCATACATAGAATACCATACTGAGTGTCATGCCTATATCATAATAGAGAGCATATTATTATGAACAGTGTGACAATGGAGAAGATAAGTATACAATATAGTAGGGAGGACGTGGTATGCAGGTTCTTAAGGGGGACCTCCTGAGAGAACTATTCAGACAAGATCTATCCACAATGTTTATCATGGAGAGAGCACACTGGTCCTTGGCTCGAGGCCTGCCGTCAGGGCCCCCGCCAGACCTATCATTGCCTGATTGATAAACTACAGCGACAGAGATGTGGTCCTACGTAAAGCCAGAGAGAAGGGCAATATTAACCGCCAAGATAAGAGCATTTCCTTTTACCCGGACCGTTCTCCCACAGTACAAGCAGCAAGTTTTGCTCAGCCAAGCGTCTACTAAAACAATGCGGCACATCCTATGCACTTTTCCATCCAGCAAAGCTGAGAGTCACACACAAGAGAACGTCACACTACTTTACTGATGCAAAATTTGCTTTAAAATTTGCTATACATATTGGTAAGCCGGAACATAGTAATGCATCCCAATCAGGCAGGATATCTGAAGCTACCCTCAGCAATAATGTCTGAATCCTGATGGAACACCCATATGAGCTTAAGTGAACTCTGAAGAACTTGTAGGTTGGGTACTGGGAATGTAGGGGAGATGTCTTGGGTTCAGATCCGCACTGCTCTATTGAACATGGCCAGCTATGATCTAGAAATGCTACCCCATGGACATTAACTCGGCCACCCTGCCACATATTAGGGTAGTAGGGTAGTTCGCCGGTGATCCCAATGTGCCCCGGGAGATATCCCGTGGGTTTTTCACAAATGCTAACTGTTGTTGGCAGTATTTGGGGGTGAGTGGGCTCAATAGCATGACCTGATTGGGGGATTGGTGTGGGTGGTAGGATGGGGGATGGGGGAGGTTTGTTATTGTTCTTTCCAAGGACCTCTAGGGCAAAAAAAAAATATATATATATTTTTTTTCAACGCAGGATGCATGTAGGATTCGTGCATTTCGCCGCCAAAAGAAAAAAAACAAAGCGCGGTTTAAAGGTTATTCGTCCCCGTGGTGGCCAAATCCCAGGGGCATTTTAAAAAAAATAGTGTGGGGGTACCAATCTCACACACACTGTCCCAGGGACCACCACCCTCCCGGGCTATAAGTTAATATATGCGGGGGCTCACTGGCCTCCTCACCCCCACAGCCCCGGGGACCGCCACCCCCGGGGCTTCTTTAATGTGTGGGAGGGGGGGCTGCGTGGCACTTTGCAATGACAGGGTGGGAGCAAATGGCAGTGTCCTGGGGGTGGCCACCCCGGGATCCTACTTGAGCTGGCCCTGGGGAATGGCGGTTTCCAGGGCTATCGAGGGCACCAGGCGGAGTGCCACACAGTCTGCCACCCACAACACACAAATTTCCGGGGGTGGTGGTTTCTGGGGTTTGAGGGGGTCATTGAGGCCTACACACTTCTAATTTTGTTGGGGGGGACCTGGACGCGAAAGTTGTGCAAGGGGGTTGTAAATCTTGTACATGGTGTTTTTTTTACTTTGCTTTCCATTTTTCTCTTGTGGAGAATCCAGGGTTCATATAATGGTTTTTGTACAGCCAGTACCTTTCAACCCTACCCTGAAACGACTTTCTACCTGTTACCATAGTAACAGTTCATGGAACAGTTAAATGAGCAGAGAGGTTAGAAGTTCACCACACTATGTTAGTAATGGAAAAAAGTTAATGTGTTGGAGTTTTTAAACTTTTCCATAGGAACCGTTAATCGTAGGTATAAACTTTGGTAAAGATCTGGTAAAGAGTTAGCCTCTGAATTATACTTCAAATTATAAATATAATTTCTGTTGGGGATCGTTACCCCCCCCCCCAAAAAAAGACGTATATACTTTTGTTTACTTAACTTTTATTAAAAACAATAAATAACTGGAAATGTAACTTAAGTATAATACAATAAATCAACTAGAAACATAACTTTAACAAAACAATATAATAAACAAAATGTTATATGGACTCCAATAGAAGTACGGTAGGTAATCTGCAAAACAAAAAAGAAAATTTGTGTTTAAAATTAGATCGATGTGACTAAATGAGGTGAAACATTACAAGTCACATTAACACTTGAATATATTTTCTTATTTTAACGTGTGCAGTGTGCCTGATACATTTCACTTGTCTTATAGGTTTGCATTCAAGTGGTGTCTGTATGGAAGTGCCTACAGCGTAAGATTTACATTACAGATCAACAGGTCTTTAAAATGATTCAGACATGAGACAGAATTAGGTGAGAGATCAAGTTATTATACAGGACAATATTCTTTAGGGCTTATTCAGAAGACTCTTGCGCCACTTTTGTGTTACTTTTCTCATGTTGAAAGTGACGCAAAAGTGGTGCAAGCGGCTTGTAAGTAAGGTCTTTTATTTCTAATGCATTTAATCAGAGGCATTGTATATCTAGGCCGCTCTGCTTAACTTATGTGAACACTGTTACCAACAGAGTTCACAACTTGAACTCAGCTTTTGTTGTACACAGCAGAGTGGACAGCAGCATCCATAACTTTAAAAGAGAAACAGAAACAATGTGAGAGAGAGAGAAAGAAAGAGAGAGAAAATGACATTAAAACTGTGTGAGAGAGAAAGTTATAGATGGAGCAGTTAATAGTGGAGAAAAAACTCGTAGCTCACTTTTGCCTTGGTTGTGTGTCCAAGCATGTGCTGGTTCATAGTGCACCCTCCAGTTTAGTGATCTGAAATATAGTATATAGAGTTAGTCATACTATAGTACATATAAAAGTGGCGCAAGGGGATTTTTAGATTTTCCTCTAACCCTGTTGTAATCTACCTATTGTCACTGCTCAGAGGTAATCGTACATTTCTACGGAGTGAAGCTGCGGTACCCTACCCGCTCTCTCCTTTCAGAGATGACTTGTCGTTGTTTGGGAAACAAGCTTTTTTGCTCACCATGTGCCATTGGAGTAATTCAAAGAGGGTGCACCATGTGTCGTAGCAGCCTTCTCAAACGTTGTTACAATGGCCAAACATCATCGCAAAATCCTCGAATGTTACATTTTAGAGTTGTTGGTGGGGGACGTCATTTGTGAAACACAACCTGTAAGATAAAAAGGAAGTTTACATTGTGTGTAATTTTTAGGTCGAGGGCCGTAGGCTGCACTTGCGCAGTCTTGGTCATAGATTTATTGTTTCTTAGTAGGGGGCTTGAACCCGCCCCTCTTCTCCATTAGCTGGCTTCCTAAACGGAGGCCAGCCATTGGAGGAGAGGGGAGTCTCTCCGTTCAAGCCCCGTCTTTTTCCGATTCAGGGGCGTTTTTTTTAGCTTCTTTCTTGTTTTCTTTCTCTCCTCTTCCCATTGGCTGGCATTTTACCTTCCAGCAAATGAGAAGAGGAGAGAACGAAAACCAAGCCCCCGAATCGGAAAATGTTGGAGCTTTGCTGAAGCCCTTTCAGCTTGACCACCGCCGGAGAAGCAAGGGATCTTCACGCTATCGAGAGGCAGAGGTCTGTTATTAACTATTCCCCATTTGAACCTCTAAACTACCAAATTGTCATGTACCCATTGTCATGTAGATCTTCAAAACCCTGTTGTCTTGACACTTGCCCACTTATTTATCTTCCACAGTGGGTGGGAGGAGGGTCCCAACTCCCTGGCAGCACTTCTCTATGCGCACCACTCCTTTCACCCCGCAACCCCCCACGCCAACCGACGCCTTGTATTTTTATTCGCCCACAATTGTCACCTTTGCCCCATGCAACTCAACCTTTCCTTTTGTAATTTTTCACTTGTAATTTTTCCATGTATCCTCCTGTTCCCATTGTGACGGGCTCGACACCTTCGGGTAAAGTCTGCGTTATATAACGGCGTAAGGGTGTGACCACTGGACCATCCTGCATATCGTCCCAAACAGGGCCCAAGTACTGCGGAACTGGGCACTCCACGGCGCCCGCACCCCCGGTTCTCCTCCTGATTACCGCCCAGCCCCTACACCGTTTGGCTGGTCATCGCTCACCTGCTCCGATATCTCCTCCTATATCCTTATTTCTATGCATTCCTTCTCCTGGACGGCCCCCTCCCCCCAAACCCGGTCCTTCCCTCCTTTACGCTGCCATCCGACCCGATGCTGCCTCTGCCATGGTCCCTAAATATTGCCCTGGCACGCTTTTTCTATCTTTGCACCTTTGTCTAAAAGAAGCCCCACCCCACTGTGACTTCCTTCCACCGCTTCGTGCTCCAGCCCTCCTACTCCTTCACTTTCCTTGAACAACCGCAGTCCGGGGCACCCTCCCCTTACCAGTGCCCACCCTTCACCCATTCCCCTTCAGCCTCTTCCTGTGCCTTATCCTGTGCACACGCGTCCCTCAGACGTCTGAGCCCCAGCTCCAAGTATAGCCCCCATCTTGTTACGCCACATCTTCTGCTCCTGAACCCCAGCCCCTTATCTGCACCCCTAAACGAGCCTCTAACCATTTGCAAGCGCCCGCCTTTCACACCCACCGCAGTCTGCGCACCTCTCCACACATCTATCCCTCTGTGTCCTCGTGTCCCTCCGTGCCCAGGATGCCCACCCCGAATTGCAAACTTACTCCTTGGGTGGAAGGGCCTCTTGTATAAGTGCTCTCCCCTTCTACCCCAAACCCAAAGTACAATTCAATGGGACAGTGCCTCTGGTCTTCAAGGCGCTGTACACTCTACCGGACTTCAATTACAGCCCTTTGGAGCTGCCTCGCTAGGCACTTTCGATGCCTATCTCCACCTACGGCAGTCAAGGGTGATGGGGCAAGTCCATTCCGGCATTTAAGTTATGCTGGGGGCATTTAATGACTACCTTACATGAAGTGTAGAGTGGGCAAAGGGTTTTATAAATGCCCCATTTTTACTGAAGACCATACCATGCATGCACGGCCGCCTGACATCTGGTGGGCTCCGACCCTGGCATAACCAGCGATGCTCAATGTTCAGCCAGACGCCTCCCAAGAAATCACCCAGACACACCCCTCAGCCACACCAACCAGGTCAACAAACGGGACACGACTGAGCCCACTCCAAAATGCAAAGCACCACGGCCATTAGCAGGCCAAGGCCCCGGTTTGCCTGTCCAAACCCACCCACTCGCCAACGAGGAAGCGTGTGCGTCAAACCCCCTTCTGAGCAATGCGAGTCCTCTATCCGTGCCGCCCAAGCCGCCATCTCCACGCACTCTCTCATCACCATGCCTGACACAAACAGACCCCCCAACGCGCCCTATTCTGTCTGCCCGAGTGGCCGCAAGCACCGCGTCTGACCCGGCACTGCCCTCGATCAACCCGCCTCAGTCGGACGAAAGGCCAAGAGCACGTAGACTGGACCTGCACCCTGCACAATTATCGCCCCCCACCATGTTGCACAATGACAGCACAACCACATCCAGCACTTCTACCCACCGGTGTAGCACCTTGTACAAAGAGTCCATACTGCACTTCTAACAAAGGACTCCGTCTACGCTTTTTTTGTGCACCTTGTTGCCTGCCAAGGGTACACAGATCACCTTCACACCATGTGCCCCCTAGCACCCTGCAACTGGTTCGCACCCATTGCCGTGCACGGGTGCCACAACCACAATTTCCGCATGAAACCTTCTTGCACACTTTGTATTGTGGAGTCTGCACTCTCACCGGGCACCCCCGCCCTCTCTGCTTCTGTGGCCTTGAAGGCTCCCACACCCGTTATTGTCTGCTGAGCGCTGCACGGGGACGGAGGTCTCCTTAATGGTATTTGGCCTTATGCCATCCTACGCAGCTTGTGGTGAATACCCATCCCCTACACTCTTTACCATTTGCTGAGTCTCAGCCCCAGCCTTCTCCCCTATGCCCGCATCCCATCCATCTACTTATTCCATGCAATTATTTCCTCAATCAAAATGACCCCCCCGCCTTGGGCCCCTTTCCAAACTCCCAGACCGAGCAAACACCCGCCCGCCAGCTGCCCCGCGCATCTGCCCACCTGCTCTGTCTTTTATTGTCCGCACTGTAACCCACCCAGAACCCCCCTCCCACCCCACCTCACCTCACACTCTGTAGCAGTAGCACCTCTCTTCTCCTGACACAATTTCCCGGCGCTGTGCTTGCTCCCCTGCCTCGGCGCTGTGCTTGCTCTCCTGCCCCTGGCTCTGTGCTTGCTCTCCTGCCCCTGGCGCTGTGCTTGCTCTACTGCCCCTGGCACTGTGCTTGCTCTCCTGCCCCTGGTGCTGTTATTGCTCTCCTGCCCCTGGTGCTGTGCTTGCTCCCCTGCCCCTGGCGCTGTGCTTGCTCTCCTGCCCCGGCGCTCTGCTTGCTCGCCTGCCCCTGGCGCTGTGCTTGCTCGCCTGCCCCTGGCACTGTGATTGCTCCCCTGCCCCGGCGCTGTGCTTGCTCGCCTGCCCCAGCGCTGTGCTTGCTCTCCTGCCCCTGGCGCTGTGCTTGCTCTCCTGCCCCTGGCGGCACTGTGCTTGCTCTCCTGCCCCGGCGGCACTGTGCTTGCTCTCCTGCCCCCTCGCTGTGGCTCTGTATGTGTGGCTCTGTATGTGTGGCTCTGTGTGTTTGGCTCTGTGTGTGTGGCTCTGTGTGTGTGGCTCTGTGTTTGTGGCTCTGTGTATGTGTGTGGGAAGCTCTGTGTGGGTAGCTCTGTGTGGGTAGCTCTGTGTCTGTGTGTGGGTAGCTCTGTGTCTGAATGTGGGTTGTTCTGTGTGGGTAGCTCTGTGTGTGTGTGTGGGTAGCTCTGTGCTTGCTCTGGTGGCGCTGTGCTTGCTCTTCTGCCTCCTCGCTGTGTTTCTGTTTGTGTGGCTCTGTGTGTGTGGCTTTGTGTCTGTGGGTGGGAAGCTCTGTGTGGGTAGCTCTGTGTGGGTAGCTCTGTGTGAGCAGCTCTGTGTCTGTGTGTGGGTAGCTCTGTGTCTGAATGTGGGTAGCTCTGTGTGGGTAGCTCTGTGTGTGTATGTGGCTCTGTGTGGGTAGCTCTGTGTGTGTGTGAGGGTGGCTCTGTGTGGTTGCAAATTTAATAGGTCTCGCATTTGCGAGCGATTAAGCTATTGGCATTGTAAATGACAATCCCATTTATTTTTGTTTTAAAAACAAAAACATAAATAAAAATAATATCATGAGCAATGCCAATAGCTCTAACATTAACAATGCTGAGACCACTGCATTGTAAATGCTTGTTTTATCAAAGGAGAGAGGAATTGAGAGTGACCAGTGTGTTTTTCACCACGTGCTGGGACATAATGCACCCTGAAGCTCTTCATCTAAAAGATAGTAAAAGAAAGATGTTATGATTAGTAAGTGTTACTAACTTAATCACCCTTTCACACACATTTCTTCTCATAGTTAAAAAAAATATTTGTATCGTTTATACTTTTTACGAAATTGGAAGTACCCTTTCCCAATTACTGTTTAGTTCGAAACAGGTGCCAGCTCTTTACTGGTGGATTACTTTTACGTTATCCGTAAACATTTGTGAATCTTTTTGGCTGCATACAGTACAGAAAGTTTCAAAAGACTTTATATATAAAAAAGATGAACATTAGCACATCATAACAGCAATGGCAAAATTGCAAACTTAATTTGCAATATTTTTTACATGTTTCCAGGGTTTACCCATTGAGTACATAGGACAGTCACAACTGTTCAAAACAATTTGTTATGGCAAGACAATAAACATAATTCACAAACATAATGGAAATATCTTACTATACTATGTTAAAAATTTAGGCTGTGCCTTTTTATAAAAAACATTTAAAGACAAAACAAAGTACCAAGTAATCCGAAGTTTATAACACCACTAGGGTATTATAAATGTTCTATCATGAAATGTTAAAGTCAAACCTGATAACTCATTAGGTCCATTGCAATTTTCGGCTGATAGCATATGGAGAGAAGTCAGTGGATCTGGTGTGTCGACCTGTTGACCACCACCTGGGATAGTGCATGGGCAGGAATAAACAGCTTGTGGTGACCATTACGTCCCATGTTTGACACATCTCTATAATGAGCTAAAACAGGGGGCAAATCAAGTTTAACGTTATTAAAAAAAACATGGAGAGCGTGCTGAAATACAATATTGGCCAATCGAATAAATGTGCAGGGCATGGGGAGGAAGCAGCACAGGCTCACTACTTAAATAATGAAAGGGGGCAGGATTAACTGATTTACCCAGAAACAACGGCAACCAAGGCAAGTTATTTGACATACAAGAGCTTAAAACCATGCTACAATACACTATTGCCGAAAACATTACTTTTGCAATGCATGGGGCATGTGACACACTACTTACATGAGAAAAACTACATCGCAATAACTTCAACAGCACGTACCACACTGCTGCGGGAACGGCCACATGGCGCTTGGCAAATTAAAGAAACGTAGTAGGATTAAGTGATTTGCACAGAAGAAAGGATAGCAAATCAAGTTAACATTATTAAAACCATGGAGAGCGTGCTAAAATACAACATTGGTCAATCGATTACATGTGCAGTGCATGGGGAGGAAGCAGCATGTGGCGCACTACTTAAATAATGAAAGGCGGCAGGATTAGCTTATTTGCCCAAAAACAACGGCTACCAAGGCAAGTTATTTGACATGCAAGAGCTGGAAGCCATGCTAAAATACAATATTGCCAAAAACATTACTTTTGCAATGCATGGTGCACATGACACACTACTTACACGAGAAAAATTACATTGGATTAACTTGAACAGCATGTAGCACACTGTTGCGGGAACAGCCACGTGGCACTTGGCAAAATAAATAAATGCAGCAGGATTAAGTGATTTGCACAGAACAAAGGATAGCAAATCAAGTTTAACGTTCTTAAAAAATATGAAGAGTGTGGTCAAATACAACATTGGCCAATCGATTACATGTGCAGTGCATGGAGAGGAAGCAGCATGTGGCGCACTACTTAAATAATGAAAGGCACAGGATTAACTGATTTGCCCAGAAACAACGGCTACCAAGGCACGTTATTTGATATACAATAGCTTGAAACAGTGCTAAAATACATTATTGCCGAAAACATTACTTTTGTAAGTCATGGGGCACGTGACCCACTACTTACATGAGAAAAACTACATCGGATTAACTTGAACAGCACGTAGCACATTGCTGCGGCAACGGCCATGTGGCTCTTGGCAAATTTAAGAAATGCAGTAGGATTAAGTGATTTGCAAAGAAGAAAGGGTAGCAAATCAAGTTTAACGTTATCAAAAAACATGGAGAGGGTGCTAAAATACAATTGATTACATGTGCAGTACATTGGGAGGAAGCAACACGTGGCGGACTACTTAAATAATGAAAGGCGGGAGGATTAACTGATTTGACCAGAAGCAACGGCTATCAAGGCAAGTTATTCCACATACAAGAGCTGAAAACTGTGCTAAAATACACTATTGCTGAAAACATTACTTTTGAAAGTTATGGGGCACGTGACACACTACTAACACGCGAAAAACTACATCGCATTAACTTGAATAGCACGTAGCACACTGCTGCTGGAGCGGCCACGCGGCGCTTGGCAAATTAAAGAAACGCAGCAGGATTAAGTGTTTTGCATAGAAACAAAGGTTACGAAGTCAACTTTAATGATATAAAAAAGCAGGAAAGCGTGCTTTAAAACAGCATTGCCAAATCAAACAAAAATGTGCATGTACATGTTACTTAAAGATCATTCAGATTAGTTAACTTAATTACCCTTAAAAAAGTGCTCACCTAGGAAGAAGTGGATACGAACACTATCAATGGCTGTGACTGCGGAATAGGAAAAGTTTGAGAAGGTTGGAAGGTTATAAATGCTTTGCAGAACGATGATTGGTTGAGCATGTTGTCACTGGGTGTGAGAGCTGTGATTGGGCATGCTGTAATTTAGCATGTGGTACCACAAAAATGCGTGCGGAAAGTGAAGGCCATGCCTAGGGGGTAGACACACAGATGGGGTTCGGATAAAATGTCTAATTGTCATTTTTAAAATGCAATACTATTCCTTAAAAATAACTACTTTAATCAAAACGCTTTTACTCAACTGTTTACAGGAGAAATACGTACATCTCGCATATATGCCAGGAGTCGTGAGGAAGTC
Source organism: Lissotriton vulgaris (assembly GCF_964263255.1). Lineage (NCBI taxonomy): Eukaryota > Metazoa > Chordata > Amphibia > Caudata > Salamandridae > Lissotriton > Lissotriton vulgaris. The sequence continues at coordinate 219,764,029 of NC_141686.1, read as the reverse complement.
ACATAGCAACCGCATTGGAAAAGTCGTACCATTCGCATACCCTACGGGGATCCTAGACAGTGACCCTAAAATGAAAAATAAATAATAAAATAAATAATAATTAAAAAATAATAAATTAACTACATTATAAACAATATAAAATAATAAAAATAATACATTTTTATGGATAAAAAATGTATAAAAAAATATGTGAACACTTTAAATTAGTCACTTAGACAGTCAATCAGAGTGCTACTAAATCCTCCATCCAGAGACATTTGCATCCACTCACTCTTAAATGCAGATTGATATATATAATACTTCTTTAAATATCAAACCAAACCACATTCACTGGATGATGTCATCAGTGATGTCATTTGAGATGTCATCAGTGATGTCACTGATCATGTCATGAATGATGTAATATGTGACATCACCAGCAGTGGATTGCGGGCGCGCGAGTTATAGTGAGTACAACTAACTATAAAGGAGGAATTTCAATGGTTTTGTACAAGTGAAATGTGCAGCTAACTATAACATAACGAAAACCTATGTTTTTTTCAGTGAGTTTCTAAGGTTTTTTAAATGCTAATTCCTAACTATAACAGGTCTGAAGCCTATGTTTTTTTCAGTGAATATATATATGTATATATTCACTGAAAAAACCATAGGTTATAGACCATATATAGTTAGGGATTAGCATTTACAAAACCTTATTTTACTCGCACAAAACCATTGAAATTCGCATATATAGTTAGTTGCACTAACGATATATCGCGCACCCGCAATCCACTGCTGATGATGTCACATATTACATCATTCATGACATGGTCAGTGACATCACTGATGACATCACTGATGACAACTCAAATGACATCACTGACAACATCACAGATGACATCATTCATGTGTTAATATGATGAACCTCTACAGACTCTGATATAACCTTAGATACACTCAGTGAAAACAGACACTCACAGATTGTTACTCATCCATGGAGTTACTCATACACTTAGACAGTCATGCAAAGAATCAATCACACCTCCATTTCCTCAATTATACAGTTATACACACCTTACTTATTCAAACATATTTTAACACATATTTACTCTCTTATACAATCACTGATACAAGTGTTCAATGATCCATGCAGCCACTCACACATTCACTAGCTCTTCTATACAGTAATTTATATATGCCAACTCTCGCATGTACTGTGTTTTACATATGTACGTACTTTGACATGTAGCACTGAGAAACCAATCACTCACCAATACACTCATGCACACAGTCAACTACCCATAGAGTTGTTTCCACATGCAGTTTTGAACCCATACATCTAGTGAATCAACTGCTCACACATCTTTGCACATAGTCACACACCTCCCAGCCACCCACACACACACTCACTCTCCCATACAAATTCTTGGGCAACCAATCAATAACTCATATAGTTACTCATATAGCTACTGATCAACACATGCAGCAGTTCACAGAACAACAGACATAATGATGCACAAATTAAGACAGTTTAGTCACTAACCCATGCACTCAGTCAGACACATTTAATCACTCACTCATACAGACAGTCATGCACCTACTAAATCCTTCATCCAGACACTTATACATCCACTCATTCTTCAATATGTAAGACATATTTTAACTTTACAGAAACATACAGTCATTGGGTGTTGTCATCAGTGATGTCACTGACCATGTCATGAATGATGTAATATGTGACATCATCAGCAGTGGATTGCGGGTGCGCGATATATAGTTAGTGCAACTAACTATATATGCGAATTTCAATGGTTTTGTGCGAGTAAAATAAGGTTTTGTAAATGCTAATCCCTAACTATATATGGTCTATAACCTATGTTTTTTTCAGTGAATTTCTAAGGTTTTTTAAATGCTAATTCCTAACTATAACAGGTCTGAAGCCTATGTTTTTTTCAGTGAATATATATATGTATATATTCACTGAAAAAACCATAGGTTATAGACCATATATAGTTAGGGATTAGCATTTACAAAACCTTATTTTACTCGCACAAAACCATTGAAATTCGCATATATAGTTAGTTGCACTAACGATATATCGCGCACCCGCAATCCACTGCTGATGATGTCACATATTACATCATTCATGACATGGTCAGTGACATCACTGATGACATCACTGATGACAACTCAAATGACATCACTGACAACATCACAGATGACATCATTCATGTGTTAATATGATGAACCTCTACAGACTCTGATATAACCTTAGATACACTCAGTGAAAACAGACACTCACAGATTGTTACTCATCCATGGAGTTACTCATACACTTAGACAGTCATGCAAAGAATCAATCACACCTCCATTTCCTCAATTATACAGTTATACACACCTTACTTATTCAAACATATTTTAACACATATTTACTCTCTTATACAATCACTGATACAAGTGTTCAATGATCCATGCAGCCACTCACACATTCACTAGCTCTTCTATACAGTAATTTATATATGCCAACTCTCGCATGTACTGTGTTTTACATATGTACGTACTTTGACATGTAGCACTGAGAAACCAATCACTCACCAATACACTCATGCACACAGTCAACTACCCATAGAGTTGTTTCCACATGCAGTTTTGAACCCATACATCTAGTGAATCAACTGCTCACACATCTTTGCACATAGTCACACACCTCCCAGCCACCCACACACACACTCACTCTCCCATACAAATTCTTGGGCAACCAATCAATAACTCATATAGTTACTCATATAGCTACTGATCAACACATGCAGCAGTTCACAGAACAACAGACATAATGATGCACAAATTAAGACAGTTTAGTCACTAACCCATGCACTCAGTCAGACACATTTAATCACTCACTCATACAGACAGTCATGCACCTACTAAATCCTTCATCCAGACACTTATACATCCACTCATTCTTCAATATGTAAGACATATTTTAACTTTACAGAAACATACAGTCATTGGGTGTTGTCATCAGTGATGTCACTGACCATGTCATGAATGATGTAATATGTGACATCATCAGCAGTGGATTGCGGGTGCGCGATATATAGTTAGTGCAACTAACTATATATGCGAATTTCAATGGTTTTGTGCGAGTAAAATAAGGTTTTGTAAATGCTAATCCCTAACTATATATGGTCTATAACCTATGTTTTTTTCAGTGAATTTTCAAGGTTTTGTAAATGCTAATTCCTAACTATATATGGTCTATAACCTATGGTTTTTTCAGTGAATTTCAATGGTTTTTTAATAGCAAATATCAAAAGCTGTAAAATGTCAAGTACGTGGTAGGTAAAAACATTTTCGTATTTATGCATGCTGATGTGCTTTCAACGCTGCCCCCCCCTCCTCTTTTCTTTTAGGAGTATTCTCTATTTGCAGATAGTGAAGGGCAGGTAACACAGGCCTTTGCCCCCGTTGTAATCCGTTGTGCCTGCTTCCCTCTCCATTTGATTGATTGTTATCCTAGCATTTATTGTTTTGGAATTGGTTCTCTTTGGTTCATTCTCTATTTACAAACAAGCACAGAGTCGCAATACTCTGTTTAGTCTTTGCAGATAGTGAAAAATCATAAAAAAAACAAAAGGAATCAAGCAAAATCAGTAGGCCACTAATGGGATCTCTTTTTGACCTCGCTAAAATAGAAACATTATGAACAACCCCTCATGACAAATATGAAACTAGTGAGAGGAACTGAGCTCGACACCATGATGGCTGCAAGACAGCTCGGCTCCGCCGCCCACCCCACCCAAAATAACGACAAACACTATGCAAATATTATAAATATATACAACACACCAGCAAAGTAACAGGCTAAAACGTTTTATTAAATAACTATTAAATGGCAGCCTGGTTGTGTTCCGACCGCTGGTTGGTGGAGACATTTTGACTATATTCTGGACCTGTGTTGTCACGTAATGCGTCATATGACGCGCCGCGTTAGCGCACCCGGAAGTGCTCCGGTGCACGAGGCGCAGCTTCCCGGAAACGATCCAGAGCGCGGCGCGCAGCGCGTAACGTATGCATAACAGGTCATGTGACTTGTTAATAAAACGTTTCATTGGTTCATTATACTTTTGTTTTTCTAATGATGAAAGGCTTGGTCATATGACCTAAAAATAACGCTTTTCATTGCTTTCGAACATTTTTTTTTCCTAAATGATGAAAGCCCCACCTTTTTTTTTCTCGCTCTGACTTGTAAAGCAAAGGACCCAGATGCATTTACAGTTTATCACTAACAATGTTCCAGGCTAATGAATTTTCCCGGGAAATTTGCAACTGTCCTGCAAGTAAAATCTTCCTATTTCGAGAAAAAGGGTGTTTCTTCATCCCATGAGGGAGCCGTTGAGCAAAAGAGGCTCGGCCTGCTGTCTTAGTCGCTGATAGGCATGAATATCGGATTCTTATCGATCACTTTATGTTGCAGGAGTGGAAAACACAACAGCCCTTGACCATTTATCTTTACTGCGTTCCTGCGTATTATACCTTTCAACTGTCATGTAACCGGGCTGCTTTATTTCACTTGCCTTTTACTCATTCGAAAACAGTGTCTATTATTCAAAACTATACCAAAAAAGGTACTACTACCATGTTTTGTTTTAAAAACCTTTATTGTGAAAATGTCAGTATACAAATACGGGCCTATAACCACATGGGCCGGCCACAGAGCAAACTGGAATCGTATATGATGAGGGGACATTTACACTGTAGAAGAACGTAACGAGCGGGCCATTAGGTTGCAAGAAGTAAGGTGTCTAACAGTTGCGGAATCAAGGGACGTACATTTTATAATTAAAGTACGACAGGGCCAGTTACAATAAAATTATCTAGATATACATTTGCAGGCAAGTACCATGAGTGACGTTCATTGGAACTTTCTATAGTACAGTAATCAATAAGACATCAGAACTTAATATCAATAGGGATGTCCAAATGTTCAATCAATTCTCGTCCCCGCCCGCCATGTGCTTCAAAACTGCATACGTATCTCGTGATATCAAGGTTGGGCAACCAGTACACAACAAGGAGTTACGAGTCCCATTTATACCGGCGCCATTTTGTGCGAGGCCGGGCAGGTCCAGGATATAGTCAAAATGTCTTCACCAACCAGCGGTCGGACCGAACACCTTTCGGCAGTCCAAAAAGGTTCCGTTAAATGACAACAGAAGAAATAGGCAACAAGAACAATCAGTCAAAAGAGGGGACGCTTTCGTGAATGGGGACCATGCCCTAGCAGGCAAGAGTCCGAGTTCCAAGGTGTCCCAGGGCCATTTTAGTGGACCAGGCCCAAATCCAAAGAGCTGGCCACCATTTTGAGATTCCTGTGGCAGCCGGCTATCGCTGCACCACAAGAGTAACCGCAATTCAGCTAGATGGCGGGTGAATCACTGTACCGCAAGAGCGGACGGAACTCAGCTGGATGGAGGGTGAGGCACTGTGCCGCAAGAGCGGGCGGAACTCAGCTAGAAGGCGAGTGAAACACTAAGAGGCGCCCCACTGCAGATGTGGCGCCTCCCCCTGGGGAGGCGGAAGAGGGCCTTTTGCGCCGCCTCCCCCTCCCCCCCCCGGGCACCCCACGCCGTCTTTCGGCGCAGCATTGTAGGATAGCTACACCAGTGCGGCAACTTGCTGGACACCACCTCGGTGCCATCCGGATCTCGGCGCGTTCGAGTCGCTGTACCGCAAGAGTGGCCAAAATTCAGCTGGATGGCAGGTGAGTCGCTGTACCGCAAGAGTGGGAGGAAAACAGCTGGATGGCAGGGGAGTCACTGTACCGGAAGTGCGGCCGCAACTCTGCTGAACGGCGAGTGAAACGGCAAAGGGCGCCGCACTGCACATGAGGTGCCTCCACCTGGGGAGGCGGGAGAGGGCCGTTTGCGCTGCCTCCTTCCCCCCGGGCACCCCACGCCGTATTTCGGCGCAGCATTGTAGGATAGCCACACCAGTGCAGCAACTTGCTGGACACCACCTCGGTGACATCCGGATCTCGACGCGTTCTGCTGCCTTCGGCCTATTCGCACATCGGTCCGCTACTGATGCCGCCTCACAGGCCAACAGATTTTGTAGGCTTTTTATAGCCCAAACCCGCATAACAGGTCATGTGACTTGCTTGTAAAACTTTTCATTGGTTCATTTTACTTTTGGTTTCCTAATGATGGAATGCTTGATCATATGACCTAAAAATAACACTTTTCATTGGATTGAAACATTTTTTTTTCCCAAACAATGAAAGCTCCACCTTTTTTTTTCTCACTCGGCAATCCAAAAAGGTTCCGTTACATGACAACAGAGGGGACAGGCAACAAGAACCATCAGTCAAAAGAGGGGAGGGCAAGTTCTTCCCTACCGGGTCACGTTGAGGCTCCACCGGAAGTCATCGAATTGATAGTCTACAGTGTTTCTAGATGTTTCAGACTGAAGCTGGCGTCAGCATGAGAGCACCACCATCTCGTAGCTCCGTCGTGGCCATTCCGCAAGCAATAATGGCAGCCGCTCCCCACCGGAAGCCTGCGGGAGTCGGAGGCCCCCAAGACTTTTGAAGAATCTTCAAGGCTGAGGGGACGCTTTCGAGAATGGGGCCCAAGCCCTAGCAGACAAGCGTCCGAGTTCCAAGATGTCCCAGGGCCATTTTAGTGGACCAGACCCAAATCCGAAGAGCCGGCCGCCATTTTAAGAGTCCTGTGGCAGCCGCCTATCGCTGCACCGCAAGAGTGGACGCAATCCAAATACATGGTGAGTGAGACGCTGTAGCCGCAAGAGCGGGCGGTAAACAGCTAAATGGCGGATGAGGCACAGTGCAGCAAAAGCGGGTGAAAAACTGCTGATTGGTGACTGGAACTGTAAACATCCACCTGGGGAGGCCCACGCCGTTTTTCGGTGCAGCATTGTAGGATGCCAAAACCAGTGCGGCAAGTAAAGGACATCACCTGGGTGCCGTCCAGATCTCGGCGCGTTGTGCTGCCTTGGGACTATTTGCACAACAGACCGCTACTGACAAAACACAGTGCAGGAAAAGCGGGCGGAAAACCGCTGAATGGCAAGGTGGTGCCGTCCAGATCTCGTTTAATTTTTTTTTTTTAACATGTTTACTGTTTTTGGTGCTTTGTATATATTTATAAGTTATTAAAGTGTTATAATCCTACTACTTTGTTGGAGTGCTATATATTTTTAATGTGACACATAATTGTGAAGACTTTGATGTACAAAAAGGCATCCCTGGAATCTTCCTTTTCAGGCTATTTATATAGATATACAGATGATATATGTTTATATATGTATGTATATATATATATATTCACTGAAAAAACCATAGGCTATAGACCATATATAGTTAGGAATTAGCATTTACAAAACCTTGAAAATTCACTGAAAAAACCATAGGTTATAGACCATATATAGTTAGGAATTAGCATTTACAAAACCTTGAAAATTCACTGAAAAAACCATAGGTTATAGACCATATATAGTTAGGAATTCGCATTTACAAAACCTTATTTTACTCACACAAAACCATTGAAATTCCATATATAGTTAGTTGCACTAACTATATATCGCGCACCCGCAATCCACTGCTGATGATGTCACATATTACATCATTCATGACATGGTCAGTGACATCACTGATGACATCACTGATGACATCTCAAATGACATCACTGATGACATCACTGATGACAACATCCAGTGACTGTATGTTTCTGTAAAGTTAAAATATGTCTTACATATTGAAGAATGAGTGGATGTATAAGTGTCTGGATGAAGGATTTAGTAGATGCATGACTGACTGTATGAGTGAGTGATTAAATGTGTCTCACTGAGTGCATGGGTTAGTGACTAAACTGTCTTAATTTGTGCATCATTATGTCTGTTGTTCTGTAAACTGTTGCATGTGTTGATAAGTAGCTATATGAGTAACTATATGGGTTAATGATTGGTTGCCCAAGTATTTTTATGGGAGACTGAGTGTGTGTGTGGGTGGCTGGGAGGTATATGACTCTGTGCATAGATGTGTGAGCAGTTGATTCACTAGATGTATGGTTTCAAAAGTGCATGTGGAAACAGCTGTATGGGCGGTTGACTGTGTGCATGAGTGTATTGGTGAGGGAATGGATATCTCAGTGCTACATGTCAAAGTAAGTACATATGTAAAACACAGTACATGTGAGAGTTGACATATATAAATAACTGTGCATAAGAGCCAGTGAATGTGTGAGTGGCTGTATGGATCATTGTGAACTTGTATCAGGGATTGTATAAGAGAGTAAATATGTGTTAGTATATGTTTGAATAAGTAAAGTTTGTATAACTGTATAGTTGAGGAAATGGAGGTGTGATTGATTCTTTGCATGACTGACTAGGTGTGTGGGTAACTCCATGTATGAGTGACAGTCTGTGAGTGTCTGTTTACACTGATTGTATCTAAGGTTATATTAGAGTCTGAAGAGGTTCATCGTATTATCACATGAATGATATCATCAGTGATGTGATCAGTAATGTCAAATGAGATGTCATCAGTGATGTCATCAGTGATGTCATTTGAGATGTCATCAGTGATGTCATTTGAGATGTCATCAGTGATGTCATCAGTGATGTCACTGACCATGTCATGAATGATGTAATGTGTGACATCATCGGCAGTGGATTGCGGGTGCGCGATATATAGTTAGTGCAACTAACTATATATGGAATTTCAATGGTTTTATGCGAGTAAAATAAGGTTTTGTAAATGCTAATCCCTAACTATATATGGTTTATAACCTATGGTTTTTTCAGTGAATTTTCAAGGTTTTGTAAATGCTAATTCCTAACTGTATATTCTCTATAACCTATGGTTTTTTCATTGAATTTCAATGGTTTTTTGAAAGCTAATATCTGTATCTGTAAAATGTATTCTTCTTTAAATCTTAAAATATATTTTACATGTTTTTTATACATTTTTAAAAAAAAAAAATTTTTGTTGCGCTCCTAGTCCGCGAACCGGTCAGCTTCCCGTTAGCTCAATTTAAAGCCGCGACTCGGTGCGCGAACCGGTAATCGTTCCTTTAGCGTAACTGTTACGTTATCATGACGTTTTGCGTTGTCGCGTAATACGTCATCGGACGCGCCAAGTTAGCGGACCCGGAAGCGGACCGGAAAGCGGCGCAAAGCGCGAAACGTAAACACAGCAGGTCATGTGACTCGGTAATAACACTTTTCATTGGTTCATTTCACTTTTGGTTTCCTAATGATGTAATACTAGGTCATGTGATCTAAAATTAACACTTTTCATTGGTTTAGAACTTTTGCTTTTCCCAAATGATGAAAACCCCTCCTTCTTTCCTCACTCTGACTTTCATCTTGGTGAGAGAAAGACCCTTTTACATTCTAGAGAAATGGCTTCAGTTGTTGCTTCTGGTAGTGTTCCCCCACCACCACCTCCACCTTCTCATGGAAAGAAAGGACCACCTACTCAACCAATCTTTGAAGAAGAGGAAGATCAGGAAGAGGAGGAAGAGCCTGAATTTTTGCCTGAGGAGCCCAGGAGGTACAACAGAAAGGAAAATTTCATCTGGCAATTTTTTAAATTTCCACCAGGGCAAAAGAAAGTCAATGCAAGATATGTCTTTTGCCGTATCTGTGATGATCGCCTTTCAAGGGGGACGGACAAAAAATATAGTTTTGGAAATTTTACAATGCACAGGCACATGAGTAGGTGGCACCCAAATAATTATAGTGCTGCTCAGCTTCGCAACGAACAACAAAATCCCCCGGCAATAGCAAGAAGATCTGTCGTGCCAGAAGTATCGGGACCAGAGGCAAGGGAGTTGATCCCAAATATTCAAATGGACATGGGGGAAGTGAAACAAGTGTGCGTGTGGTGCAATCAAATATTATGCTACCGAGAAAGTAGCATTACTCTTCTAATAAGAGCAATCAAAAATCATGTATGTCCAAAACGCCCCAAAAAATAAATTCTTCTTTTTTTTGTTGCTCCTGTTGAGCCCTCTTCAATGAATCATTTTTGTTTCCCCCCTCCCCCCAAAAAATAAAAAAAAATACAAAATGTTCAGAAAAAAACCAAAAAATATAAAAAATGTTCAGAAAAATAATAAAAAAAATTTAAAACAACAAAAACCAAAAAAAAAGTTCTTTTCAGAACTACCTCCCCATTATAAAAAAAATTGGCAGAATTTTTGGAACTCTGCCAAGCTCTATTTCTTTTAGTTCGCTCCCAGTTCGCACTCCGGTACGCGAACCAGGAGCGAACCAAAAAAAATTTTTTTTAAAAAAAACAGTAAGTATAAGGAAAGGAAACAGACAGTTATGTTACAAGAAAGACAGCTATAGGGAGTAAAGAAAAGATACTGTTACCCGCAATTCACTTCTGATCATGTCATATATTACATCATTTTTGACATGGTCAGTGACATCATCAGCAGTGGATTGCGAGTAACAGTATCTTTTGTTTACTTCCCATAGCTGTCTTTCTTGTAACATAAATGTCTGTTTCCTATCCTTATACTTACTGTTCTTGTTTTAAAATTTTTTTGAGATCATTCAGAAACAGTAACATTAATAGAGACAGAATGAGTGAATAATAATGAAGAAGTATGAGAAGAGAGGGAGTGAGAAAAATACTGGAAGGAGTAGAATAATTAAGTAATAGAGAAAGGAATGAGAGAAGTAGCAAACACAGGAAAGTAAAGATTAAAGAAATGAAGCAGTAGAACTAATAGATGTTAAATGTGATAGAGTAAATGATTGATTGAGGGTGACGATAAGGTGTGTCCTCTCTAAAAGTTTGTTTAAGGTGAAGAGTACTCAGGGTTGCATATCAAATTTATGCTTGTTGAAGAATAGAGAGGAGATAATACATGTGAAGACCTACCATTGTAGTAAAACATGCACACTTATTACATCATTCATGACATAGTCAGTGACATCATCAGCAGTGGAATGCGGGTTAAAAAAGTAGAAAACATTTACCTTATAATTCTTGTTAACTTTTAAAGAAAATTTTTCATACTTTCAATCTGTAAAAGAGAGAACAAACATTTCAAAAAATATTAAAACATGTATTTAAAAATTAGAAAAAAGAAGGGAAAAGGTTCAAGAAGAAACAGTTTTTAAACAACTTTGACACTTACAGAAGCCTCTGCTTCTCTACGACCCCTACACAATCCTAAAGATATTTATTTTAAACAAACAGTATCTTCATGCTGATGAAGTGAGGCCTATTTTGGAACATTGTGTTTCTTTTGCATTGCTGATGTCTCACAATAGTGATGCAATAGCAGCGCAAAAGAGATGTAAAGCCATCATAAAATTGTGTGTAACATTGTAAATGATTGTTTCAGGATACAAATAAGATGTGTCCTTTCAAGAGGTTTCTTTAATGTGAGGTCTATTCAGTTTTCAAAAAAAAAACAGTACCCAGAAGTACTGCACTGTAAGCATTAAAATTGACACTTACTGAAGACTCCATATCTACCTCACATTTCTAAATGTATATCATAAGTACAAAAAGCAGAACATTAATTATATATGTTGAATGGTTTATTTTTGCTGTTCTCAGAATGTATCAAATTTCACTTAAATCAGTGACTTGAAGGTATTCATCATGTAACAGCGGGGAAAAAAAACACAATCAAAATGATTGTGTTTAAAAAACCCATACAACCTTAGAAATCTGAATTCAAAACTCCTTAAAATTAACTTACTTTCAATGACGTCGAAGGATCTCCTATGAACAGCGTCCACTCTGTTGTGCTATAAATATTTTCAGCCCGCCACTTTCTGAAAGAAAACCTCCATCGTTTTGAAAAATATGTTACATACAAGAAAAGACTTCTCACATTCTATCACATGTTTCCACTAGGCCAAATCATGTTGCAGCGATTCGCAACTCTTGTAATTCTTCCAATCAAATCCCGTCATTTTCAATTTTCGCAACTTTCAAAAAGAAAACATTTAAGATTATTTTCACAATCCTGGACTACTAATATCTTACCCTTCTTTGTCACTCATGTTCTCCTTTTCCTATGACACTGATTCTGCTTACTATGAAGCAGACTTCTTTGCATCAGGTTTATATAGTTGGATATTTAAATTGACATTATAATTAAAAGTTTTGGACCAATAATCTAGACAGCATTGCAGACTTACATTCCCTCTACTTGATGAACCTTTTGCAATTCCTCACAGGAAATCCTGAGATTCTTTCTTTAAAATTTTTGGTTTTAAAAACACCAGGTAAGAATTTTTAAGGTCAAACGGCAATTTTTTTTTGAAAGTTAGAACAGAATCATAGCAGAATGACCAGCCGTTTCGAGACTTTAAATAAGCTGTATAATGTCCTGATGTTGTTGAAGGACCATCGTGATAGATAATTGCTACAGTTACAAAAGTCCTTCCTGATATTGACAGCTGAGAAGCCACAAAAATTTTTATTAAAGTTGACAATTTTGATCCATCAGGCCTACATCGTTGGATCATTAAAATGACATACTGGCCATATCTACGTATAAATAATGTTGACATCATTTCAGATTTCCATTGGCTACACTCCATGTTGTGATCCGCTGCATTTACTAGCTTATTAAAGGAGACTGATTTACTGTCTGGCAAAGTTAAATATATAAATCTTTCTGAGTCTACACTAGTAGTACTTGATACCATACAGTTCTCGCAGTCATGCTGCCATTGATAAGAAAGTCCAAACAGGTGATCTACATCTACACCCTCATCTTGCAATACATCAAGCATATACATTAAAAACTCCTGACAATCTTGCTTATTATTTTCAGAGAAGTCTGTTTGACCTGAACATTCATCTAACAGATAACGAACTTCAGACACACTTTCTACTTTTGTTCGATCAGTGCTACATTTCTCAAAAACAGAATTCAACAAACAGCATAAAATTTGTTCTGAATTCAACAGAATCTGTTCTTTTAAACTCTCTAGTGAAAAGAGAACATTAACCACTACATTTGCATAGCAGTTGACACCAGAACTGTTTTCAAATTGAATACCAACAACATCTTCAACAGAATCCACTTTCTTTCTGCTAACAATTTTCGGTTCATTGACTTTCGGTCTTTTTGCTACAATCTCCCTACTATTACTGATATTTCTACGTTTCCGGCCACCACACGTTTCTCAAACAAAGGATATTGAGGCAAATGTGGCGCATACTCTCTTCTTAACCTATTGTATTCCTTAACACAATCTAGATCCGCACAAATGTTTGTGACATCACAGTCAATCAAGTACAATCCCGATAAAGTTCTAACTCGTGACAATGCCACATATGCCATACCCTCCTTGAACACAGAACTGCCAATATTCACCAATGCACTGTCTACACTTAAACCTTGCGATTTATGGATTGTCACCGCATATGCCAAGCAAACAGGAAACTGTTTACGGCGAACATATAAGTCTTTAACAAGCAAAAACCTAGCAGAACAACGACCAATTAGCTGTACTTCCTCAATGCCATCAAATTTAATTTTTAAAAATTCTATTCCATCTCTATTTCTGTATTTCTCAAAATCAACAACATTACCCATTGATCCATTTACCAGACCTCTTTCAACATGTAAATTCCTTCTCAAAATAATTCGGCAATTTAAACACACATTCAAAGTCTTTTCAAAACCCGCTGTTTTAGATATAGTCTTCTCTAATGAATCCAATTTTGATTTCAAATTCTCTGACAAAATAATTGTTGATCCCATATGCTCTATTTTGTCAATAGCTTCAAGTTTCACAATCTCTTGCTTTTCTAAATTCAACATTTTGTTGTTGAAGATGGCACATTCTGCAAGAGTTGGCATCAAACATATTCCGGATTTCTTCTCAGTAATTTTCTGAAAAATATTCTCAGCCACAATCTCTTGTTCGGGATATAAATTTGAAAGTAATCGTGCATTTAAAGCTTCTTTTCCATGCTCGGTCACTTTTCCAATTCTAATATCTTGTAGAATATTCTTGTAATCTTCATCTTTTGCCTGACGCATATTTTCATGCAGTTCAGCATAATTGAAGTTTAACCATATATTGACGTTGCCAATGCTCCCTAGGCACTTCCTGGTATCTTCATGCGTGAGTATTTTGAACACTGGTTGTCCTTTTACTAGTGTCAGCTGCAGAAGATCTCCGAAAAAAATGATGTGTTTGCCACCAAATAACACATCATATTCAGTTTTAAGTACTTCTTGCATTCTCAAATGCACAAAGGCAAGCATGACATTGGAAACCATGCTTACTTCGTCAATGATAAGTAGTTTCATTTTCCTCAAGACTCTTGAAACTTCACAGCAAGCATCCCCAGATAACTTGTGGTATTGTAATTTGTTGTCATGCTCCACCGGCAGCATCAGTAGACGATGCAAAGTAATACCTTTAATGTTATGTGCTGCAAGTCCAGTAGGAGCGGTGACAACACAAGACAGCGATGACTCAGTCCTTTCCTGCAGATAGCATGAAATTGCTTTAATGAGGAAACTTTTTCCAGTTCCCGCTTCTCCACTCACGTACAGTCGGACAGGCTTCAACGATGTACATGAGCACTCTTTCTTCTCATGACTTAATCCATGCTCAATTTGCTTGGTAACTTCATCATATATTTTCCTCTGCTCAACGTTGAGTTGTTTTTCCAAGTCTTCTAAGTTAACTGAATCCTCCTGAGCATGTGCCATGGCTCTTTCCACTTCATTCATAGCAGTGGCAGCTTCATTTTCGATAATAGGTCCTCCAAGTGGATCTTGACTCAATGAAACAGAACTCTGACTGTCCTGAGAACTGTCTCTGGCAATCTCGGCTGCAATCGTTGCTTCCTGCTCAATTTCCAAAGTTAGCATTTCTTGATATTTGGGAAAAGCAGGACATTCTATGGTCTCCTTAGCAGCAGTGAAAGAGTCTTCGTAACAGAGGAAATCTCCAAGCAGTTCCTCTTCTGCACGCCAAGGCTTGAAAAGTTGCAAAAGTGCTAAATAGAAAAACTCCTTTTTTTCTGGAGATTCGCCACTCAATTTTCGATGGTTTACTAATTGGCATTTTCTTTGCTTGACCAGGCATCCCTCACTTCCAATTACAGCATACACTCCTTTCTCAATATCTTCTTTGATGTTCCTCTTGAATATATAATTTTGTAGAACCTCATATAGACAAACATTCTCAAGGTGACTGCTTCGATTTGGATAATATGTATCCAACATGTTGGTCTTCAAAATGTCGGTACTGTTTGGTTCCTTTTCTGCCAAGTATTCAATTTCCCGGACAGGTTTTAGAACTCGATTTCGCGTTGCAGCAAGACCAAGACTCGCCCAAACAATACTCCTGGATTTGGCATAGAGACTTGCTGAAGACAATCGATCCGAACATTCGTAAGCTCCGATTTCTCGATGCGACAACATCTTCAGACTGAAACTGTACAACTTCTTGCTGAGGCTCTTTTCATGGGAAATGTCCTCCCACATATCCTTCAGTTCTGTCTTTTCTTTTTTGGTGATGTAAGATGTCACATACCGAGCCACAGCCATACAGTTGTCACCCACAAACTGTATATCCATGTTAGCATTCCACATGGACAAAATCACTGGGTTGTAGTCGTTGATGTACTTGGACTCTTCGTTCCTTTTCAAATTGTATGTATTTTTGGGTGATTTCCTCGTCACATTATGTCGCAGTGAAGACATCAAACTGTTCACTCTTCCTTTAGAAATCACCGGTCGTGGAAAGTTGAAAAGACATTTGGTGTAGAACTTGTCCTTGTTTCTGAATTTACGACGACAGTACTTTCCACAACGATTGCTTTGGAAACGTAGAACTTGTTCTCTTAGGCTTTTCTTCTCCGTTGCGTTTGGAATAGCACACGTAGAATACTGTTCTATGAAATTCATCACTAAGTCATCCGGATCTGTTCCAAATTTAGGTGCATCCTTGATCCACAACAACATATGTATATGAGGAGCACCTCTTGCTTGGTACTCCTTTCTCCAGAAGAAATCCAACACCTCTCCAAGAGGTGGATTCTTCTTATTTGTGATGAAAGACATCATAGCTTCAAATCTATGTTTGAAGTACCTGCATACATTCACAGGATCCAAAGAACACAGTTCTCCAGGTGTCTTGAATTCAATGTTTTCAATATTTCCATTTGCCTCTCGTAGAAATTCAAGTAAGTCTTCCCAGCCAAACTCGGCACAGCTCAGAGTGAGGAACCATGTCGGAGTTCCTAAGTTCCTCAGCATACATTTTAAATCACCATGACGACGGTACCAGTACTCATTAGTACCACGCTGACACGCCATGAGATTAATTAAGTGAGAATCCAAAATACTGTCTTGGACATTGACTTTATGCATAAAGTCCCTTGCCGAGATATTTCCCATCTGTATACCACTTTTTAAGATGTGGTTCACTGCATATGACAGTCCAGACAGATCGCTTTCAAACAGGAGATGAAACAAATAGGGAATGCATTGACGAAACCTAGGATCTTCTGCATACAATCGTAAAGTTCGGTATTCAGACGCAGGAATTTGATGAGATCGCTCATCATATCTTCCTCCTCGACCTGTGGGAAATAGCTGTGGGAAACACCGAGCTTCCAAACTTTCCTCCCAAACACTAATGGGACTCCCTTTGGCTTGTTTCATTTGAAACAACTCAATAGCATTCCCCATGACTTCCTTGGAATGCAAAGGATGAACACTATAATGTTCATATATTTCTTCACTTTTAGAGGCCTCTACTTTCTCAATTTGGCCAGCACACAAATCGCTATCCTCTTCATCACTTACTTCCTCTTCTGCAACATATACATTCTTATAGTACTTATTATTTTTCTTCAAATACACTGTTGCCTTTTTGACTTTCCTAACATCCACTAAATCTTGCCATATTTTCTTATTCTTTGTCGGAACCCCATTAACCAAGATAACCAGAGGTTCCTCTTCCACTTTTTCTACTCCAATTGTGTTAATGTTTTTGTTCAAATCTAGAGGCAAATAAACAACTCTTCCCTTTAATCCTCTCTGTAAATCTGCTGGAGGCAACTTCCCTGTCTTTGGCTCCATTCTTACAATAGCCTGAAAGGGATGGATACTTTGAATCAAAATAGATTCATAAGTATTTAAATCCTTCAATTCAGAAGGAATCTCAACCAATTCCAGATTATTATGAACTGCCCTAGCAGGCATCTGGTTTTGGTTTAATTTATTACAACAATAAGTACACACACGTTGATCCGATCCCAAATCAAAATAATTTTCTACCATCAAGTATGTGGCAAAATCCTTCCATTCACTATTATTTTCCCTTTCACTTTTTGCATATAAATCCACTACCTTAGTCTGATTCTTATAATAAGTGCGTCGACAACATACACAAGTAAAATTAGGCCTCTCACTTGATTTCATCTGAAACGTGGCAATTTCCTTCTGAAAATTATCTGTACTGGAAACCTGTACATTATCTTCAACATTACCCTCTACTTCAGGGTCAATTTGAACATTCTCATCTTTACTACCAAAGTAACAAAACTCAATTTCTTCACAAATATTCTTCACATCTATTTCAGAACCATGCAAAAGAGCAGCACATAATTGTTTAAGCATAATTGCTGGACTCTTAGCATAATACAACCGTCTCACAAATTTTCTCACTTTATTATGATGCACTGCTAGCATCCTGAAATGATGAAAAACACTCTGGCATACTCTCCTGGAAAGACAAGCCAGTGAATGACCACACAAACCTGTCATTTGTCTCACTCTGCAAGGATCTAAATCTTGCAACAACTTCATTTTCTGCTTCAAACTTTTCTTATTAAATGTCCGTATAAAATCACAAAGCAAATTGATGGAAACCTGTCGCACACTGCAAATAGAACTACACTTCCAAATGTACACAGGACCCTTAGGACGTCTTCCTAAAACCTCATCACTTAGTGCCTCTTCTGTCTCTGTTGTCACAAGTTTTTCTTTTTCAACTGGACAACCATCCTTCACTTCATAAGCTCGACCACTGGTGTCAACTGCAAACACCAAATCATTATCCTGAAAATAACTCTCCTCATTAAAAAATGCCTCACAACTTGAACTATGCATCCATTCTCCGGAAAAAATTTCACAAAAGTTACTACGATTTACTACTCTCTTCCATCTACTTTTTGTTTTGAAATCAGAAATTACCTTGCTTAGTTTCCTAATTCTATTGATTACCAAAATAAACAACTTTCGCTTAATTTCAAAAGCATGATCAATAATTTTCTCTACATTTTTCTTCTTCTTATAAAATGCCACTTTCTGTTGGCCTTTCTTAATATTTTTTAATAAATTAACTATTATCCTGTTACGGAACATTCGTTTTCGAATGTCCCTAAACTGTTGTTTCCTTCTACTATCATGCACAGAGTTATCTCTTCCTCTACCAGTAACATTTTTGATGGGTCTTTCCTTTCCATTTAAATTGCTCTTCTTTTTCTGAACTGAAACATTTTTGCGATAAATACTTTTTTTACTAAAAATATTTCTTAAGAATGATTTTGTGCTCTTACCCGGAGCTTTCTTGGTGTTTTGATAAGTATTTGGGGAAGAGGACTGCTGCAATAAAAGATCATCCTGCTGTCTTTGACGTTTTCTAGCCTTTCTAATTCTATTTTTCGTAGGCATTTTTCAAAATATGAAAAGATCTGCAGTTGAATCTGTGGAAAAATATAATAAAAAATGTTATTAACCACTATTACCAATCAGTAAATGAATAACAGTCATCAAAAACTTAATGCCCTACTTATTATTTAACATAGCAAATCTTTTGCACCAGCACTGCATCACAAAAATGACACACAGTGGTACAAAACAGGCATACAACAATCATAAATCTCTCCCTAATATTTTAAATGATTAATTCAGGATGACGATAAGGTGTGGCCTATCTAAAGGTTTGTTTAGGCCCAGATCTTTGGACTGGGGTGAATGTGTGTCATTGATCCTCATTCGGTCCATCGCCTGTTTTGTTTATTTGAGGTGAGGCCAACACATGGTTGCAGATAAGATTTTCACTGAAGAAAACAAAAGAGATAATACATGTGAAGGCCTACCAATGAAGTAAGTCATTATTTGAAATCAATTACATTTCTGGATATGTACTGCTAAAGCTTCATAGGTTGTTTTGGGTCATATTTATAAGGCATATGAGTGTGTATGATGTTATTTTTCCTTTTTAAATGGAAAGCGTTCTTCATGGTGCAAGTTTCTTGTAAATACGCTCCCACTTGCGCTTGGCAAATTTAGATTTTGATTATGGGAGTTACGTAGCCATGATAATAATGTCAAAAAAATGGTGCTAGGGCATTCCAAAAAACGCTTTCATGTGTCTCAAGGACATTTTTAGTCATTTCCTCTTGAATGCAGGTATACAATTGATTTATATGCTGTGTTTAAAAACGATTTTTTGAAATCAATTACATTTCTGGATATGTCCTGCTAGAGCTTCATAGGTTGTTTTGGGTAATATTTATAAGGCATATGAGTGTCTATGATGTTATTTTTCCTTTTTAAATGGAAAGCGTTCTTCATGGTGCAAGTTTCTTGTAAATACGCTCCCACTTGCGTTTGGCAAATTTAGATTTTGATTATGGGAGTTACATAGCCATGTTAATAATGTCAAAAAAATGGTGCTAGGGCATTCCAGAAAACGCTTTCATGTGTCTCAAGGACATTTTCACAAATGATGAAGGACCCCACCTTTTTTCCTTATTCTGACTTTGCCCTTTGACTGAGGAAGACCTGTTTGAACATCTTTGAGATATATTTTGTACTTTAAAATGGCTACAGTAGCAGCAGCAGCTGGAGCATCTGCACCACCACCAGCACCACCACCAAGAGGACCACCACAACATTACATTGGTGGTCAAGGAGAGGAGGAGGAGGAAGAGGAGGAGGAGGAGGGGAGAAGGTGGCTGCAAGAAGACAATACCCCATACAAGCCAAGGAAGCACATTGTATTGGAGTTTTTTTCTATACCAGAGGGCAAGAAGAAAGGCAATGTGCCCAAGGTGACTTGCCTAATCTGTGGCATGGAACTTTCAAGGGGGAACCCTAACAAAAAATATTCTTTTGGTAATATATCATGATTAGACACATGTAGCGCAAGCATCCGAACAACTATTCTGCTGCAGAGATGAGAGAACTGGCCAGTAACCCTCCCCAATCTTCAACCACCACCTCCAAAAGAAAGCAACCCACTCCATCGGGACCAGAGACAAGGGAGACGATCCCTTGCATACAACCACGGTTTGGGGAATTCAGAATTACATGTTTTTTTTGTGCTAAGACCATCTCCAATGGTGAACAGAGCATACAGCTCATATGGCCGAGATACCCGCCACCCCCTCTCAACACAATCCCCAAAAGGAGGGAAACCGGAAACAGTTCTTGAAGTTTTTGGAAGTGGGATGGAGTGACCATCCCGGCCGTATTTATTAAAACAAAATTAAAAAACATTAAACGTTTCATGTTATGTACAATTTCATTACCATATTGTGATGTTTGGCTAACCTTAACAGATTCTCTAATACAGAGGTTCTCCTAGCCGAACTTGCATCCTACAAAACATTTCTTGACATATTGAAATTGTACAACCTAACGTTTAAGGGCCAACGGCAAGGTCATAACCGCTGTCAAGATCCCTAACCAGACTTACCCCTCCCACTTGGGATGGGCGACAGCACGGAGGCGTACCTCAAGTGCAACTACTACCAATTTCCCTTGACTTGACAGGGGCACCTAAAGACTCGACGCCAGTTAAAGGTCATTCGAATACTCGTGTGAGGTATCTAGAAGGTATCGTAGACCTTATCCCAACCCCACACAACTTACCGCATCTGCCGTCGCAGATGTCACTGGCCCCGGGAAATTCCCCAGGAGGGGGCTGTAACCCCTCCTACAAAGGAAGGGGCCTTGACCGCCTTTCCTTTACTTCCAGCGACCCATCCTTAGAAGGGACCGCCTCCCCATTGAGGGGCCAATGGCCACCTCTCCCGAGCGCTCCCATCCGTGTTGGGTGACGCCCACTCATAGGGATCTACTAATTAGTGCTCACCGATCATGACCTTATCGCCTACCAAATTAAATACGACAGTGCTAACTAAACTTCAGAATACATTGGCCACTATGACCAAAAGAGCATGCATAAAATTCAACACTAAATCTGAATCTCTTTAATGGCAAAACGTACTCAAATAGACCATTCTTTAATAAACTCAACATCAACATGACACTCCAACCTGTAAACGAAAAACAGAAGCAAAATTAATCAACTTTATTACAAACAACTGGCTGTCTTCAGGGGCTGGTGGGTGGGTCAAAATTGGCTCTTCGTTCTGTCCCGAGCTCACGTGCAGCGAGGAGGTGCAGCTTCAGGGCACAAGAACAAGAGGATGTCTTCTGGTCTTGCGTCCCTTTTTATCCGTCTTCAGGGCGGGCGTATACCCGCCCCTGCCTGCCCCGAGGGCGTGGCTGGCTGCGTCAGTGTCTAGGCCAGCCCACTCTAGGGCGGGAACGGGCGCGCCCCAGCTACGCCGCTTCGGGCATACCAGCCGAGACGCGCCTCCCGCCCAAAAATGGCTTCCCGGGGGGATCGAGGCACTCGGCCATACGTTCGGGGGGACCGAGTTGGTCGCCCCTTTCCATATGGCCGAGATACCCGCCACCCCCTCTCAACACAATCCCCAAAAGGAGGGAAACCGGAAACAGTTCTTGAAGTTTTTGGAAGTGGGATGGAGTGACCATCCCGGCCGTATTTATTAAAACAAAATTAAAAAACATTAAACGTTTCATGTTATGTACAATTTCATTACCATATTGCGATGTTTGGCTAACCTTAACAGATTCTCTAATACAGAGGTTCTCCTAGCCGAACTTGCATCCTACAAAACATTTCTTGACATATTGAAATTGTACAACCTAACGTTTAAGGACCAACGGCAAGGTCATAACCGGTGTCAAGATCCCTAACCAGACTTACCCCTCCCACTTGGGATGGGCGACAGCACGGAGGCGTACCTCAAGTGCAACTACTACCAATTTCCCTTGACTTGACGGGGGCACCTAAAGACTCGACGCCAGTTAAAGGTCATTCGAATACTCGTGTGAGGTATCTAGAAGGTATCGTAGACCTTATCCCAACCCCACACAACTTACCGCATCTGCCGTCGCAGATGTCACTGGCCCCGGGAAATTCCCCAGGAGGGGGCTGTAACCCCTCCTACAAAGGAAGGGGCCTTGACCGCCTTTCCTTTACTTCCGGCGACCCATCCTTAGAAGGGACCGCCTCCCCATTGAGGGGCCAATGGCCACCTCTCCCGAGCGCTCCCATCCGTGTTGGGTGACGCCCACTCATAGGGATCTACTAATTAGTGCTCACCGATCATGACCTTACCGCCACAGGCCCGGATAGTTGACCGGCTATCCGGGCCCCCCACAAAAGTCCTACCTAAAGGTCATGTTTCAACGTTTTTAACCATGCTAAGAAGTCTCCTATGAGTAACTCATTTCCCACCCGAGACAAATGTACCCCATCCCCTAAATACATACTGTCATCATTAATACAACCATGCGAGATAGAATGCAATGTCTTGGAACGGAACAACCTACTCACTTTGGTATTAAGTTTCCTAACAGAATGATTCAAAGCACGAATCGACACAGCCCCCCGCCACACTTTTCGTGGGATCATATGAGACCACGCAATTATGCACCCCGGAACTTTCATTGCCAACCAACTTACAGTGGAAAGCATTGCCTCTAGGAGAAGTCGTCTACCGGTGGTGACCAAATCATTGCCCCCTAAATGTACTATGACTATAGACGGCGGTGACCTCGTCCGCCCTAACAAACCCTCAAAGAATGCCTGAAACTGGTCAATACAGAGACCGCCCCTTCCGTAGAAGGACATTCTGTACCCGTATTCCCCAGCTACGTGAATCATGTCACCTGCTTCGAATACGTCTGCGGCACGCCTCACGTATGAGTGGCCCACGACCCACACCTCTTTTCTCACAGCCGGTGATGTCTGACCGCTGGCCTGGTGTTGGGTCGCCTGCATAGTCCGCCCCGCCTCGCAGGCTTGCGTAACTGAAAACCAAACAAAAGACAAGAAGCGTGAGTACATTATTACAGCTTCACAACATGTGCAACCGCACATACCTCTTATAACAATTGGAGGACCAACGCCCCACTCGTTTTACTTGTTCCACATTAAGACCCCTGGCTGTAGCTTCAGTGGCAGCCCCTATCTGAAAGGAATGGGTCCCAAACTCGCCCGGGTCCAAGCCCGCTGCGGTAATTGACATCGCGAGCACCCGCTGAAACTGAAACTTCGTCAGTGGGGTGGCGTCCGCGTGTCTCAGCAATGTCCCTCCCCATGATGCCACCCTTCGTGCTAAGTAATCTTCTAAACACTTTACCAGACACATGGAGGACCCTGGAATCCTGCGAATGACTATGCAGTCCCCCACCCCACCTTGATCGGTTTTGGACTTGACAAAGGATACAGTCATCGTCTCACCCCTGATCTGAACGTGTTCCCGGCACAAACCCCCCACCACATCCTGTTTGTTCCTTGCCACCAGCTCACTTATCCTCATCGCCCCGTGAAAAGCAAGCGTAAAAGCAGCTCGGAACAAAGATGCCTCGAACTGAGACGAGCATGTGGCGGGGAGTGTGGCCAGCAACTGAGATAACCTATCCAGACCTATCGGGCGCCTCTCATCTACTCTGCGAGCCTCAAGGCGTTGCCACCCACGTAGCGCTTTCTGTACCACAAAAGACGCTGTTGGGTCCTGGATATTATGAGCCCTGGCAACAAAGGAAATGGCAGCACGATGCCTCTGGGCTGTAGCCACCGACTTCCCAGCCCTACGCAAGGACATCAGAAAATGTACTACCCAATCCTCATGCCCCCAAAGCCCCCCTCTCTCAGTCCCCAAAAAGGCTAAATATGCTCGAAACGCCCCTTCGTATGCCTTCCTCGTTCTTGGTGCTAGACTCTCTCCCACGAGGTAACGAAGTTCGGGGCACCGAGAGACCAGAGAGCTTCGGGAAAGGGTGCCGGCTCTGGGTCCGCTGAGGGAAGGAAACCCGAGAAAGCCTGCATTTGAAAACGAGACAGTGCATCAGCCGCCTGATTCATCACCCCTGGGACATGTTTTGCTCTGAATACCACGTTCAGTTGCATACACAGTAAGACAATTTCTTTAAGCAGCCTTAAAATCATTTTACAACGAGCTGCCTGACTATTGATGCATTCTACAACGGTCATATTGTCAGACCAAAATATGACAGAGTGATTTTTGAATCCATTGGGCCAGGTTCTGAGGGCCACCAAAATGGGAAACAGTTCAAGGAAAGCAATATTACTCGTCAGCCCCTCTTCATGCCACCATGTTGGCCACCTTTGCGCCGACCATTTTGTGCCGAAGATGGCGCCAAAGCCCATGCTTCCCGCTGAATCCGTCCATAGACCAAGCTCTTCAGAGGACAAGGCTGGTTTGTTCCAGACGACTCGACCATTGAAATCCGCCAAAAATGCTAACCAAATACGCATGTCTTGGCGAACCTCGGCCGATAGTCTCGTGCGATGATGACCCTCCTTTAGGCCGACCATCGCCTGAGCAATCGAACGGGAAAAGGGGCGGGCCATTGGGATCACCCTTAGGGCAAAGTTCAACTTCCCCACCAATTGCTGCAATTGATGCAGCGTAACTTTAGATGCATTTATACACATTTGCAGGGCTGCCCTGAATTTCGACACTTTGGCAGCTGGTAAACGAAAACAACCCTCACTAGAGTCCAACTCGATCCCGAGAAACTCGAGGCAAGTCGTGGGACCCACAGTTTTTCCTGGTGCCAATGGCACGCCAAATCGATCCATTAATACACAAAATTCAGTCAAGGCCCGGGCACATTCATCATCCCCAGCGGCCCCAAGGAACAGAAAGTCATCAAGGTAATGCATCACATTTCGAAAACCCGTTTCCTTCGTGTAAACCCATTGTAGAAAACTACTGAATTTCTCGAAATATGCACAAGATATAGAGCACCCCATCGGCATACACCTATCCATGTAATACAAACCTTGAAACTTGAATCCCAGAAGACGTTGGTCGTCCGGGTATACCGGGAGCAAACGGAACGCTGACTCGATATCTGATTTCGCCATCAGCGTCCCGGGCCCCAAGCGATTCAAAATGGCTACGGCCTCATCAAATGATGCGTACCGCACCGAACATACCTCTGGATCAATTGCATCGTTCACAGAAAGGCCATGAGGAGCTGATAAATTGTGAATCAATCGAAACTCACCTGGGTCCTTCTTGGGGACCACCCCTAAAGGAGAACAGACAAAATTCTGTACCGGGGGAACACTGAACGGGCCGGCAACCCGACCTCGGATAACCTCTTTCCGGATCTTATCCTGTACTACAGTCGTATGCTGCAAGACGGAAAGTTGGTTTTTGCACGTCCCGACACCCTGAAAGTCCCCCACCGGGATGCGGAAACCATATGAAAAACCGTTTCGCAGCACCCCAGCGGAAGTACGATCTGGGTATTCGCTGAGCCAGGGAATCATCGCCAAGGTATCAATCGGGGTTGGTAAAGGCGCCCCTCGGACTACATTAGACCTGTTTGGCGCCTCCTCTACCCCCATTTTCACCCGTTTTGGCTCTGCACGAGGACTCAGGATGGGGTGCCCCGCAACCACTACATTCGTGCTTGAATTTACAAGATCCCGGGGGCCTAGTACATTTACCTTTGTTGAAATTGAAACAGAAACCCCTCTTCCCTGTATTGCCGGCGGGTCTCGGATAATCGTCGGTACCCGTACCCGACCGAAAGGGCGTCCCCCCATATTGGCGGGAGGACTCACCAACAGTACTCCCCACCAACGGCATTTTCAACATCCCTGACTCTTTCATTTTATCCCATGTCAAAGAATCATAACAGTCCCAGGTTAAACTTTTGTTATGCTCCATAGCTTTCCTGAAAAGGTTGTCATAACAGAACCACTGGTTACCTTGGTGCGATGTCGAGTACCCCATAATTCGTGACTGATATACTGGAAACTCAGGGAGCAATTCAGGCCTACGTTCCCCCAAAATTGACGTAAAAATTCCCCAAGCATTGCCCCAGTTGCCAATATTCTCATTCACTTTAAAGGCGGCCATTTTTGCGCGCCAAACACTTGGATGCATCAGATCCTTTTGACTCTT